>NC_140085.1:23825496-24424097 GCF_964237585.1 Gallinula chloropus
CAGGTCATGCAAAGCCCTATCCAAACTGGCCTTAAACACCACCAGGGATGGGGTAGAAGTTTATAGTCCTTCTGCATGTGGTTCTGCTCTGTCACAGTTCTATGACTTCAGGCTGCTCTTGGAAATCAGCTGAGGTGTGTCAAGATCCTCTCCCACTCTTACATGCCATGTGGATGTTCAGACTGCAGCCCGTGCTTAGTGTGACAGCACATGCTCTAGCAGTAGATCTAGATCTAGACTAGAGCGGGAACAGCAAGTTTTCAGTTATCCCTTCAGAGCCAGGACTAGCCCCCCCTTTCCTGGTACACTTTGAGTATCAGCTCTGGCCATTCTGTTGTTGACTTCTGACACAAGAGGTGGCTGCACTTCTCCCTGAAGCCTTTGCAGATCTAAACGCTACAGAGGGAAGTTAGTACTCGCCTTAGTAGTACAGTTAGGAACTTGGCTTACATTTCCAAATGTATCCTGCTGTGAATGGAAACTGAGCAACAGGGAACATCCGTTTTACCTCAGCCTTCCCTAGCACTGAGGGAACCGTTCTTATTAGTGACCATTTAGGAACAGCAAAGCTAACAATACAACCAGGTTTTAAAAGCAGAGGTGACACCCCCAGAATCAGCATGACTCCAGCACTGAAAGAAATAGCTGCAGTATGACTGGGAGTTGCTGCTTCCAGCATTCACCCTGGTTTACCTCACAGCATTGACCAAAAAAAGGGAAAAAAAAAAAAAAAGCAGCAAGCCTATACCTGCATTTTGTGGTTGTTAATAGCAAACACTTGTCATTCCAGCACAGAGAAAGCAGCTGAACCACAGCTGCCTTGCATGGGATACCCTCAGCTGAGGAAGATGACAAAAGCACAAAGGATGACACTCAAGTCTGCTCTTTATTTTTGAAACAATCCTAAAACTAATCAAGGCATTGAGAACTTAAGTGTGTAACACCAACCATCGTTTTATTACTTGTAGCCTTTACATGGAGAATATTGTAGCAAGCAACCCTTGGCATCCAGGGCTCCTCTTTGGTCTGTTAGCTGCAGCAGCTGTTATCTGTACAGTAGGCCTGAGCCACACTTCCTACTCAGGCTGGTCACACTGAGGTGTACATTGACAATACACTCAGAAGTGCATCACTACAAGTGGTAATTTGGGAAGTTACTAAAACCTGAGCAGCAGGTGATTGCTACAGAGCACAATAGAAAGTTGCACTGCCAGAGGAAGAAATGGTGCAATGAAGAAAGCTTTTACAGTTGATACTGTTAGCTGCCCAACTAGCCTTGAGGGTTAGACCATTCCACATGTTCTCACAACAAAGAGCTCTTACAGTGCTATCTAATACTGGTAAGCAAAAACCCAAACCTACTCCAGACTCCCTCAGAAATCCAAGTGAGTTCCTGTAAGCAGCATACTTCAACATAGCCAGCATCTCCACATAAACCCAAACTCAGTAACCCCGCTGGTACCCGGCAACAGCACTTGGGCCATAGAGAAACCTACTGACAGTAAATGGAAAGCACTTCAGGGCAGTGTTTGGTGACCTCAACTAAGGGAACTTCAGGTTGCAAAACTCAAGCTTCAGGAACAGGATTGCAAACAAAACAGAAAAGTGGTTCAATAGATTCACTGTACAGAACTATTCCTATGCCCTTCCACAGAAGGTAAAACACCCAATTCAGTGTCAACACTTCACTAGCCCCATGAAGATGTTCCCAAATACCAGCACTAGTGAAAAAGTGTAGTGCTTCACCCAACCACCACATAAAGGTAATGTAATGAAGTGGTGCCTCCAGTTCTACTTGTCTACATTGTAATTTAGTGGCAACAGATTTAGCTTTAATTGGATTGAGTCTCTCCAGCACTTTCCCAAACCAGAGAGACATCAGACAAAAGTAAAGTTCAGTAACACCATCGCTATGGAGTAACTCAGAGCAATCCATGCTTTAACAAACCCCACAGCCAGCCAGACTGCTGTAGCTGCACCAGTCAAAGGCAGGGTTACCAAACCCAAGCTCACAGCAGTAAGGCACCCATTTGCTGTTCACACATCTGGTGCCTACTTTGTACAGTGGAGTCAAGTCACAGCCCAGTGCACACTGGCAAGACTTCAGTTCCAATGCCATTTTTAAATGCCCCATCTCATCTTTAAGATGGCAGCAGATACTTCTAACACTTATTTTGACCAACAAGTTCATCACAACTCAGTTCTCAGGTATGTTTTGGCTAAACAGGACAGCAGGTTTGTTAACACAAAACCCAACCACAGGCCTGTGCTACAGTTAGGCACTGCTGTGCTGGTGTGGGAAGGCAGAAGGACTGCAAAGTGCCTGTTGTACAAAGGACTTTGAACACTCAAGAGAAGCCCTTTGTTTCTTTGTGCTAGCCCATAAGATGAGCTTATGATGTAAAACTTAAGCATTAGTGGTGTTCAGGAACATTTTATTTGTACATGACAAGATTTTACACCAAGTCAGTTAAATAATACAAATTTACATTCATGAGGAATGTTTTTAGAAAAGTGAACTTAAAAAAACCCTCCTTTACCCTTAAACCCCATACCATCCCTCAACATTTTACAGTGGAAAAAAACAAAACAATCTAATTCACATTTTCCCCTAACCCCCCAAAGCAGGACAGTAGTTGGGTGCAGCTTACAGTTCATCTTTCACATCTGTGGATTCCTGTGGAGAGAAAAGAGAGAATCAGAATCTTGCTTTTCACAAGTGGAAAAGGCTAGAGGAACTGAAGCCAACTACTGCTGATGCTTTCCAAAGCATCAATGACTTAAGGAGGTATAAATCAAATTTCTGTTCAAATGATAGCAAAGGCTTAACATGCCATTAAGAGAAAAAAAAATGTTTCTTCAGTCCACTCATTAGCAGTTAATCTAGCACACCATGTCATCTTTAATACTTTAAGCTGCCTTTCAGATAGTGTTAAGTGCTGTGAATGCCCCTATTCTATGATTGCAGCACTAGGAAGTACATCTGCCTTCCAGTGTCAGAAACCTTAATTTGCCAGTGTGCTAATCCAACAAGGACAACAGAACTTTGCTCCTTTCTATCACTGCTATTGCAGGTTGTACTGCTCTGGAAGTGCCATGGTAACCGCATCAAATTTAATAAAAAAATAGTACAATAAGCACTGTTCTTATTTATTCTTCAGTAACCTGACGTGTAACAGGAGGGAAGTACATCTCTAAACTATGTATTTGTGCTAGATGCCATCTTGCAGGACTCCTAAAAGCAACCCAAGAAAGCAGGTCCAGTGGGTACCTCCTAACTTTAGAAACAAACATTTCCAATGCAAGCTGATTTGTTGACATTATCGCCCACAAGCTGTGGAAATCCAACAGTTAACAGGTCACTATAGAGAATTTGCTGCTGTTTTCTTGCCAAGAAGTACCTTTTAGTATCTTAAGGTTAAATTTCGCTCCAACCTTGAACATATCTCCAGTGCTTTCTTCTTACAATATAGTTTTGTTAAAGAATGAAGTATTATTTGTGCTGCAGTTCTGCCCCCTGTCCTGCCCCCAACTCCCCTGGAAAGCCTCACTCAGAACTATTGTCATGAAAGGCAAATGGAGAATGCTCATTGCCATGAAGCACCACAGATGTAACTGTACATAGGTGCAGCTAAGAAAAGCAAACTTGACACCTTACCTTCTGTGTTTCACTGTCTTCAGCATCAGCATCCACCTCCTCTTCATCCTGCTCTGCCTCCTCAGCTGCATCTTCAGGCTCTTCAGGTTCCTCCTCCACCTGTAGGAAGGATACATCAATTCAATTTGCTTAGTATAGTAAATAGCTGTGAAGTACCCAAGTACAGGCTCTGCAAGCATTTGCTATTGGTTCCTAATATTTGCCCCAAGCTACCTGAAGGAGAAAGTAAGCTGTTTAGCACTGACACCCATGCTTCCCCCAGCATTAGCTCCTGCACAGCACCAAGAGAACCCATATGATCTATACCCACTTATGGATTTCTCCATGAATGAGGTGGACAAACTCGCCTTTGGCCCCTGATCTACCCCCACACAACCACCAGTTGACAGAACAGTATTTGCGATGCAGTGAGAGCAGAATCCCAAGGAACTGGAAAGAAGAAGAGTGGAATGGAGGACATGAGCATGAAGTACAGACCATTTCTGTACAAAAGCTGAAGGCAAACTAACCTTTGCATCCAGGTCAATGTTTAAGCTTAAACGAAGCATCCTTTCTATTCTGTCGCCATATTCCTTAGTGTCTGGTAACATATATCCTGACCTCAGAGTTGCAGTTTCAAACAACACCACTGCAAGATCCGAAACCGTTTTGTCATCTTCGTTTTCCTAATGTGGAAGAACAAAGAACATTAAAGAACAAACTGTTAACTACGTTGTACACAACCATGTAGTGAATATTCCACTATGGTATTTGTTTACCTTCACTCGCCTCAGCATATCCTTGATCAGTGGATGCCTGGGGTTAATTTCAAATGTCTTCTTTTGGCTAGCATAGTAGCTGAAAGAGTAGAGGTTACATCACTGAGTTTTGAAGTACAGGACCCAACTATATCTTTAAACCCATGAATACCCCCAATTACAGCCACAGTAACAAGTCTGTTCCATCCCTGCCCCACTGTAATCCTAGCTTACACATTACTAGGACAGTTCATCTTTTGTCACCAAAAGACAGATAGACCAGGAAGCTTTAATGATGAGCTTTGAAATAACAATGTAAAACTACAATTGGAAACGGCAACTTGATTACAAGTGATCCAACAACATAAAGGATCATCTTAACCAGGTGTGGGGCAATCAACTACATTTCACATGTGCTGCTAGGTAACTGAAAGCTTACTTTGTTGATATATCCTTCCCAGTTTGGTAAGCCTGAGCCTTCATGATTCTTTCCATGTTGCCAGACCATCCATACTGACTAGCCACAAGTGCACACGGAGACTGGGTTAAGCGCTGAGATAGCACAGCTTTTTCAATCTGCCAAAAAAAGCCTTAATTTTAGTTCACAGAGCTAATAGCTTATACAAGGAAAAGCTAGAGAAGCTGCAAGTCTACACTCTATCTGAAAGGTGTGCTGTAGCAAGTGCGACAGCATTTCCAAATAAGCATTACATTTAGCAGCACTTTACCTTGTCTTTCAGGGCTTTGTCTTTCATCCAGTTCAAGAGTGGTTCAAATTCCTTTTCCAAGGCTTCCCGACTCTCCTTAGACTTTTCGCTTTCATCAAACTTAACCCCTTCTTTTGCTACATTTTGAAACCTCTTCCCATCAAACTCGGGCAGGGCCTGAATACAGTATTCATCTACAGGCTCCGTCAGGTAGATCACTTCATAGCCCTTTTTCAGGAGGCGTTCAACAAAGGGTGAGGACTCAGCCTAAGGTAACAGAACAGACCAGATGGCAGGTTAATGCATTGGTGCCAGCAACCTGCAGTACTATTTGACAGGTATTGGTACAAGGAAAACTGAACAGTAGCAACAGAAGCACAGAGCCTTCACATCTACAACAAACAAGGTTCACAGTATTTATGGTACTATTACTAGAAGATTTAATTATTTTCCCCTTCCCTCCTTACTCCAAGTCACATACCTCCTTCCTGCTGGCACCTGCCATGAAATAAATTTTGTCTTGCTTCTCTTTCATTCGTTCCACATATTGGTCAAGGCTGGTGAGGTTGCTTTCGTGGTGAGAAGACTGGAAGCGAAGAAGTTTAGCCAGTCGTGTACGGTTGGAGTGATCCTCAATGACTCCAAGCTTCACATTAGTACCAAACTCTTTCCAAAACGTGTCGTTGTATTTTTCTTCTGCAATTTTCTTGATCATGTCAAGAGTTTTGCGAACAAGTTTCTTTCTGATCACCTAAAAGAAGCAGCAATACCGAGTCATGAAAACAGGCATTTGGAAGAATCCTCAGTTCAACCCTGATACAAAGGGTAAATTAATGCTCCCGATTTGAAGGCAACAGTGGTTGCCTGAGAACACCAATGCTTGGGTTTTCTAGACTTGATTTTCACACTCCTTTTATGAAAAAAATCAAGCTGCCATTTTTTCTAAATCTTGCTAGTGTCACATGGTTTACAAAGAAGGATTTTAAGATCTATTACCTTACCTTCAACAATTTATGCTGCTGAAGTGTTTCACGAGATACATTCAAAGGAAGATCATCTGAATCCACCTAATTGAGAAAGAAACTTCCTGAGTATAGGTAACAGCATTTGAAGATTAAAAAAATGCAAGTAAGTCTTATAAATACTTACAACACCCTTAACGAAGTTAAGATATTTGGGCATCATGTCATGGAAGTCATCAGTGATGAAAACCCTTCGAACATACAGCTGAATTACAAGAGAAAACAGCAGCCAGGTTATGTTTGTGCTTGGGGTTGGTTTTTTTGACATGAAACAAGACCCATGCACTTGCTTGTCCTACCTTAATGAAGTCACTTTTTTTGGATCCATATTCATCAAACAGGCCACGTGGAGCAGAGTTAGGAACAAACAAGATAGATTTGAAAGTTACTTCCCCTTCAGCAGTGAAGTGGATATATGCCATTGGATCATCGTGTTCCTGTGAAGAGAATTTTTTAATTGACATTGGGAAAACATCAGCAAGTTCATACATTTCCAGTAGTAACCTGAGTCTGCCAGCTAAGTTTAGATGTAGAATACTTGCACTATCCAATCATACTTGGTTAAAATCTATTATGGAGACAAAAGCTCCAGATTCAGCGAAGTTCCTCTCACAGAAGTAACCTTCTTTGATACCTACTCATTGTGTGGTTGCTTTTTAAGTTTTCTATGTTTCAGAAGTCAACCACTGTAAAGTTCCCAATTGTAACCAACACCATGACAGCAAAGTAAGACTCTCAAGTAACACACTGCACTGCATTCACACAAAGACAACGTTCTTTCTAGAAGCTTATCTTCCTCCTTTTCACCATGTGCAACATAAACACTTTCAGAGTAAATAGGTTTCCACATCAACATTTGAACACCCCCTTAAGCTCCATGAGCTAGTCCATACTATTTCTTAAACTTGGCCCACTCAACAACTGGGTGGCAGCAAGGAGTTAATCAGAGAGAAAGTCATTATGCACTACCTTCTAGACTCTCTGCAATTCAGCCTGTCTACAGACACCAATTAGTTCTTCAGAAAACAGCCCATCCTGTAAGTACTCAGGTTTTTTTACATAGCAGTAGATACTACAGAAGATGTTTTTCACTTTGGAACAATCTCGAAATTCGGATTTTACCTTAGAAAATGTTTTGTAAAAAGCTTTGTATTCATCTTCTTCAACTTCTTTGGATGGTCTCTGCCAGATTGGTTTGATGTCATTCATGAGCTCCCAATCCCAGACAGTCTTTTCAACCTATGTATATAAACACCGTGGCATCAGAGAGACTCATCTGTTACTTCAGGGCAAGTCAGTGAGAGACACTCCGCTGAGGCTAAATTATTAAATAACACCTCAAGAATACACCTCTATTGCACACAGGTCTGGGGATATTCTCAGTATACAAACTCACCTAACACATGGGAAACAAAGCTGAAGTCTACACTATGGTGCATCCTGTGTGCATTTAGCACATTCACTGAGTATTTCTGTTCTACTGCCATTCTGAAAAAAGCCTTCCAGCAGAGTATATGCAATCTAAGCTGCTCCGGGTCAGGTTACTGAAGTCCACTACTATTTCAAGCAGTTCACTCGAGTATTTATTATTAGTTCCTGGGCCACTGCTTCACATGGGTACTGTCAATCATCTCCTCAATTTCAACCAAGGCCATTTTGTTTACCATCTCCTTTACTGACAAGATGTTCTACTGCACTCACACAGGATTGCTGTTTGGTAACACACAACCGGAGTGTATCTCTGGAAGACTGGTAAGCAATCTGACATGAGTTACTGCCCTGGTTTGGGCTGGGACAGTGTTGTTTTTCTCCATCACGGCTGGTATGGGGCCATTTGGGATTTGTGCTGAAAACTGGTGGTAGCACAGGGATGATGTTTCTGACACTGCTCAACAGCACCTACACTGAGCCCAGGCCTTTTCAACTTCTCATACTGCCCTGTCAGTGAGATGGCTGGGGGTTCACAGCCAGAACAGCCGACCCGAACTGGCCAAAGGGATTTCCCATACCCTATTACATCATGTTCATCATATAAAGCTGGGAGAAAAGGAGGAAGGGGGGGGGATGTTTAGAGCAATGACATTTGTCTTCTGAAGTAACCATTAGGTGTGGAGCACTGCTTTCCTGTAGATGGCTGAGCACCTGCCTGACGATGGGAAGTGGCAATGGAATTTGTTGTTTGGTTTGCATGTGCAGATTTTACTTATCTATTAGACTTTCTCAGTCCAAAAGGTCTATTTTTACCCTTTTGATTCTCTCCCCCACGCCACTGCAGGAGAGAGTAGCCGTACAGGGCTTAGCTGTCAGCTGGAGACAAACCAGAAACCTGCACCAAACCCCCAAGTATGAATAAAGCTTACCTTCTTAGTTTTTGGTTTCTTTTCTTCCTCCTCCTCTTCAACTGCAGCTTCATCATCATCTGTTTCTTCTTTCTCCTTGGCTTCCTCTTCTTCAACAGGTTCTTCAACTGTCTCGGTCTAAAGAGACAATTGAAAGTGAGGACTGGAACTGCTTTGTTTCCTACCAACTAGCTTCTAGTATTATCCCAAATAGCTTCCTCTCTTATTTGGCCACCACAAGCATTTCTCTGTAGCTAGGTATGCTTCTTGAGTTGCATTTAGTGCGTATGTGCTTTTTTCCAACATGCTGGGCAGTCACTGTACTCAATTTAAGTTTCTCCATAGCTTTACACGCAATGCTTATCAGAGACTTGAGTCATCTTAAGTTAGTGCCACACCAAGAAAACACCAGAACAAGCCTAAAAGTTAAGATAATACCCTGTTTTCAGAAGGGCACCTATCCATGGCCCTACTTGAGATCTTACCAAAGCCTGCAGAAGAATGATCTTTCTTAGTAATTAAGAGCAGTCTTGCTCATTTGGTTAAGTGGAGTCAAAGTTAAACTAAATTCTTTAAAATCTGTGATATTAGCAACTGTCCTGGTTTTGGTCAGGATGGAATTAAATTCATTTGTAACAGTGGATGGAATGCTGTGTTTGGGAGTTAAAATGAAAGCAGTGCTGATAACACCCTGATGTTTCTAGTTGCTGTCAGACAGTCAAGGACTTTCTCAGCTCTTCATGAGAAAGGAGGGGCAAAGCCAGGACAAGTGACTGAGCTGACCAAAGAGAGTATTCCACGCCAATTACGTCCTGCCCAGGATATCGGGGGGCTGACGGGAGGAAGGCCTAGTGCGGCTCCGGGACACGCGGTTCTTGGGGGACGGTCGGGTTCTGGGACGGCTCTGGGTGGCACGGCCTGAGTTGTGTGGTTTGGTGAGAAACTGCATTGTGTATCAACAGCTTCATATATTTTTGCTCTGAAGTCCTGTTAGTATTGTTACATTGTATCTTTCTGTTATCTTAGTAAACTATCCTTATCCCAACCCACGGGCCTCTTAATTTCTTGGTTTTGGGGTTATTTGCCTCTTCCTTTTCCCTTCCCTTACCTCTCACCTCTCCCCCCCCCCCTCCCTTTTCCCTGCTCTTTTCCTTTAAGGAGCAGGCAGCTGCGTAGATCTCGGCTCTCAGCCAGGGTGAAACCACGACAGCAACACAGTAACTTTCTAAGAATAACTAGTCAAATTCTAGTCAGAAGACTGAAGAATGGAACAATTTTAGAGAAACTCTATACTATGCTCTCATCCTTCCTGAGCCATTTGGCCAGACAGTTTTCACAACCAAAGCTCATACTATGCAGTGCTCAGTGAAATATACTTACCTTGCTGCTCCAAACATAGATGGGGAAGTTTATGAACTGGGAGTATTTCTTTACTAGATTTTTAACAGTATCCAGTTCAAGATAATCAGAAGCCTCCTCCTTCAAGACAAGGCTAAAGAAAAAGAACAAAAGATTTTCAATCAAATTGCCTTACAAGTATTCTAAAATAGTTCTACAGGAAGAGATGCATTTTGCTGCTGTTGCAACTGTAGAGATTTGCATTTATGCCAGCAGGCTTTACTAATTCACCCATAAGTATCAAAAAATACAATACCCACTGATCTGCAGTGGGGATTTTTCAACAATTGGGGCAGAACACCCAGAAGCAGCAACCTCAAATAACAGCAGTACTTATCAGACCTTGCTACACTGTCACTGGGTTTACTCAGAACTACAGCACTGAGATGAACTTTCCTGTAGTAAGTGTCTTCTTCAGGAATATGTTCTCTAAGCCCAAATCAAATAAATTTACTTGTTCATCAAAGCAATCAATGAAAATTGGGACTGTCAAGCTATCTCCAGTTTAAGATTGCATCAGACCTGTCTCGCTGGTATACAAACAGCAGTCAGTTTCCAAGAGGAAGCTCCAGAGCCCTGATATGGGTTGTGATGGGCCACAATTGTGTTGAGGAACTAAGTCTGCAGGCAGCTTACCCATCTTGGAATTACCTGCCAACAGCTAATCCTCAAGATTCTCAAGTTTTCTTAGTTCATCTAATGGAATGGTAAGCAATAACTACATTAACACTCCACATTCATTTTGGATGCAGTTCATAGTTTGCATGTTTCTATTAAATTGGAAACATCTGTATTACAAGAATCAAACAATGTAAGAGTGACAAGGTTGAAGTCACCCACGTAATCCAATGAGCAAGATGTACCCACACAACTTTTCCTCTGAATCCAAAGAGGCATAGTACTTACGTGATGGTTGTACCACGTCCTAGAGTGTTTCCTCTTGGGTCATCAATCACAGAGAACTCATTGGAATCTGACTCCCAAATATGTTGAGTATCATTGTTATGCTTTGATGTGACGATAACTCTGTCTGCTACCAAGAAAGCAGAATAAAAGCCAACACCAAACTGGCCAATTAACTCGGATGTTGACTGGCTATCATCCTGCATTTCAGTCATCTTGTTTAAGAATTCGCTTGTACCAGACTTTGCAATTGTACCCAGGTTTTTAACTAGCTCCTCTTTTGTCATGCCAATACCCGTATCTGTAACGTGAAGCATGTTCTTCTCTTTATCACACTGAAAAAAAAAAAGAAACATGCAGTTTGACTTCACTTTGAATCTTAAAGTGTAATACACTGCCATAGAAGAGCAGTGATTCAAATATGCTTGGCCACAATAAGCTGAACCTGCTGTAGCTACAGGAGTGAGGAAGACCTGCCTTCAAAGTATTTTAATACTTCTGTTACTCTGTAGAATGGGCAATGTATTTTCACCATTAAGAGAACAGTAGTCTTTGAAAAAGTTAACTGCAACTGTCCTGATGTGGTCCTAGTTTGTATTTGCACCAGTATTATGCAAAAAGAAATTAATGTTGCACTACATTTTCTTCACATTCTTCCCACCACTCCTCAGTAAAAGATGATCCCTAATGCTTCTTACCTTGATTTTGACTGTAAGTTCCTCGTTACCAGCAAGGGCATTTTCATCCGTTAACGATATTAACCGTATCTTGTCTAAAGCATCTGAAGCATTTGAAATAAGCTCCCTCAGGAAAATCTGAAATAGAAACCAAGAGTCAGAAATTCCAGAACACACTAACAGTTCTAACACACTGTAACAAGAAAAGCACTAACCTCTTTATTTTTATATAAAGAATTGATAATGAGCTTCATCATCCTGTTCACTTCTGCTTGAAAGGCAAACTTCTCAGATTTTTCTCTGATTTCTTTGATCTGGGATGCATTTAGGCCATCTAGCTGGATAGCTTCTTCCTCTCTGTTGAGACAACGAAAGCCCATAAAGTAGCTTTGACCACCTACACCACCGCTAATTTTATTTTCTAGTAAAAGCAGCGTTAGTTTAGTTAAAAGAATAGTAAGATCCTTAATCATCAACATAGCTCCGAAGTTACAGTCATATGAGATATGTGTAAGAGTAGCTAATACTAAAAAGAAAATTCAGGAAACAATTTCATTATGTTAAAACCACTGAAGTGCTCAGTATGTGGCATACCTCACAGGAAGTATTTTTTGTTCCTCCCACCTAAATAATCTCTCTTGAATGGCATTTACCCTTCTCCTCTAGTTCTGAGGCTGCAGATATTTAAAAAAAAAAAATAATAAAGCCTTAACATTCCAGCAATAGCTTCGCCAGAAGGCCGGATACTAACCTCTGAACAACTTCATCGTCTGTTCGAGACCCTTCTCTGCTTTTACCCAAGTCATCTTCCACGGTCCCGTCCACATCCACCTCATCAGCTCTGACCGATACTAGAGAAACAAGATATTCCAGGGTCTGAGGGTAATCCCAACCACACGTTACCGAAATTCTGCGCTTAACCCTCCCCACGGGTTCGGGCTCAGCCCTGGCCCTCCCCGACCAAAGTTCAGCCCAAGCGAAGAGAGAAGCGATGGGGAATGGGGACGGACAACCCTCCCCCCCCCACCACCCCTTCTCATCCACCCTCCGCCCCTGAGGGCGCCATGAGTCGCCTCAGACGTACCGCCCCCTCCGCCCCCCCACCCCGCTCCCTAGAGGACAGCGCCTGCAGCAGCCCGGGGAGAGGAAGGGGGGAGGCCACCACCACCTCGGCACGCCTCCCCTGAGGCAAGCGGGGACAGGGACGAAGGAGGGGTCCTCCCCACAACCCAGACGCCAAGAGACCCCGTAGGCTGGCAAAGCGGGGAGGAAGGCCGGCGCCGAGGGGAACGGGTAGGGAAAGCTGCTCTCGGCCGAAACCCCGACACACCCCACACCCGCCCGACAGAAGCTTCTAGAAGCCCACAGGCACTTACCGGCCAGGAGCAACGTGCACGCCAGGGCGAGCCCCCACACCGGCTTCATGGCGAAGTGCGCTGCGGTTGCAGACAAGAACGGCCCCCCAGCGCCTCGGCCCCGCGCTCCGAAGCCCGCCGCCGGCCGCAGCCCCCACCACCGAGCCCGCTAGAGCGGCCGCGGCCCTCCCCCTTCGCCTTATCAACGCGGGCCGCTGAAGGGAGGGGGGAGTCGCGCCGCGCTTGGCCAATTGGCGCGTACCACGCCAAATACATGGCCAATGCGAAGCTTGGAAGGGAGGAGCCTGCGGCTGTCGCCGCCAATCGTGGCTTTCCATGTGCGGTTTCCTGCGGACAGAGCGTGGCCAGCGCTGATTGGCCGGGCGGAGAAGCGCTTGGCCAATCGTTCCCGCGGAGGGGTTTAACGGGCACGCTTCTCACTGGTTTTTTTAACGAATGAGCCATAAACGTTTAACGCCGAGGCCACGTGTGCCGCAGCCGGCGCGGCCGCGTCCAGGAACGAGAAGGACAATCCGCACACGGAACGCCAGCCCCGATCGCTTCCGGGGCACCTGGGATGTTTACGGGGGAGACGGTTGCTATGGCAACTGGCGCTTCCGGTAGCGGCAACCCGCCGCGTCCCCGGGTCCGAAAGAGAAGCAAAAAGTTACGGGTAGGGCCACCATAAACAGTGCCCGCGCGGCGGGAGCAGCGCCAGGCTTGAGCCGCCTCGACCGCCGGCGGCGGAGAGTCGACGCAAACGAGGCCCCCTCCCCCGTCAGCCCCGCCGGACGGGGATCCCTTCTAGCCCCCTATGGCAGGCAGGCAGAGGCAGGCAGGCATGCGCTGTAGCGCTGCGTTGCATGCCGGGAGCTGTAGTCCGCACCGGCGGGGCGCACGGCTCCCCCTGTCGGTGCAGCGCGGGAGCGGCGTGGGCCGGGGGCGCCATTAAAACGCCTCTCCGACCCCCGTTAGGTGTTTGGGGTCTGAGGTGGTTCTTCTCTTAGTCTTGTTATTCAGGCCTTGGCTCACTGCTTCCTTTTAGTGCGTCTTGTGTCCCCTACGGCTGTGAAAGTGGCTGGGTGCCCCAGGAGGGCTTGCTGATGGAGGTAAAGCAAGCCAGGTGCTCAGCAGGTTGCCCTGTTTTCCTGCGTTCTAGTGCTCATCAGGGCAGCTATCCTCCAGGGAGCTCGTTAGCGCTCCTCAGCCTCCCCTTGGGGCTGTTGTTTATTCATTAGGGGTCCTTCCATCCCCTTCATGGAGTGGGGATTCAGCAGCTGCTTCTATGCCTGGCGGGTGTGAGGGGACTGGGGAACACGCACGCAAACTGCTCCTCCGGTGTCCCTCCCGCTCCAGGGAGGTCTGTGTGGAAAGGAACTAGTCTTTGTGGAAGGGTGAAAGGTAGGCCTGATGCTCAGGAGAGCATTCAGTGTCTTTGGGTTCTTAATGAGGCTGAGATTTAATCGTGATTTATTTAAAAATAATCATGATTTATTTGAAAATAATTATGAAGCTTTTCTGTATGATTTGCAGTTTCAGTAGCTCTTCTGTAGAAGTTTCTGCTTCATGTATCACAAATTAGAAAAGAAAGAAGAAGGAAACTTACTCTCCCAAGATGTATATGAGAATGATTGTGAAAAATAAGTATGTAAGCTCAGTGCTAGGGTTGTAAGTAACAAACCTGCCTGTCAGGTTTTTATAGAGACCTGTATGAATTTGGAGAATTATTTTCCAAAGAGTATTCTTAATTGAAAAAACAATTTAGTTATTCAGAAGTCTAAACAGAGAAATTTTGTCTTTTTCTAAATCTCACCTGCAAGTGTTTTCAGGATTTGATTTCCTAATTATTTCTGTATGATTCCCAGAGTGGCATATGTTGCTCTATGGCTGTGAATAGGCATTTGAGGGACATAGGGATTCACAGTTTGGAATTGTGGAATTCTTGCATTAACATGTTCTTACGTCAGTTCTGTTTAAGCAGTCATTTTGCTGTCAGCAGGAAAATTTAATGCTTCGTCACAATCTTTTTGAACTTTGGTAACTGGCATAGTAGGAATGCAAACCAATTCTATTATTGACTGTGCTAAACCAACAGAGATTTGAGATTAAATTTTGTGGAATCCAACTTTTATTGGTTACTTTGCTCTTACGCTTATACAAAGTAGAGTGTTGCTTTTGAAGGCGATATGAAACCTGATAAACCTGTGTTTTTTAGAGGTCAGAGTAGTAAGAAGTGTAATGTGCTTACTGGCATTGCTTGCTTCATGTAGATTATACTGTTTGCTTCCACAAAAACCCAGCTGGATTACCTAGGGCAAAACTAATAGACAGGTTGAGTACTCATGCTCTCACAAAGACAGTTTGGTCTCTGTATGAGGAGGTTGGCAGTTGAAGAAAATAACTTCTTTGAATATTAAACTATTAAAAATGTTTTCTGTTACCTATTTTAAAACTGAACACATTGCCAAATACAGCTGTCAATGTTTTAATCAGGTCTAGAGTATAACTTCTGTTGAGAATTTATTGATTTCAGCTTTAAAAAAACTTAAGAGACTTTTTAAGGTCTTAGTTGCACTGACTACTATTGCTGCTGAAAAGCACTCTGAGAAGCACCTTTCAGGATTTCATACCAAAGGAAAGGTGTAACCATTAAGAGGTGATAGTTCTTCAGCAACTTAGTTACATTAAATGGTTCTGTAAAGCAAATTGATATACTTTGTGTGCATAATTGATTGAAATAGTGTATTGTGGTGGTTTGACCCTGGCTCGAGGCCAGATGCTCAAAGTCGCTCTATCACTCCCCTTTTCAGATGGACAGGGGAGAAAATATATATGGAGAGGCTTAGAAGTCAAGATAAGGACAGGGAGAGATCATTACACAGTCAGTGTCATGGGCAAAATAGACTCAACACAGAATAAAAAGCAAATAAAGCACCTAATTTATTACACTACACACACAGTGAAACCAGAGTCAGATAATGAGAAGTAAAACCATATTTTAAAACACCTCCCGCCACCCCTCCCTTTTTAATGGACTTTATTTATAATTTCTCTCCACTCCTCCTCCCCAAGGTGGCACGGGGTGGAGGGAATGGGACAGATAATGATGGTTTTAGTCAGTTCCTCACAAGTTGTTTTCCTTCTTAGCTGGGGCTGCATTCCTCGCGTTCTTCTGCTCCAGCGTGGGGTCCCACCCACGGGAGACAGTCCTCCACAAACTTCTCACATGTGAGACCTTTCCCAAGGGGCTTCAGCTCTTTGCCAGCTGTCCCACTGTAGGTCACTGCTATTGGGTGTAGTCAAAAAATCATAGAATGTCTCTCAGACCCAACCTGCGCCAGCCTGGTCCTCCAGAGTGTCACAAGTGCCACCAGCAAACCTGCTCCAGCATGGGCCTGTCTCTCTCTCCACAGGCTGCGGGTCCTGCCAGGAGCTTGCTCTAACATGGGTCACCTCTTCCATATGACTCCAGCTGCTCCAGCATTGGGTCTTTCCACAGGCTGGAGGTGGGTTTTCTGCTCCCCACCATCTTTCGTGGGCTATACAGGGGAATCTCTCTCTCTCTGGCACCTGGAGCATCTCCTCTGCCCCACCCTTCACTGGCCTTGGTGCCTGCACAGTTTCTTACATCTTCTCACTCCCTTCTCTGGTGGCAAGTAGCAGCTATTTGCATATTTTTTCTCTTAAATGTGATCCCAGAGGTGCCATGACCATTGCTGATGGGGCTCGGCCTTGGTCAGTGGTGGGGTCCGGCCTTGAGCCCAGCTGGTGTTTACTCTGTTGGGCCTCAGGGAAGCTTCTGGCTGCCTTTTGCAGGAGCCACCCCTACAGCCCCCCCGTCATGCATACCCACAACATGTATTAAGTGCTGTATTTGTTAACTAAAAACTGTGGGGCATATGGTGATAAGAGAAACAGATTACAGGTAGCATCGTCTCCTACGCAAACACTAGAGCAAGCCTCTCTCCAGTCCTCTGGATGTAACTTTATCAGCTCCCCCACACATCTGTGGGGAAGTCAGCTCGCTGAAGCACGCTGCGTGATTCCAACTGTAAGTTGTAACTACAAGAAGTATTACCATGCCACAAATAGCTGTACAGATAAACTGGGAGGAGTTCACATGACCCGACTGTGAGTATTTGACTTCACCAGCTAAATTAGCCAGCTAATCTGTCTAGGCTCCATCTGTAATAGAGACAGTCCTCCTTTCACTGTACTAGCTTTATATCTTTCCTGAGCTGATTTAACTCTCTAACCCAGCAAAATACCCTGTAATTAAATCAGCTTATATCACGTCCATGATGCACCAGACTAGAGCATGTTACAAAGCAGGAGTTTATGGCTAGGAGAAGGTGATAGCCTGCTTTTGATGGTGGTGGGCTGAGCCTGGCATGTAAATTCCATAGGACAAAGACATTGTATGTAGGTGCAAATGTAAGGAAGCCATACAACTAAATAATGGGTTTGCATTGTCAGAATATCTCCTCTATTAATACAGAGTTACATTGAAATCCATAACTCATGAAAGTTACATTTTTGTTCATGGATAATAAAAATGCTGTAATTTGTGCCACTGCTCACTGGCTATTTGCTGTCGTACTGGTTTGATGAAGAAGTGTTAAGTGATTTTTGTCTGAAAATGCCATCTGAAGTTTGCACTACCAAATTGAGTCCTGTCTTTCTTACGTTGTATTGGGTTGGAAATATGAAGATCTCTGTATCTGCACTCTCTGTAATCTGAACTTCATTTGAATCTTTTAAAACAATACATTGAGAGTGAACGTTCCCTTCCTCTGCAGTGTCGGCTTCAGGGACTAAATATTGTACCTGTAGCCCAACCTGAAGATGTACCCACTTATTTAAGACCCCCTACAATATTTGGCACTGAGTCTGAATAGGAAATGAAAGCTAATTATCCAAACATTAGAAAATTTTCATAGTAAGTACATACAAATAAGGTTACATATTATTTTACTATTGTCTGTAAACAGTGACATCTTTACTAAATGCCCATGCTATGAATAATTCTTATCTGCTTTCTTTCCATCAAGAGCTTCCAAAATACCATATTTTGACTTCAACCTTTTTGTAGTTAGGAGAAGTGCATCCTGTACCCACTACCTACCTACTTAGTCTCAGAACTGTCAGTCTCCACCAAAGAGGGATTCCAGTTGGACTCTAGTTTTACAAACTAAGGATCTTAACTGAGGGGTCAACTTTTTCATGCCTGTACTGTGAAATGTTAAGTAGCCAAATATTCTACAACGTCATGTAAAAACATCTTTAGATCTGTTTGCTTGCTGGACTGCAGTGGAGCCTAAGAGTACTGGATCTGTTTAGGCATGAACGTACTTTCCATCTCTTCCTCTGTTAAATCACTCCTGAACTTCCTGACCTCAACTAAAATAGTTGATAGATATGACAGGTGCCTTTGAAGGTGACACAGTCAGGCATGGAGCAGAAGGAAAGATTTTGAGGTATAACAGGACTGACTACATGGTAAGAGGGACTGTGAAAGCATCCAATTGCACAGAAACAGGTGCTTCCTGCTGAGATGGATTCCTTATTGTGTTGATTTTTTGATTAAAGATCTTACACTGGCAAGTCTATCCTGTTAATATCTGGGCATCACGGCAGTGGGACTTCACCTCTGCCCACCAGCTAACAGTGTCTGTAATGTGACATCTTACTGTATGTACATCGTATATACATACACACCCCATGCTTGGTAATCACCAAGCATGATAAAGTATTCTGCAACCTGCAAAGCTTGCTTATCTTGCAGAGATCAGTTTTAAAAATGACACTAAATTGGACTGTTGTTTTTTAATTGTTGCAGTAATATGAGTGCTCTCACTTTACCTGTTTTATTTCTAGCTTCCTGAGAAAGAATAGGGAGAAAAAATAATGGACCGTATGAAACAGCATTGGTACCCTCACAGACCAGGAGTTCTAGCTCTAGTTTGATACAGCATCATTAATTTTATTTAGAGACTTAGGAAACCCTTCATGGTTTTGGGGTTTTTTGCTTGTTTGTCTTGGTTTCAGTGGAGTTCTTGTTTTTCCCCCCTCAATACTAATATTAGGTAACTGCTGGAGACGCATTTTGGAGACAGATTTTGGACCCATATGTTTGAAGAGGGAACTAGAGGTGAGTTACAACCTTCTGAGAATATAAGGTTCAGGAATTTCTAGGAGGTCTAAAGCATCTTGTAGGCACTTGGTCTGCACTGCCTAACTTTTCAAACACTATGCTTGCAGGATACCTAGACTTGCAAGTCCTAGGAGTCTGATGAAAGATTCACTGATGTTAGGCATGCTACACACCTAGTAAGAGCTGATGTTTAAAAATCTAAAGGTCTAGGATCTATGTTGTTCTTTCAGCAAACACTTTTGGTATGTTTCTTTCAACATTAAAGACAGTTGTTCACAACACCATCAAAGTCTCATTAGGAAAACCTCTTCATCTGTATCTTTTGCCATATTCATAACCTTTTAAAAAATGCTGAATTAAACACCAGTGTCATGCTCCCAGCATAGTTTATTTTTATTTCTCCTCCAAGACTGGAAGAAAGTGTGTGTTCTTCATGTAATATTTGGCCTTTAGTCAGCTTAATCCTATTCTTCCTGAGACTGATGATTGCACTGCACCTCGCACTGTTAGTGAAAAGTCAGTCATCTGTGGGGTTTTCCCCCTCCTCACTCCCCTCAAGTATTTTTGAAGTCTGCAAGGTGTCCCTTGAAGTTTAATGGTCTTTATTCTCATAATAGAGGAATTGAGGAAGGGAATGGTTTTAGGAGCCTAGCATACAGGACAAAATCTGTTAAGATGAAGAATTGTAACTAGAAGAATCTTTGTACAGAGACAATAACTATGATTTGATCATTATGAAAATCTCCCTGACTCTAAATACTAAAACCTTTCTAAGTTTCGGTATCACTGGGGATCTACACCTGTAGCACTTTATTTCTGTGGCTAAGAAGAAAAAAACATTCTCAAAATAGCCAAGCCTTATTCTCATCTGTGATTACCATTCCCTGTAGCCAGAGACCTTCGTTTGAAATGGGTGGCATCAGCGAGTGCACGAGTGGTGGCATCTGCTGCAATCTCCCGTTGGCTTCACAGCAGCTTCTGCCTTGTGGTGCATGTCTGGATTTAGGGGGGTCAGCTTCAGCAGAGCACGAGTTTCAATTAAAAACCAAGGAAAACATTCACATCTTTGAAGTTAAGCACATGCTCCCATGCTATGCTGGGCTGAAGTGCTGGTACAGAGGAGGAGAGAAAATTAAAATGGTCAAACACTCTATTTGTGGAACATCTCTGTTAACCAAAGAGGAGCTTGTTGACACCTGCAGCGAAATGGGCCCAGAAAACTCCTGGTGTAAAAAGTATCACTTCTGCTTTCCTACTGAGGATGGCAACTGGGGAGCCCAGATGCTCTACTAAGGAGGTGTCAGACCTTCAGCTGCTGCAGGGCACCAGGGCTGAGCTGGACTCAGCACAGAGCAGCAGCAGAGCATGGAGTATTTGCATAGTGTCACCCAGATGTCAGTGTAGCTTCTAGCTTGTTTCTGCGGGCTTGGCCAGCTTTCTTATCACTCATGTGGATGTTAAAAGGTGTTGGAGTAGAGCCCATGTCCACGGAGTTGGCTGGCCAGAACTGAACATACCCTTGAGAAACCCAGTTTCTGCACTCTGGAATTTATGTTTTGCTCAGAGCGGAGGCAGGAAGACACAAAAAGCTTTGAAGGGAATGCACTAAGCCTCAAACAAGCCTTTTCCCCCCTTCCTCTCCTGCCTGAAAGCACGGGAGGAGCGAAAGCGGCAGAGCTGCCGGGCTGGTGCTGCATTTGCTGGGCGAGAGCTCACTCTGGTGGCCTTGCGGGGAGTTCAGTCTTTGGAGAGGTCACCCCGGCCAGCTCTTGGCCTGTGAACAGCTGCGTTATATTCCTGCTACTTTTAAGCAATGTTTTATCATCGGATTCTCCTTTTTGCATTGCCTTCATAGGTTCATCCCCATAAAGATTCATTAAATCGGAAAGAGGAACTTCTCAAGTATTTCACCTATTCTTTGCACAGTCGTGTGTGTGTATGCATGTTTAAAGTATTTTTCTTTTTAACGGGGACAGTTGGGGTTTTTTTGGTTTTACAAATTGCCACACCCTTGCAAATGCATCATCTCTTGTGTCCCAGAAGAAGGCTTTTTGCAGGACTGCCAGAGAAAGATTAATAGACAGCCTTTCAGCAACATTGTTTTGTGTCAGGAGAAGCAGTCCTTATTCCTCCATTCGGAGACATCAAGTAAACTGCAACATCTGGTGAACTGTAGACCTCTTGACTATACAGAAGGAGGGTCAGGATCTCAGTGAATAGCTGGAGGTACAACTTACATGTTATCACTGGGTTTGTTTCTTATATGTTAGGTTGAAATTAAAGTACCTGGAAAATGATAGTGAAAGAATGATAGTTAGAAAAAAAAATCTTTGAGCTTTTGCAGGGTAAGGAAAAATATTTTCTTTAGCAATTAATTTTGTGAAATCCAGGTTTATATCAGTGGAAAACCTGTGTACTCATTGTAAGTCCAAATGTATTTAAAAAGAAGGAAGATCCTTATATATCTCCATATATATATGAGACCATATTTTTTTCCTTACTAGACTTTTAAATGATCATAGTCCATATTGACCAGGTGGATCTGATTCTAGCTAGGAAGTCACCTTGGCCAAGCCAGGTGTACCAAGGCACAGGTCTGAGCTTAAAGTCAGCTGGGGAGCCAAATGGTGCAAGGTGTGTGGGTGAAGGCATGCATAAGATTTCTCAGAGGACCCTGGTCTAGGTTACACAGCTGTGGGGGGATGGATGAATGAATGAATGAATGATGACCACAATGATGACAACAAGAAGAAGAAAGATTTTGTAGAGAAGGAAGGTTGCAGCCTGCTCAAGGTAGTTAGAACTTCCTTCTTGTGTTGGATTTTCACTCTGAAATGGGATTTGCTGCTTTGAGGTAGGGGGTAGTGAAGCACCCTGGCTTGTAGATGTTCTAGCTATTGCAGGCAGGTATGAAATCTCTTGTTGCTACTATGGTGTGACTCCAGGAAACTCCAGTAACCCTTTGTGCTTTCATCGCTGTAAAAGCGCCAGATAACATGAACAGTTTGGTGAGCTACAGGATATTATAGAGAAAAGGAAATGAGGGTTTTATCAGGACAAATCTCTTTTTGTCTAGGGAGTGTTACTCTTCTATGCTGGTCTTTGTTTCTTGGTTCTGGAGTACACTAGTCACAAAACTCCTTTTCAAGTCCTCTCTATGATGTTAGGCCACCCTTTCTATTTCTGGGTGAAATGATTTAATTATTTCATGCAAAGTGGAGTTAGAATATCTGTCATTTGAATACTCAGGATTACATGCTCAGCTACTTTTCTAATGTGCTTTTAGCTTGGCATTTCTCAGTCACTGTAAGTGCTAACTTATTTGGTTCTCTGTTCCCTTCCTTGGTATATGTTTCATCCATAGCTGCCCCTCTATCCTTATATATTAGGAGCTTTTTTCTTCAGCTTTTGTGAAAAATACGTTTCATTTGGCACTGAGGCTGTTGAAAATTGTTACCTTGCCAACATATGAGTCCTTCTGCTCATATCCAGGATTGTCAGTCTCTTGAATATCCTGTGTGAAGTAGGATGCGATATTTAATAGAAGAAAGGGTGCATCTCCTAAGATAAATGGTGTTGGTAGGATGAGAGTATCCTAGCTAGGTGATGAGTTGTCTGTGCAAACCTATCTATAGGTTACAATGCTGCTCAGACTGTAGATACATGTTGTTGAATAAAAGCTGTAAAAATGAGTGGGTTGTTTCTGTAAGGTCTCTCTTACTCAGTTCAGTCTGAAAGGTAACAAATCAGCATGTGGTTGTAACTCTCTGTACTTCTGAAAGCAAAATGATTTTTAGAGTGTATGAGAACTACTGTGATAGATGGGAAAAAAGTGTAGTTCTTCTTTGAATCCCCAGTAGTTGTTGGCAGTCTGATGCTGATGGATGCTACAGTAAAGCCATTCTAACCTCAATGTTACTTGTCCAGAGCTATGGTGTATATTGGGAGGGTTGAATATAAAGAAGTGGTTTTGAGAACTTTATGTAATGATTTTTTTCCCCGTTATTCATTCTGTTTCTCTCCAGCAGGTTGTAAAAACACTGGTAGGAATGATTATGTAATGAAAGCAGACAGTAATAAAAATTATGATAGAAAAGTAGACTTTGGATGTGACAAGAGGCTGTGTAAGATAAAATGCTGTCATGCCTGAGTTGGGCTCGTTAAAGTGACAGGGGAAAGGGGAGGGGGGGGAGTGAATCTTCTGCATTCTCCCAAAAGACAGGAACAGTCAGAAGAGACATGCTGAATCTTGTAGTAGTTTTGTACCAAATGATTCAGAAGCAAGACCTAGACACTTTTAAAGAAGTTAAGGCTTATTGCTGTGAGATTTTATTAATAGCAATGCTAAATATACAATTGTTTTAAAGAAGCAGCAGACTGCAATGGATGATGTGTTGAAAACATCAATCTTATGAAACTAGTGAAGTCTTTTAAAGCATTGGCAGTAGATTTTTAAGAGTGAATGTGTCTGGCTTTGGATTTTTTGGAGTACCTTGTGTTTTAAGAATGGTGTGTTAACGGACTGTAATAGATTTTAGTGTACATCTTGGAGTAGAATTTCAAAGGGAACCATTATGTGAATTTAGATCTGGTAGGCATCCAGATTTTCAAAAGGTATTTCAGCGCTCAGCAGGACACGAGAGGCAAATCTTAAGCCAGACAGAGCAATTGCACAGAGCAATTCCTTATTATTGATATTATTAAGTGAGAGCTGCTAAACATTTAACAGTTCTGCAAGTATTGCCTATAGTAGTTACTTGGCTCTTTCCCACTGAAATACAGGCAAAACTCCTGTTGATTTCAGATATGCATGATCAAGCCTCCAAGGTCTTATTTCATAGTTTTGTTACACTGCAATTACAGAGGTCTGTCATAGTTTGATGTGTTATTCTGTAAATGTTGTTAGGTTCATCCTGAATTTTTGTGAACCCTTTAAATGCAGAAGTAGTTTTATATCTTTTCTAATTTATGTAAGGTTGATTTAGAGGATACCTGAAGATAACTTCAGTTATTTGCCAAAAACTGATTTCCATGAGAAATATTTGAATTGTACACATGAGAAACCAAGGGTAGACTATAAAGTAAGGCCTTTCAGGCAGGGTGAGTTACCATTGATTTAAAGACTGATGGTGTTTCTGGATGGGCCTGTTAAAAAATATTTGTAGTCTTTTTAATTCATACAAGATATACACCGCGAGCTTCCCAGATGTCACAGTGACACACTGGATGGCTGTTAAGTCATGTTTCTTCTGTGTACAGGTCTTATCAGTAAGACGTTCCCAGAATAAACAGGCTGGTTGGCTTTATGGTGCTCTTTCTTTATGCTGATAAGAGTACACAGCTTGCCTCGCCGTGTTTGGTCAGCAGATGACGTATTTGGATATCATACTGTTTGCCAAGTCTGCATCCTCCCTGATTACAGAATGACTTGCCAATAATTGTCATCACTAATGGCATTTCTGCTGTGCTTCTGTGAGACTGTTGTCATTAGCCCAGCCATTGTGCAAGGAGTTCTACAAAATACAGTTCAGCTCTTTAGGATGTTGAGATTTCTTGGCTGGGCATCCGCTGCTCAATATATCAGAGAACAGAGGACAAAGGCAAACATTTAATTTTGTGTTAGAAAATTCAGATAATATGACAATTGCTATAAATTAACTATTTACTCTTTGTGCAATGAAATAGTCTGAGCTCTTCTTCCAATAAAACTGATTATAGGGTGCAGAAGTTACTTAGACTGCAGATTGAAGCGGTACCAATTTTATCTGAGAGATCATTATAATTGCAGCAATAAAGTGTCTGCGCATTCTTGTTGCTTAGTAACTGCGTGGTCAATTTTATGAGGGAGGAGTCATGCTTTTTAACATAGACATACTTTTGTGCATCATTCACTACTTGCCAGTCACTGTTTTGGCACTATGCCCTGGTGTGACACCATTGCTGCGTCCTGTTTGCCTTGAACTTGTGCCTGTGAAAACTTACTTAAGTGAGTACTGGTGTGCAAGGAGTAGCTCAAGCTTTGAGGAGTCTGTCAAGCACATCCATAAATCTGTGCAGGTCCCAGGCACGGTGCAATTATGCTAAAGTTAGTTACAAGTGCAATGTAATTGCTGTGCAGTGTAATGGCAATGGCGTTTGTGGAGGTGATGCACAGGCTTGCCCCATAAAAGGGAGAGCCTTGCAGGGGGAGACAGATGACATAATAATCATGTATAAGGAGAATCATAAGAATATGATGCATTTGCCTTCACCTTCACCTCACTTAATATTTGTGCTCACATATTCTTATAGGTGGTAACTATTGAAAGTATCTATCAACAGAAAATTATAATAGAAATTAATTAAAAGTTTAATTCCATGCACGTACTCTCAACCCTAGGTCCAAAAGAGGAAAAAATCTCTTTGAACCAGTCAATACTAGTATCCTGGGTTTTCCAGGTCTCAGTAAATTGTTGTGAGGAGGGAATCCTTCACAGACTACAGGAAATGGGTATAATCTCCAGAGAGAAAGAAGGTAGTGTGCTGGAGGGAGGCGAATCTGATTTTTAGGAGGAAGATAAATTAAAATATTCACATGCACTTGACGGTTCTGTGGAAAATGTAGGTTAAATGAAAGACTTATGTGCTACATTTCAGAAAAAAATATGACTAATTGGTTAACTCTTAGGAGCTAGTCTTATGTAGGTCAGATGTCAAGGACCAGATCTCTGATTCAATTCTTTGAAGATCTTTGCAGGATGTAGAACAGACATGGCTGTTCTTGCCTTCTCTCATCTCCAGTAAGCATGCATCATACATCTACCGCTCTGCAGATGCTATTTTAGTTGTACCCCAAGACTTGCATATTTTAGTGGTGGGGTCAAAACTGTAATACAACCTTCTGAGTACTGAGGAAGAAGTGGGGATTCTTTTTGCTTCCCTCCCCACCCCCAACTGGTACAGTCATATTTTTCATTTGTAGCAACATAAGATCTTATGCCAAAATGCATGGGGCTTTAATGAAAAAGGCCATATTTTTAAAGTAGTATGTGTTAACACAGCTGTTACTTGTTAAAGGCTTGATCTTGAGGCAAAAGTTGTAGACTGTGTTTAAAAATACACAGTAGTTTACTGACATGTTCCTAGCTCAAACTTAAAGGCACTGTAAGAGGAACGCAGCTGTGGGGCACTGAGCGTTGTTTTTAAATGCCTCTTTTTCCCTCCCTGTATGGAAGGTTTAACTTTCAGACACAGTTAAACTAGAATAAAGTTAAGGCAAAAGTTTTCTATGCAGAAGATGTTGCAGACAGTTAATTTGATTTGGATGGAACAAAATCTAGTTATTGTAATCAAATGAGGTGTGTGCTGCAAGGATCAGAGAGGAGTCAGCAGGATGATGAGTGCGTTTCATTTGCATTTGTGCTAAGGCTATGGAAAGGTTGCACAGGTGTGACTAAGCGGCGTGGACACTTAATTTGATACGAGTTGATGTTTTGCTTTAGGACAGTAAACATACCCTCTTGATGTAGGGTAAATTGCAATAAAACATTCTTAAACCAACATCATAATTTTATACAACTTTAATTGCAGCATCTGAAAACCGAATGAAGTTAAACCAGTGCAATTTTTCCAAGTAAATGCAGCCTGAGATCACCTGCACGTTTCTCTAACAGGGTGTAAGTTGAAATGTGTGACGTACAACTTATGCTTCCTTTCAAGCCTATTTATTCCAATCTATAACACGTCGGTGGCTTTCTTTGCAGAAATTGTCCTCTTACTTTTTATGATTTGAATCTTGTTTATGCTGAAAACACTAAAAGAGGTTTCCTTCCTGACTATTAGCATTACCATGTGAGAGTAGTTGTGCTTTTTAGGTGAATGGTTGTGTAACTGGATGATAACTTACGGATTTTCCAAAGCAGTGGATACTGGAAGGGGCTGCCAGAAACTGAAGGGGAAGAGATGAAATTCCTGATCTATCTCGTAGCTTTCCAAAGCCTCCAGGAGCAAGAAGAAAATATTTCTAGATGTTTGATATGATTTATACATATATATATATCTTTTTTAGTGTCTCTGTGTGTATATATGTGTCTTCAAAGCAGACAGACACCTATCAGAGTGCTATTGCTGAACACATTAGTAAAGGAGTGTGCAGTAACCCAGAGGAGGATAAGGGTCAGGAGTATTTATTATTCTATAGGTACGCTGACCAGTCTCTTCTGATATGAATGAAAACTTCAGAGATGCACAAGGCCAGACAAAGTAATAGGACGGCATGTTTGGAGATAAATCCAAAAGATCTGGCATTAGAGAGTAAGCTTTACTATTTATTTTCTCTGAATGGAGTATTTGTTTTCAAGGAAACCTCTGTGAAGAAAGGTTGCATTTTTACAGCACGTGTGTGATACGTTCAGTTTGAAGCAATACTCTACACCCTTACATCATCTCGTGGTTTTGAGATGTTGATGTTGTTTCAAAAACAAACCCACCTCTTTTGAAGACTGTTTTGAACTATAGGTCATGTTTCTAGTAACAGGAAATGTCTCACAATCTTAGTATGACTGTTTTCAGTTGGTTTTGACTTTGGCAAAATTTCAGCATGTGGATTTGAAGGGGTTTATTCTTTATTTTGTAATTTCAACTAGAGGTTATCTAGAAAAACATATAAATTGTTAATTAAACTGTTCCTGCTTAGAACACAGCTGGAAATAGGAGGCTGTGTCGTATTGCTCTGAACATCTGCTTGACTGCAGCTAGCTTGGAAGTCTCAGCAGAATTTGCAGTTTGCAGGTGCTCAACAGGGCCTTGGCTAAAATTCTCTGAAGGCACAGCGAGCCCAGTGGGTTATGGCCTGACATTTGTACGAAGCTTGTATTTGTGTCATGTTTCAGTGTAACTTTATTTGATCAGTTAAGTATATTTAAGCAAACAAACTGTCCATCAAAAAGAATCTTTTATTTTTAGAGATGAAATTTCCTTTTGGTTGCTTGCATTCAGGTAAAAACCCTCTGTTTTTGGTAGTTGAGTTTTTGTGGTAAGACTTTTGGGGTTTTTTTGCTTGAGATCTGTTTTTGGGGGTGTGTGTGTGTTAAGTGTATTTCCCATTTTGCTGCTATGCAAGTCACACTTTGCATGGCAAGATTAAACTTTTAGTTGGAGGTCAAGGACAGCTGGCAGACTTTAAGTCATCTCCAGAATAGTAAAAAGTCAGGGCTATATATAAAGTGCTGAGCAATAAGTGACATATAATTAAATGATCACCTAAATTTGTCTGTAAATGAAATACTGTTTTATATGTGAAGCATTTGAAACTTTATTCAAGCTTAATTAGTCTCTTTAAAAATTAACAGTGGTTCACCATTTTACCACAGTTCTTCAAATTTGTCAGTGTTCTCCCTGTGTAGCTGGGAGAGAGAGAACAACCCTTTTCCCTATGTACAGGGGGAATCCTGCCATCTGATAGCTTACAGCATCTTGTTTCTTGCCTGTTCATAAGCTCACTGAAAATTAGATCATAGGGTAAGTGTTTACTGAGCTCTGGTCAGGTGTAGTGGGGGGGAAAAATCTCAGTCCTGCTTAATCTCATGATGTGATTTGAGATCTTATATTGGTAATAGTCATGTGCAGGGAGTGCTTCTAGTGATGGAGAGCTGTCCTGGTTTTGCTGGAATAGAGTTAATTTTGTTCCTAGTAGCTGGGGTAGTGCTGTGGTTTGGATTTAAGATGAGAATAATGTCAATAGCACACTGATGATTTGGTTATTGCTAGGCAATGTTTACACCAAATCAGGGGCTTTCCAGCCTCTCATACTGCCCCACCAGCCAGGGGGCTGGAGGTGCACAAAAAACTGGGAGGGGGGACACGGCCAAGACAGCTGGCACCAACTTGCCAAAGGGATATTCCATACCATATAATGTCATGCTCAGTATGTAACCTGGAGGAACCTGGCTGGGGTTATAGACTGTAGTTCAGAAACTAGTTAGTGGGTGGTGAGCAATTGTGCTGTGCATCGCTTTCTTTGTATATTCTTTTTTCTATTTCTTTTCTGTCCTATTAAACTGTCTTTATCTCAACCCATAAATTTTACTTCCTTCCCTCCCCATTTCTCTCCCCTGTCCCACTGAGGGGTGAGTGAGTGAATGGCTGTGTGGCTGGTTTAGTTACCAGCTGGGTTAAACCACAACAAGAACCAAGACAGCAAACACTATGACATCTCTTTCTGCAGCCCTGAGGTGAGACATGCCTCCAGGAATTAACTTTTCCTAGCTCCTGCTCTTGGAACTCCTTGGTGGTCACTTCACAGAGTCACAGAACATTAGAAATTGGAAAGGACCTCAAAAGATCATCTAGTCCAACCCCCTTGCCAGAGCAGGATCACCTAGACTAAATCGCACAGGAACGCTTCCAGGCAGGCTTTGAATGGCTCTGGAGATGGTGACTCCACAACCCCTCTGGGCAGCCTGTTGCAGTGCTCCTGCTCACTTTTTGCGAGTGAAAGGGCACTGTCAACTGGTGTAACTTGGAGGACACTGTGGCCCACGCCTTCTTCTTTCCAGAAATAATCTTTGCTCTTTGAGCTATTCTAATTCAGATTGGTATAATATAGAGATGCCTGAGCTACCTTTCCAGTTATTCTGCCAGGAGTGGTTTGGTGTGCCAGCACCGGGTCCTGTGTAGATTAATTTGCTCTGCTCAGAGGCAGTTATTTTGAATTATTAGCTAGAGGCAGAATAAATTAGTCCATGGGAACTCTGGGCTGCTACAGCCGGAGCCAGATTAGTTTTCAGATGACTTAGAAGCAGTCCATGCTCTAGAGACCAGGGCAAACAATATTTTTCTTTGCTAGATATAAGCAGGTACCCCTTCTTGTGGAATGCAATTTGACCAGAGCTTGCTCCTTGGTGCTATTGTGTGACAGAGCTAGAAAGATGTTCCTCTAGCAACTCCTGCTGGAGAGGGAAAAATGCTCACATGAAGTTGTGACCTGGTGTAAGTGCTGAATTCAATATTGGGCTTTTTTTTCCCTTCTGTCATGTCAGACACATGCTGAAAGTGGGGATACAAAATCCTCTCTCTGAGCATAAAGCAGGATGAAATCATGTCCCGAGTCTTACAGGAGTGATACCCTAATCAAGGGTGTATCTACATATGTTAGCCATGTTATGACATGTTTACAATGCATAATTGAATTAGATGTTTTTTCATCAGATCAACAGAGCATGGTAGACTTGTCTTAGTTCTGGATATCTTTTTATGAGGGTTAAACTTGCTTCTGCAGGAGCTAGTGGGAGTGGTTGAGCACAGTGCTGGGCAAAGATGTCTAGGATGTGACCTATCTTCTTCCCAGAAACGTTTAGAAGTCACTGTACTGTGTTTCTTTGCATTTCCTGTCCACTGTGAATTTGAGTAGAGACACACTTGGTTGTGTCTGCTTTGCCAGCATCATTGTTTTGAGATCTGGTAGAAAATAATTCCAGGTTGTTTTTTTACTTTGCAGAATCAGACTTCCCCTTGAACCAGATGTTGGACAAGTGCTCACCTGTCACGTACCAGGTAGTGTGTACTATACTGGATGGCATTAGCAGAGAATAATGATGGCCTTCTGACATCTCTGATAAGTTTGCCCCTAAGTGGATGTATAGTTAAAAATGTGTTTTATGTAAAAAAAAATTCTTATGTAATCTTCTCAATACAAGATTAGACTCCAAATCTAGGAAGTCGGGCAAAAGCAGTTACAAAACTTGCATCCCTATTTAGGTTTTCTTGATGGTACTGGATCATGTGTGGTGTGGTGAGTTTTTGGTTGAGTTTTTTTAAGACTGTACCCATAGGCACAAATCTCCTGTGCCATTTCAAATTATATCAAAACATGCTTTGGCAGGCTTTTAGGATGGCTAATGTAACGGCTGGAATAATCTACCACAATTCATGTGGCAAGGTGCCTGTATGGTAAAAACTGTGTCACAGGTTACCAAGAAATCTCCGAACTTGTTTGGAATGAATGGTTTCTTTTGGGAGGAAGGAGAGCTGAGAAAAGCTAAATAGGCAGGACTACATAGAATGCTCTCTGCCCAGCTCAGCTATGGCAATGTAACCTTCAAAGTATTCAGCTCTGGTTTATATTGGAATTTGTGCGGAACAGTACAGAGACCCATGTTTCTGACTTCAATTGCTTTCTTTTTCTACTCTTGTTTAACCATATATTAAGATACATAGATAGTGTGTGCTTATATTCCTGCTCTTCAACACTGGATGTGGCTAGTACTCTTGCTACAGAAGCAAAGGAAGCAAATAAGTGTCTCAGAAAAAAGATTTTTCTCAGAACAGTTGAAGATGCTTTTGCCAAGAATAAATGTGGTTCTGCTTATTTTGAGTACCAAAATGAAAAACACATGAGAAATTAATGCATAAAAAAAATTTCCATACGTAAACGTTTGCTGGTGGGAGAGGTATTGGCTGGCTAAAGGGGCCAAAAGAGGGTATGGTTTCAAAGGGGACTCGGGTCCATAGTAACTGAAAACTGTTGCCAGCATCTGGTGGTTCTGTGTTCTTTAAAGCAAAATAACTTTTACAAACAAAGTTGGGGAGATTTATGTTATCAGCCAGTATATTACAGGTGAAGAAAATAACATGCCTCAGAATCCTTTAAGGCAGTACGAAAGACTTCTGACAGAGACTGTTTCTGTGTTGGTTTTGCACATTCTCTGTCAGTCCAAGGTCATTCACCTCTAATGAACAACTGTCTGATACAATCTGTCAGATGGTTTTATTGCTCACCAAGCTGTTCCCTTTGGAACAAGCTGCAGTAAGACATTGTCAGCTTTTCTTGCCTTGCCTTTTGATTTCATTTGGTGGGACTTTAATGAATTGTAGTATCTGTTAGCCCTGTCTTAGGCTTTACTCGAAGGCTGTGCTAGCCGATTAGAAATCCATCCTGCAGACAGTTAAGTGTGGGATTGTCCTTATTAGCCAAGTGGTTTCTGAGGCGTTGAGGGCTCTCAGTAATCACGGGCATGAGAAGGAGCTGACAGGGCTGAGCAGGATGCAGGAGATTTGCATGTTTTCCCCGTGTGAACAAAACTATGAAAAGCAAAGAAATTAGATATCAGTGTAATTATAGATCTCATTTGTCATACATAGTATATGTGAACCACTTAACAGGTTCTCAAAGGTGTTTTATCTATGCACAAGTGGAGATCACATGGCATCTGTCCTGAACCTTCAGCAGTATTAACAGAGTGGGTGCTTGCGAACTGAGGATAGCATGTATCCTCTCAGTTACTCCTTGTCAGGAAGTTCGGCAGTGGAACGCTTGGTTCGGAAGCATTCTGTTTATCTTGAAAGATATTGTGTACATTATCCCCACTGGATCCCAGTGAATCGCACTGGCCCTGAACAGTACTGGGATGGCAGATATAAATTGGGGTATGTGTACATACTTAACACAACTGCATGCCTTTTGGGGTTTAAGTCCACGGTATCTTTTTCTCTATCCATGCAGTAAGACAGCCCTCTGAGATTCTTCCTTGAAGGATAATTCTTCCATGAAGCTCTTTATGTTGGGTGTGAGGGTTTTTTTGTGAGGGTTTTTTGTTTAGTTGGTTTTTGGGTTTTTGTTTAATTGCCAGCCCTACCTAAACACCTTTCAGTTTTAGTTTCTACCAGAAAGTGTCATAGGTGTGGTCAGTTCCCATGGTCTGGGTTTATCTGTGCATTGTGTAAAAGACTGGCTGCATCTTTTTTTTGTCATCCTGCAGCTAATATCGCTTGGACTGATCTGATTAAGAAGGGACAATTAAAGTTACATTGGGCTGGAGGATTATATTTCATGTTACATGCAATTTTAGAAAAAGGATGTTGTTTGACTTGCTCCATAAGACTTGGTATAACTTTTGGAAGAAGGAACGTATCTTCATCTATCTTCTATGGGTCCCAGATAAAGAAAATTTAATTTCCACGTGTGCTGCTTCATGCCAGTTTACATTACCACATATTTTCCAGTATTTGAGTCATCCTTCAGAGACCAGCAGACTCTGAAGGGAAAGGGTGGAGTTATCTGAAGTTGAGTTGTTAAACAACTCACTCAAAAATAGTTTAAATAAAACACTACCTCGTGTTTTAGTTCTGTCTCTAGTCTAGCTGCTAACACTCAGGGATTACTTTGATTTGTGTGAATAACCCACTGGCCTAACAGGTCATCCTACAGAAGAAAACACCCTGTGAAAATTGCTCTAGGTAAGAGAATTACATGAAGGAACAATTTCTCTTTCTTTATTTATGTTGCATATGGTAGCATTACAAAAGCACCTTGTCTGAATGCAGGGAGAATGATCTCTGAAAGGACTGGGACTAGACATTCAAGCACAGATCTCTTTTTATAGATTAGTCCCTGCCATCTGCAGCAAAACCAGGGATTTCTACCCGCAATAACAGCTTTCATAAGGAAGGCCCTGTCTTGCACATACTTGCAGAACAAATAGAAGTACTATCATTCTGGTTTGATAGTATAAAAATTGAATGTGAAAATTCACAGGCTTCATGTTTCAAGGCATGACAGCACTAGAGAGCACAATAACATCTTTTTTTCAGGCTTCTGCTGGAATTAGTTTCCTAACATCAATGCTGGTGTCACGGTAGGGGAAACATAAAGCCCTGGCTCTGCAGTATTCTCGTACTGCTAATGCCAGAAGAGCAGCACCTCCCCTGACTGCTGGGAACGGCTTCTCCATCACTGCTCCTTTTTGTACACTTGGGGGCAGCTTTTCTAACTCTTCCTTGAGAATGCCTCACCTACCAGCATGGTTATTGTTCGCAATATTTACAGTCTTGGGACTTGGAGACCAGTCTAGGTTGTTTTCAGGAGAAGAACAACATGCCCCTTTCCCATGAATTTAAATTGAATTGCATGTGGGATTAATTAGCCCATAGGCAGGAGTGAAAAAGCTGTCTGGTTCTGATGCATTTTTCCTTTGTTGAAGGTAATTCACAGAATCATAGAATCACTAGGTTGGAAAAGACCTGTGAGAGAGAGTCCAAACATACCTGTCTGCTACTAACCATAGCCCTAAGCACTTCATCTACCCGTCTTTTAAATACATCCAGGGGTGGTGACTCAACTGCCTCCCTGGGCAGCCTGTTCCAGTGCCCAATGACCCTTTTGGTGAACTTTTTCCTGATGTCTAATCTGAACCTGCCCTGGCACAGCTTGAGACCATTCCCCCTCATCCTATCACCTGTCACCTGTGAGACCAACACCCATCTTTATACAACCTCCTTTCAGGTAATTGTAGGTGGTGATAAGGTCTCCCCTCAGCCTCCTCTTCTCCAGGCTAACCAGCCCCAGTTCCCCTAGCAGCTCCTCATAAGATTTGCTCTCCAGCCCTTTCACCATCCTGGTTGTCCCTTCTCCAGGACCTCAACGTCTTTCTTGTAGTGAGGGACCTAAAACTGAATGCTGTACTTGAGGTGCGGCCTCACCAATGCCGCGTACAGGGGCACAATCACTTCCTTGAATCTGCTGGCCACACTGTTTCTGATACATGCCAAGATGCCATTAGCCTTCTTGGCCTCCTGGGCACACAGCTGGCTCATATTCAGTCAGCAGTCAATCAGAATAACTTTCAGAGTCTCTTAATTTCATAAATAATATATTTATATAATTATTTTCTAGCTGTACATGGAAAGTCTGATGCTGAAAGGTAAATGGGTGTTTTCGTTTTCTCTGTTCCAGGGTGTTGCAGCAAAAGAGTTCTGTGTAAATCTTCTCCAACTAGAAAGATGAGAGAAAACAGGTGCCAGATCAGAGTTTGTCTATGAAGTTGTCTTTCTTTTCACCCTGTTTTCTAATTATTGACCATCTTGCTCTCCCCTTGTTCCCAGAATTCAGCATGACAGATTCACAGTAATGTATACCAGAATCGCATACTGCAATAGCAAAAGGGCAATGGGACATAAATGATGATGTAAGAACTTTGATGGAAACTGTATCTGGTCTCCACAAGTAACCAAGCCTGAGAAGTCCACAGAGTGTCTGTCTTTTGACTGATACTCATGATTGTGATTGCCAAGAATTTGGCCCTGGTGGTAAGGATACAGCACACAGCTGCCCACTGATGGACAGTTCGAAATCCAAGGTTGATTTTCTTTCAGTTTGTTGTGGTTTTTGCCTGTGAACAGAAGGAGGACATTGCTCCTTACAAAGGAAAGGAAAAACAAAAAGGATGCTCATCGTGATATTCAGTCTGAAATCCTTCAGCTTTGTATAGGACTGCTGCTTTAGAGCTGTATGGGGAAGAATGGCCGAGTCCTTCTGGACATAAGGTTCAGTGGGTTATGTGGATTTCCTTTGCATAAGAGCAATTTATGATTGTTGTTTACTGTGTTGGAAAAAGAGCATGTTCTTTTTGTTGTAAATAAAGTTTCTGAGCGCATCAGGAACTCTGCATGTGGAGCTGTAACCTTTCTGCTGGTCTGGTCTTTGTTGTTCTTCATCCATGCATCATCTTATTTTCCCCCCAAGTATTAATAGATGTGGTTCAAGTTCTCAGACTGCCAGGGTCTACAGCTATCAGTGGTGAGTGTTCCCTGAGGAGATGGGAGCCTCAGAACAGCACTGTGACTTTTGTGGGTTTCATGGCATTGTTTGTATTACGTGTCTTGTGTCTATTTTATGTTTTGGGCCTGCTTTGTTCCCGCCGGTAAGCTGGTGTATGCTGCACTGTCCAAGTGTCACTGGCAGGAAAAGTAAATCTCTGCGGTTGATGTGCGTGTTGAGAAAGAACCCCAGCCAGCTCCTGGCAGAGTGGGAGACCCCGGGAGCAGTAAGGTCAGGGCGCGTTCCCTCGGCGCTCCGCCTGACGTTGAGCCCAGGGTAACCCGATGAAGTGCTCTTGGGGGCTCCGGACGGGCGGGAAGTTCCAGCGGGGGAAGGGCAGGCCTATGGGTTAGCGCCTCTCGGGGAGATGCCTGCCGGGCTCGGCGCTTCCCGGCGAGGAGGAACAGTCAGCACGCTCTGTGCCCCAGAGGCAACACCGGCGGGGCGTACCCGGCCGGCACCGGCTGCTCCGGGGCGGTCCCGGCTCTCAGCCCGCAGCCGGCCCTACCTGCCGCCGCCGAGCTGGGCCCCGCCTCCCGCTTCGGCGCTGCCTCGGGGCGGGGCCCGAGGAAGTGACTTCAGCCGGCAGCGGAGCGGCACGCTGGGGCTGAGCGGCTGGCGAGGAGCATGGCAGCGGCGGCGGCGCGGTCCCTGCTGGCAGCGGGGCGGACGGGAGGGCGGCGGTGCCGGGCTCTGCCCGCCGCGGGGGCCGCTGCCTACTGCACCGTTGCTCCGCAGGAGCAGCGGCAGCCGCCGCCCGACATGAAGAGCTACCTGTGGTCGCGCTATAAGGAGGCCAAGAGAGTCACCAAGGGTGAGCGGCGAGCCGGGGCGCGGGGGCCGCGGGTGGCAGTGCTCCCCCGCCGCGCCGGTCCTCATGCAGGTCGCAGTGTCTCCGGTCTAAGAGGGGTGGAGCGGCGAACCCTGCGGGAGCCGCCGCCGCGGTTCAGGGGCGGGCGCCCCGGGGAGCGTGTGGAGGGCGGCTACGAGCCTCCACCCGGCGGTTTTTTTCTCGTGGGTCCCCGTGGTGAGCAGCAGAGGGCCCGTCCTGCTGCCAAGCCCCCGTCAGCTCCTGGAGTCATTGTGGCGCTGGCGTCAGAGGGCTCCCCCGGTGTCAAACCGGGAGCGCAGGTGAGACCATCGCCTCCGTAGGGCCTGAGGGCCGCGCACCCGGCGGCGCGATGCATGGGGGGAGCCCCTCGGACCGCCGCCGCCTGACCCACCGGGCTGTAGCTGTTCGGAAGCGCCTTGGGGCAGCAGAAGCCGTGGCTTTGGGCTGGGCAAAGCGGCTGGCGTTGGTCGGATGTTTGAGGGGCTTTCTGCTGCTCTTCCAGAAAGTTGAAGCACTGCGAAGTTTTAGGGGACTTTTGTTTTGCCTTAAAATACCTTTTGTTCCATAAAAATTGCGTGAAGCCTCGGAGCCGGAGTGAAATGCCAGTGATGTGTGCATGGCGGCACTGGGAAGCCCAGCTCCTTGGCTAGGCAAAAAGCTAAGGGCCAGATGCTTCACTGAAGCTTGCTTGCTTCCACCCGTGCTCCGATGGGAAGAGTATCACCAAGGGGCTTGATCTGCAGAGAGCCAAAAGAGCAAGAAGCAGCGGGTGCTCTGTGATGTCAAGTGGGCAGGCTTGTCCCGTAGTGGCAGTGGTTAGTGCTTTAGGCTTGCATGTTTTGCCCTTTAAAAAAACAGAACAACCCCTGAAAAGCCCAACAAAAAACCCCAAAACCCAACAAAAATGGTCTTATCCTGCACTTTAGAGTCTCGAGTGTGAGCTGGGGCTTTGCTGTGCTGGGTGCAAGCGTAGCATTTGCAAACAAAATAGTGGCAGCATTTCACAAGTGAAATGAGAAGCTGTGTTAGGGATCTCGAAGAAATGCTGTGGACTTTGGAGGGTGGGACAAGGGATAGGAAGATGAGAGTAAATGCCTCTTCAGTCTCTTCTTTTCTTTTCTTTTCCTGTTCTTGCAATTAACTTTTTATCATCCTAAACCACACCCAAATAATACTTAAGAGCTGTGGTTAGAGAGTAGGGTAATGTTGAGAGAAAATCAGTCAGTCTGTGGCCGTGGGTTGGCGAAGGATGAGGTGAGTGCTTCTCGAGTAATTCAGAATATTTTATTACAGCCTAAGGCACCCAGTGGCTTCAAGTATGTGATGTTTCACTTAGTTACAGCATTAAGATGACAAAGCTGTCATGATTTTTGACCCAAGGTTTATAGCACTTGGGATGCTGTCTGCCATCCAGAATGTCTAATGGCAACAAAGTGTTTCTACTGTCTGCTTTTAGGCAGACGCTAGTCAAGCTTTTTTTTTTAACCTGAAATATCCTTATATCTATATACAGATCTATAAATACCTTTATTTTTAAAACAGATGTTGACTCACCAGGATGCACAATTGACATCTGGAAAAATACTTTATGATACGGTAATGAATGTTGTATTATGATTTTGGAAGTTCACTTACAACTGTGGTTAAAACTTCAGGTTAATTAAATGATTCATGGCACTTTTTACAGAATAGGAGTATTTGCCTTAATAGTAATGTGTCAAATGATTATTTTGTTACCTCAGCTGAGTGTAACATTTACCTCCTGTAATACTATAAGCAGTGAGTGGAGACAGTAGAAGCTAGTATTTTGATTGAGGCTTATTTTGCTAAATCCCCTGAAATGAAAGGGATAGCTTGTCGTGTCAGCTTAATCATGGGGGACTCCTAGGATCTTTTTTGGTGAAAGATGATGGACTTTATTTGAAACTTGGAATTAAACTCGCTGAAGTTCCTGATCTCTCTCTCAAAAATTAAGAGACTTGAGTGTCTGCATCTGATAAAGTTGAATGGTTTTAGGTTACAGTGTGTTACTGAGCTGCTGTGTAAGTTTCTTACTGTGTGTCAGTCTCAGCCACTGCTTTTATGTAAGAAATGTCATTTCCCTTTCTATGAGTTGACCAGAGTTTTAAAAACCGAAGTGCTGTCTTTCTGACAGATTTGGAGTCCCCACACCTACCTGCCTCGTTGAGATGGTTTCCTCCCATCACGGAGCACGTAGTGTACCTGTCCTCAGAGCTGAAGGTGTTGAGATGAGCTTGACCAATTCCTTTTAGACCTATCTGTAGAAAGTAATCAAACAAAGGATATCCCCTTTGACAAACCGTTCCAAACACAGATGTAACATGAAAGCTCCCTTGTTTTGTTTTTTTAGCTCCATGAGTGGTGAAGGCTGGATTATAAAGATAGAGTATAGGAAGGAAGGGAAGGAAAATGTGCTTATGTTTTATGCTTCCAGCAGGGTAGCATTTAGCCTCCTAATGTTGCTTTTCCAAGTGTTTTAAACAAGAACTACAGACATCCTTAATACTGATGTAGGTGATGGTCCTAAAGTTACTTAATGTGTTAGAGCTCTGTGTAGGTCATCTTAACTTCTCAGTATGCTTTTCAAACAAGTATCAAGAGAAGTATACCCTTAAAAAAAAAAGTGATTTAAATACGTTAGGTCTGTGTGTGTAGAGGATAGCAGAACATTTTGGGTTTCCTAATTTGCTAGAAGGTAAATAAGCATAGTGGTATATGCCGCTGTTGTTTGGAAAGTATGGCAGTCACTTAGTTTACTTATATGAGTTGAAATTAAGTAAGCTTGAAGTGGTGAAACAAAAGAAATTAAAGCAATGACAAATTAAAACGATGTCAGTTCTGCTTCTGGGGCAGAAGCCACACCAAATAGTGGGAAGAGAAGACAAGATTCAAACAATAATAATAATAATAATAATAATAATAATAATAATAATAATAATAATAATAATAATAATAATAATAATAATAATAATAATATCCTCCTCAAATGCCAAGGTTCATTTTCAAAAGCAGTAATAAATGTGTTAATGGAGTTAACAAAAAAATTTATACGTCGAGCTTGGGATTCTCTGATGAGCAAGATGCTGAAATGCAAAGTGTGCTTCAAATAGCAACAGTGGGTTACCAGGACAAGTTTGAGTGCTAATGGGTTTCTGTGTATTCATTTAAACAAAACTACAAGGCTGGTATAACTCTCTGGGTTTTCTGTTTTGTTTTTGTCTCCTCTCTCCTGTTCTCAGAGTTGGTCCCTTCAATTATGAGTAACATGCTGAATCCGGATGCTATTTTTTCAAACAATGAAATGAGCCTGTCAGACATCGAAATTTATGGTTTTGATTACGACTACACGTTGGTCTTTTATTCTAAACACCTGCACACGTTGATCTTCAATGCTGCTCGAGATCTTCTTATCAATGAGCATCGGGTAAGTAAAATTAATGGAATAACAGTAACCTTATGAATAGTAATTTCTGAGAAGGACATAACTCAGCTTTTCCTGCCTCAATCCTAGATTGGCTCCCTTATAACACATTTTGTACAACAGCAAACCACAGAAGTCCTGGTTTATTCTTGGCTACAGTTTTGAGCAGAGCTCAATCTGTCAACCGTTAAGGAATAGAGTTTTATTTGTTTTTTTTTTTTTTTATTTGGTGGTGGTGGGGTGGTTTGTTGTTTTTTTCCCCTGATTTTCAATTATTGAAGTCACCCTACTAGATAAGCTTAAAAGTTACTGTTACCCTGCTGCATGCATTCCTGGGAGTGCAGTGATTAATTTCTGTATGGAATATTTTTAGCCTAACTTCTTATGAGGTCTTTGATTGTGCTGTGTGCTTGTGAGGTGCTCTGTATGTGCCCCTCTGTACGTGTTACAGCTGAGTTAGCTGAAGGGGCAGCCTATGCAGTGATGCTGTAATGAGGGGTTGGGTGCAGATGAGCCTCAAGTTAAGTGTTCAGCTCAGCAGCCCCTTGAAAGGGAGCTCTGCCCTGCTGCCTCACCAAGCAGCGTGTTTGTATTGCTCACCAGTGGACATCCAAGCAGCTTGGAGCCGTTCGCAGTGTGCTTTGGGGATGGGAGAAGTTGCTGTGTGTCACGGAGCAAGGGGGAGATGGGTGACTTGGGAAGTTGAAGGTATTGAAGGGAAAAAGATTGAAGAAAACATGGGAAGAGAGATGGAAAGTTTATGGAACTGAAGGTGTGGGGCCAGGGGTGGGGGAAGAGAGACAAAAAATTCAATGGGTAGCTTAATAAAATTGCTCATATATTTTATACAACCTAAATCTGAATGAGGAGTGTTGTTCTACTTTCATATTTGAATCTAAAGGTTAGGAGCTATATATAAACATCTATAAATATCCCTGGAAGCACAAACAAAACTTCATGGGTGCTACGAGCATACACAACTTGATCCCCCTAAGATTTACACAACTTGGTCCCCCTAAAATTTTAACATGTCTGGATATGAGCATTACTCTAACATGTGTAAATACACTTTTTTTTAAAGCTGTGTGATTCTTGGTAAAAAAAACCCAACCAATTTTACTGTAGGATTCAAGGTTAAATCTTGTCAGCAAAAATTCAAGCGGTGCTCTGTCTTTATGATTCAAATGAATTCAGGTAGTAATAACTTTCCAGTTTGTCTCAATTAAAATCTCTTGAGTTCTAGTAAATGAAGCTGTAATTACATTTTGAGACAGCTTAATGAAATATATTATCTTGTGTTGGGATTTATGGAAGGACAAAAGTTTTTATTAAATTTATCTTTCTGTAGCCGATTATTCTGTTAATGTTTTTCTTGTCTTCAACATTACAAAAATCTTTTGCCTGTTACGACTGTCACAACCTAAAAGATGGCCAATTTTGGTCATGGCAGTGTAAGGTAATTCATCAGAAATTGCAAAATGCAGTGTAGGAAGCAAGGAATTTTGAAGTGTGTCCAGGAGAATAAACATCAATTTAATGCTGATCTCGAAAGTGACAGCAGGTGTTGGATGTAAACTCTTGGTCTTGGGCTTATTTCTCTCCTAATGTACGGGCCTTGTGCCACCTTATCTGGACTGCTGTCTCAGCCCAGATAGATGTATCCCCACTGAGAGCTGGGTAAGCAAACAGTGAAATTTTTATCTTTTTTTTTTCATGGTTACTTTTTTTTTTTTACTTATAAAGAAGCTTTGATTTGTGTGTTAAAGCAGGCTCAATCTTTCTCTCATACGTACTGGCATGCATGCAAAAAGACTGTCTTCTAGTAGAATAAATTAAAGGAGGGAAGTCAAGGAAGCAGAAATTTGGAAAAAAAAAAATTCCCTGGTTCATGTGTGATGTTGCTGCTTTGGGGCGTTTGCAGGACGCTGTAGTTCATCATGGATCACAGATTCTATGTTCCCCACGATGTACCCCATCTTTTTCTGCTTCACGTTCCTTGCCAAAGCCTATACATCTTCCCAGCCCATGTGTAGGCTTTTGATGCTGTTCTTGAGATCAGTAGCCTCCCCCATGTTTTCTGGAAGCAGTAATAGGGATGATAGTTTGGAAGTTGCAAGAAAGAACCATTTTCTTTAACTGTAGATGCCTGTGCTCAGTATAAGCACAACATACAGCAGCTGCAGCAAATCTTCTTCAGCATAGATCAAATCTTTGTGCAGAAGTTGTGATTTTAAAAAAATTTTAGTAATTTCTTTTAGAGTAGCTAGAGCTTCTGTTGGAGCTGTGTAATCTACCTTTTTTCCCCAAAGGCTCGTAAATTAGCTATATATGTGTGGAGTCTGTTGTAGAGAGGTGGAAAATGTGCCTGGGGTGCATTTGTCAAATTCTAAGACAACTGTAGCCTGTGGGAGGGAAATGAATGATCACCCTTCAGTTGGTTAGTCAAATAAATGATAGTTTTCTCAAGCCTTGTCAGAAATGACTGTATAATTTTACCTATTAAGAAGAAATGAACAATGTCCTTAGCCCAAGGCACACATCTAATGTTATATTTTTCCTGGCTAACCTATGCTTGAAGCAGGATGAAATTATAATTGACTGAAAAGCGATAGAAAATGCTCTGATAGGTGGTGCGAGCTACCTACCTATGCTGTCTGTAAAGAACCTGACAAAAGAGGACATGACACAGACATTCAATTCACATGGATCTCTAAATGATGAGGTGTTAAAATTGCTGTCCAGGGTAGGTATAGCTGTGTCATTGTGGTGTTCTGGCTCACCCTTTAATGCCTGACTTGTGTTCAGGATTTGGCCTTTGTGACACAGGGTATCTTGGGGAAAGTCCCAGTTGTGAGAGCCTGGCTTCTCCAGGTCACACTAGTTCCTGTGAATTTCCTTCTTCCTTCTTCTCCACCTATGTTTCTTTGCAGTGCACCATATCTTTAAACACCACTGGGGTCTCAATTTCCAAAAGGACAATCTGTGATCAGGAGTATGGTCTGCACCGAGGGAGTCAAAACAGAGAGCTGTGCTGCTTTTATTTCTTCAAAATGCCAGAGACTATTCTCCTCCTGTTAATATTGATGATGATGTATTGTGTTTTCTCTCAATAAAAGTGAGCAGTGAAGTTAGGTATCTGTAAATCAGGCCACATTTTTGGGTCTCAACTAGAAGGTTGAGTTGGAAACAGTATAGTTTGTTTCATGGGGAGACCTCACAACAAAGGGGACCCTGCTATTGAATTTTAGGAAGCTAATAAAATTCAGTTCGCTTTCAAAAGTGCATATATTAAATCAACTAGCCTCTTGTTCAAAAATGTTCAAAGGTGATGACTACAAAGTGTCTGCATGTCCAGTTTTAGGTATTGTGCTTGATTTAAAGTCAAAACACTGACCTTGGAGTTTGGAAGAGAAATGTTTGACCTGTCTTGCACCGTACATCCATTCCTGCGAATCTCACCAACCTATCAAAAAGCCTTTTAATGATGAGTGAAAAAGACAAGCATGGAAAACATAGGCTTTTGAAATTCTGCAGAAACAATTTTTAAACTTGTTTTTTGTTTGTTATGGATTTAAAATCAAATAATTTCTCTCTTCTCTTAGTATCCTGCAGAAATAAGAAAATATGATTATGATCCCAATTTCGCAATCCGAGGACTTCATTATGATGTGCACCGGGTATGTATAAACAACTTTGTGATGAGTTATATCATGCGGAGAGCCTAGCCAAAGACAATAAATAGGGCTTTAAGTCTTCCAACTTTTCCTTCTGTGTTGATGTGTAAGGATATTGTTTTGTATTTTTCTCTTTCAGAGCAAGCTTAATTAAACAAAAAAAAAATGTTAATAGCTCTTAAGTATGACATGTTTTGGATATTTTGCTGTGAGGGTCAGTGGGGGTGGCAAGACAGCTTACAGAGTGCAAAAGATTAAATGTAAGCAGGCTGCTGCTAATAAGAAGTTATTTCTTCATGACTTAGCTCAGGTCACTGGACAATGTTTCCTTTGTGATTTGGCAAGCCCTGGGCAAAAGCCATTGATAAAAGTATTTTGGAAGCTGTGATGGTAGTTGAAATGAATGTACTCAGGCGTTCTTGGGAAAGAAAGGGTATAAATAAAGTTGTTTTGATTTTTACAATTTCATGTTAGATAGTTGATATGATAAAACGAGACGCTTTTTTTCCTCCCCCTGCAAGGCATTATTAATGAAGATCGATGCTTTCCATTACATTCAACTGGGAACAGTTTACAGGTGGGTAAAATTATTTCATATTTATAATAAAAATACATACTTTTGTGGGTTGTTTTAATCTCATAGTTGCATTTATTAGTGTTTCTCTTACCTTCGTATCAGGAACAGGGCTCTGAAAAGCAGAGACCTGAATGAACATCGCAGTCTCACTGGAAGGGGGTTTCTTTGCACCTCTGTGTGTGCAGACAGATGTGTGCACACATTTACTGGCTGGTAGAGTGCAGCTGGCTCCCCAGTTCGGAGCCGGGGAAGTCGGCAAGCTGGTCGGTCACATGCTGCTGACTCACTTTGTTTCCGGCTGTTAAATTGTGCTGAAAGACATCTCAGAATATGCTGATGACTTCTCTGCTGCTGCTTTCTATGTAAATGATTGCTGCAGAGTCCCTGTTAGCCTGATTTTTTTTGGTGTGGTTGTAGGGGACGTGTGAGAGGTTTCCACAGAGCTTCCAAGTTTGGACACATCAACCACATCGTACTTGCAGGATGAAGCACAGCTGCTTTGTATCCACAGGGCCTGACGCTTTCTGAGCTTACCCAATTGATGTGAAATTGTCGATCTGTTCTTTGTTACATGATACAGAGGTAGAGTATGTGACCTTTGTCAGGAGGGATCTTGGTATGGCTCAGTGGGCTGCAATGAAGCAGTACGCAGTTGACTGACATGAACACCAGACTTGTGTAATTTAAAAATCAAGTACCAAGCCTGAGCACCTTTCTTAATGTCATCAGACAAGAAGTTTACCTCTGGGGCCCGACAGTAGTTCAACCTTGAGGTGATTTGCATTTGGGAGTACGAAATGGTGATAATGTGCTCCTTCCTGTTTGCCAGTTGGGCAGCGATAGGTAGCTGAGTCAGCCATTGTCATGGATCTGTTCTTCTGTGAGTTAATCTGAGAGTCCCTTGAGGAGAAGGGAGGAAAATAAGAGGAAACAAGATGGCATGGTCCAGCATTAGCCTTACTGTCAACATGGTAGCTATCTAAAGCCACAAAACCAATGTGTTCTCTAGGTACTGTCTGAGTGAAACTTTGATTTATTTGTGGTTTATACCCACCGATGTGGACTAACCATTCTGTATTTCAACTGACAAAACCTGTTCTTGTGGTTTTCAAAGGAATTGTTTATGCAGCACTAGGAGGAAACCAGTAAACTCTCTGTGAAGGTTGCTCGTTTTGAGGGTCATTTATCAAGGCTGTCATACTTTCACATTTTTCATTGTGAAGAACATTAATTTGCTGGATTAAAGGCTAGGTGAAGTAATAAACCCCCCCCACACCGTTTATCTGTAGAGTTATGTAGTAGAAATACTTAGATTAGTACGAATGGAAAGTTTTATGTGTGAGAGCACCAGGTGGAAGGGACAAAAGGATGGAATGTGGTGGTCATACCTTGTTCAGTTGGTCTTCAAGAAATCAGCACGTCTGCATGCTGTTTCTCCAACATGCCATATGAGTGTGGGGGGGGCAAAAAATGGCTGAAGGCTTTGAGAGATGCTGTCAGTAACAATGATGGTATGACTGGAACTGTATAGTAACCTAGATGAGAATTAAAATGGGTGGTGAGTCCATCAGCAGGGTTGCTGTATGACTCAGAGTGGGGAAAAAATAAAGAGGCAGAAGATTACAGTTGCTGTCAACTCCTGGTACAAAAGGCATATCCGAAGTCAGCACTCTGAAGAGGTGTTGAGAGGAGTTGAAGAGCTGGTGTCCCTTGTTCTCTGTGTCACCCAAAGTAGTTTTGGACAGATTGCTGGGCCACACATCTTGGCACTTGTGAGTGTGTGTGAGGGAGAGAGTGAAAGCTGCCATTTCACTTAATACTTTCTTTTAGTTTGGTTTTAAATAAGATTACTTTTCTCTTCTGTACTGAGTTGCTGCATATCTGTAGTTCTTAGCTTTATTCTTGCATGTGTTCTGTATGTGTGTATGTCAGTGATAGCACTGAAAGCAGCAGGACTTGCCCAAGTGTACAATCTCGCTTGTGCTGAGAGGTGTAAACGGTTCTGGTATTTCCAAGACCAGTGGCAGGAGCGCTGCTGTGGGTGGACTGGGGTGCTTTTAGTGCAGTCTGTCTGTGCTGTCAGTGGGATACAATAAACCTATGTAGTTACGCAGCTGGACTGTGAACTGTGTCAAGACTCTAGGGCTCTTCAGGTAAAACTAACCCACAGCTTTGCCAACAGAGTTGTCTCCCCTGTTGTCCTCTCTTCGTTTGTGCTGAAGTAGCTCCTGGTCCACATGTGTGGTCTTCAGCAGTATTCAAATACTACTTGGCATGGCTGTCTTCAGACTGGAAGATGAGTCAGTCCTCCTCAGTCCTGCGCATATTACTTTGTATATGTTTAACATTTTGGTTGTGTTTCTTTGCATTTATTGCTGTGGAGTGGGTGACACTGAACTCTGTATGTTACAGAGCCTGTATATGTATTATCTGCCCTGTGGGTGTGCAGTTCTGACTAGAGTGCTGGAGTCCTACCTGCAGTAGCACAGAGCTTATGTACAAGTTGATGATTCTTTGAGAAGTGCAGTAGAGGAGCTAGGTAACATGAGATGCTGCTGCCATAGCAGTCCTGAGGAGGTTCATGTATCCTATCGTGCCCTTCCACAATGATGGGTGCTAATGATGCCCTTCCATGGCAACTTGATGTGGGTGCTAAACACTTCAAAGTACTAGGCTTGTTAATTATTTTTTTAAATGCCTCACAATACTTTTGGGTAATACAAGGAGGCATGAAATGACTGTTTCTTTTACCAGGCTGCAAAAACCTCTAAGTAGGCTTGAAAAAAGGAACCAGATGATCTTGGTTTTGTTTGTATTCTTTAATTTGAAGCAGAACTCAACACTTCTGTGTCCTCTTGTGAGGATGTTTGCATGCCTGCAGTGGTTTAGATGCTTTAGTGCAAGATGCTTCATACTGTAAACATTCAAAACAAAGCTTTTAATCTCTTAATAGTTTATAGAGAAGCTCTGATGAGAGACGGTATCTTCTTCCCTGTTTGTTGTTACACTTTTAATATTTTAATTACTTGTCAAAAATCCTTCAAGTAATCTTAAATTTTAGGAAACCAAACTGCTGACACAGTTTAAAATAAATTCTGTTGTTGTTAAAAGTTGTGTAGGTTTTTCTTTCCCTTAAATCTTCAAGGTCATACTGCAGAATAATTCGGTTTAAACACTATCGTGTCATCAGTGCTGTGTGAAACAAAGGCAGAGCGAGGAATTACTTTGTGTTAAGAAACTGGAAGCTCTTAACTACTTATCAACCCTTAAGGCATAGTTTCAGTGGAGACTAATTAGCTCTTTTCCCGTAAGAAAGTAAAAATGACTTAAAACTGGAATGTGTTCTGTGTGCGTCAGCCTGTTAAAATGTTCCTTGTTCCATAAGGAATGATGCTGTTTTAAAGGCTAAAGTGTTCGTGCGACGTTATTAGTGTATTAACGAGCTCCAGATTGGAGTGTTAATCTGTCAGATTTTCTTTCGGTAGTTACTTGGAAATTTCAATTTGACTTTTGAACTAAAGCAAATGTTGTTTTCTAGAGGCCTCAGTGTTGTCCCAGATGAAGAAGTCATTGCAATGTATGATGGTTCCCATGTCCCCTTAGAACAAATGAGTGACTTCTATGGAAAGGTAAAGCCACAAACTGCTCTTTAAAAGTTATTTTGTGTTATTTTTTTTTAATGGTAGGGGTAGTGCTTTTTTGTTCTTACTAGCAGTTATATTTTTCTCAACACGATTGATTTTTAGTGCTAGATGTAAAGTTTGCCCTGTAAAGTGACAAATACCTTTCTCCAGCTTGCTATAGTATCTTCTTTCACTGTTCCTTTGCCCAGTCATAAAGACAGAGAAGTAGAACATAGAAAAATCAAGTGACTTGCTCAGTGTTGCACAACAAATCTGATGAAGGCTGGGAAGTGAACCATATCTGGCACCTTGCCCTGCCTGTGTCCTCCTTCCTGGTGGTCTAATGGCTTAGCTGATGCCTCCTTACATTTACTTGCCGGTGCATTTCTTGGGTACGAGCTGATGTAGTGACAGAGGATTTGACAAAACATGAATGATAAAAGCTTTTAAGTTTAGGATTTGGCTTTGTGGAGAGGCTTGATCTTGCTGGTGGACTCCTTCCTCTTTCCCAAATGAAGAGTAGTGCTGTCTTTTTAGTAAAAAATCAAAACAAACTTATTTTACCCCTTTTACTTACAGGTGTTAATTCCACATTGACATGAGAAGCCCTTCTTTGTGCTGTGGAGCATTTTATTGTTTTCATGCTTGTTCTTATTTTAAGGAGCTGAGACCAGATTTGAATATTGCCCTGGCATTCCCTGTGAGATACCTTGGGCTTCGCACGTCTGTGCTTTCTTTGGTATTGGAAAGGACAGTGACAGGAGGCTGTGGGCACGAATTGAAACACAAGAGGTTTCCTCTGAACATCAGGAAATGCTTCCTTTACTGTGAGGGTGGCTGAATGCTAGTATGGGTTGGTTGCCCCAGCAAAGTTGTGGAGTTTCCATCCTTGCAGCTATTGAAAAGCAATCTGGACAAGGTCCTAGGCAATCAGCTCTAGGTAGCCCTGCTTGGACAGGAGAGTTGGACAAGATGACCTCCAGAGGTCCTTTGCAACCTCAACCATTCTGTGTTTCTGACCAGGGTGCTGTCTTGAGTTGGTTGCTTTATCTCTCTCCTTCTTGAGCAGTGTTTAGTTTTTATTTGCTCTTGTATAATGAGATTCTCTACTTCTGTGAAACTTAGCTAGGCTTACAGCTTTTGCAGACTAGAAACTTTCCTCTGTTCCTGTAATATTATTCAGATTTGCACAACTTTTTATTTTCTCTTTTCAAGGAGATAAATTGTTTTGAAGTCTTAATCAGTATTCCATTTATTAAAAAAAAAAAACCCACCCAAAATGAGCTAACAATAAAACCTTAATCCCCATCACTCTTATTTCTAGAAGTGCAGACTTCCAGTGAAGGCCTCTTGACTACTTCTTTTTACTGTTAGCTGAGCTCTGTCTTTTATGTGTTTATGAATTAAAATGCTGCTCTTAAGAATTAATCATGACTCATTACTCTTAAAATAAAGCCAACCTTTTTTGTTGGATTTTCTTCTTGAGCTAACAGGCTTTCAATAAAATATCTAAGCTATGTGAACAGTGATGGCTAAAGCTGAATATCTGCAGCTAAGCTGACATGTTTATACTGAATGAGTGAAAGTTGTGTGATATGAGAAATGCCTGACTTCTTTTTTTTCCCTTCTTCCCATCCCTGTAGAGCTCACAAGGAAATACAATGAAGCAATTCATGGATATATTTTCCTTGCCAGAAATGACACTCCTTTCTTGTGTGAATGAATATTTTCTGAAAAACAACATAGACTATGAGCCTGTTCATCTCTACAAAGATGTCAAGGTACTAGCTGTGAAGATGTATGTAAACCTCTACTTTGGTGCGTCATCTTTGTAAGCACTTCAAGAAGCTTCAACTTGTTGTGTCACCTCCAGTGAAATACCTCACCTTTAGGTTTTGTGTAGAGCAATCATTGCTGTACAACTGTAAACACATAAGCAAAATGAAAGGAAATCTTGGAAAAGAAACAGTAATTTGAAAAGTTGTTTTAAATCCAATGTTCTAGGTTTGTTGTTCTTTCTGGGGGTTTGAGGTGCGAATGGGGAAAGTGAAGGAGCTCTTGTTCATTGAGAAAGCTTCTTCTGACTGTTATTAAAGGTATAATTTTCTCACCAGCAGAAAGAGACTGTAAGAGACTATGGGGAATTCTGGCTGACTCTATCTTTGCCAGTACATGATAGTGTGCTGCCTCTTGCTTTTGGCATGTCTTTCTCCTGTTTTCCGCTCTTCCTCCTCCAGAAAATGTGTAGTAATAATGACTAATTTGACCATCTTGGTTCCTCAGGATGTATCCTGCAGAGAGATAAAATTATGTCATGTTTTTTTATAAACAGAAGAGGTCATGTCCGAGTTGATGGTGTTTGTCTGCATAAGCTTTCCATCCAAAGCCTTTTCCTGGCCCTTTGACTTGTATTAAACTTGCCTGGTTAATCAGTATGTGTAATGCACCTGAGTGTTGAAGTGTCCACTTTGCCAAATAGATCAGATAGGCTTTAAGAAACTTTTGACTTGGAGAGTAGTTTTCCCCTTCTGCCTATGGCTACACAGAGTCAGAAGGCTGTTTTTTTGTGGTTTCTGCTGAAGTATTGGTAGAAACCTGTGTACTGCCAACAATGTGGAAGCCCTACAGTGATATTCCTTGAGGATTTCTAGGACATGCTCCATGTAAGTACTGAAATGGCACTACCACTCTCCTAAACAAAGTGGTCAGGTGCAGAGCTGGCTCAGGAGAACTCGTTCTGGGTACTTTGCTCAACCAGTTAGCTTATTTCATTTCTTCATAAACTTTTTTGTGGGTGGTTTTGTTTTTTTTTTTTTTAAATAACCAGGACATTTGGTAGTGATCATGATCTAAAAATCTATCTGACCTAAAGCTTTTGGGTTTTGTTTCTGTAAGAGGAAAGGGATGTTTTTTGCCCCAAAGTTCATTAGAAGTCTGTGATGACTCTGCTTCTGCAGAGGGCTTTCACCCCACTTCACTCTTCTGAGGGCCCTTTCACAGTTGTTATGTAAAAGAGCCCCTTTACTATGCAATTGTGTACTATGCAGTTGTGTACTTTCTCAGGGGACAGGCTTACTTTTTGTCTGATAGTGACATATGCATAATGAACATCAGATGACATTTCTGTAAAGTTGAAAGTGTAATTCAGAGACAGGAATTGCTTTTAAAACCAAATTGCTACAGCTGCGCAGTGAGCATGGTTTTTAGAGTTGAAAAGGCTTTTTCAGTTCTTTAGTGCTCTCTTGCTTTTCTGACAGGATTCAATCAGGGATGTCCACATCAAAGGAATAATGTACAGAGCGATTGAAGCAGATATTGGTAAGTACTAATGGGATCGTCTGTCTGAGCTTTTTGTCACTGATAATATAGTGATCTCTCTGGTTCCTTAAGATTACAAATTCTAAATTTTAAAGCTTGAAAGAGTTATTTCCACTTGCCTGTGGTGCTTTTGTTAGGTATAACCTCATGTTCTGAACACTTGGTTGAATGAAGAGAAGATTCTTGTGAGAAAGTCTTTGAATTAACACGGTATTCTCCTCAATCCTCACAGAGAAATACATCTGCTATGCCGAACAAACTCGTGCAGTGTTAGCAAAGCTGGCTGATCACGGCAAGAAGATGTTTCTCATCACAAACAGTCCTAGCAGCTTCGTGTAAGTGGACAGTTGTTTGCTGTTCAGCTGTGTGTGTGTGTAAAGAATGGGGAGGATGAGGTTCTTGAAAGTAATTCATTGTATTGTGCACATAACCAGTTCTGTTACGTTGAACTGTTAATACCCCTCTGTCCTTTTTTAGGGACAAAGGCATGAAGTTCATAGTTGGCAAGGACTGGAGGGATCTCTTTGATGTGGTCATTGTACAGGCTGATAAGCCAAACTTCTTCAATGATAAGCGAAGGTGGGTATTTAGTCAGAAAGGAACGATTCAAGCAGCTTATTCTATGTTCAGGCTATAGAGCATGTTTTGAGATACTTTAATTTGGATGCAATGTAAAATAAACCTACATTTGACAAGGTCCCATTTAAGGTTTTTAAATAATACAGTGACACCTGCTTCTTAGTCCAAAAGTTTGCCATTTCTTGCCTGAGAAAATTCCAGCAGCCATGACAGACCTGCTGGACTGAGTTAGGATCACAGAAGCTGTTTTTAACATCTTGGCGTGTAAGCTGGTTAAGTGTGTTCCTTCTCAAAGAAATCTTTCCTAACAAACCTGAGAAATTCTGGTGCATTCCAGAATCAGCTCCTTATCTGGAAATGTCTTTCATTGCTTTTAGTTTGTGGGCTTTTTTTTGTCAAGGTGTAATATTTAAATGGCAGGCCGGCTGACAGGCTGGAGTGTTTGGACTTGTTCAATGAAGTAAACCCATTTGTAATGCCTATGTGGTACTCTGACAGTTGAAAAAGACCGATTCCTTTACGTAGCTTAGGATTTGAAAAGTGCAATAGAGGGAGGAGGGATTCCCCCCCCCCCCCCCCCTTTTTTTCATTTATTTTTGAAAAGAGCTTTGCTGTACATCCTGTCCCAAGACCTCTGCCCCCTTCTTCAGCTATACAAAATGAGGTGTTGGGCAAGATTTTTACATACAATCACTTTTGTGTTCTCTTCTCTCCTTGTTCATGGCAAACAATTCAGTTTCTTCCCATCTGGTTGGGATCCCTGCCTTAGTTCTCAACAGTTGTTCTCAAACTCTGTTATAAATATCATGGATATACTGGAGAGAGACATGGTGCTTCACTGGCTAAAGTGAAGCTACTTTGGCAGCGGGGTTGGACTCGATGGTCTCTTGAGGTCCCTTCCAACCCCTACTATTCTGTGACTCTGATTCTGTGATTGGTACCTTTCCTTTTTCTGTCTATTCCAAAATGTTGAGATGCTAGAGAGCATGTTTTTCTTTGGAAAGATGGATTTTTTTAATATGAAAATGTTAATGTCCTCCTAAGAGGTGTCAGAATTTCTACAGCAATCTAACAGTTGTCTATCATTCTATTCTAGACCGTTTCGGAAGGTGAATGAAAGGGGAGTGTTGCTTTGGGACAAAATTCACAAACTGCAGAAAGGTCAGATTTACAAACAGGTATGTTTTCAATAACCCCTTTCAGTTCAAGTGTAAGACCTATTTCCTAGAATCCCAAGCTTCTTTAGATATCTGTTTTTTAGAAACCTTTATGATATGTTTAAGGGAGTTTTAATAACTGAAGGGGTATAGATTCATTGTTGGTATTATGTGTCTGCAGTTTACTGGCCTCTTCAAGTGGTAGTATAAGAGTTGGCTGTAAGACTTGGGATTTGTGATATGTAAATGGAGGATGAGATCCTTGATACAGAAATGTTTTTAGGGGTTTATGGCTGTGAAGGTGCAAGTTGTATGCTGCTACAATGTATGTGTCACTGTTTCTGCAGGGTAACTTGTATGAATTTCTGAAGCTTACTGGCTGGAGGGGCTCTAAGGTTCTCTACTTTGGGGATCACATTTACAGCGACTTGGCGGTAAGTAGTTTACTTTCACCAAGTAAGATAAAAAGTGAAGCTTTTTGTTAGTCTGCCTCTGTTTGTAACATACTTTGATTTGAGACTTCTAAATACAGTAAAGCTTGTGTTGGTAGTTAACCATATTGCTTTTCCTGCAGAAAGGAAAAAGTGGTGCCGAAAAGGCTGACCATGTTTTCCTCCTGACCTATGGGATTTAACTTGTTTACAGAGTGCACTTTGGAATGAATCTGTTTTGAATCACAGGCTGGTTTGGGTTGAAAGATCACCTAATTCCAGCCTCCTGCCATGGGCAGGGACACCCTTCACTAGACCAGGTTGCCCAAAAGCCCCATCCAGCCTGGACTTGAACACTGACAGGGAGGGCTCAGCCACAGCTCCTCTGGGCAACCTGTGCTGGTGCCCTACCACCTTCGCCGTGAAGGATTTCTTCCTAATACGTCATGGAAATCTTAAAGCTTAAAAGCCACTACCCTTTGTCCTATCACTCCATGCCCTTGCAAACATCCCCTCTCCAGCTTTCTTGTTAGCCTGTTTAGGTGCTGGAAGGCTGCTGTAAGGTCTCTCTGAAGCCTTGAGTAAGCACAGATATCCATGAGTACAGGATGTGGCTGATTTGGATGACATTTACTACCAAGTGTAGTAAGAGCTAAATGAACTTCTGTTTTGAATGGCAGGAGGCAATCTTCCTGTTGCTAATGGTAAACTTCCTTTCTTCTTGAGATCTTATGGTTTGTAGCCCCATTCTCCAGGCATCTTTCTTACTACTTTAGGAACAAATGTACTGTTACTTCAGACCAAGTGACTACCACCTAGTTCTTCTGTAATTGATTGCATATGAATGCCTGGATATGACTTTCCACAACCAAGCAGTGGTAATTAACATGCTTCAGCAGCAAACAGATGTTAATGTTTTTGCCCCAATCTGCTTTTAAAAATAGAAGTAAGTGTGGGTGCTTCAGAAGGCTGAGGGCCAAAGGAAGGAGGCGGCAGCTCTGTTCTTCTCTGGCACAATGGAGGAGAGAGCACAGGTGGCAGCTGCCTCATCCTGTACTTGACAGGAGGAAATGGGATAGCTGGGGGTCCTCATCAGCCCCTTTTATCAGTTGAGTGTATGGGTAAATACCGTGACGCCAAGGCACTATTTCTTCCAGATACTTCTGACAGCAAGAGAGGCCTCATCTACGAGAGGAATTTCCTACTGTTTGTTTTAACTGTAATGAATTAGTGCTTATGTGTTCTTATTCCTCCCTCTCTTTAAAACTCTGGGATTTGATGCTTACTCTGAAGCCGTTAAGTCCCACTGTTTAATTTCTGCTTATACACAAGAAGCACTTAAATTAGTGCCCCTTTGGGATATACAATGGTCAAATTCTTCAGTTCCTTTAAGTAGATCTTTCTAAGACTAATACTTTTATTTCGTAATTCTTCTCGGTAAATAGGATTTGACCCTGAAGCACGGCTGGCGCACCGGAGCAATTATTCCGGAGTTACGATCAGAGATTAAAATCATGAACACAGAGAAGTACATTCAGACCATGACCTGGCTGCAAACCTTGACAGGATTACTGGAACACATGCAGGTTTGTTTTGTGTGTCTGCTCTGCCCTGTAGAGCAGAAGGGATTCAGCCAAGTTTTTAAGTGCTGGACATGGATGTTGCAAAGTTCGTACTAAAATTCGAAAGTTTGACTGTAGATAAATGCATGCAGTTATTTATGGGGGTATTTAATAAGAGCTTTCTCAAAATCTTGTTGCCTTCCTCCACGGGTCAGCATGGATCGATCCCTGCTTTTGTTTGTTTGAAATGCATATGGATGACTTCTGCATACTGGTTTCTGAAGCATGCACTCGTCCTGTTAGCTGAGGGTTTATGAATGGAAAGGCTCATTTTTGAGGGCATCCTTAGTTACCTGCTATTCATTCCTTGTATTCCAGGTTCACCGTGATCCTGATTCACAGATGATTTTAGAAGAATGGAAGAAGGAAAGAAAAGAATTGAGGTAAGACATGGGAGATGAAGAATTTGCAGTATGGTTCATGGTAGCCAAATGTCCTATGTGATGTCTTCAGTGGGTATCTCCAGAATTTCTCTCTGTCCCTGATTTATATTCCCTGCTAGTTACAGACCTTCTGAAATTATCTGTGTAAAGCAATATTCTGTCTCTTGTGCAGTTATTCTCCCCTCTGACCCTTTGTGCGTATGAACCCCTACTTTGGGGGTTCCCCTGTTCCCCTTTGATGCACATGTTGGTTTTCTGCATGAAAGGGTAACATTAGTTCACATGTTTATCTAACTTCTCCAGTCTTCCTGTGTTGAGCTGTCACCAGCTATTGATTACAGACTTCTGTGGGATTTAAAAATGTGTTTCTGCATCAAGAATTTGGTCACTTCGGGTCTTTTAGATGATTTCTTCAGATTACATGCAGTGCATTTTGGAGTAGAAACCGGACTCTGCAACTAAACTGGATTTAGCAATGGGGTCCTTACAGAGACAAGTAACAGGGCTACAAATCTATTGTTGTGAAGGAGCAGTCCCTAAGTGCAGGGGGTGTGAAGTGCCCAGTCAGCAGCTGTACTGACAGAGCCTTTCCCGGAAATGTCAAAGTAGATGAAACGGTCATGGGACTTGGCAGTGACCAACAACAGAAATTAATTCCAAGATGTTTTTAAGCTTTTTGTGCACATCAAGTGAAATATTTGTGTATGTTTGATTTGTTGCTTGAGTTTTCTGTTTGTGGTGTTTAGGTTTTTTCTAGAGTCTTTTTATAATGTCATTAGGATTTAGGTGAAGGTGAAAACTCTTCTTGCAAAATCTCTAGACAGACAAGCTTGATATGTCCTGTTTTTTGAAGTTAGAAGCAACTGGTTTTAGTGGGAGATGTGTGAAGCGCTGCTGTGGTTGGTAGGTCTGGGCTGCCTATGTGCAAGAGGCACAGAAATTTCACATGTGGTGCGTTAAGTGGTTTGAAGTGCTATGGCAAGAGAGTAATGCCCAGAAGAAGACTGTAGGAGCTGCTTGCTTCAGGCTGTGGATGCTAGCTGCTGGAAGAGACATGTGTGCAGGTATGCTCATTCTCTTTTGCTTTCTTTTCTTGGGGGACAGGGAGATGAACAGGAACTTCTTCAATGCACAGTTCGGAAGCTTGTTCAGAACTGACGAGAATCCAACTTACTTCCTTCGACGTCTCTCTAGATTTGCGGATATCTACATGGCGTCACTGAGCTGTCTCTTGAACTATGAGCCTGATTACACGTTTTATCCAAGGAGGACTCCTTTGCAGCATGAACTTCCTGGCTGGTCAGATCAGCTGTGTACTGGTACATTCAGAATACCTTTCCTACAAGAGACAGTTCAGATCAAATAAACAGTTGGTGGCTTCTCTCTTAAATGGGCAAATATTTTTATCTTTTTTTCTTTGAATGTACATGTATTGTATTTGTCACATCTAAATCAAGGTAACAGACTTAATTCATACTTGTTCTCATAAGCAGTGTACCTGTTTTCTCCTCTCCTGCTTGGAAGTGTGAAAATTCTTCTTGCACACAGAAGAGATGATGGACTGCCAAAATAGCAGTGGGCTGGGAGGGAGGGCAGATCTGAGGGGAAGGACTTGCCGTGTTCTGGGTTGGTTGTTCATTGCAAATGTCAATCTGTGGCCTTGCGGCTTACAAAGAAACACTCTCTGTTCTGGCCCTGATCACAGCTCCAGCTGGAGCCTGTAATGCATCTTGGTATTGACAAGCTTAAGCCCCAGTGTTAGCAATTCAGCGATGTGCAGTAGCCGGGTTACCGTGAGAGGGACGGAGTGTGTGTTTTAACTCTCCTGCTGCCACAGCTAGAGCCTGACCTGCTGTAGTGTTGGTGTAGCCCCACTGCAGCCATGGCAGCGTGGGCAGGCTCGGGCTGATGGGCTTTTCACTGCTCCGTGCATTTTCTGTGCCTGGCTGTAGGTAAGTGGCAGTAACTTGGGCTGCTTCAGCTTCCTTTGTTAACTTCCAGGCACCTTTTAAGTTTGACAACACTACGTATCCACTCTGATAATAAAGCCATTTCAAGAGGTCTTGCATTTTGCATGTAAAAGTGGAGACAGATTTCTCTGTCAGGCTTAGGATCGATCCTAAATGCTGCTTTTAAGATTTTAAGTGTCTTACAGTGGTATGCAATGTGGTTTTGCTGTTCACTGGGAGAGAATGTATTTCTTACCGCCTTCAGTAACAGGCTCTTAAAGTCAAGAGTCAACACGCACAATGGGCTAAGGAATTGAAAGAAAAATTAAGAAATGAGAGAAAATGAAACCCAGAGTGTTCTGATGGCATTTTTTTAGCTCAAAGCTTGATTGGCGCTGGTGGACAGTTTGCATCAAAAGAAATAAATTTGGTGGTGCAATTTTGAAGTTTTACTGAATTCCTGAAGTTGCAGGTAACGCACAAACTCTGGGTAGCATGTATGTTCCAAAGATTTGAGCTGAAAAATGTCTATTTTGCACAAGGAAAACATCTGTTGATGTGTTTCCTCCAACAGGCACTTTATAGAACTGCTTTATAGTTGTTCTTAAGTAAGGATGCTTTCCTTTCGCAGCATCCAAAAGAAACTTTTTTTTTAACTGGTGCTCCCCCCAGCCATTTTAGAAGGCATAATATAATGAATGTTTTTCAAATTTTAGTTATTCAAGGCTCAGTTTTTAAAAGCATATCATTAACAAAATGCATAGTATTTGATACTCTTCACATGACTTTGGGATATTGATCCCTCACGTCCTATCGTGATTGTCAGGCAAACAAACTTTTGGTGACCAGAAGTTTCTTTTGTTTTTCTTCTGTTTTTTTACCCCATCTGTATCCTGTGCAGGTCCCTATATTGAATTTCAGATGCAGGAACATTCATGTCTTTAAAAGCATGTTTGCCAAGTAAAGAATGTATTCTGATCCCACCTGCGCCGTTCCAGAAGCAGGTTTCCTGTGTGCTTGGACTCAGCCCTTGGCCCTCAGCAATGGGTATAGGTTTCACGTTCCTGGTTCTTTTTGTGCTTCTGGTCAAACTTGACGTGTGACACTCTTGAGGTGTGTGAGTGTGTGTACTTCAAGCAAATGAATTTACTTGAAATGAGTCAGTTCACCTTACTCTTCCAGAAAATAAATCAGGTGAAGTTTTGCAGGAGGATAGTTTGGCTTTTTTAGGAGACACAGTGGCAGAAATACTCAGCGTAGCTTGGCAGTGAAATGTGGGGGTAGAAGTATCCCCAGTTTGCCTTCAGGTCCTTTTGCTAATGCTTGCCTAGAACCGAACTTGGTGTTACACATGCACGGCACTGCTCATGCTCCAGAGGTTGCAATGTGTTGTTTAAGAAACCCCACCAAAACAACCCCCCAAGCCACTCTACGTTCTCTGTATTCCTACCAGCAAACAGTATTACTGTGTTATTCAGTTTTGCGTTATGGAATTTAATAATTTCTGTTGTTTGGAGCTCTGTGACCTGTATTTGTTTAAACCTGTCTAGGAGTCAGTTTGCCTGATGTTCCTGTGTTACGCAGGAACAGTTTAATTAGGTTGGATGACGTTATCCATGTAATACACACTTTTGTTTCAAGATGACTTTTCTCCTCTCTCCTTTCCTTTCTCTTAACCTAGAAATCAGACTTCTGTATAAATCTATGTTGCAACAGCCAGCTGAACTAAAATCATGTCTATATTGCATGACTTCTGGAAATAAACAACACTGCATGAAAATAAGATAATTATGGGAAGGTTATGTTCCTTTAAAACAACCTGACTGTATAGAATATAAATTCAAGTGGGAATTTTGAAATGTATTATTTATTTTTCAGCGTTAGAATGCTTTTCTTTAACTTTCAAAAATGTCTTGCATTTTTGTAATGATTTCAGCATTACTTATTTTACCCTTGTTCTGTTACTGACTTGAAAGAGATTTTCGAGCGTGTTTAAAGGGCAGCGTCTCTTTACATTCATTTTGGGACTGTAGTGCATTTGAATGCCAAAGCAAAAAGAAATCCTCCTCCTGTTCTATCAAAGACATGCAAGAGAACAGTCTGTCAGTAAAAGAAGAGTTTAATGAACTGTGATACACTTTTTTTCTTTGTGGTAAAAATATTTAATGATTATTACAAAAATAAATGCTTGTGCTTTATCTTCTGGTCCCTATGAGAATGTTTTGGGTGACTGGGGAGAAGGGAAGATCATGAGCAGTATTATTTGCAAAACCCTGTGGGGAAAACTCCCCTAAATGTTTGTGTGTGTTTATGTGTGTTTGTTCCAACTTTTTTAACTACAGGTAAAAAGAAGTTGGGGGCAGAGGGAAGGACTTAGGACTTAGTCTAAGTCCTGTTCTGTCCCCTTCACCCAGGCACATTCACACATCGGATTCTTTGGGTTGTGCTTGCAGGCTGTGTGAACAGCCCTGGATTTGCCTGTGTATCTTGTTTTGATAGGAGGAAGCCTGGGGTTGCTCTTGGAGGTCACCAGTGCTTTTCTTTAGAGACCTTTTCCCTCCTGCCCACCTCTCAAATGTGGTAGACACCGGGAAGAGCTTATCATCAGGCAGTGTTACTGTTACCAGGCAAGAAAATCTTCCTTTTCTGGCTGCTTTGTGGTTTCTGCAGCGTTCTCACAACTTCACTATGCTATTCGATTTTTGAGGAGAGGAAATAAAAGTGAATCAGCCTTCACTGTACTAATAGTGTGGCAAAAATTGGAGCTGTTGTTGCCATGTGTCAGTTGAAAGCGAATGTTAACGTGCCTGGTAAAAATACAGTGTATGAGCAAGCGGGTAGCTCCTGTTCCCCGTAGGCCCAGAAATCTGCATGTAGACAATGAGCCAGGCAAGCCCCTAACCTTCATTGTCCTCTTTCCACAGAAATGGCTCAAGAACTGATGGCTACTTTAAGACTCTCATGATCTCTGAATCTTGACAAGGCTGCTACGGTTACTGCTTCTCTTTGTACAGTGAGGGGAGGGAAACAAAACACCCTCAACTTGGAGGAAAGACAGAAAACCTGAGTGGGCAAGCTGGGTAGACAGAACGGCTGCCTTCCCTGCTGCTGCAGTTTTTACAAGAAAGCACACTAGCAAAAGATCCTCTGAGGTTAAAAATACGGATTTAACACATTCTGCTTCAGTCTTGTGTGCTGTAGCTGAGCCAAAATGGAAGCCTAGTGCTGGAATACTACCAGCTTTAGGGTATTAGCCAAGTTAGTGGTGTGTTTGAGGCCATTTTGAAGTCGGCAAAGAAGGGTTAAAGCAGCTGGGTGGCAGGGTAGTGAAAGTCTTAGACAATTCTCAGCGAAAAGCATCTTTGCTTCTGGGCAGGTTAGCTGAGACTCAGGTTTGCTTTTAGCAATAACGCTCAGATACAGCCACTGCTGCTTCTGAGGTTGGGAACTCTGTGAACTCTCTCGGCTGCATCTTCAACACAGCTGTGCTCTTCTGATTTTTAATTTGTGATGAGAATTTATTCCCTGACATGGGCAGGCCCTGTTTTTCCCAGTAAGCGTAAATAGAAAAGTATTTTATAATTGGCTGGTGCCAAATTGAGTTTTAATTCTGATCATGAGGACCACTCATCATAAGCTGCTGGTCATCTGAATCCTAGAAAACAGAAGAAAAATTAAAATCAGACTTGACCATTGTGCTAAGAAAGTGAAAGCACCTTTTTGCAAATTTGGGCACAGAGGTGGCAGGGTTTGCCCCTGACAGTTTTTGCACCAAGCAAGTCACCTTACTGGATGCAAAAACTGTCTTGCTAAACTGGACCATGGAGGCTATTCAGATATTCTGGCTTTACTCAGCCTCTCCTTCCCTGTTTCCTAGCCCCCTTTCCCGTTACGTTTCTTTGCGGAGTGCTGGCACAGCATTTGGCTGAGTTTGCAGTGAAGAGGAGGGAAGACAAAACTGGAAGGCTCGTTAAGTTTGTGTAGACATGTCACTGGCATCCAGCAGCATTTGAGTCCACTTTAATTCGTCTCTCTGAAGGTAGGCTGCAGCCTCACTAGTGGCTACTTGAGATACAGCTGTGGGCTGCAGCCCCAGTTTTTGTGCAAGTGAGGCCACCCAGTTTCTAGAAGTGGTGAGACAGAAAATCCAGGAACTCCAACGGTGTTTTCCCAAACTTTTTTTTTTTTTTTGGCAAATAAATGTTTCCCTTCCATAAAGGAGCCCTGAGTTTAGTTGTGCCTCTGGCTGAAGTCACAACAAAAAACCCTGAGCACTTACCGAGAAAAGATCGTAAGTAGGTTCTGGTGGAGTCAGCCCAGAAGAACTTTCATATGAGGGGTTGGTGATGTTTGAAGGCCGGGACTTGTCCAGTGATGTTACGTCAGCATCATCTTTTGACTACACAAAATCACACAAAGCTGCTTAGAATCTATCCTGCTCCTGCAGTGCATGAAGTGGGGCACTTCAGCTCCCTGACCAACTGGTGCAGTGTCATGACTGAACTGGCTTTATCACCTGTATCAGCGTCTGTGAGAGGAGGAGCCCCCCGGGCGCCCTGGAGGGAAAGGTGTGGGGGAGCAGTAGGCAAACGTCAGCTCATGCCCAAGACAAGTGTGAGTCTTCCCTGCTTTTTCCATGTCCTTATCTGAATCATTCATGTGGGAAGCGACCGGGAATGTTTCTAGCTTAATAAAATCCAAGTGGAAATTAGAGGATGTGTGTTTGGGAGGTGTGGTGGGTCTGGGGAAACGGTGTCCCCCTGCTTCGTGTTCCTGTCTGTTGCCTACCTTGAAGTGCTGGAAGCTTGTGTTGCTCTTCTTGAACCTGAGGTAAGAATATCCGATAAAAGCCACAATTCCCATCACCAGGCAGATGCCAAAGAATATTCCTGTCCCGGTACTGGCATGGAGATGAGCCTAGAAGCAAGAGAAGGTGGTGAGCAAGCTATGGGGTGGGCACTGGTCCCCTTCCAGCAGCTGAGCACCTGCAGTGTCCCTCTGAGAGGTGTCCTAGTCCTGGACTGCTACTGTGCTCAAGTTTCCTGGTGCATGATCCCAAGAGGCAGTTAGGTATGGCCCTTTGATGGCAATTGCACATTAATTTTTCCCAGTGTACTGTATGCTGGCTGTAGTACAGTTTCATCTTGTTTGTGTTTCTGAAGTTACAGAGCACATGTAAGTGAGCTGTGTTTTTGAAGCAGCAACAGAGGCTTATGATGAGGCTGAAACCTCACTGGCCAGAGGAGAAGTAGTGGATACTGAATTCCCCACAGAAAACTGTACTACGAACCAATAGAGGGCTTTGAGTGGGTTCAAGCTTGCTCCCTGCTGCTTTGTTTGCTGGGGAGGTGTTGGTTACTGCCAGCTCTTGGCAGCCACACCAGCCTCAGCTCCACTTAACAGGGCTCAAACCCACCTCCATCCGAGATGAGGCACATCCACCCCCTTGCTGGTTAGAGGGACACCCAGACTGTGCTGAGGGGGAAGGACCAAAAAAAATTCCCGTGGGTTCTGGGTTTAAGCTAAAGAGGAGAAATGCCACCAGATGCCAACTTTGGTTGGTGTTCTGCAGCTCTGTGCCCTGGCAGACTGATATCATGAAGATGACTGGCAGTTTTGGGGTGATGATAAGTTTGAGGGATCCTTGGGTACACAGCCACTTGGGCTGCAGTCTCCCCAAAGCACTGTGCTCTTTGCTGGCAGTTGGGGAGGTGAAGAAAGGTCTGGAAATGGGTAGGATATCCATATGCCCTTACTCTTGTTTTCCCATGCGATGCCCTAGCTCTGTGGCCTCCTGCCTAGACAAATTACCCTGGCAAAACAATCACATTGTTGGTTTAATAGATATGTTCTCTTAATTTATCTTTATTAAGAAAGCAAAATTATTTACATGGTGCAGCTGGACAGCTGAATACTAGAAAACATTGGGTTGGCCTCCAGCATGTGCGAGGTATTATAAAAACCGTAATATCATGCTGCTGTAGATTGACAGAAATTGCCTCTTATTTTGGATAATTTTCAGGGAGTAATTTACGCTTTTACCCGAGTGTGTCATTTCCTACTTCTGAGGATTGTAGGCTGCAAGAGGGGGTTTTGTGAATTGAGATTGTGCAGGTGTATTATTGATCTCCTAGGAACAAGAAGGCTGGTTTGTAAAGGAGAAAGGGTTGCTCAGAACAAAATGAGATGAAAAATAGGGTTGATCTTGTGGACCGAGGAAGCAGCTGGTTAGCCCCTTCCAAAATCCAAACTGGGATGGGTGGGATGTGAATGTGAGGTCTCTTCCAGCTCATGGAGAGAAGGATCAGCAGGAGTTACCCCAAAAGAAAGGAAGTTCTTCAGGTTAAGTAAGTGGTGAGTCTTCTTGCAAGGTCACCTAGAGCTTGTGTTGGGTTGTCACAGGGTCCCCTGTGTGGAACAGAGCTGGGGAGTGCTAACGCTGTACGTCTGAACACTTACTTTGTCGAGGAAAACATCTTGTACTGGCAAAAGGTGCTCGCTGTGCACCTCTCCCAGGGGCAGCAGGGATCACTCTGTGAAACATCCCAGTTCTGCTGCAGTTGGACAAAATGTTTTTCCTCCCTTTCCTACAAAGCAGTAAGCTTTGCTGGTGGGCAATCAACAGAACAATGGTCCTGCCTCCCTGATGCTGGGCCCAGAGCCATTTTGATTCCAGTTTGAAGCAGCACAGCTGCTACCACAACTTGCCTCCAGGGAGACAGTACCCCTTTCTGAACTGCACTGTTCTGCCATGCACCACTTGTTTGGTCTTTCTAAGGGGAGAGGGAATTAGATAACTGGGACCATTGAGGGAATTCACACTGGCAAAAAATACCCCATTTCAAAACACCTTGCTGGCTTGGATAGGAATGACCTCAAAGCCAAGAGTAAAGTGTTTTCCTTAGAAGCTTGGAATATCTTCTTGAAAGAAATGAAATTAAGTTTTAAAAAACTTCCATTCCAAGATACGTGGGAAGAACTTGTTCAGACAGAAATGTTTTGAATGAGCTTCACCAGCACCTTGTTCTCAACCTCTAATTTTCTTTCAAAGTAACCTTTTAAACTGAAACTGCCCATGTATGAGAGGGAAACTGGGAATACATAAATATCAGCAATGAGTTTGGGATGATATAAGCTGCATCTGCCTCCCTCTTCCCCAAAAAATTAAATTACTATGTACTTACAGGCGCTGGTGGGGCCTTTAAAGGCTCTGAAATGACATGGATTATCCCGTTGGAAGCGATTATGTCCCACTCAACAATAGCACTTCTGTCCACGTATCTGATCACACTCTGTCAGGAAAAAGAGCGATGAGAGCCAAGCTTTGACCTCCCTCCCCTTAGGACTGAAATAAATCTTGAGTAGCCATTGTCATTACCTGCATATCGCCTGCAGCCATTTCTGTATCCCTCTAAAAAAAAAAGAAGGGGGGGAAGGTGTGTGTTGTGATGCTTGTGCAATTCGGAGTGCTGTTGTGGCTGCTTTCTGTGCTGAGAATGCCACTTGTACCGAGTGCTGGCTCCAGAGAGCTGGGTCAGCACTGATGGGGACCTGCTGCCCGTGGATTATTTGGTGGCCTAGCGTTGGTTGGTGAGCTGGAAGGTGGTCCCGTTGCCAGCTCATCAGGATGGGAGAAGGGAGAGGGACAGGTTCATTTATTTCCATCCCAACCATTGACTGCTTCAAGCTGATCCTGAGTCTCCCCAGCATTTTAGGAAGATGGGTTCAGGGGTGTCTGTGCTATTGCAAACTCTGCTCTAAAATGCATCCCAGCAAAATGGTTTCTCCTTGGCGAGCAGAACCAGAAGCTGCTGGTGGTATGCTGCTGCTGGAGCACAGGGTGAGCTTCTGTGCCCAGAGAGGAAGGGGCTCAGCTGTGGTGACACCACAGAGCAGTGTGGGAGTTACACTGTGGTCTCCTTCTTCACCCCTGTGCTACCCTCACAAGGCCCTGGGGAAAGCTCGTGGGCTCCAACCTGGTGTGCTGGGACAGGCTTGGATGCGAGGACCATGTGTGGAAAGTGGGTGCCACCTCTCCTTCCCACCCTGGCACCCTGAAAACCGTTACTGCAGCCAGAGGAACTGGGGGCTGGCTCAGGTCCTCCAGGGAAGAAGAGGAGCTACAAATTTCCAACCAGCTTTGAAGGGCAAGAGAAAAATCGGTGTTAATGCTCTCAGAGCATGCCCCCCTCCCGCCTGCAGCTTTTGAAGAAAGGAAAATTTTTTAAAGGAGAATCTTTTCTAACTCAAATACCAGATCAAAGTAATCCAAAAGAGCTCCTGGCATGCTGATGACTGATACAGGTAAGTCTCGTCTCTCACAAGGGTACACTTTGTACTGCAAACCCAGTAATCACATTAACAAGGTGTTTAAAAAAATATAAATGATAATTCTCATGCCAAAGGAGTTTCTCCTAAAGGGGGAATAAGGAAGGGAGCAAAGGCACCAGTCATCATTTGTGCATCTCTTCCTGCAGGACCTATTTCCTTCTTGTTGGTGTCTGTGAAGATCTCCTGTGTTTGTCTTGTTGGACACTCAACATCCCTTGGGCCCAGTGCCATTCTCTTGAGCACATGCTAGCTTTAAGTCTACAGATGCAGAGTTTCTTATTTTCTTATTCAGGTATACTGCATCACCCTCACCAGAGCCACAGCCTTGGTCTCAAGGGACTGTTGTCACAGAGATAATGTAAAATGCTCATGCAGTGAATATTTTGTTAGTAAAAAAGAAAAAAAGAGAAAAGTTGGGTGTTTTCAAAGAATATGTTCCTCTAAAGTGTCAAAGGATACTTTCTACCTGCAAAAAGGAGAGCAATTTTTGCATTTAAAATCTACTGAAATAGTAATTTAAAAAAAGCAAACTTGCTTTAGGTCTGAGCAAGGATCTGCTTGCCTCTCCAGCCTGTCCCAGAAAGTTACCAAGAAACTTGACAAATGCCAACACCTTTCCTCTCATCTCTCCTGCCTATCCATCTCTCCCACACTCCTTCCAGGCTGCTCTCAGGTTGAATCAAGTCTGCATCCCCATCCTGACATTTCTGCTGGCCACATGAACAGCTTCCTCTGAGTTAGTCAGGTCAGGGCTTGGCCATCTGCAGACTCATAAATGTGCAGTTTGCCAGCCCCTGTCTTGCAGCCTCTGGGTAGGAAAGTGCTTTTGGAAGTCAGCATCTCATTGCTGCCCCCTATACCCTTACCAAATTGCTTTTCCACGGGGGCGGATAAAGCATGAAGATGGGAGATGTATTAAATAGGTACCTGTTCGGTAGTGGGACCTTGATGTTCCTGGCTCTTGGCGTTTGTAACGAGGAGTTTTTCCCCCAAGTGAGTCAGAAGGCTGGTTCCGTTGGTCAAGTCCTCATAAAACATTATGCTGGTGTTAAATAAATGATACTCGATGTCTCGCCCGGAAAGTGTCTGCAAGTGAGAGGAAAATACAGGGACTGTTAACTGATCTCATGAATCCTCTGGATTTACCAGTAGGTTAAGTGCCCATGACCTTCCTTGCTGTAGCACATGCAATATGGAGTAGGGGCTGTTGGGAAATCTGGATGGGAATAGTGGGATCTTCTGTACCTGCTGGGTTCTGATAGCTGCCTGCAGCTCCTTGATTCTGGTAGGACCAAGGATTTCACTCTTTTTGTATGATGACCCAAAGTAATGAGCCTTACAGATATTCCAAACAGCTTGAAGATGTAAACCAGGGCATAAACCCATAGGAATTGTTTGATGGAAAGGAGGAAGAGAGGAAGGGAGGGAGGGAGGGAGGGAGGGAGGGAGGGAGGGAGGGAGGGAGGGAGGGAGGGAAGGAAGGATAAGCACAGAACTGTAGCTAGGAACAGATGCCTTTGATGTATCTGTGGGAAGTACCAAAGGTGCACACTGCTTTCTTCAAACAACTGTGCTTGATGTTAATAAGCCACAGAAGGCTTAATCCCAGGCAGACTCCTTTATAATGGGGTAACTAAAATACCTGATGACAAAGTCTCTGTAGTGACTTGAACACTTGATAACCTTCCATGCCCTATGACAGAAAAGCAATGGAAACGATGAACTGTTTCTTCTCTCAGAAGCACAGTTTAAACTACGTGGGGTTACACTGAAGTCGTGTCATACTAAGCTGTTTGGTTTGGATTTTTAAACTTGAATTTCACTAGGATACAGAAACCCACAATGGCTGGTTAAACAGTGTCATTGAAATGAGGAAGGAATAAAAGAAAACCACCCTGACCTCATTTTCCCTTAACCCGCTGTCGTTTGGAGCAAAGAGAGTGGCGTGCACCGACAGGTCCGTAAGGTATCGCAGGAACTCTCTCCCCTTCCTGGAGCTGTTGGAGTAAGCCATGATGTCCTAGGCAGAAACAAAATCCAGCTTTACTACAGAGCAATTGTGTGCTCCTGTGCAGGGAGCTGAAAGGATGAGACCAAATAAATAATGATAAAGAAGCTTTCTGTTACTGGCTGTGAACCATCTCTGGAGTGAGGTGACAAAGGAATGTATTCAAGACCCAGTTCTAGCTGCTGATTTCATGGGCACATCTTAAACTGACTTGCAGGAGCTGGGCCCTTGTCTGTGAGGCTACATATAATATACATATAATGCCTGCCTGAGCAGTGGCAAGAAAGGGCCCCTTTTAAATGATGTGCTTCTCTCCAGCAGTAATTCAATAGTTACAAAGCATGGTGCTCTGTGTGACACTTAAAAAGTCAGGAGTGGTTGTGCACAGTGTGTTTAAGCTAAAACTGCAGCACCAGTTTATTTCCAAGCAAGTTTAGAAACCTGAAACCTCTTTGGAGCGAGTCATTAAAAAACCAGTTCTGATCTCGACAGTGTAGAGTTCGACTTCAGCTCGGACTTTAGATGTGCTTTGCTGGTGCACGGCTGTCACCTGCACTTGCTGCGCTAGTAAAGCAAACCCTGCGATACAACCCAGCAGCAGAGCCTGCTTCACCCCGCTCCCCTGACCCAGCCGTACCGACAAGAAGTTTGTCAGCGTTGGGAAGGACATCAGCACTTGCAGCAAGTTCCCGCTGCAGGAGGAGCCGTCCCCCACGTAGCCCGTCTTGCAGGTGCAGTTCACCTCTGTAAGGTACAAGCAGAGAGAGCCGCGTGGGCAGACACCCTTCGCTGGAAGGCTTTAGGCTGTCCTGTGCCTGGAAAACAGCTTGCAGGCAGCAGATTATTATTATTTATTTAAGTTAAAAAGAGCCAGAGTCTCTTGCAGCATTATCTAGCAGCCTGGGGCTGACTAAAGGAATCTAAATCCAGGCTGCTGCTCTGCTTTGTGCGAAGGGATGCCGCAGAGGACCCTCTTACCTTTCTCTCTGTAGCAGAAGACATCCCAGGTTTCACTCAGGTTGACTCTTCTCCCATAGTCCACGATGCCAACGTGCCCGGAGCCGCAGTTTGGGGAGGAGAAGGCAGTTGGATAGCCCACTCTTTCACCATCAAGCCACCCAGCAGCACATAGGTGGTACTTTGCCTGCAGCCAGCACAGCCATAAGGGAAAGAACACAGAGGAGAGAGCTGGGTGGGGGGACTGGGGCACTGTGGAGGAAACGGACAACCCCCTTAGGGCTCTCAGGCAGCACCCAACCCACCAGCTCTCTTTCTGAGGGTCTGAGCATGCTCTGTCTGTCCCACAGCCTGCTCTGTGCTGAGATTCGGGCCCAGGGGATGCAGAGGGGGGTGCTCCCAAAAGTCAGTGGCTCCTCATATGGGCCAAGGGAGTCTTTCCCAGGAAAAGCTTCCCTGACCCAAAGCTAGACAGGATCAGAGGTGGGTGTGGAAGCCAATGGGAGTGTGTGATCCCATTATGTACCAGTCCACCTTTTGAAAGAAGGCAACAGCTCTGCACAGAAAATAAACCCCAGGAGCACTGGAGCCAGACCTACCACCAACTTTGCTCCTTTGAGGGAAATATTTAGACTACAGGACGCAGAGGACATGTGGCTTCAGCTGTAATCTGCATCTCCTCTGGCAACAGAAGGAGGTTAATGTGCTGGCTGGGATCCAGTCTCACATTTTGCTAAAGGTGTCTCTAAACAGTGAGCATCTTTTTTCCTTCCACAGATGGGAAGGATACAGAGAAGCACAGCCAGTCTGACCCATACTGCTAAAAAAAAGTTTCATAAATCCAAGATGTGATGCTCATCCCACTGATTCCAGCCATGTGTTGTCTGTAACACACTCTGGAAAAATAGTATGGAAATGGCTCTACTAAGTTAACAGCCTTTGGGGAAAAAAGTCCTGGAGCCTTACATAAAAAGAAACAATCCAAGCATAATTCTGAAGTGTACATTTCTTTAAGAAGTGAAAATATCTCTGTAAGTGCCTTTATCATCTCACCCCAAGGTCACTGGAAACAAGAACCTGGCACCTGGTTTCAGGGCTGTGTGAGCAGGCATGAAACCAATGAACAGTCTGTAAACTGCTCTCTGGGGCACAGGGGAAGGAAAACAAAGAAAATGAAGTTTATTAGCACAGAGCAGCCTCTCCATTTAAGCTGTGGTTAGGTCTGCTCTGGGGGTCTCCTCCTGCAGTGAGGCTACCTCACCTTCTGCGCATACAGCAGCTGGTTGTACGTAGCAATGGTGGCTGACTCATTGGCACAGGCCTCCTTCGCCTTCTCGTAAGTCATTTTGTACTGCCCTTGTGGGGACCGCAAATGGAAAACCCCAACCGTGGTATCTGCAAAGAGAGAGAAGGACCAGCTCTTCCTGAGGGGGTTTCTATGTCTGGATGCAGTCAATTGTGCCTGTGAATTATGTGAACTTCAGTTAGGAGAGACTGGTCCCTTACAGGTAATATTCCTACGTATTGCCCTCAGTTGATGCTTCATAAACCCAGGATTGTAAAGTATTTCAGCACACTCAAATCACATTGTTTCAGGGGGGGTGATATGTAGAGGACTGGGTGAGCTTAGAGACATGAGGAACCTGGCCACTGCTTTCACTGCAGTGGCAGAGGGATGAGGATGCCCCTGTCCTTTGCTGTGCGTGGTGGGCCACCCTTACCTTGGAAGTGGAGATCGGCACAGTCAGCATCGGGGTGGCACTGCCCGTTGTCCTGCAGGCAGCGGTCAAGAGGAAGCTGCATCACTGAGCAGTTCAGCCCATCACCGATATAGTTATTTTTACACCTGCACTGGCGTTTGTCCTGGTCAGAGAGAGAATAAAAAAGGCCAAGACAAGTAACGAACTGACATGAAAGTGGTATTTCAAGCAACATTCCTAACTGTTGGAAAAATGTCACTTGATGTAGCCAGGAATGGACAAACAGGAAAGTTGCCACTAACAACTGTGATTCAAGAGGCCACAGACTCTGATTCTGACATTTATTCTAAGCAAAACATTTACACATGTGCTTGAATGCTTCACTGACTGAACAGCGAAGTGTAACTCCATCCACGAAGCATGTATTGGAGAATTATCTGACAGATAACTAACAAAAATAGGTGGCAAACAAATCGAAAAGATATTTAAATGACTGGGCACAGGAGCATGAAAGGGATTTTCTGCACCGCTCCTAATAAACTGAGGAATATGAAATAAGTAGCAGTTGGTGACACCCAGGGATTGTGATGGTTGGCAGCTGGAACGGATTAGTGACAAGGCTTTTCTACATAGCTCCTGGAAGACACATCAGGCAAACCACCAAAATGGAATGGACAGATGATCCCAAAAGCAGCAGGACAAATGCTGGATCGAGTCATCGGCACAAGTTTTCCTCAACAACTTTGACTGTGCGTGCCAAGGAATTTGTATCACATGGCTGCAGAGCTTTTTAGGCTGTTGAGTCTGGCCAATGAACAAGTGACACTATTCTCCCAACCACCCCTAGGTTTAGCTGTCAAAATATATTCCGTTTCAATCCAACAAACTCCTACTGCAAATAGGGATACCCAGTTAAGGAGAGCTAAGAAGGGGACAGAAAAATTACACATGCAAAATATCCCATCTTTCCCTAGGGCACAGATGTCAAACTGTTTCTCACCCTGCAGCTGAAAGGATACTGAACTGGTGTGGGAAGTAGGCTGGAGCTATGTAAAGGTTGTTTTGGAAAATGGGGACTTGGAGAGGTATGGCCTGTGATCCAGCCAGAGAAAAGACTTCTGGTGGCACCAGGAAGAAATGCCTCAGATTTCCCTGCTAGTGACTGAAATCATTCCACTTACAGGTCCTATGACAATGCAAAGAGCATGCTCATGGCAGCCTCCGTTGAACCCATCGGCACAAGGATTTATCGGAAGGCACGTAAAGCCGTCTCCCTTGTATCCTTTCTGGCAGCTACAGAAGACTTTCACCCCAAGTTGTGTGCATTCAGCTGCCTTGTGGCACCCACCGTTGTTTGGTTTGCAAAGGTCCGCTGCTGCATGGGGGGAAAGACAACGGGTGAGTAAAGTTTGCTTTTAAAGAGGATGTTCTTCACAAAACCAAACCACATCCAGATTTTCAAGACACACTAAGAATACTAGAACATTGTTTGAGTTTCCTGAGGCATTTCTGGCCATGTGCAAAGGCTATCCTTCAGGGTTCTGAAGCCCTTGTCAGTATATTCTTGATTCAAGAGACATGGAACCACTCCTCAGAGATTCTGCTTTGCCTTTTGGTGGCCCAAGAGAGTTGCTTTTCTGGGGACTCTGCTCTGTTTAGGGTGACTTCAGAGCATGTACCTAGCACAGAAAAGATGACTGCATCTGCAGTGATTTTCCTGGAGAACTGTTTTAGTGCCTAATGTCATTCAAGAAAATCTTGAAACACTGCTGAAAACCCTGTGGTCTCCAAAACCTGATGGAAGCACACTTCTTGCTCACAGTCCTTGTAATGCCTTGTGAAGCCAGCCATGTACTTCAGGCACAACCCGACCTGTATATATCCTAAATTTGTTATGCTCATGGCACTGTGGACATTGTTAGGCTTGATAGCCAACTTTTTATACCAGATGGTAACTCCACGCAAATGCATGTGCAAGAGGGGATGACCTGCTTTCTTCTAGCAGTCTGTTCTAGAGGGAGCTCACCTGTGCATGTGAGCCCATCACCATTGTAAAGTGGCTTGCACTGACACGTGTTGTTCTCCATGCAGACGGCGTCAGCAGAGCAGCTTGGGGAGCACACTGGCTGCAGAGCTGTGGGGAAGGCAAAACAGCTAGGATAAAGATGCTATTTAGATCTTGATGCCCTTGTTTCATGTAGAAAGAAAAGCCCTCACACCACTCTTGTGAACTGTAAAAACCTGTAAGAACCTTGTTTTTGGACTGCTCAGCTTTCAGGTGTTACCTTCCCTCATGTAGCCGAAGGCCCCTCTACAGGGGAGGTGAGCTCTTGTATTCCCATTTCACAAAAGAGGAGACAGGGAGGTGACATGTCCAGACCCCAGAGCACAGTCCCTTTTCCTCCAGTGAGGGCTTCTGATGTTATTAACCCTTTCACTCTTTTCTTTACACAAACCCTCTGGTGAATTGCAAGTGCTATCAACCCGCGGCTCCACGCGATAGTGCCTGGTGAGAGGAGGCAGAGACCTAGTTTGGTTTCACACAGCCGGCCAGTCCATCCTGTTTCACAGAAACACCGCCCCGTTCCTGAATGTCCTTCGTCACACTGCCCATTGGTCTTGCACTGGCAGGCTGCAAAAGGAACGCAGAGTGATCACTTACAGAGATGCCTTGGGGAAACAGGAAAGTCTTTCCCTACAGAAACACCACCTACACTGCCAGTTTAGGTACAGTATTAATTACATAAATTATTTAGATAAGTTTAACCTCATGGCTTTTCACCACAGGGCCAGTCAAGCAGTGGGTTAGATTGTCCAAAGTGGTCAGGCAATTTCCATCCTTGGAGGTTTGAAAGCCCGGATGCGAACCTGGTTTGAGCTCAGAGCTGACCCTGCTTTGAGCAGGGGCCTGGACCTGAGACATCCTGAAGTCCCTCCCAGCCTCAATTATCCTGTGATCCTATGATTTTTATAACTGACATTCATTTATTTGTTGTACCTCTGGAAATGAAAATGAGTATTGATCTGCTCTGTGACTGCATAGTGACCTTCATAAATACCTGTGTTGGGAAGGAATTAATGGCTGAGTTGAAGAGCCAGCCTGATTCTATCCTAATGTGGAGCAGCTGCTGCTTGTGGGGAAGCCTTTTGGCCAGAGAGAAGGAAGGTGGATAGAGAGAGTTTGCTTGCTGCTTGGGAAAAGGTCTGACAGAGAGAGGAACCCAAATGTAAGGTTAGTGACCTTTGCTGTAAAACATGGATGATTTATATATATATATATATTTAGCTTTGTAGATAGTTTTATGACTAATAGCTTCTGAATTCCTTTTATCCATGGGATGTTGCCCCTTGTGTCCTGTAAGATGAAGGTTTAGTTTATTTGGGACTTTTTTTCTTTCCCCCTGCTCTTTGGACTCTGCAATAACCTGCTGAGACCTTCTTGAGGAATTATTGGTGGCTCTCTGTTTTATAATGTAATGAAGTAGTGCTCTTTTTCTTCCTGAAATATTGTTGCTCAAAGAGGAAAATGATGTGGGACTGGGGACATAGATTTTCAAAGACCTGATCATCCTGAAAAGGAATTTCACCCTCTGGTTATCTATTTTTTGGCTGAGATAATTACACATTAAAGAGAAGGGGCTATAAAACTTTTTTTTTTCTTTTAGATGACACTATCTGGGTCAGGCTGTTGTTTACAATAAAACTGATAAATTGCAGGCAAGCATACTCTTGAGTACTGGGATCCAGGCCTAGTGTTTGGCCTTTACCCCAAGGGTATCGAGGTTTAAACCCCACTGTTATGTACATCGTGAACATTACAGGAGCACACAGCTAGGCTGGAAGGGTTAATGCTGTAGCTTCCCATCAGAAGGCTTTATGTTGGTGAAAACATGGTTAAAGGGTGATATTGATCCTGGTTCCACCTAGTTTACATATAAAACCACAATGAAATGGATTTTGTGAGCAATTTCTTGGCTGCTGCCCCTCTTTCTAAACTGCCTTTATCTCAGTGTCCTTTTTCTACTCTTCTACAAAAGTAGAATGTATGGCCTTGGTCTCCTGCAATACTTGAGGAGCCACATTGCTAAAATGTCGTCTTGCCCTTTATGTTGATGGAGAAGAAGTCTGTGTGTACTTGGAAATACTTCTCGATAGAAGCTCTGTCTCTGTTCCCAGTTATTTATGACCTGTGTAAGAATAGGAGGAGCCTTGCAGAGAAAGTGAAGCCTCTGGCCCCCTGCCTTCTCCTCCTCCCTTCAGAGACCTTGTGCTGTTCCTCAATGTGAGGAGACACGGGCAAAAATGTTGGAGTTGAAAGGGGGAAGCTTTTCTTGGTTTACTTAACCCCTCACTTGAGAAAACAGTTTAGGTGTGGTATTGGCAATAGAGTGGAAAGGAAGCGTAAACGTACGCCGGCAGTTGGGGCCGTATCTGCCTGGCAAGCACAGCTCGCACGCGGTCCCGTTGAAGCCACTGTCACAGCGGCACTCTCCTGTCCCAGCGTAGCCGTCATCGCAGGAGCCGTGGTTGTTGCAGGGGGTCTCTGGGCCCCCTGGGCAAGCTGAAAAGTTAAAAAAAAGAAGAAGTGTATTTAGCTCAAGCGTATGTTTATTCGTTGTCATTGTCTGTTATTTATTGTTCTGTAAAAATCCTTGCAGTGCCTGTAAAAGCAGCTGTGACACTGGGGACTGCAAGCCTCCTGCTCGGAATTGCTTGTCACACTTTTACAAATGCCGTCAGACGAACGTGTTGCAGACTCTTCTGGCGCTGGGTGCTGTTAACCTGTCTGACTCATTCAGATCCATCAGTGAACAGCACTGCCCAGCCCCTACTGAAACCCAGCCCTGCTTGTGTGCCTCCAGGTGCTTGCGAGCTGCTGGGATGAGCCCAAAGGGCAGCCTGGGCCTGGCTGGCCAAAACTGCTTGGGACCCCTGTGTGTGTGTCTGTGAAATCCAGATGGGGTGAGTTGGCGAGACTGCGTATGCCTGGACCTGTCTGCCAGCAGAGATCCTAACCCAGATCCTCACCCCCTGTGCCCTCATGAAGTCTCAATGCTGTTCCTCTGCGGGGCTGGTGAAGGAACACAGGGCTAGTGCCTGCTAACAACCAGCTTGAAATAAATCCTCCCAAACTGTCTCTCAGCTGGCTTCTGAGCTTACACCACTGGTGTGTGTACTTGCATGTGGCTGGGGAATTGGACATTGTGTCTCTGGTGTATCCTGGGGTTGCTGCCATGAACCTGATGTCTGTGTATTGAAAGTGCTTTCAGCCAGTGACTGATTGAGAGTTGCTGGGCTTGGTTATAGCAGGGCAGTCTACTCTCTGTAGCGTTCCCTTAGTTTGTTACTGGCACAGGGTTTAAACTTGCTGTAAATGTGAAAAAGAGATTATTTGGAATGGAAAAGCAAGAATACTTTCTGGGTACACCAGCTTTTGCAACAGAGTTCCCTGTCTATTGGCTGGTCTCCCCTCGTGCCCCCTTTCCCAGCTCTCCCAGCTCAGCATAATGGGTGCTGCGCAGCAGTGGGGAGGGGCTCCTACCTTGGCAGTCTGGTCCGAAGTAGCCCTTGCAGCACTTGGCAGTCTGGATGACCATGGAGCAGTTCCTACGGCAGCCGTCTCTCCGAAACCCATGGTACTTGTATGTACACGACTGGATCCCTTCCTGGGCATTGTGTGTGCCAGTACAGAGGAGGGGAAAAACACAGGAAGGTGAGTGCTGTGTGGAGGTCTTGTCCTCTTTAAAACATGGTTTGTGATGTATGTAGAATCAAAATGCGGTGTGAGGTCCGAACCTTCTCTTGATTCCCAACTCGCTAAGCACCATTAATGAGAATGGAGGAGCTGCCCTGAAGTCAACCAAAGCTCTTGCTGCAGTGGATGCTGTGCAAGACCAACAAGCATCCCATACCACCATTGTCTGGGGGTTTGCCCAGGGACAGATTTGTTCCACAGGCTTTATGGGATCACTTAACAGTCCAGTTTGACTGCTGAGCTCTCTTTTTTTTTTTTTTTTTTTTTTTTCCCAAAGCGAGTTGCTCTAGCTTGCTTGTGTGAAGTACAGATAAGAGCAGTTTGGACTGGTTAAATGCAAGATTGTAGTGTATTACCTTTGGTTTTGTTCCTGGAGGGCATCTAGAATTACTGAAGCAGCTAACACAGTGCCCCTGTTGTACAAAATGGAAAAAAATGCTAATATAATGACAACAAAAAGGTATTTGAAGAGGACAAAAAGTCTGTTTTGTGAGAGCAGTAATTGTGAGCAGAGTGTAGGTTTATGGTTGAAATGCATTGTAAGAACTCTGGGGAAAAGGAGAATTACAACAAAATAGTTGCACTGCTTTAGTGCCATGGAAGGCAATAAATTAATTTAGATGTCAGAATATAAACTTTGGAAGAGGAAACTTTGCCCTGGACTTAAACAAGCAGGGTGGGGGCGGTGGGTGTTCTTCAAACAAATATTGACATGGGCTGCATCAGATCTGGGTGTCTAATTTCGAGTAGAAGCACATGGTTACTTCTCAGGAAGCGCTGACCAGATCTGAGGAAATTGTATCCAATTCATTTAACAAAATAATGAAACCAAAGATAATTTGAGCAGATGAGATAAACAGAAGTGTTTGTTCCATAACTGAAATGTAATCTTTCGGATGTCTTTTTAAGACTGACTACACAATTCATTTTTTTCACTTCTTAACCTTAGCTCTAACCAGTGTGGCACCTGGAGGCAGCCCGAAGTGGTGTCACTTAATCTCAGTACTGCCAAAGCTGCTGTGAATGTTGCCCTGGTCCCTGTGAGGGCAGGGTTTGGCCAGGGTGTGGTGTGTGTCTTTGCCAGGGTAGAGACCAAAAAAAAAGAGACTGACCATGAAATCCATGGTGAAGAAGCTGTCGCAGCGTCCTCCCAGGCTGGGGTCCGTCAGCAGGCAGTCAATACCGTAGGCGATGCCCCCGTCAAACTCCAGCTGCCGCTGCACTATCTTGCACTGTCTGTCATTCAGGAAAAGCGCACCCTGAGAGATGGGATGGGGAGAGAGGGGTGGGACAAGTAACCAGACAGTCTTACTTAGGGTCAGGATGGATCTAGGGCCTGAATAGGAGTTAGGGATAGTCCTCTCCCTGCTCTAAATCAAGCTGTGAACCTTTCTTCCCATAGCTGAACACTACAACATCACAGATAGGTGAATTTTTCTACTTTTCTGGAAGGGGCAGAGTATGCCAGCCTGATGTCCACAGGTTTACCTTATGGATGTTTGGGCTTAGCCACGTTTTTGGAGGCAGATGCTTGCCAGGGGATATGTGGGTATGATATGTGCGCATGCAAAGAAAAACATCCTGTTGTTCTGGCTTAACAGGCTGTGTGCATGCCTGCAATCTTAGCTTGTAAGCATTTACAGTCCAGAGTTTCCATGCAGACACTGTGTTCTTGGGGCTTCTGCCAAAGCCAGGTCCATTTCCACAGCTTTCTATTGTGTATTTCATTGGAAGGTAAGTTTAAATGTGCAGTTTTGAGGTAACTGAGAGCTGTTTTGGACAAAGAGCATCTTACAGCACAGAAAATGACAGCTCCAAAGAGTCTCACAAACCATCTAGTTGGATGAATCTGTTGACATGGTTGACCTGTTTTTGTGACTGTTGGGCTGGCAAAGGTTAATTGAGTTTTGGTGTCACTGACTCTGGGAGCTGTGCACAGGCACAGCGAGGTCCACATGAGCAGATCCTGCAGCAGGGGCAGGGAGTAAATGTGCTGGCAGGGTGATCACTTACAATCTTGTCATTATCCCCACAGCTAACGCTGAGGTTGGAGCCCTGAAGAGTCTTCAGTGAGGTGGAGTAGGGTAGCTGGTAGGCCAACACCTGGGGAGGAAAGATGGGAGATGCATGTGTCCAGGCTTGTGCAGCTTGGCTTTGGCAATGCTCCTAAAAAGCAGGGGCTTACCGCAGCATCACGGACGATGTGGAATTTGAGGTACTGCACCAATTTGTCTGTGTTAGACTTCTTGAAGAGGAAGTCCTGCTGCTCCTGTGGGAGCCCACGGATAGCAGTGTCTGTGGGCCAGAAGAGTGTGACGGGCTTGTGAATAGGATCATTGATCAACCCAAGCAAGTTGTTTTTCTGCAACATACCAAAAGTTGGGGTAGAAGATTAATGGTCCATCTAAAATGACACTGACCCTGTGAGCTTAATGTTGGTATAACTGGCATGTGGTGGCCTGTCTCCAGCCTGCAAACACCAGAACTTTAGAAAACCAGATGGCTGAGTTGAGCTGCCTGAGTTGAGTTACATGACCGTATTCTCAGAAGTGCTTCGTACACAGTGTTGCCCACTGAAAACCAAGGTTGATGGTCCAACTTTGGGCTCAAAGTCATACTTAAGCCAAACCTTGGCTGTGTAACTTGACATATGATAGGACAGAGTACAGTCAGGCAAAGAGGATGGAGGAAAAATGGCTGTGGGTCTGATTGACAACCCACATGGTGACCAGGGCTGTATTACAGTGTTGTGAGCCCTTTGACTCAAATGAACACCACCCTGTTCTGTGCCTGTGCCTTGTCTTTAAAAGAAGTGTTTAAAACATTTGCCCAATGGCTGCTATCTCGTGTCCTTACCTCCAGCAAACTGCTGAACAGGTTGTATCCATGTTTGGCTGCAACAATTTTAAGGCTTTCCTACAAAGAAAGGCATATTCAGTAAAATATCTAATAAATACATTGCATGGGTATTTAAAAAGCAGATACTAGCTTGCTTTAACCTGAAAGTCACTCTTTGTTATGAAATCAATGCCATTGTAAAAACCCTGTTCAGAGGTCCTCTTATACTGTTCTTAGTATTTCTTAGTAATTCCTGAATTAATTTTAAATGTAACATTTCACTTATTCAGCAGAGTCAAATGATGTTTGTATAAGGTCTGTTTGGTATCACTGAGATTGTTGTGACTGAGATTATTTCTATATCTAACAGTAGCTGTGGAAAAGCCCTTGGCTTGAGAATGGCAACAAGATGCACATACCTTCTTAAGGGGGAAATCTTGCATGTGTGATGGGACCAGAATTTGGTTTATGATGTGGATCACGCCATTGATGCCAACAGCATCACTGAGTATAATTTCAGCTTTGTTGTTCAAAACCAGCGAGTTCTGGAAAGGCAACAAAAAGACTTTCTGTGGAACCTTGTGGGAGGATGAGGCCAATGCCAAAATTCTGTGATATGGTGAGCCCAGACCACATTTTCTTTGCAGCAAATAGTAGCTTCAGTTTTAGTAAATCGCCCTTTAATTTTTCAGACTCAATTTGTGCTCATGAAGCCAGAGCCTGAGGATAAAATAACTTGTGTCAAAGCAAGGGCTGTACAACACCACCCTTCACATAGCAGATAAGTGCTGAACACTTCAGCTGAATGGGAAATCTTCTTTTAATGCTATTTATTTATTTATCTGCATCAGAGGAGGACAGGGAGCCTTTCAGGTTTTATAAAAAAGCTGAATGAGAGTAGGTTATTTTATTATTCCCTCCACTGCCTCTTCATGCTCTGTTACCTGTGAGTAGCTGATGTGTATTGGGTCGCCTTGAAGAGAGGTGATGTTGGTGATTGTTCTCAGGTCATTGGACAACAGACTGGCACAACCCACCATGTGGTACCGGAGGACTTGAGCCATCACTCCTTTGGCAGTCCAGTCCTTGATCTGCAGCAGGAAGTGGAGGAGTTGAGAAGCAGTTGAGTGAAGCATCTGAATCTGCAAACTCACTGCCAACTCATTCAAAGTGTTTAGCCTTCTTACTTACTCTGGGGTCGTTGTTTAGTATGTTTGTGCGAGGTACAAACAGAGTGAAAGGGCCAGGACCTGCAAGATCTCTGATAGACAAGGCCTGCCAAATTTAAGAGGACAAAGCAATAATGAGATTTAATGCATGTAGTAAAGTCACACAGCAATGGGGACAGCCCTGCTGTGCAGGTGGTAGTGCCCGTAGCCCTGTTGGTGCTGCACGTTGGGTTCCTGTCCCTACAATGCAAGGGTGAGAGAAACTCTCTTGTATGGTGTGGCCTTTCCTTCCCAGCCCCATCTGTCACCTCTGCCCACAGGTGCCAAATGGAAGACTTTTCTCTCTGCTTTATTAGCTTGTCTCTCTTAGCAATAATGAATGCAAGAACAGAGAAAGTTCTCAACCACTGCTAGGTGCAGGTATTCCCTTCTGGACAAGGTAAGATAGATAAACCCTTTCATCTTGAGATAGTCAAGAGTGTATATATGTATGTGCCTCTAGCTGATACATGGTTGCTTGTACGTAAGATTAGATTAATTACTGAGTGGAAAACTGTAAGATTCATTCTCTACTTCCCATCAGCAGGCATTGTCAAGCCACTTCCTGGGAAGCAGGGCTTCAGTATGCATGGTGGTTGCTCCAGAAGACAAATATCACAAATAATTAATGCCTTCCCCTCCCCCCAACCTTCTCTTAGCTTTCATTGTTGAGCAGATGTCATATGGTCAGGAATATCCCTTTGGTCAGTTTGAGTCAGCTATCCTGGCTGTGCTCCCTCCCAAGATCTTGCCCAGCCTACTTCTGTGTGTGAATGTTGGAGAGATGCTGTGCCAGCACTGATTGTTAACAGCCCAAATACTGGTGTGTTATGGACACCTTGCACAGCATTAGGAATTAATTTTCCCCACCAGCAGCCCTCAGTCTCAGCCAGACTGAATGAGTACGGTTAGAGGTGTGAACAGATCGGGGTATTGCAGGCACTTTGCAGCGGCCACTGACAAACTGAAACAAGAAGAGAGCTCTGCTGAAGTGAGAGGAAGCCATCTGTCTATCATGGTAGCATAACTGAAGCTAAAATAGGAGTCTTTGCACTAGCAGGCCAGCATACAGACTTGTGCTGCCCTGTGGCTCGGGGTAAATGGAGAATTGTTACCTGTACCCTCTCCCAGCAAAAGCCATTTAACCTTCTCTTACCTCTAAGTGGAAATAAAATCTAGATGTGTTGGCATTCCGGAGAAGTTCCTGCAATCAAGAACAAGACTTTGTAAAAGTGCTGCTAATGTGAGGCAACATCTGTGGAGCACAAACAAATGCAGTGCTCAAGGGGGACCTGTGGTTTGGAATAAATGCTGCCCATTTTACATCGCTCTGTCAAAGAATAGGCTGCTTTGAAACCTAAAAATACCAGTATTAACTCCTTAGTACTGCAGTCATAATGATTGTCCATCAGGTGGGTTTTGTTTGGGGGGTGTGTTTTTGTTTGGTTTTTTGGGGTTGGTTTTCTGGTTAGTTTTTTGTTTAGGTTATTTTGGTTTGGTTTTGGCAGATCTCACAGTATCCTATTCCTGGTTTCTTGGATTGTGATTGTTTAAAATTCTCAGGCAGATTTACCAATTTGTCCAAGAAAAAAACCTGGCATGTTTCAAGAGACAACCATTGTATTAAATAGCTACCTGAATTAAAACAAGGGACAGCAAACATTGTAGCACTTTACCTGGAAGATATTGCCTCGGCACGTAAATCCATCCCCGATGTAGTTATGTTTGCAGGTACACGTCCTTTCTGTCAGCTCGGTGTCGTTACAGATGGCAAATTCACTGCAGCCTCCGTTATTCTTTTAAGATCAAATTTTAACATATTTAATTCCTTTATTGACAGATGTACAAAACAATTCTAGTTTAGCACTTTTTTTTTCCCCCATATGCATATTTTAGTAAGACTTAATCCCAACAGCTTCTTGAAACCTGATCTTACTGGATTTATAATGGCATATACTGCTTTGCAAGCAATAAAGAGCATTTAAGGTTCATACAAAACAACTCTTTTTATGCAGAGGATGCATTTCGGATTCCCTCCTCATATCTTCAGTTTGTGGTGCTATAAGGATCCAAAAGATTTCCATACAAGGTTCACTCTGGACCTTAGGGATGGCTCAGCTGCTCTGCCGAAACAGCATTGACTTACACTGAAGGGAATTATTTACAACTGTAAATCACTTTCATGGTGCCAGGAGCCTGGATTTCTGGAGGAGCATTAGCACAGGATGTCTATTGTTCTTTGTCTGTCTTATGGCCCAGGCCAGTTGAAACGGGGAACTGTCACATGGGCTCTCCTCTAAAACATCTGCCTGCCCATGGGTCTACCACCAGTGCATCCTTAAGCTTGGAGAAGCAGATGCATCTCACTTAGCTGCCTGCCTCCAGAAAGGTCTCTGTGCTAAGGGGAGATGCTACTCATCCAAGAGCAGCATGCTGGGGTTCAGAGGTTTGCCCAGTCAGAAGTAGGTGCTCCCCAGTTAGTATCTCAGTTTGTGAATAAGTTTCTGTGCTGTGTGAGATCAAATTAGGAAAAATTGAGAAGCTACCTTGTTTTCTTTCTTTTTGCTTATTTCATGGTGTCCTTTCTGTTACCAGTCATCTCAGGGATTCTTTCCCATGGGCCTCAAATAGTGGCAGAAACTCCTTTGGGAGCTACCAGTGGGGCCTGACCTCATGGGCTATAGTGAACCCTGGCCACAAGTTCTGGGCTGGAGTGCACTTGCTATTTATTTGACTGGACTATTGGCAATCTTGAGTTTGTTATAGCTTCTCTTGAAGCTTTGCTGTGCAGGGGTTTGGCCATTGTGTAGCCAGATTAGCCTCTAGTCTGACAGTGACCCTTCTCAAGAATATCTTTATTTTTTAAAATATATATACAATTAGCCTGGAATAGTTAGCTGTTTGGAAGCAAAGATGCTGAAACAAGGCCTAGGAAAAAGCAAAAGCATATGAAATCATAGGAAGCAGTAGATCATAACTTTGAGTTCCCCTTCTTCTGGCTTTGCCCTTGCTTTTTCATCTCTGCAGTGTTCCAAGGTTAGAGAGAGTCTGCTGACAGGCAAGCTGGGACAGTGAGAATTATTGTCACTGCGCTGAGAGCACAAAGGATTAATGTGCTTGGGAGAGTGGCTGTTCCTGTGCTGCAGCTTGCCAGAAGCAGAGCGATGCGGCTGGTGCAGAGCACCGCGTTGCTTGCAGGTACGTGGCTTGCAACGTGTGAGCTAGCTTGTGGGAAACCAAAGCGGCTAGTTCTCAGCCTGCAGTGGTTAGTGAAGGACAGAACAAGGAATGCCATGGGAAGCCCTGTGTTGCATATTGTGGGAGGGAAAGGAGGACAATGATTTTTGTGGAGATAGTTTACCTCTTTTTTGCTTCCCCCCCATGCCCCCTCCCCCCCCACCTTTAACCTCCCCATCAAGGGGTGGGAGGATGGAAACCTCTCATCTCCTGTTTCTCTATTCACTAACCTGCCTCTGCTGCAGCTGGCAGTGTTGCTATCCCGTATGATGCATCCATAGGATGTTTGGGATGCAGCCTGTGTGGGGCCGCAGGGGCTGTGGGGCTTTGCTCATTCACCGCTCTGTGGGAGCTCTGCCCCAGGTGAGTCTGCAGGTTGGGATCTCCCCTGGAAACATCTACTCCAGGGAGCCCAGGCATGCCCAGGGTCCTAAGCCTGGATTGCCCCAACATGGATTTCATTGGTAATGACCAGCAATGTGAGGACTTGATACTCTGACTTGGCTATAAAAATTTCAGACCAAAAAGGGAATTTGTATTTTGACACTGGTTGTTTCTCTTGTTCAGGCTGTACAAATAAGGTTCTAAATCACACCAGAGGACTCAATGACAGGAGAATATTAAAAATAAACAGCAGTTTTGATGTGCCATAGGGTGTTTTGTTTTGTTTGTTTTCTTTTTTTTAAAGACTTGGTGATGAGTCTGTGCCCTCACTTGTATTATGTCTGGGCTATGGTCCAGGAAAAGACTTTACTGCATATGTAGTTTCTAAAACAGTGATGGCACTAAAGTGTGTACTGAAAGAAGCAGGTTTAAAAATTAGAGAAGTTAATGTAAGTGGATTCGGGGCACATAAAATCCCAGATCTACCCATCTGACTTAGTTTTGAATGCAGACAAAACACAAAAGTATAATGATTATAATAAGACCTTAAATACTCTCCTTAACTGATACTTACTTGTGAACACCGGCTGATGTATGTGCATCTTTTACCATCTCCAGAGTATCCCTTCAAGCAATTACACACTGCCTGCAAGCAAACACAGGAATATGCATACATGGAAAGACATTTGAATTTTTTCGGTGCACTTACACCTAATATACCCTTTTGCCAGAATATTTCATGGTGATACAGTGTACATCATCTCTCCCACAGCAGTTTCTTAGCCAATATTAGTCTTACCACAGAGTAAGATTTGGGAATAACAATTTCTAAGAGGCTCTATCCAACCTTTCTCTGCCTTTCCATCTCTGTCTCTCTCTGCTGTCCGGGTCATTTGCAATGACCCCTCTGACACCTGCACACAGTCATCTTGCTGTCAAAAAAGGCTGAATCCCTAATTTGTTTCCCTCGTTTTATTTACATAGGTTGGTACTCCCTTTCCCTTTCCTTTCCCCTGTTGTTGTTGTTTGGTTTTTGTTTTTGTTAAGTGATGAAGTGTATCTTTAAAATATGCTTGGAATTGTGTCCCATTGCTACCGAGAGCTTCCCATGCAGCGATCCTGCATTTGACACTTACACCAGGATTATGGCGTTTTGTGGTTACCACAAAGATGAAAAATGAATGTGCATGTAAATAAACAACTTCTCTTCCTTTCCAATTCACTGCTTAACAGTTCTCAGTTTAGAATTCCCATTTAATACAAAGAAGATTGAAAATTCAAGGAGACTTCTGTAGCAGAAATAAAGCTGGTAGGGATTGTAATAGCAGTGTTTTATGTATCTATATGACTGAAAGTCCTAGAGAAAACAGACTTATTTCTGTCCTATAAGTTTGGCTCTGCTGCAATGGGATTTGCAATGGGACTTTGTAGTGGAGGTTACTACTGCTCTGATGTTAACTGTAACCCCCTGGGTAAGGAAATATAAACGATCATGTTGTAAATAGTACTTCTATCCCCAGAGAGGCTGTCTGGAAGAAAATAGCCATTACCTGTTTGCCTAGTGGGGTAGGGAAGGAGTTAAATGGCTCTCTGCTGCCACCAGAAATGTCCTGATTTGCACATGACAGTCAAGGCAAAGAGTGAATTGATCATTACTGGCAAAAAGGGCTGATGGTGTTATTGCACCTCCCTAGACAACTGGAAGCAGGAGGTGGCCTCTGACTCCTGGTCACTGTTTCTGAAGAAAAGCTCCTGTGCCACATTCACAGGAGGATTACATTCCTGTGAAGCTACAGGGGGGATGATAAGATTCAGCCAGGGAGTTCAGCTCATTCTGAAACTGTTAGAAGTGCCAGTCTATGTCACTTGGTTACTCAGGCCAATTTGCTTCTTATCTCCCACTCCTTGTCCTTTTATGCTTCTTTCTCTTGGGAGAAAAGTATGTAGTACTTCTGCATGAGAGATGCTGAACAGCAGGCCTGAGTGGATGCCAGTATGCTGTAACCCCTGTACAAGAACTATGATTCAGGCTGTTTTAGTTCCTTGTGAATATGTTTGAGCTAAACTGGGAGAAGGGCTAGTCTGAAACGAATTTTTTCCGTGGACAGTTTCTATAACAATAAAAGAAACAGTATCTGGCAATACTTTCAAGCTGTCAGGTTTTCACATCAAAACCTCCCAAAGAGGAAAAGCAACCGCTTGAAACAGCAAAACACTGCTGTCCTCTGCAGCTTTGAATTTCTTTTAATTAATTTCTTCGTGTTTGTCTACACTCCCCCTCAAATGCTTCCTCCAAAGTATGTACTTTTCAGAATTTTTGTTATGAAATCCACTTTGCCATCTCAACTTTATTTCTAAACGAAATAACATTTTTTTACCCAACTATAAACACATGACCACTCTCATTTTTCTACTCTGACAGAGTACTCACTTGATTGGGTCCAGTCTGTGTGCATTCTGCGTTTCTATCGCATCCACCATTGTTCTCCAGGCAAGGGTTGATTTCTTTATAAAATAGAGACAGTATAATAAGGAAAGAGTGATTTCTGAAAACCCAAGAAGGTAGAATTTCTAGTCAAGCATGCTAGGAATGCAGATTTTTGACAACTGTGAATCAATGAAATTCATTCCTTTTTCTACTTAATATCTCAGTCTAGGTCTTGATGAAGGCTAAAACCCTGCCATAAGCATTCCTAAAACCACTCCTGGGAAGGTATGGTATAAAAATAGCTAAAAGTCTTAAAGTTTTGCAGTGATCAGAGGAGTGTGAGTGTATCAAGCTGCTGAAGATGGGTCTATCTTTGTTGAGGGGTAGATAATTTTGTAGTAAGCTTGGTGTTATACCACACTGCTGCAGTTGCCTGCCTTGCTGAGTAGTATTGGCAATGGGGCATGTAGAGATGCATTTGGCATCTTGGCATCAGGGTCTGTAGTGTCAGGAAACTGCACTTCAGGGTTGTAGTGGAAGAAGGGTCTTCCATTTACAGAAAAGCTGCTGTAATTTTCCTCTTTGTGATATATGAGATAGTGTGAATGCTTACCAATGCAGATTATTCCATCTCCAGTGTACCCAGCATTGCAGATGCAAGTTCTCTTGCCAGGTGTTGTTCTTCTGCACTCTGCTTTGGCAGAACAGCCACCATTGCTGGTCTCACAAGCATCAATAGCTGAATGGTGACAACAACTTGGGTTAAAACAATATGCTTAGGTGGCTTTTTGCTTTTCAGGTTAATCTGCCTCTATATTTTAAATGATTTTACTAACATTTTCTGAATCTGAAACTTTCTGATTTAAGAGGCTATAGACTTCATTGGTGCCCAATATTTAATGTATCTCATTGATTGCAAGAGGGAAAGCTGAGAAGATGCATCTAGTCTGGAAGATACTGGTTTGTGCCAACCAAGCACCAAAAAAGGGACCTTCACATTCTTCTGCAGATTAAATGGCCATTTGAAGCTTTTCCTTAGCTTGCCTTTTTCTGCATGCAGATCAAATGGCCATCCCTTGTGGGAGGTCTGGACTCTGATAGCAGCCAGTCCTCCTGTGGTTGTTCAGTTGGATACTCCCACTGTTTCTGTGCCTCTGGATGACTCAGAGGGTGGCAAAAAGCTTCTTTGGGTTACCCCAAGAGCAGGGAGGGAGCCTTGTCTGGTCTTCAGTGTGAATCAAGTCAGCCCAAACACTGCTTTTAATTTTGCTTCAAATGACCCCATACTGCTGTTTCAGCAGCTGTAACAGTCAGACTGGGGACGTGACTTCCCATGTGACTGGTTTTGCCTGGGAATCCTGGATAAGTGAATAAGGGTGAACACAGATCCCCTGGGGGTGACCTGTGTCACCCAGCTCTTCCTGCACACCGGGAATTTCCCACCAGCAGATTAAAATAGATTTGGCTGGTTTGTGCCAGAAGAGAAAATGAAAGCAGCTAGAGTGCAAGTGCTAAAATCATGGATTAGGATCTTGCCAACCATTGTACATAGACAAATATGCCTCTGTTCCCAAGAGAATTAGTATTTTAGTCAGTTAAAGATTAAGTAAAATTACTATAAAATTAATTAGAATCACTGTAGCCAGAAGGAGTCTATTCTGTAAGTCTGGATATCCCAGACTCTGGGAGGGACACCTAGGATAAACTACTATTTCCCCTTTCTGAGGGTGTCTCAGATCTCTCTGCTCTAAAGAAGTTGATTTCACCACCCCAGCAATCAGTGCAAGTTCAGAAAGCTGAGAAAATGGTAGGGCCATACAGCTTCCAATAGCTGGAAGTGCTATTGTGCCCTGAATTGGCCTCTCCTCGCTGGGCTTTGTTGGGAAAAGGAGTAAAAGTCATAATCCGGGTTTCATTACTTTGCAAACAATGGGGTCTGGGTCGCGCACAGCACGTTCCCTTTTCTCTGGTCTCCCTTAGCACAATGCCTCCCGACTTGGAGATTTTGAGCCTTTTGTTTGCTCTGAATCTGCACCTGTTGGGTTCTAACTTGTTATAAGCGAACTGGCAGTGGTTCCTGTTTTTAAATGGTGCCCAGGGAAATGCTCATCTTTCACCAGCTCCACTGTGGCTACAGAGTATTCCAACTGTTACTATTTTCTTTCTCTCCGAGAAGGGAAGCAACAAAGTGCACTTGCCTGTGCAGAATGTCCCGTTCCCCTGGAACCCAGCTGCACACTTGCAATAGGCAGTGCCGTTTGATAGGAGAAGGCAGCTAAAGAAGTAAAAGGAGGGAGGCAACGTTTAGGGGAAAAAATAAATAGTTAGGAGCTCTTGGTTTTGTGTGCTGTTCAGAAGGTGATGTTGCATTCAAATACCAAAGCTTTTAATCATGCTGTATGATGTAGTTGCAACAGTAAAAATGAACCTAGTTGGGTCCAGCTTCCCAAATGCATTCTGGATGTATTGTTTTCAGTATCAAAAATGCATGCTTTGGTCAGCATGTCCTATCTTCTCATGCAGAGATCCAGGAGCTGCATACCTGCTCACCCAAAAACTGTGCTTCAATTTCTGTTTGTGTGCACACAGTTTATTGAGGGACACACCCCAACTGATATGCAAGGATGGGAGGCAGGAATCTGAGTCCTCTGAGTACAAGTTTGGTTTTTATGGACAGTTTGGCCTTCCATATGCAAGCATGGGTTTTCTGCCCCATGAGCTCTGTATAACACAAGGATAGCATAACACCACAATCAGCACAATCCCGTCCTTCCCCACCACTCCTGCCATACCTGCACCTATCCTCATACCTAGAGGGGGTGGATAAGACCCAAGAGAGAATACTCTGCTTCTCCCATCAGAAACAGAGCCCTGATGACAGTGCAAGTGAGATGCCCTTGAGCAAATTTGAGAGGAGTTCGGACAGAAGCTCCTGGTAAAAGATCTCTGCTATGAACAGCAGTTCATAAGCCAAAGGGGAGAGAATGATCTACATCTGGGAATGAGGGGATTTACCCCTTGGGTTTCTCTGCCTCTGAGAGCTGAGCAATGAGGAGTCTTTCCAGCTGCCTTTCCTTGGTTTTTGTAATATAAATCTTGCTGTCTGGTCAATGATTGGGGGGTGGCAGCTCTTCAGTAAATGGCTCAATGGGGGTGACTTGCTCCTTTGAAAACTGGTTAGTGTCCCAGTACTGGTGCTGACTCAGCAGAAGTGGGTTTTGGGTTGGTTTCTTTTAATGTTTTTATGTGAAGAAGGTAGGTGTTTTTTTGTCAAATGCAGCTCTGATGAAGTCCTTAGTGCTGATGGCATTTCTGAATTTTATGTGTGGCGGCGGATGGCGGAAATAGGAGGGACAGAAAAAGCCCACCTGAGAAACCCACCTTTGTGATCAGCCTTGCCCTGCCCTCTTGGTCTCTTTAGTGCTGCAGGCTCAAATTCTTTGTATACTGCATGGTAGGATCTCTCATGGGTGCATGGGGATTTTTTCCTCCTCCTTACATAATCTCCTTTGTTTCCCCTTTTGACATGCCCATTTTGCAATTGGGTTAATAACTGAGTATATTACATTAACATCACCCTTTATCTCTGGCAGAAAACATGTGTTATCTATGCTTCTGGGAAGTTTTCATAAACAGCAAGATGGGCTATGCTTTTTGCATACACGAGATCCCCCTATTTTCCCTTCCTCCAAATAAGTGGATTTCATACATACTTAGCACTGGTATGGCAAGAGGCGTTGCATGCATCATCTTTGATTTCTGCAAGAGTTAAAAACAAACAAACAAACAAACAAAACCTGGGATTAGAACCTTTTGGGTCAACATTCTTCTAGTTTCCCAGTCTTTTGTTCCCACCATGGAGAGCTGGGGTCTGTTACACTGCTCTCAGTCTGTATAGAGGCTCCCTCTGTACGGACCACTGTGTAACACCTGATTTCACTTGTGAGGAAGGGCCATGTCAATGTATTGCCAGGAAAACATTTCATCCACTGTCATTTAATGTGCAAAACTCACCAGAGTAAACACAGATATTAGTTTAAGTGTAGGTTAAGTGTAGGTTTTTCAAAGGGACTGAAATTTGCTCAGATATAGCAACTGAAGCAACTCTTTAACTATAAAACTAATTTCTGTACTATTTTTTCCCCTAAATTTTTTTTGAACAAATATTGAATGCTATTATTACTGTGCTTATATGTTTTGATTTTATACTATTTATATAGAGAGTTTTGAATAGTTATTTAATACACTTTAATTATGTCTAAATAAAATATAATTTTATTGGATATAGGGGCTGTATTAAGCCAAAACAAAATTATGTATTTGGTAATTCATTTTTATTGTATTAGGAAGATCAAAATTTAATATCCAGTGTTGTATAGCTAAATCAACTTATGGATGTACTTGAGAGGCTTTTGATCAGAGGAGCAAAATGTGCTACATAACTCTGCAAAATACAGAGCTAACAAGTGGGATATTCTTTTGGGACAAACACAGGATCATACAGTTAGAGAAGGAGTTAAGTAAGGCATTGAAGTCTCATGAGCAGTACCTCAGCTGGCTATCTATTAATATGGTAGTTAATTCCCATAGCACATGAGTGTCACCTGTATTTCAGTGCATGTCGGAAGCTACCTGGGCCTCCCACACTGGGATCTGATCATGGTGGTATTTCTGGCATTTCCTGAAAAGAGAAACCCACTCAGGAGGGACACTCACCACTCTCACATGTCACTCCTCTCCAGCCAACATCACATTCACAGGAGCCATCCCCATCGATCCCACTGCTGCATTTCCCGTGGACGCAAGCGCACACTGTGGGGAGAGATGGGAGGAAACCACTGTCCCTGGACAGGGTAGTAGTGTGCACAGCAAGGCAATGAGGGGGATGGAGAACACGAGGATGGCCTAGATGTCCTGATGATGGCACTTTCTACTCGTTTCTATTAAGAGAAATGCTTTGGTTTGTGCCCATTGGCTTCATCCTGGAGAATAAATCTAAGTTCAAAATATGCTTATCATTCCTCTGTTCCCAAATAAAGGGACTGAGGCGGTATTTTAATGGGAAAGCATTGGTGAAAAAGCAGTGCTAAAGAGGATTTTTCTTGCTGGGTGCTGTTCTAGGCCTGTCACAGGCCACTGTCCCCAAACAAGGGAGTAGAGAGAAACTACCATAATGGGGGAAGAAAAGAGGTTAATGATATTTTTAAATACTAGCCTATTACCCTGGAAGTGAAGTATCTTTCCAGGATCTAGAATGGACATGGTTAGAAGATGTAAAGGGGAGGTTTTGACATCTGACTGGACTAGCAAAGGTGCCTGTGCGGGCGGTGCAGGGATGCTCAGTACCTTGATCACAGTTGCGGCCGTATTTGCCTTCGATGCAGCTTTCACAGGCTGTACCGACAAACCCCTCTCCACACTCGCAGGTGCCTGTGCCATTGATGCCATCCAAGCAGATGCCGTTTCCAAAGCAGGCATTCCCTGCTTTACCTGGGCAGGGCTGGCACTGCTGCCCAAAGAAACCTGCGCAGCATTCCCTGATCTGCAACCAAGAAATGCCATGCTGAGGGTCAGGGTGGCAAGCTTGGCAGCAAGCATGTCGGTGCTGGGTATCACCTCTTGGGACTGCTGCTGGGTGGAGGTGAACTATAGGTCTGGATTTTTATCAGCACTTCAGCTCTGCTAGTCTCTGGCCACAGTCCTTACTATGCCAGGGCTCAAGCTGCCACCCCAAGTCCTTGGTGAGACCCAGGTGCCCTCCACCACCCCAGGGAAAAGCAGATGGAATTGCTAGGGACAAGCAGGGGGTTACCCTTCTCAAACCTGTGTTCCTTCTGCACCACACCAGCTCCCAGCCCTTCCTATACTGCAGCTATCAGCAGCCTTTAGCCTTCCAACTGCTGCTGCATCCAGAATGAAGGCTAATAAACATTTTTTCAGGAACCGCCTTGATACACTGTGTGTGTTTAGCATGGATTAGGAAGAGGGGGAGGCTCAGGGATGGGGGTTCTGGCTTTTTACTCACAATGACAGTTTTAGCACACTTTGGCTGGCACCCGATCTGGATGGTGTACGTTCTCATGTTGTTTTCCGAGAGGAAACAGTATTTGTCTCTTGACTGAAAAAGTGGAGAAACAGCTGCACTTCTGAGTAAAATCGATCAGCTACTTTCAAATGTTTTTAAAAACCAGGACATTAAATTTATGCATGCTGTGCACTGACTCACAAGTTCACAATGAAAATGAAGGAAATTGTTTTAGAAATAAAAAGGCATTAGCTAAATGATTATTTTTCTAGTGAACATATGATCAATTTAACTCTGTGCCCTGTGGCATTTTAAAGATGTGTCTAATACTGCCTTTGCTCAGAACTGAACAGAAGGTTTTTTCTGAAGTCTGGCAAACTCTTTTTTTTTTTTTTTTTACACATTTCCTGTTCTTTCTAATTTTTCTTGGAAAACTAAGTGCCAAAGTTCTGCAAAAGCATCTGTTGAAGCATTTCTTCTGGGTCTGGACATAGTTGGGAAAGACTGCTTGCTGAAGATGACTTGTGGGTCTTGGACATTTCTTAGGAGATTGAGATAAGCATTCATACAGCTGTTCATTGTAATGGAAGTGTTTATGTGTTTGAGTGTTACCCATGAGCACTTCAGTTTGCCTTTCCCAGCCAATTACTTTAATGGGATGGATGGGACTTGATCCTAACAGAGGTGCGTTCCCAGGGGAATTAAGATGTCAAGAAACTCTGGGTCTTATGGCTGACCTGCTAAATATGTGCAGTTCTCATGCACTGGATGTGAGTGCCCAAAGTCTCCATAGCCTTCAGGTCTCCTTGTGACCATAACTTTCAGTCTACTGCTGGGAACAGGTAGAGTTTGTCCCGAACATCTCTGATTTGAGGGGCTAAAAGCTGCTTCTGTAATTCCTCCTATAGCAAGCATACCTCAGACCATGTTCAACTCTGTTTTGCATGGTAGAGGTAACCTTTGCAGTTTGAGAAGTCTTCAGTTGTCCCAGTTCATGGTACAAACTGCTCTTTCAAGATAAAATTATCTTTAAGCTGCCCTTGATTCTGCTACCTTACTCTCTGGGTGAATTGACTCTATTGACTGTAAGCGATGTATGTAGCTGGCTGAAGTAATTGTGCAATTCTATTAAGATTGAATATATCTATGCTCAGCTTTGCATTAATGATAAAATACTTACTATTTCTTTTGTTCCTGGGGGACAGCTTGATGGCTGTGAACAAATTCTGCACTTTTCCTTCAACAACACAAGTGGAAGATAGTTAACAGGCTGTATAGAGCTGCAGACAGGCTGTTTAATAGAAAATGCATATTTTCCATCTACATCTCTAAACTTAGCCCTGAGGGTGTGTAAACAGGGTGAAGGTGGTGAGGATAGCTGGACTGGTCATCAAGGAAGAATATTCTTTACAAGGAGGGTGGTGAGACACTGAATGAGTTGCCCAGAGATGTGGTGGGGGCCCCATCCCTGGAGACGTTCAAGGTCAGGCTTGATGAAGCTCTGAGCAACCTGATCTAGTTAAAAGTGTCCCTGCTTACTGTTGGGGGTTTGGACTAGATGGCCTTTAAAGGTCCCTTCCACCCTACTGTTTTCTATGTTCCCTACCAGTGAGTCTGTAGGGACACCCCATGGGAAGCCTTCTCCCAAGGGGAAGAAGGAGGAAACCTTTTGGATATTTTGCTTTGATGTTCTACAGTAATCGTTCCCAAAGACCTTCCACATCAAAAGCCCAAGAAGAGGCAAATCGTGAACTCGGACATTTTGCTGGTGGCACAATAGCAGCTTGGAAAAGGATAATTCATGCAGTATATATGTGTATGTGACTCATTTGCACTTCTAGGGACAGTTTCTGCAAAATGCTTAGGCACATGTTGTACCTAATAAATACAATATTATTCCTGTTTAGCTGAATATGTGCTCAGTGTTAGTAAGGCTCGTACGAATGTTTAAATATATTGCATTTCAACATAGCAGGGAAAATAGTTTTCCATGGGAAAACTAAGGATAATGTCTGAAGCTTGGTTACTAGCTGATAGAGCAAAGCTGGGGCAAAGCTTTAAATGAAATACATTCAGATATGGAACTGCTTCCCAAGGTAAAGAATTAAGCCACACAAAAGTTTACGCCTGCTAAATTTGCATAAATCTCACTTTGTCTTTCTTGTCTAGTTTGTGTCATGCTCCATGAAAAAGGGAGGTATCTGCCTGTTTGCTGTCCCATTTGACTTACTCAGAAGAAAAGATAAAGGGAGTCTCTTTTCCACTTTGAGGAAACTGCATCCTATTATTTAAAGGAATGTAGACTTATTTGTGGTTCATATGTAAAAGGAACAAAAGAGTGAGAATGCTTTACTCAGAGAGCAGGAGGAATTCAGTGGTAATCTGTATCTGGAATGAAAATTTATTTCTTACCAAAAAATATTTTACTTTCCAGGTTTTTCCCCGACTTATTTACTTTATAAGCTGAGGTGATGTATTAGAATAGTGCATTGCTATTATTTTCTCAAAATTAAAGCTCAGGGATTACTTATTCTTGTGCTACTCTAATTATGTTTTTATGTAGTTTGTCAATACACTGCAGGATCCCAGCAGTCTTAAAAGCTGCTAAAACTCTGGTAGGATTATCCTTTGTGGAAAAGGCCTGCATTCTTTACTGGGAAATACAGTGCCTTGTATCCTTTACATTTTAGCTGTGTTTGACTGTATTTCTCTCTGGTGGGCCTTTTAAACCTCTGTATGAACAGAACCACTTACAGTGATCACGGTGTCATTAATATCACATCTGTTCTTCTGGATTTCCAGGACTTTTCCCAAACCATGAATAATTCCTTTGTCTGTTGCCACATTCGTGTAGCTTACAGGCGCGTCATTTATGAACAGCTACAAAAGAAACACAGTCAGTTAGAAAGTGGCAGAGCTGCTCAGGAGCTTTATGGTAACTGCAGCAGCAGTGGGTGCAAGGAGCGATGTGTAAGCCTCACTTCAGGAGAACTGAAGAACGCTGGTAACTTCAAGCACTTGCTCACACCCCAGTTCTGCCACGTTTACGAGCGGCGTTAGATGACATTAGGTGATTAGAGGCCTGTTGAAGTTTCCTAGCAATAGGATTTGTCAGAGCAGACTTTTTTACTGTGGGGTGTAAAGGCTTTGAAGTAGAAGCATAAAGGAAGTCAAAAGCTGGGTTTGCTGTCCATGAGGGATGATAGGCTTCAGAGAAGACCTCCCAGAAACTGCTCATTCAAGGACTATCATCATCTCGCTGCTAACCCACACTCCCATTGTCCCCTCCTCAGCAACAGACCCAAGTGCAGATGTTTCTTCGAAGGCTCTGCTGTGGGCAGAGCAAACAGTGGCAATGAAACTGCTTTGGTGAGAAACCTTCTGTCCCTCTTTGTCTATGCCCAGAGGGAGCTTTGGAACAGTGGAGGAGAATGACCAAGTTCCTTCTCCTTCTGGCTGTGCCACAGTTGGGTGTGTCACTCAATCTCTATGTGCCTGATTTTCCCATGAGTGGTGTTGAAAGGCAATTTTGTGTTTTTTGCTGAGGACTTCAAGCTCTTAGGATTCTAAGTGAGATAAATCCACAGAAAATAGAATTAATGTTTTATAATTGAAGGTAGGTTTCTAATAGCACTTGAAAGTCAGATTAATGACTTCTTTGCAATGCAGGCTTGTACCTACTAGAGATGTGTGTCCACTGCAGTAGTTTCTAAAATGCAATGTTTAATGGGAACAACATAATTGAAATCAAGTTCAATCGAAGATCCCTTCAAGGATGGCTTTGAAGTAAGCATGTCAGAGGCAGATGTTGCATTTGAGTGACATCTCTTGTGCTATTAATTCCCAGAAGCGGATGGGGGGTTCAGAGCTCCTTTTGACTGTGTGTTAGTTTAAAGTTGAAGCTGGATACGTTAAAACCAGGAAACCTGGTTTGTTTCTCTGAGCGAGTGCAGACAGTAGTACCTGGCCATTGTGGAGGAAGAACCCAACTTGGTAGGAGAACCCCAGCATGGTCTCCCTGTGCATGCCATTGTGCAGGTTGTTCTTCAAGAGCTTCTCATCCAGCACAACATGGTATCGGATTTGGTCTTCATCCTGCAAAGACACAATTAAATTCAGAGTTACATAACAAAACATGGGAAGTTCTTTGAGGGTAGCTATTCCCTCAGGGTATAAGTGAAACATAAATTGCCTGAATTGAAGGAGAAGCTTCTTCAGCTTGCAGGTTCTTTCACAGTTCTTACTGTGGAGCGTCTACATTTCTGTCATAATAGAACTTCTATTGATCCTGGGGGAATGGAAGGCTTTCAAACTGGTGGGATGACAGTTTACTTGTGCCTGGTAGTGTCACTTTCTGGGTATAGGATTGGGTCCTCAGCTTCCTGGTGGTAAATGGAGAAAGTAGGGATAGAGTGCAGTAGGACAGATATTTATGGAAGAGGCAGGGAAATACTAATGGCACTGTGCAAGTCATGGATGAAGCTTCTTCTGCAAGGTGTGATTCTTGATATGTGCATTTGATAAAGCGATTTCAAACAGAAGCAAATCAAAAGAAAGGTAAAGCCAGGAAAATATAGGTGGATCCATCCCTCCTCATCTTTCGTTGTGTTAAAAAAACCCCCAAACTATATTTGGACAACAAATCCCTCTTTCTATTTCTGTGTCCTTTCAATCCATCCACTTGAAACTGAGATGAGATACTGAGTTAAGACAAGTCTTATGGGCAATACGTACCAGAGTAGCAGACTTTTTATCCTTTAGGTAATTTTCTATGGCATCATTACTAGGGGCAAAGACTGTGTATGTGTTTGCAGCTTCTATTTCATTTGCCAGGCTGTATTGCTGTAGTGAAACACATAAAAAGCAATCAGAATGACCGCTGAAAATCCCACGCCAAGCCAAATACAAAGAAATCAGAGAATCGCTTCTATTCTTAAAAGGATGTGAAAGCTTACAATGATGTAGCCCCTGAAAATGGAGTAATCGGGCATTTGCTCTAGGCGGGCCAGCAGCCTTGGCATGACGGTGCTGCGGAGAGGTGTCAGAACCTGAAAAGGGAGCAGATATCCCACGTCAGTGCATGTGTGGTAGCGGCAGTGCTGTGGCAGCAGCTGCAAGGATCAGATGCAGGAGAAAATGCTGTTCTGTGCAGAGGCTGTTTTCCAAGAGTTATTGGTTATTTTCCTCTGCTTGTGGTGCAGAGGAACAAATCCTGCCTGTGTGGCTGTATACCTTGTCGATAACGTGTATGATCCCATTTGTGGATGCGATGTCACCAGCCACGATATGAGCGCCATCGAGGGTGAGGTTCTGAAAGAGGGAAAGGAGAAAGAGTTTGCTTTTGCGTGGTAGTAGCAGTGTATTCCTGGTGGTTCATGCTGTGGATTTCCACGCCTTCCCAAACGCTTGCCTGGGGCTCGACCATGGCTCTGCTCACGCCAGTGTGTACTTGCCCCCAGGGAACTGTGCACAGGAGAGGTGACTCTGAGACTTGGTGCTGTTCCTGTGCATAGACTGGCAAAGCCATAGGATTGCTTGCACTCAGGGTAGGTGTGCCCACCCATATTCTATGGCAAGTTGAGCTCCTGTGATGAGTCATGCCTTCCCATATCTGTGCAACTTTGAAGGACCCTACTCATGATTTTTCCTTCAGGAAAGTGAGGCAAAGGGAACTTCCTTCTCTTAATGGGGATGAAGTACTTAAATGTGCCATATGGGTTCCCAGAAAATCCTCCTCAGAACATGGAGTGCTAGATAAAAAGGTTGAGGGGGAAGGTCTGTCAGTTATCATCATTTACCATTGAAAATACCTTTGAGTGGTTTTGGACTATCAAGTTGCACACGTGGACATGTGTGTGGTATCACTGCTTCCTCCTACCTTCCTGGTTCCCTAAAATAAGCTATTGGGTTTCCTTGATGCTCCTTGTCTTAAATTAGTTCACACAGGCCGGGACTGTGCTTCCACTTGTCTCCAAGACTGTCCAGCATTTGCAGCAGTTACTGGGACATTAGGAATGAATAATATTGTGGACAAATTTCAGCTAGGTAAAGTGGTGGAGGAAATCAAGCTAATGTTTCTCCTGCAGGGCCAAATATCTGTTCCTTTAAATTTATGGCATGGTCTTTTTTAAAATACAGGTACATAATGTCTGTGTGGTTCTGTAATACAAGGAAGTTGGTGGCAGTGATGGTCAAGTTTCGGTGTATGATACCACAGTGGTTTGCAGGTCATCTCACCCCATTTTCTTTTGACAAGCGTAGAAAGTTGCTCTGTAGAGATGTTGGCAGCATGTCAGAGGATGATAAATTCTGGAAATCAGCAAAGCTGTAAGCTCCTGTCAATATATGATACCTAAAGAAAATTAACAGGATTTGAAGGTTTTGTATTTTCTCTTTGTTTTTCCAGATAAATATGCTTAGTGTGTCTAAAAGTGTGGCTTAAGCGGGACTTGTTTGTACCATATCTAGTTCAGCTAGATTCCAGTCTTAGCTTGGCCTTTAGATGTTTCTGACATAATACAAGTAATGGCTTTATTTGCAGTGGGGTTGCTACAGGGATTTATGCCCTTTTAACTAGAAAGGAAATCCTATGTCCCTCCCCTAAAAATATAAGAGCTGTGTTGCTCTAAAGGCCTCAGACCAAAGTCTTGTTTTGAGTGGAAAGCAATTTGTTATTAAAAAACACCCAGACCATTAACATACTTCAGTAGAGTTGGAATATTAATCTTTGACATCCAAAAGGCTTTCTCATCTTCATTCATGTTTTCAATTGCTTGAAGAGAAGGCACGAGGACAGTTAAGTTTGAGGTGTTAGACAACACTGAGTTTATTTCAGCCTCCTGCATGAAAGTAGAGAGCGTAAAATAATTAATCCTGAAGATGATCTATAAATAGCCCATGGTGACTTTTTAGCAAGGTGGAGCGTGTGATGTACTTTGTGACAGGCTTGGAGAGGAAAAACTATTATACCGAGCAATAACTTGAACAAAAGCACTTAGAGCTGTACAAATATGGTAAATGAGTGTCCGTTTTTTTTAACAGACTAGATTGCCAGCATTTAAAAGGCAGAAGCAATGTTTAGGTTGGAATTGCTTGTTATCCCAGAATCATAGAATGGTCTGGGTTGGAAGGGACCCCAAGGATCATAGACTTCCAACCCCCCTGCCGCAATCTCCAGGGCTGGATTTAGACAAGGTTGCCCAGGGCCCCATCCAACCTGGCCTTGAAGCTCCAGAGTTGGGGCATCCACCACCTCTCAGGGCAGCCCATCTTCCAGCACCTCACCACTCTCTCTGTAAAGAACTTCCCCCTAATATCTAATCTAAACCTTCCCTCCTTTAGCTTCAATCCATTCCCCCTTGTCCTGACATTGTCTACCCTTTAAAAAAGTTGATTCCCCTCCTGTTTGTATGCTCCCTTCAGGTACTGGAAGGCTGCAGTAAGGTCCCCCCGCGGCTTTCTCTTCTCTAGCCTGAACAAGCCCAGCCAGCTCCCTCAACCTTTCATGAAACACATTAAGTTACCTCCCACAACTGTTTGTCTCGTGGATTCTATTTTATGTACTTGAATGTTAAAAACAAAAAAACACATGGTGATAAATACTGTTGGTTACCACTAACTTTAAGTAACCTGCTTTACAGAGCACTCTGTGCTAGTTAATAGAAGGATTACGAACCATGAAATAAGAAACCCACATGACACAATGTTCCCATGGAATAAGATTATTTAACATGGCTGGGATTTTCCAAGATGTCCAAGGCATGTCTGTACCCACAAGCACTGCGGTGGGGCTGGCTGCTGTCAGGTCTGATTTTAGATGGGGGCTGCAGGCTTTGTAGTATGTGTGGACTGATTAATCTTTCACATGTCTGTATCTGCCTTAAAGATGGAGGGAGCTTCCACTGTAGAGGATTTTTCTAGTCATGTGGATTTTTTTGCTGGGTAGAAAAAGGAGAACTGAAGATCTGAATGTGATCGTGCTGAAGGAGTGGTTCCTCGAACTTTTCACAGGCTTTGTAACTTGCAATTTTTGATATTGCAAAACTTGAGGGAACCATATAAGCTTTGGGTTCTACCTTTTTGTAGCTGGTGGCCTGCCTGGAAGCCAGCTTGTTTTGGACAGTCCTTTGATACCTGTACAGAGTTTTAAGTCAAGAAGGGAATCTGCTCCCTTAAATAGCTGTGAATTTTGTCTCTGTTAAGACCATCTTTCTTTCTAACCATCATCACTGTCACCTTCCAAATATTTAAATACAGAAATAGCAACAGACTTCCCTTTTTCATCCTTCCTGGCCAGCAAGAAATATACTTGGGTTTGAAAATTTGTAAACATCACATTCCCGGTCAAGGATGAAGTTAAAAACACTGCAGATTGATATACCTCCCTCTTTGCTCATATTTGTTGCTACCATTATTTAATTTAAGAGACACTGTTTCTCTGAAGTGTAGCAGAAATTTCCACATCCCTGTTTCAATAGATTATACAGAATTCACTCCCTGAATTCCTCCACCCTGCTTCATTGCCTAAAAAGCACCTTAGCAGATGAACAGCCTTTCCTATTGTGCTCATTTCTTTAACTTCATAACTTCCTCTTTACATTGTCCACTGCTCCAGCCCAGGGCCAGGCAGATAATTGATTTAAATTAGCCACGGTGGCCTCTCTTTTAAGCAGCTCCCTGAGGTCCCTATTGCAATTAGGAGCTTTAATGATCCCCGAGCTGGCTAAGATTTGAAAGCATAAAAGCGGATAATATGCTGTGACTTCTGCTTCTGATACTGTTCATTAACATATTGCTGTTCCTCTCTGTTTGCGATCTCTTTGCAATACACTTATATGTAGGTTTCAAGCTCTCTGGGGGAGAAGCTGTTTTTGATCTTTATTCATACAATGTCAACCACAGTGGGGTAGTACCTCTAATGTTACTACTGACCTAGTAATAGATGACGGCACACCAACATAAAAAGTAGACAGTGAAATAAATCTGTACTAGAACTTTTTTTCCCCACCTAAATTGGTGTTTCTTCCTTATCTGAAACCAACAAGCTGTTCTGTTCCTTTATTCCCTGCACCTGGGTCAAACCCACACAGACCAAGTTTTTCCTCTCCTGGCCTGCTGTAGCAACAGCCCACTGGCTAGCCACACAGTGGCATGCAGCCCCCCTGACTCAGAGAGTCCACTTGTAACTTGCTCTTTGCTTGTGGAGCTTCCTTACTTGCCTGAATTTGGGATCAGAAATAGATTTTTCAGGAAGAAATAAGGAACCAGATGATAAGCTGTGCCATGACTAGTGGGCCTCTACTGTATGATGGGAATATTACCGTGAGGTTCCCATTTCTAAAAGCGAAAAGGCTCATTTTTTTTCTGCAGAGTTGAACATACTAAACAAAACCCCAAACAAACAACAAACATCAGCCATGAAGAGTACTTACATTAACCCATTGGTTAAATACAGCTGCTTCTGTTAGAGTAGATAACTCCTGATTAGAAACAGAAAGAGAGAGCAATGAGTATGTCTTGCTATAGCCTGCGTACAACCTACTGTCTCTAACCTGGCTGGTGTGACACAAAGAAGGAGGCTTCCTGTGTGTGTGAAAAGGGAGGACATTCATGTTTTTCTAATACTGATGCTTTTTGTTAATAGGAATAGTGAGTTACTAACTCTTGAAAATCAAGCCATCTATTACTGCTTAGGCGTGCCTGACTTTGGAATGTAGCATGCACTGATCTCAGGCTAAGCGTTAATTTCCTGGGAATGTGAACCTAAATCTCTTCTTCAATGCAAAATTAATGGGAAAAGAAAAAGTATGTTGTTTTGCTTGGTATTTGTACAGCATCTTATGTATCTTACATATACCATCATGCAAGTGGAGAGCCTTTATTTTGCCACAGTACTTTCAATAGAGATATATGACAGTATGAGCAGGGATGGCAGATAGTGATAAGAAACATAAGATTATTGCCAGTGGCTGCAACAGTTGACACTAATTTTTCCTATGTTGTTAAATGTGCATTTATTTCACCAATTTCTGCTCTGGTTTTATTTGCTTGCCAGTCAGCATGGTTTGTTTTAACATGATAAATTGACTGTTTCCATGGAGAGAGACCTCAAGGCAGAGCTTCAGAAGAGCTGGGTGCTGGCTGCTCCCAGCTGGGAAGTGAGTGCTTAGCACTTCTGTATGTTAGGCCTCTAGGGACAGTATTTTTTAATTTGTCTTAAAGACTTATGCTCAGATCCCTTAGGCCCCTTCCCAAGCTATGTTTTTCAACACAACTGGTAGTTTTTGTATCAGGCAAGAGGAACAGTTCCAGCAGGAACACTGTCAGCAGAAAGCACTGGTGGGCATTGTATTTTTCTACCTGTTTATAGTGGCATTGCTATCTCTCTGGTTAAGATCCAGTGTGAGAACTGTGCAGTAGATCCTGTGCTCAGAGAATATGACCTTCTTACTTACATCTGCAGCATTTCCATAGCATGTTCTACCATCTCCTTCATAGTCCTTTGGGCATACACACTCCCAGCCTCGTGAAGAGTCAAACTGACAAGTTGCCTTTGAACCAAAAAGAGGGAACTTGTCAAATACTCAGGAGACCATTCAACAGCACGGATGGCCTGCAAACTCTCTTCCTGATACACATTAATGTACAGACATAACCTTAGCAAAGCATCTTCATATCATCTTCCATAGAGACTTTCAACCTCCTGTAGGACAAGCTCCATCAGCTGAACTCACTAACTCCCTCACCTTCCCACTGTGTACTACGTGACACTATATGTAGGAACCTAAACCTTCTCTCCACATTTTCTTACTTCCTTCCTACATAATCTAGGTCCTGTTCCTTCACCTGACTACAGCAGACCCATCCTCTGCTTCCCAATGCTCTTTGCTTTAGCTCATGTCTCTGTGTCTTGCCTGAGGCTGATGCGGCTCTTCCAGGTCTGCTGAACACATGTGGCTACTGATCAAGCTGATAGATACCTGCATAGAGATGTGTGACTTGAGTAAATGTCTCATCAGACTATTGCATTCAAATTATAATTACTTGTAGAGAAGCAGCATTTATTTACTCCAAGTGCGAGATTAGTCTTTCTGTACAGCCCTTCCTGTCTGGCATGTGCCATATTGACGTGGTTCACATAATATTTTTGGTGCTTGTATCACTGCTTGGAAAGCTTTATTCCATCTCAAATAGAGATGGCAGGCTTGAAATGGCAAGGAAACTCTATGGTGTGTGCAGGAGGCAAGGTGTGATAAGTATCTAAATGCTTTGTTCAGGAAGTGATTAATTACTCACCAGATAATGACAATTTTCATTTTGTTCCAGGCATGAGTTTGTGGATATGCATTCAATTCCATCCCCCTGAAATCCATCCTTACATTTGCAGTCATTCTGTTGTTTTAATAAAACACAACAATTATTTAAAACTATTAAAATATTGTGCATATTCTAGCTGTGGTGATTTAGTCTCTCTGTGTTCCTGTGTAACTCCATTGACTTTGGTGGCATGATGCTGATTAATATCTATCTCCAGAAGACATCTACTAATGTACTTATTAAAAAGTATTTCCTGCCAGACTACCATGTAGGAGGAAGGAAGCACTGGGATATAGGAACTGAGGGAGATTGCTTTGGGTAGAGCATGCCATGTGGAAATGGGAGGGAAAGGAGAATTTTGGGAAGAAAACAGGGTATGAGGCACTGGCAGAGCAAAATGGGTGAGGGCTCTGCCAAAGGTGGCAATAAATACTAGACTACGTACCTGACCCGGCCCAACATATATGCAGGTGGCATTTTCATGGCACCCTGCCGTGGCAGGCAGCAGGCAGTTGTTGATGGCTGAACAGTCCCTTCCATCACCTGTCCATCCTGCCTGGCAAACACACGTGTGCTCTCCTGGGCCCGTCTGAATGCACTCAGCCTGGGAGGGATGGAGAAGCATCCATTCAGGACAATTAGGTGGCATTTGGCTTTAGATGTAAGGCTCATCGAAGCAACAGGAAAGAGCTTGAAACTGCAGTGAAAACTCTGACTCTTCCTTCTGCAAAAGCTTCTGGCCAAGCCTTCCTTATTGCCTACTGTTGTGTGGTGTCAGGCTCTGTGGGAGAAACATGTACTTACGTTGCTATTACAGCCACCTGGGTTTAAAGCAGCACAAGGATCAATTTTGCTGCAGCTCATGCCATCTCCCTCGTAGCCGGGTTTGCAAACACAGCTAGAGGGACAACAGGAGGAGGGAGGCATTAAATATGCTAGGACAGACGTAAAGTGAAGCAATTGTTTTCCATTGTAACATGCTATTTATAGGTAGTTTATAATTGGTAACTTTGGATTCATGATGGAATTAGCTTAAATGCATATATTACATATATTATGGAGTTTTCCCCCCAAATATCGCCAGAGTAAGTAAAGTAAAATCAGAGATCTATTCTCTGTGTGAGATCACAGAAACAGAGAATGGTCAGGGTCAGAAGGGACTTTAAAGATCATCAAGTTCCAACCCCTCTGCCATGGGCAGGGACACCTCTCACTAGACCAGGCTGCTCAAGGCCCACCCAACCCAGCCTTTAAAACTGCAGGGAGGGGGCAGCCACCACCTCCCTGGGCAACCTGTTCCAATGTCTCACCACCCTTGTAGTGAAGAATTTCTTCCTAATATCCAATCTAAATCTATCCCTTTCCAATTTAAAACCATTCTCCCTCATTCACTACGTGCCCTTCTAAAAAGTCCCTTCCCAGCTTCCTTGTAGGCCCCTTTCAGGTACTGGAAGACTGCTATAAGATCTCCCTGGAGCCTTCTCTTCTCCAGGCTGAACAACCCCAACTATCTCAGCCTGTCTCCATAGGAGAGGTGCTCCAGTCCTCTAATCATCTTTGTGGCCCTCCTCTGGACCTGTTCCAACAGCTCCATGTCCTTCTTATGTTGGAGAACTGGACACACTACTCCAGGTGGAGTGTCATGAGAGCAGAGAGGCAGAATCCACTCCCTCAACCTGCTGGCCATGCTCCTTTTGATGCAGCCCAGGATATGGTTTGCCTTATGGGCTATGAGCATGCATTGTTGGCTCATGTCAAGTTGGGGAGTGAAATTAATTCTGCACAGGTGTGATCTTTACAAAGGTGAGCTAATACCTCTAAATTAATTATGAGCTCACTGACACAGAAGAGAGCTCTCTCCCTGAAATGCATGCAAGAAAATGAGCCTCTTCTGTCCCTCCCTTTCTCTGGGTGTCACCCCAAAATTAGTCCCTATTGGAGAGAATTTTTTAAGCACTTAAGTTATGCAGCATCAGACATTCTGCTTTCTATGGTGACTCATTATGAACGCACTGCAGTGAGAGGCAAACTTGCCGTGTGTGAAGGTGAGGCAAGCACAAAGCAACTGTAGCAATAATGGGAGTTTGTGACCAGTCCTGCCAGGACTGGAGACCCCGTGTTGAAGTTCATGGTGTTGCAGCATACAAATTTTGCCTGAGGTGACTGGAGCGAGCTATCTATCCCCAAACTGCTTAAGGGTTCAATTGTTTTTCAACAAGGCTCAAACTCCTTGTTTGGTAAGGGATGCTTAGAAATAATCAGTTCCTTTGTAGATGTCGGTAGGAAGGCAGCCTTCTGACCAAGGGTCAGATCGGTATGCATCTAGCATCTGTTTATCAGTGTTAAATATAAGCACGGGGTAGGGCATTGAGAACTCTTAATTGCTATCTTGCAACTCAAGGTCGATGCGGCGCATGTTTAGGCTCACTTGCTGCATAGCAGTATTTCAGTGGCTGATGGTTGTGTACTGCTACAAGGTGCTGTTTTGATCAAATAAATAGGAAAGAGCTGCATCATGGTTACTGTTAATTAGATGCAAATTCCTGACTTACCTCACTGCACCATCGCTAAGCTGACAGTCTGCGTGTTCATGGCAGGACCATAAGGAGGGCTCGCAGAGAACAATCTGCTTATCACAGAGTTTTCCAGTGTATCCACTTCTGCACGATCCAGGAAGGCATATCCCATCGCTGTCTATTCGATTATCACACTTCCCATAAATGCAGAGGCACTCTAACAGAGATAAATTACAGTGTGAAGTTCCAGAGTGGTAAAATGTATCTGTCCTTGCACAGTGTTTCCTATGAAGCGGGTCCTTCTTTTTTTTTTTTCTTGATTCTAAACTTCTGTATTTTGAAAGCCTCACTTTTCTGTGGAACTTAGTCTCTATTTATCATTTCTGTGTCTTTTCAGGTGTGTTTTATGGGTAGTTATTTAAAATCTATTTTGTCTTTATAGTGAACTTACCTATCAATGAAAGTTACAGTACTTCAGAGAGGTAAAAACAAAATACAATATCCCAGGCTATTAAGGCTAAAGCTATTTCATTGCACAGTTCTGGCAGTAGGGGAAGTCTTTTCATGCTGAGTCCAAAATCCTGTGAATTGCACAGTGCTGGGTTAGTACACAGAGAAGCAGCACAGACCTACCAGCACTTTGCCAGGGCTGGGGTAATTAGTGCTGCTGGGAGGTGCAGCAGTGAGCCTGAAGGACATGGTAGATAAGTATTTTGCAATCTCGAGAAGTGACTAGTTAAGCCAATATGTGCTCCTTTGGCAGGACTGGAGCTTCAGCAGTACAACTTGCTATTATGGAATTTGTCTTTCAGGTTTTGTCCATGTACCTCTGAACCCTCAAGTGAGCTGTGTTTCATGAATGGCAGACTGTTTCACAGCAAAAAAGACTAAAAAATATTTTGTAGAAGGAAATATATCTATATCTGATATTGAATATTCTGTAGATTCTCAAAGGTCAAATGGTTTGAAAAAGCAGGATTAAATTTGTCAATATAGAGATGACTGATAGAACTACAAGCTATGCAGTAGATCAGAAATTACTCAGTACAGATGGTTATGAAGTGGTCCTAAACACAATCAGTTTATAGATCTAGTTGTTCTTAGATTACATATGTTTGTTGTTACGATCAGAATCTGTCTGTTGTGGGTGATACAAGGCAGCAATGGAACAGCAAAGATTTTTTGTTCAATCACTTATGTGAGGGAGACAGCAATGAGAAGAACAGTAAATAAAAGCAAGCTATGGCCCCTGCAGAAATCCCAGTGAAATAAATGAGAAGGTTTTCACTGGCTCTGGGCTTATGATGTATCTCTTTGAAAGAAGAAATGAAAGTATCCCAGAGAGATCTTGCCCATCCTCTGTAGAGACTGTTAAGTGAGCAGTTACATCCTACCTTAACGTTACTAGGGTCCAAAACAAATAGGCTGAAGAAGTGTGGCTGTACCCACCTTTATCACACTGAGGTCCGTATTTGCCAGGGTCTGAGCAGAACTGACAGCGTGAGCCGTTAAATGCCTCAGAGCAAATGCAGGTCCCATTTCCATCCAGACCATCCATGCACTGTGACATGAAAAAGTGGTGATTTCTATGTGTAAATTGAAATAAATCTCTATCGTCCCCCTGGAGAAGAGACTTCCATATTATGATTCTGATATACTACCATGAAGAACCTCTACTTTGATGAAAAAAGGTGTTTCAAAGCAAAAATCTACCCTGTGCTTGTACTTTAGTACTGTATTTTCTACCTTTGCAATTTTAAAATGACCTGGGTCATTACCCTGTCCTGCACACAGTAAAAGTATTGGAGTGGGTTGCCCAGCCCCGACCTTGTCTGTGTGTTGTCTATTGGCAGCACAGAAATCTGTGATTTGGACATCTGAAAGGAGACCAAATAATTTTCCCTTCTCTGTGTAACTGAACCTGAAATTCATGGCTGTCACTGGACATAAATGGAGTGTGCAGCACTTGCCTAACATTCCTGCTGCACAGAAATGCTTCAGGGACTCTTGGACCACAGCCTGTCCTTCCCCCCATGGGAGTGCAGGGTGCTGCCAGATGCTCTGCTTACCTGCCCGTTTCCTGAACAGGGTTTGGAGAAACCTCCAGGACATGGACTGCAGTCAGGGCCAAAGAAGCCTTTACAACACTTTGTTTCCTGTGAAATAAAGCAAACAGACTATTTTCTAATGTCCTAGTGATGAGACAGTGCACAAAAGACAACTCTATATTGTGTTTTGACTCTCTGGGAAGGCCTGGTAGAGGGTAACTGGCTCTTAAAAGTGTTGAACCAGAACCACCTCTGCAAAGGGCCTTGTTAAAAGCAAGGAGGGGTGTTGGCAGCCCAAGACAGGGATGCACAGGCCCCCAGATACTTTCCTTGCTCCTATCAGTCTCATTAGTGTCAGAAATCCCTGTCCCATCACCAGTTAGGAACATGTCTGCATGTGGGTACTCGAGATTTAGGCAATACACAACTCTAAATGTTTTTCTCTTCTGCGTCTTTTGTTTTAATCATGAATTAGCTGCTTGATGAATTTATTTATCAAGAGCACAGAAAGTGTATTAGGAAAAAGCCCTCATTTATATATGTGATTCATGGGAAATAGGAATTAGCCAAAGGCTCTCAAAGTGTATGGATTTGTAGGCATCTCTGCTTTTTGCTTAATGGTTGTCATGAAATGCAGAAACCTATTTGGAGCTCCAGGAGCCAGAGAGCTCTAAGTACTTCTCAGGAGCGTTGACTTCTGCAATGACTAGGCTTGTCAAGCAGAGCAAGTGTGTTTTTTGGGAGTGTTCCCTGTTCATTATTACCCAGTATTGTGTGAAGTCCTGGGATGGGAGGGGTTGAGACCAGGGAGGGACCAAGTGTCGTCTTCATGAGTGAAGCGGTATGGGTCAATGACAGCATTTAGGCATGGAGCCTTGTGTGAAAACTCCTGTGTTACAGAGTATGAGAGTGCTGTCAATAATGTATGGCAGCTAAAAAAAGCTTGCTGTAATTTGCCTGGTATTTTGCTCTAAAGTTTACAGTAGCTCTTCTCAATGTCCCCCTGTAGAAGCTACATTGACATCTCCAACCATCTCCCAACTCCAAAATGAAAAGTTCACAATGCAGGAGACAATATTTTTTGAAAACTTTAATATACATTTGTCCTGGGTTTGGCTGGGATCTAGTTAACAACATTTCACCTTAAGGAACCGTAACTCTGTACCTTAACTGTTATATTGCAGGCTCTAGTACAGCCGTTTTTTTGGAAGCTTGGACCTTGGATAATGCATCTCCGTTTTGAGAAAGGCTGCAACATGCACAAAATAGAATCATTAGTATTTCTAAGCAATGTGGACTTCAGTGATAGTCTTAATATTGCAACGTAATTTAACTGGAGAACAGAAATCACCTTGCTTGAGTGTTCAATTTCAAAAATGTATTAAATTATGGGTTTTTTCATAACATGGACTTTATTTTTGTTATTACTGAATAATGGCATATAGATTATTACTGATTATGGCATATAGGACTAACTATCAGTGAGTATTTATAACACAGGGAATAAAATTCCTATGGTAGCTAGACTTGAGTTTTGTATGTAGAGAAACGCAGCCAGATTTGCATCTCTTAGAAGCAAAACAGACGGAAGAATTTTTCAGTCCTTTCTGAAGCTGCTTCTGAAGACAGTTACTTCTGTGAGGATGCTTAATCAAAAGGAAATTATGAACAGATGTGAGGTCTGTTTTAAATGTATCCCTCCTCTATATTTCATTACTAATTCTCAAAGCATAATCATAACAATTCTCACTGCTCAACTCTCTTCTGCCCAAGCCTATCCAAAATAGAAGTTACTAAACCTGAGAAAAGAGTTAGAGCTTCTATGAAGTCTGTGAGAGATCTAGCAACAGCAAGTAAAAAAAAAAAAAAAATCTCAAATTCCCTGATGCTTCAATCATTGCTAAAAAAGGACTTAAAGTACTGTCCATATTTGTATTTTTATGCAGTCTCCTGTATTCATACTTGGTTCTTTTGCTAACTATATTGGGGGAGCAGTGTTGAACTTACGGAGACCCTTTCCCTCTGTGCATTTTGTACAACTGGGGAATCTGTCAGGAAATGTCACTTACAATGGGCTTTGAATCCTGTGGACAGGGAGCCAACGCACGCGGCAAACAACTTGTACAGACACCCTATGCAGAGACAGTAAGGATAGTCATTTGAAAAGGCATCGTATCAACTGCAGAGGTGCACATTTATGGATGATATACCATATCATGATATTCAAACTTTAAGTGTGTCTGTTCAATGACTTTTAACTGTTACAGCATGGATCTGGAACAGAGCCATATCTGCTGGCTCTGTTTTTTGCAGAGTGGTTGGTTGTTTCCACCTTCTCCTTTTTATCGTCATTTGTCCTTCCCCCACTCCCTTCTTACAAAGAACTGTAAGCTTCCTAAACAGAAAATAAATGTGGGCACGAATGCACTGGCATCCTTTGCTTAACCTGGTGTAATCTGTTAATTAAAATTGTCTGTGGATCTAGTGCAATCTGCACGTTTAACATCTTGGCAATTTTTTTTGTTTCTTCCGAGGAAGACAGCAAAATATTTGAGCCTTGCATATAGGAAGTGTGAACAGAAATTTTCTAGTATATAGGTGTTAGAGAGAAAAATATTCTTTGCTTCCATATTGTAGATCCACTATGATCCAGCAGCATACAGCTATTTTTGTGTCATCACCTTATAGTTTCCTTTCCCCACTAGCTAATTTATCACTGTGTGGTGGTGGCAGAGACTGGCAATTACAACACTGAGGAGTTATAAACTCCAGGGCTAGTTTTAAAGGTGAGTCTTCTGACAAGCTCAACATGCAATAACTTCAGAAAGGTTGAGCATTTCAGAGCTTGTCAAAGCTGTGTTGTTCATGGCTGCTAACATCTTGTGTTTCAACAAAGTCAGAATAAATCTTAGAGCTGGCATCTGATGTGTTACTTCAGTGTGTTTCATAGTCATTGGACAAGTGACCATGAACCTGAATTATGGCATTTTCCTCAAAGGTTTGTCTTTGGAGCTGCAAGGAAAGAATCAGGTACTGTTTGGGATTCAGTAGTCCCTCATGTACAGCATTTAAAGGGAGAAAGGATCAGACTTATAAAAGCATTTGAGCATCAAATAGTTGTGGTACCAATGCCTCTACTATGTTTTAAAGGTCTGTGGGTCAGATATATTTTGGCAAATACATTTGGGCATTATAAAAGCTCTTTGATTAACTGCATAGTCATGGCTGAAATCAACTTAGGCTCTTAGCTTTAGTTGCGTTTCTGGCAATCCCTGAAAGTGCCTCTTTGCTCCTTTAGAATGTAAAAATCTGGCTTATTGCTGTGGGAAGTGTTTCCCGGTGCTGGCACTGCTCTCCCTACTGCTCAGTGCCCCTCAATGTCACCTATTTGCTCCCTTTCTCCACCTGGGATGGTGTCAGACACTGACACATACCTGCTCCCTCTTTTTCCTGAGGATGGGAGTCCTGTTTCTCCCCACTGCTGTGCAGCAGAGAGCGGAAAGGGAAATGTGTCTGCACTGCCATGCAAGGTCCAATCTGCCCATTTTCATTAGTAAATAAAGATATTGATTTTGCACCAGAGTTTCCGAAGCACAGATGTATATTCCATTCCACCATTTCTGCTGTAGGAGTGATGACCTCTGAGAGGCACTGGAGCAGGATGCCAAGTCCTGTGGTTATTACTAACATCAGGTGTAGTTACATGGACACGTACGTGTTAGCATAATGGTTTCATCCTTAGGGATGTACAGTTGTTGTAGGTGTGTACAACTCCCAGTAGCTACAAGACTTGTCCCTTTTCACTGGTACCACAAGTGGTGTTTGTAAGATGGTGTTGCTCTTGTTTTCCAAGAGTGATGATGATGCTTGATGGCAGTTAAGAGTAGCAAAGCCAATGTTCCCTCTGATACTTTCCTTGGCAAATACATTTGGGCATACATTTGCTCTGCTTAAAAACTTGGTTATTAAACTATATTTCAAATTATGTGTGAGGCTTTCAAAGCTGATAGAAGTCCCTGACTTAGTTGGGGGACTGATTTTTGTGAACAGATGCCATTTGTTTTGTCTTGGAATAATTTTTATAGCACTGCTTTAAGATTGATGGATGTTTAGACATATTTTGTAGGTCGGTTCTTGGTAGGGAATTCAAATTACTGGAGCATAATTTGAATTTGTAAGGGGTTGATCACTTTTTCTACTGAGACTGTGGCTTGATGCTCTGCCTGCTTTATGATTATATTGTACATATGGCACTTTGGAGTTACTGCCGGAGGTAATAGTTCTTTAGTGCCAGCTCTTGTGTTTTCTTCATTAAATTTTGATGCTGTCCAGCTCTGCTGGGAACCTCTTTCAAGGCTGTGGTTCTGGATTATTGTAAGTTAAGATAGTAAATGTTTTGCATTACTCTACTGGAACTGTTACTGGCCCAGATACGTGCTTGAACATGGTCCAGTAACAGCTCACTGGAGCCATGCTTACTGTGAACTAAAATCTCAGCTGGATACTCAGTCATCTTACCAGAAATAGTATCTGAATGTCACCAAGTGTAAAGGCCTGCACTATGTTACCAAACTGAAAAAGGTATGTTGAAATCCACCCTTTGAAATATGAGACAGTTTTGTAATATTTTGACAAAAATAGGAAGAAAAACGGGACTAAGGGAAGTTGCAGCTTCTGAAAAGAACGTATTTCTAATATATTAATGAATAAATGAATTATTGCATTAATATTTTAACTTGCTGGATCCTTTCCCTCCATATTTAGTAGAAGCGAAAATACTGATCCAAAATGGTTTCCATAGGAACTTGACTCTACTTACCAAGTACTTGTATACACAGGTGGAATTCGGAAACTGGAGGAAAAAGTTTCACCAACACATTGTAAAAGAGCTACTGCAAGAACTAGATGAATTAAAGTGGTATAGAATGTGCTTATATTAGTCCCCTCTTAACAGATTATTTGCATTTGTGCAGTACTGCTAGCCAGGTGGCTGTATGTCATTGATACGGTAATACCCCAAAAAACATCCCCCTTTTTACGGCCCATACCAGAGAAAGCAGTAAAGAGGAAGCTGGAGCACATTACATAGAGCAGTGAAGAGCTACTGATATGTTGTGATTCTTTTACCATTGCAACTTGACTTCTTGTCTCGTCACACCGATGTGGTAGAATTGGAACAATTGTGGGTGGAATAAGGACTCCTGCAAGAGTGTAAATGCGGCCATTTTTTGCAACAATATCTGTTTCTTCTATTTCTTCTCCACTCACCAAGACTTGTCCCTATGAAACAATAAATTATTAATAATAACTCTTAATAGCTTCTCAATTCCTGACAATTTAATTTCAAGAATTTCTATGCATACTTCTTTTTAATTGGTTATTTCTATTATGCTAGGTTTATGCAAGAAGCATGTATATGTGGCATATTTTCTTGAATATTGTTCTACAACAGTGGCATCTAAGCTTTTTCTCTAAATCTACACTCCTAGCCTGTGGAACTGGTGTCTAAAAGACTGTCCAAAATAAGAATGCTACTGATGGCTTCAGACATTGATTTCAGTGCATGCAAGCATGCTTTGATCCTCTCCCTGGTAGAGGAGGAAAAAGTGAGAGATGATCTGGGATCTATCCAGATTCGCAGGAGAAAAGGAGCTGCTCTGCCTTTGCAATAATTTTCACTGGTGCATCTCTTAGCCAGAACATTCGTATTTGGCCAAAGTATAGAAGACAGTTAACAAAAGGTAAGTTTGGTTTTGCAAAAGTACTGACAAATTAACCTCTTTAAAAATGTTTTCACTAGGTTCATCAGGATCAGGGACTACAGTATTAAATAGAATAAATGATATCTAGATGTGTTCTGAGAAATGTTTAAAATAACCAAAATATGTAATTGAATGATATAAAATATTTTAAATATATTGGATTTTTTTTTTTAAAACTAGGCAGAGCATAAATGATTATCATTCCTGGGCTGGGGCTGATCAGCTGATCAACTGCAGATTGCCCTTTTATACCAGTCATTTGCTTTGCATCTTTTAAAATAATAATTTCTAACAGTAGGTGGGAATGGCAAGTTGAAAATTTCTGCCTTGTTATAGCAAGAAATTCCCCTGGTAGTGTCCCCCCTCCCTCCTCTTTTATTCCCCTTGCATGCAAACAGTCGTCTCAATGAGAGCGAGCTGCTCACGGGTCAGAGCTGCCTTTGACTTACAGTGCTGGTCCTGTTAAAGTAAATGAACTGCTTCGCCATGCTTCTGATGTGCTCAATTGAGATGAGGCTGGCAATCTCTAGCTGAAATGAATATAAATTGATTAAAAGAAATGTAATATCCTTATTCTTTCCAAATTTCATGAAAATGACCGCCTTTCTTTTTAGGGTGAGTGAATTGCTTTTTCTCTGGCTATGTGGGCAGCCTTGTATGTGACTAAGCTGCTTGTGGTGTGAAGTTGGAGTGATTAAACATCGCTTGAGCTTACCTATTGCTGAGTCTGAAAAGCTTGTTGCTCAAAAGGACATTATTCTTTTTCCTAATTATAGCGATCAGTATAAGTAAAGTTATCACTTCTCCCTAAAAATAGCCTTATTTGCATCCTTAGGCACAGTTTTAATTTGCCATGGTTCCAGGATTACCCCATGGCTCCTTCCAGGTTTTATTTTGATTACCAAGACTGAGGTGAAAGGTTTGTGTTCTCTGTTAGTGACCTTTATGTGACTACCCTTAGTAAAGGCAGAGGTGAAGCTGTCTTTTGCAGCTTTGATATGCAGCACTGAGTAGATGTTGTTCTGGAAAACCTCTGACTTCAGAGTGGCAAAGTGTTTTAAAATGTTTTGCACCCCCAATTCAGTAAAGCAGCCATGCTCACCTCGGTGTTGGGGACAATGTGGTATCGGACCAGCTCCAGCAGCTTCCATGACCCCTGCCAAAGCAGAAAAGAAGCTGTTTTATACCCAAAATGAGTCAGAAACCTCCAACCTGGCCTGTGAGAGGATGTGGAGATGAGAATGGCATCACTGTTTGGTGCACCAGAAACCTCTTGGTCAGTGGTGGTGCTCAGCTCGTGACATGCAACCTGTCCTGTGGTGTCTGATTCCACTGTCCCAGACCTCCCAGGAGAGGGTTTGGGGCTTTGCCATGTGGCTGTCCAGGCTGTGCTGACAGGGCAAGAGCAAGGAAGCGATGAGCTGGTGTGGGGGATTGGTGCTGCTTCATAGGATGGCAGATCCCAAACCACATTCCTCTCTAGGTGTTACCTTGATCTTTAATTGTTAGAGAAGGCTCAGCCTTTATCACAGGAGCTGGGTTTAGATAAACACAGGAAAATGATGTATGTATGTATGTGTCTGCTATACATCTGCATGTGTATATCTACTATCTAAAAAAATATGCATTCTAGAAAGACTATACCTCTGCAGAAAGGAGGTAATCCAGAGCCTCAGCATTCATATTACTCAGTGCCTCATTGCTTGGAACAAATATGGTGTAAGGTCTGTTTTCCTCCTGTAAATCCATTCCAAGGCCGGTTTTCTGGTTTGGTTTACAAACAGACATGAAATTACATATAAATATTAAGAACATCTGAAAATAGCTTTATGGAATTGATTTTTCAGATCCTTACCTCTATCAAAGACATAAATTGGCTGTATCTTTCATTATCTTGAAGTACTGACATTATGGTTTCCTGAAATAAGATGAGAAGATTTATTTAAGTCAGGAACATAGAATAAATACCAAATCCTGTAAGACATTTTTGAGTTTCTGTATGAGTCTCAGTTATTAAGGATTGAATACAGTTGGATGGCTGGTGGTGTCTGGAAATGGCTGAGATGGTGGCACTCTTGTCTTCATGCTTTACCAGCTTATAGTTAAAGTTTGTCATTGACTTGAAATACTGTGTAACCACAGAACATACATACAGTGTCTGTGTATGAGGAAAACATTGCTATCTTTTTGTTCCCAATGAGAAAGGGCAGAGAAATAAAATATTTGCAAAAACACTTTGCGAGTGAACTCTCAAGGAAATATGCTGAGGAGGACACCAAAACCTCAAAGCATCCCAAATTATCAGTTTTTATAGTATTTTTTTTAATGAGGGATTGTTGCTTTGGATACAAGTTTTACCTGATATCTGTCTGTCCTTTGCATTCAATTAATATAAAACTATTTTAAAAGAAAGTCTGTATGTAGCATATGGCTCACCTCTTTGCTGCTTTCCACTGTTGGCTTCATATTGTCCATGGCTTTGTCAATAATATGCAAAATCCCGTTGGAAGCAATGATATTTCCCTGCAGAAGTTTTCCTTTCCTTTTTCCTCCTTGGATTCTAATCCTTAATTGATTATCCTGAAAGAAGCCAGACAATAGCTAGTGAGCTTTTTATTATGGAATGACGAGTATGAGCAGTGAATAAAGTCTAACACCCCCTTCCATTGCCAACACCCGGGCCATTTAAATCTGGGGAGGCTAGAGGCCCCTTCCAATGATTAGCAAGGATATAGAAAAAAAATCCACTAACTTTGGATCAGGACTATGTTATTCTGTTTCAGGACAGCAAAGCTTAGAAGAGAAGCAGAGACAGGCCTCATGGGCAGCATCCCTAAACAGGTTCTGTGACTGCTAGTAATAGGAGTCTGCCAGGAAATGTTTTAAAATGTGATTGTACTGAAAGGGTCAACTCCTGTAATCTTACGGGACTGCAACCCATTTCCTTATATTATATGTATATTTCAAACAACAAAATATTGCTGATTCTGCATTGTACTGAATCCTGCAGGAAACGAACAGGCCTCAGACAGCAATTATATTTTCCTGTTACAGACGGAGTGTACACTCATTAATGAAATAAAATAGCTCTCAGTTACCACTGATCTACTAATAAACATAAGAGGTACTTCATTTCAGCCTTCACATAGGCTCAAGTCATGAACAAACCTTTAAGAGACCGAGAGCAATAATTCTAGATTATAAAATCTAGTTTGTCAGCTCTAGAGGACAAATATTTTTAAACTCTGGGATCAGACTGCCCTGATGTTTTCTGACATCAAATGAGCTGGGTTAGTGATGAACTGTACTCCATATCTTTCATGATGAATTGCCATGCATGTTTTCTTTAGGCTGAAGGCTTCTATTTGCTGTGTCATTCAAAGATGGAGGGAGGTGTGATCTGCAGTGCAGTCAGTGCTTGCTCTGTGTGAGCAGCACACAGAGCTTTCCAGCATAAGCTCTGGGTTTTTCTACCTCCATTCCCCTCTTACTTCACCTGGGCTCTCTTAATGCCCCCTCTGCACCTCTGTTGGTGATGACTACAGATTTAAGATTACTTTAATTTTAGCAAACATTTTTACTATGGTCTGAACTTGATCACTGTCTGACTCAGTCATGATGTATCTCTGAAGGTAATTTTTGTTTTCATTGATTTTAGTCGGAACTTTGATGCTGGTGAGGTTAAAAGTTTCACATGAATTCCTAGCAAAACATGGCTGCAGCTGTGGTATTTTGTAATACAGTAGCTATCTGCAACCTGATTTATTGCTGTGGAAAAACATCTCATAGTCCTTGTGGAGTGAACAGAGCATAGTTTTCCTGCTGAGGTTGGTTGGAAGGTGACTTACCTTTTCTCCCTTTGATACCTCTCCTGACTTGCCAGTCAAAGTATATATTATGTTAGTATTATTCAAGTTACTTGTATTCAGTTGACCAGCGATAATATGGAGTTTCACGAAGTACTGTGCTTTCAGTTTATTATTCAGAAGATCCTTTGGAAAAGCAGAAGAACAGAGATGTATTTCAATAGAAACTTCATCTAAAAATTATCTCACAGTGAATGTTTTTTTTATCTCCAGCTGTTACATCCTGAAATGACATATTCTCTTCTGAAGTGAGGTGATAGGGTCTGAACCAAATGGAAGCCCCTCTTGATTTCAGTTCATAGAATCAAACAGAATCACAGAATGGCAGGGGTTGAAAGGGACCTTGAAAGATCCTCTAGTCCAACCCCCCCACCAGAGTGGGATCACCTAGATTGTTACACAAGAACATGTCCAGGCAGGTTTTGAATGTCTCCAGAGAAGGAGACTCCACAACCTTTCTGGACAGCTTGTCACAGTGCTTTGTCCCCTTCACAGTAAAAAAAGCTTTTCCTTATATTCATATGGAACTTCCTATGGTCCAGCTTGCACCCGTTGCCCCTTGATGACCAGTTCAGGTCAGATGACACCCTTATATCCCTATGTGAGCAGTATATGCCTCCAGAATTGTCCTGACTTCCGGTGAAGGTGCTGGATGCCGACCAATTGCAAGTCAGGGCACTATTTTTGGGTTATTTTTTCTGCTTGCTTGTTTGTTTTAAACTAAACGCATTGTTTTTTATCATCCTTACATAAAATTTGACCTGTAGGCCTCCCTGCTGGAAATTCAGACCCTAATTCAGACCCAGTCTCAACCAAGTGAAAAAACCTTGCATACAGTCATGTAAGACAATGCAGAACTTACCTGGAGCATGACTACATTCTAGCCTGACTCACCAACTCATTTTGGTTTTCTTTCAAGTAGAAAAAAGACAATCTCTGGGCCCAAGATTTATATCTACTCAGAAAAATGCTGGAGCAAAAAGTTCTTCTGAATCTGTTGCATCAGAATATTATTAACACATGAGATTTTTGAAGGAGCTAAATCCTCCCAATTTAAAAACTCTCTGTTGTTTACTTACATTTGTACCTGTGAGTCCCTTGTTTGTTGGTACAAGCACAGTAAATGGTCCCAGAGTACTCAGTGGCCATTCATAGACATTTTCTGATTAGGAGAGAGAGGAAAAAGAAAAACCCCACGTTTAAATGTGTATTGAAAAGCTCATTGGAAGAAGGGCCGGTGTTATCTGTGCTAGGTATGCAAGGACAGAAGAAGAAGAAATGCTAGCTGTGATTACTAAATCTTAATTTGAGTTTCAAAATCTAAGCTGTTGAAAGATAAGAGGCAGATGGGATGTGAAATCCAGGTGCTGCTGCTATATTTGACACAGGGTGAGGTAAACATTCAGAATACTTCTGGCAGCCCAGATTTTGTGGCATGAAGACCAGAGTGATGGACATGATAAATGTTTCTTTGGAGTCATGCCTTTGAAGGAAGGTGGCATCCTGCTTTAAATCAATTCAGTCTTCATGGGGTGAGGAATATGCTCTGATAACCTGCTGGTAGTGCAAATATTAGCAAACACATAACTGGTAATAAAAGCTGATGCACTGAAAATTAATTAAAATTAATTTGCTACCCAGATAGCGTTTCTGTTTCCAAGACAGCAGTATGAAACCACTGTTTCTCCAGCTGAAGGCATTAAATATTGCTAATATTCAGCTCTATTTTTCAGAGGCTTAAAATCAGAACTAAAACCATCCTTGCAGTTGTTTTAAGTATGGTGTACTAGGGAATATATCTCAAAATTAATATGCTGTCTTATAAACCCATGTGAACTATTCTGCTCGATATGCTTAGCTTTTGAAAGACATTAATATGGAGTCAATATATTGTAAGATAACCTGCGATGTTAATGTGCCTTTGCAGCTTGTGTCTAGAAAGTGAAACTACACATTTTTGTCCAAACCAAGGAACACAAAATCTGAATTGTTGGTAGGAAATCATGTTGGGCACTTTTCAGACACAGAAGGAGCAACCTGCAGAGAAACCGCAGTGCTCAGTGCTGAGGCAATGAATGGATTCAGGTCTGCAGTGCTGAATGTAAAGGTTGTAACAAGGCTCTGTTCTTGGCCAGCTATGGGGGGTTATTCTGTTTTGATCAGGAATTCAGGATCTTTATTTTCATTAGTTTATTTTCATTTATATTAAATAGGAGGTAATTTTTCATATTTAAAAATTTAAATTGAAGATCCAGCTTGATTCTAGAAGTGTTTGTTAATAGCTCACATTTGTGTTACTGCACTAGAAGATGATGAAGACAGTTAATGCTGTTCTCTTCATGAGGTGATTGCAGTAACTGAAAAGCTGGATGCTGTGAGCCCTAATAGAGCCTCCATCTTACCTCTGCAGTCACTTTGGAAACCTGGAGACCCCCCAGCCAAGGTGCTCTGATAGAGGGCTCCTGAGGGTCATGAAGACCATAGACAGGATCAGTCTCTGACTTGCATCTCCCCTCTTTCCTGGTGAAAGCAATGCCATTGGTGATGGCTGGGGACTGGGGAAGAGGGACCCAGCTGGGAATCCTGGTGGTTTTGGTGGACTTCTGTACATTGCTCTACATCAAATCTCAATTATCCAAAAACAGTGAGGGCAGGGAAGGAGGGGAACTGGTTCCACTTGTTCCACAACAGTGCAAAACCCAGTGGTGACACCAAATGACTTGTGAGGGGTTGTGGGAATGTGTTTAGCACCTCTGCTTGAAAATTCTTGCAGATTGCATGTCACACTGGGCAAAGTCAGCTTTAGTTGTTCAGAGGAGCCTGCAGTGAGTAGTGTGTACTCTTGTTGTACTGTTAGGGGCACCTTCCTATAGCTGCTGGTGCTAGGGGCAAACAGGGCAAGATCAACCCACCCAGAAGGAGCTGACTTTGCTTGCATGCAGTCACTTACCCATGAGTGATAAGGCAGATGTCAGCTTGCCTTGCCACCGTCCTCCCACTTCAGTGTTCAGGTCTCGGAGGCGCTCCATGATGTTTCCATAGCACACAAACCCGTTCCCCACAGAGCCACCCTGGCACGTACACCTGCGAAGGGATTGTCAATTTTAGTTATGTGCTGATGCCCTGTGGTGTCAGCGAGGCTCTAGCTAAACCTGCTCTAGTTGTTACCTCTCGCAACTCTGAATACATTTTCAGGAAGCACGAATTCATTTTGGTTTAATCTACAGCTTCTGTATGCTGTAGAGTATGTCAGCTGGTAGGGCAGACTGGTGGCTGCTTGCTTGATGTGATGTCCTGCTGTCAGCTGGGCCAGGAGGCAGCGGTGTCTGTCTTGTAGTAGCTCTTTGAGTAGGGACTATGTGATGCTCCTGTCTGCAGTGGAGCCTCTGGGCCCCACTTACTATGTGTGACTCGTTGGGATTAATGGTAGTTATGTATGAAGGGGGTTTTGGCAGCTCATTGAACTGGTAGAAAAAGGCAAGTAAGGGTGTCGGTCCTTCAATAAAGCAAAGCAGTTTTTTATCACACTGTCCTTTAAGGAATCCAACCATCTGGGGCAATTATACTGGTACTTTAACATTATCTTTTCTTTTTTTTTCTGAAGCTGCTGAAGCCCTCAATGTCATGCTTTTTCAAAGCTGTATTTATTCTTCTGTTGTCTCTGCACTGGAAATAGAATCTCTGCTGTAACACAATGACTCTCCCCTAGGGACTCCAGCCTGTGAGCAATGCCAGTGATATACAGTTGTCCTACATAAGTCCAAAGCAGGCTTAGGTTGTGGTGACAGGCAATGCCTTGAGTTGGGCTCAATGTCCTCACTGGCTTGGGTTGGGCTGCATATGAAGTAACACGTTGCGGCCAAGGCAAAATGTAAAGGAAATTTACGGAAGAACAAACCCAAGCATCAGGCTGAGATTTTCTGTCCTGTGAGGGAGGGAACATGCCTCATGAAAACTGAATCTTATGGCCATGAGAGATCTCAGTGTCACAAGAGAGGTGAGGAGAAAATCGTTGGCTGTTGATTGATGATGGGTGGTTGCTATGAGGTGTTGATAGGTACAAATTGTAGTTAGGACTTGCATGTGCTTTGACCTTGTGTTAGCCTGAATATTCCCCTAGAGCAGCGGTTAGTACTTGCTAAAAAGATGGCCTCTCTAAGCCGTCAGGGGCCATCAGGGCCTACTGGTTTTGCTAATCTCAGCTTTTTCTGTTGCACTCTTCAGAAAATCAACCCCTGCTCAGCCTCTGCTGGGAGACTTGCTGGTGGTGTCAGCTCAGTCCTTTACTCATCTGCAGTGCTAAAATTAAAGCAGGCACTTGTCAATTTGTAGCACGCACAGAAAGAAACCCTAACTATATTTAGGACACTAAACAACTATGTAGTATGTATTGCTAAACATTGGCTTGAATAGCGCCTTTCCTATTTAAGCTTCTCTAGGAGCCCTATCTGTAGTGAATCATCTCTTTGGATACTTTTTCCAAAGGCATCATTAGAGAAGGAACATGACTCCATGCAAGCAAAAGATGTTCTTTATATAACTAATGACCTAATCATATGCATGTGCTGGTTGTTGCAAACACACATCTGTCATTCACACCCCACAAGTTGTACCAACCTGATGCCAAATCATCTCCTACTTCCCACGTAGAATCTCTACTGTAGCTGTTTCCCTAATGATAGAAATCTAATTTGAAAGTCACTTCAGTGTAGGGTGCTGCACAAAGTCTCAGAGGGGTGATGGAATTTTGGCCAAGAGGCTAAGGCTTTGATTCCTTCTGGGCCCTGGGAAAAATAGAAATCTAAAAGAATTTTAAATTTTTAGGATGCAACTAAAAGAGATGAGTCCTTTTTCTTTTCTTAAGAGGAACTCTTGGGTAGAGGGGTGTGACTGTAGAGCCTGAGTGTTTAGGGCTGGGAGAGAGGAGCAGCTCTTTCTTGGAGACTGACCCCTTTCTTCTGATGGGGGTTTGTTGCATTGCCGTGCACAGTCCCCTTCACTTCTGACCAGAGAACAAAAAACTGAGGCTTCAGAAACTACCCTTGAAATATTGCACAAATCAGATCAAGGTTTCAAATTAAACCTCTCTCTCCTTCAGTAAATGGTTATAAGGAAGCAGGTGGTTAAACAATGTGATATTTTTTCTTTTTTTTTTTTTCCCTCCTATAATTTTCAGGGGCACAATGAGCTGCAGAAATACCTGTGTAGTTTGAGATTTCTCTTCTGAGGACAATATTGCTTAGAACCACGCGGGTGTCCAGTAACACAGTATGCATTTTGCTGCTAAAGGAAAGCACATAGCGATTCCAGATTAGCACCTCTTTCATGGGATCAAACCCTTCAAACCTGTGTGTCCCCTCACTGTTTCTGATGGAGTAATTTACCCTGTATGGCTGGGATTGGGAAGGACCAACTGGGTGGGTGACTGGATCGGTTTTGTCTTAGCTTTGTCTGGAGGCTGTGGTTTGTAAGGCGTACTGCATGGGGCTGTATAGGATTTTGCTATGAAAGCACCACATACTGTAAGGGCTGAGCATCTCTAAAGAGGCACAGCTTTAGAAAAAAACCTGGACTATTTAAACTTAGTTGCTTGATGTTTTCAAGATAAGCTGCATGGACAGTACTGGCAGAACAGAAGAGAGCCAGTGTCACTACTTCAGCTTACTGAGGAAGGGGAAGAGAATTGTATCTCTCTGGAAATGGGGAGCTCAGCTTTTTGTCTCCATTTTACCTGAGTTTTGGTTTATGAAGCCACTAATTTCTAACATTGAAGACAGAGTAAAAATATGAAATTAAAAGAGAAAGCAGTTGAGTTTAGTTGAGGGAAAACCAGTTCTTGACAGAGGGGTCATGGTTTAATACATAGTGTAATTCTGCACCACAGGAAGCTTTGTAGCTTCTGGGCGATGCTGAGCACAATTACCATGCTGAAGCAATGCCATAGAAAGTGTCAGTGCTCATTAAGAAGAGATCTGTATGGGAACAGAAAGGAGACACAATCTTAGTTTTTTGGGAGGTTGCTGTGTTATGGTGTCATGGTCACAAAGGAAATGTTGGTCACTTCTAAAACTCCGTACAAGAGATTTATTCTTTGACAAATAATTTGTTTCTGGAGGGAGTAGAAGTGACTGTGTGGGGGGAAGTAACTACAACTGCATCTTTCATAAAACCAAAGACAAACACAAAAGCAAGGAAGCAATGGAGGTTTGTGGCCTCTGTTAGAGCTTTGTGTTTTAGAAGAAGAAAATAAACCACCACCAAAAAAAAGCCCTCCCAAATATATCTGCATCTGTGATGCAGCCAAAATACAGTGTCTGTCACTTATCAGAAACAACTTACTGTGCTCACATTAATAATGCATGTTAATACATGTTTTTCATTGCAAAGTTCCTATTTCATAAATGGACTGTACTTAGTTGGAAACTATTCAGTATATTTTAGAGTTTTTTGGCAGATAGATAGTTTTAGTTTGAATCCCGCGTCTGTCTTCTGTATTTGCTTTTGCCATTAAAGGTCACTGAATGAAAGGTGTGCAAAGCACTTGGATTGCTTCTTTCCCTCCTCTCAGTCATAAATTTTAACATTCCCATTCTAAAATTCTCAAAACTTCATCAGCTGTTGAAAACTGAGTTGCAATAGTGAAGCAGTGACAAATTAGGAAAGAAAAGTTATGATTTGTATGATGTGGAATTTTAATTTTCATGTTGTGCAGTATAGTAGTATAGTAAACTAAGTACAGTGGAAGTATATATTAGTGCAATTTGAGTAGTATAGCATGCTCTAGAAATAAACTAGGGGATATTCTTGATAAACTTGTTTGAAATGCACAATCTCTGACACAAAAGTGACATTAATATTAGACTCTAAGAGGAAGCTGCACCGTAAAGTAAGAAATGGCAATAAGAAAATTCTTCAGCGTGATCATGATCACTTTCTGTCTCTATAGATCTAAATGATAAATAATTTGTTCCCAACTTAGAACTAACTTTTTTGTTTATCTCATTCAAACTCTCAGCTCCTGAAAACTAACATTTCAGGGACACCTTAAACCCAGTACTAGCCATCACTGGGCTGTAGAAACATATCTGAATTGTTTGGGTTAAGATAAAGGTTAGTGTTAAAGCTGACTTTCCTCCTAACTGCAAATTTCTGTACAGGAATACAAACTCTGCCAGAGGTTTTGCAGTTTCCCACGTGCCTGACTCAAGGCTTTGAGGAATCCGTTGAGGTTGTCATTGCTTTCACAGCATGGGGGTCAGATTCCCTAGTTGTATCTGTATTAGTATACTAAAAAGAACCAGGGCTCTAGTGCTGTCCCATGATAATTAATGCTGATTAATTTTTAGCATGCTGCCTGGCATGTTTCTGGCCCACACCAAGTAACATTTTCTCAGGCAGTGCCCAGGCACAGTAGTGTGTGCCAGGGACCGCTGCCAAGAGACAGTTACTCTGTTTTGGAAGAAGAAGAGGAAACTTTAGCTCTGAGCCAGACCATGCTGTTTGCCCTGAGGAACAGAAAAGAGGTCTTGGTCCTTTTCATTTACAAGTGTAGAAATGACTTCTGAGTACTATAAAGCTTAATAGGAATTAGCAATTGGATTGATGAAATCAAACACTGTTGTAATTGGTTTACCCTAACCCCATTAAATCTAATTTGTCCATTAATGATAACTTCAGGAGATCATTCACTAAATTTGTTTTTAGCAGCCTATTTACTAGGGGGAGGAAGGAGAAAGTGAGTAAACCTTTAATGAACAAAAGTACTCACTTAATCTGTCCTGGTGCTGCCATGGAGCATTGAGCCTTTTTATGGCAGGTGTTGTTTGTTTCGCAGATGTCCGTCATGCTGCATCCTTTCCCAGGTAAAAAGTTTGTATAATGCTCCTTGCATTCACAGTGGGACTGAGTCAGCGTGATGAGAGAGGGGAGAGAAAAATTAGACATGGGCAAATTGTGCATTTCATTTTCTGGAACTAGGGTTTAAAGGCAGTGATCTTGCAGAGCCTTAGTTAATCAGTTGGTGAGTTCAGATACAAGTATAAACCTTATTCATATTTGTACAACTTCCTTCTAGTTTTTATCCACTCCAGAAAACTACTGACTCTCAGATAAAATTCCTTCAGATAAAGCTCTTTAGATTACTTCTGTGACTAGAGAACATTTAAAATCAGCATGGGTAGATTAATTTTTTTACTTCTTTTCCCACAGCCCTCTACCTCCCAAATGAGTGCCAGAGCATGCTATTAATAAGTGAGGGGTATCCCTGAGACACCCCTGAGAAGAGAAACTTGCATGACCGTGAACTGCAGGACAACCCTGGGTGACTGAGTCCCTTGTTGGCCCTTCAGGGTGTCCAGGCAAGACAGGCATGTCTTCTGAAGTATCGCTTTCTTGGTGGTGGGAGTTCACATAGCAATCTGAGTCAGTTCCCAACAGCGTGAATAATATTCAGGCTTCATAGAGTGCCTCTCATGGGTTGTCTTCAAAGACTCTCATTACTTCTTTCCTAAGCACACTAACTTTAGACATGCACCTGTGGTACTTGTGGAAGGACCCTACTGGTTCTACAGGCCCCCTGTAGTCAGACACAATTTAATGGGGAGAAGCTTCATTTCAGTGCCTTCATTTTGGGGAGGTAAATATGAGCCAAAATATTTTAGGAGAAAGAACACTATTGCCATTCCCATTTTCAGAGGGAGAAACATGATGTACGTACATTATGAAGGGAGGCAAAGACTCCTGGTCAATGGCAGGACTTATGTCAAGTTGAAGAATAGAGCTTGGTCTCCCTGAGGGTTGTTCCCATACCCTTATGGCTTTTTTTTTTTTTTGAGAGAGAAAGCATTATTTCTTCTTAAACAGTTGGCATACAAAACGTCTGGGGCACACATTCAGCACTAACCTTTCCTGGACCATCATATATGCAAACAGTGGACTGAGCAGGGCAATTCCCATGTGTTGCTTGGCAAGGGTCTATGGGTAAACAAACTTGACCGTCCCCTCTGTAACCTTCTTGACAGGTACATTTGTGCTGATTTGGTCCAAGGTAAATGCAGTTGGCATTAGGATCGCAGACCCTCTTGGAGCATGGGTTGATAGCTTGTGAAAAAAGAAGTAAGAGAATTATTGCCTGCAGTTCTCAAATTGAAGACAAGGATTTGCCAGAGCACCTCCATGCCAAACAAAGCCTGAGCAGACTAAACTTCTCATAACAGCCAAGTCCGAAATATCGTGGTAACAGGAAGACAGAAGGGAGGAATGTGTTTATACTAACGTAGCAACCAACTGTTTGCTTTTGGACAGAAATGATCTCTTAACTTGGCAAATTGAGTTATAAACAGATTAAAACATGTAATGTGCTCATTAAAATATCACAACTATTTCCCTGTTCCCTGGTGGATTTTAACCAGAGAAGGTCAGGTAGGTGACACGAGGTTTGTACAAGCTCTAAACATGTGTTAGATCAGTTGGAAAATATTTTTCAATACAATAGGGTTTCACTGTTTTCTTTCCGGTAATTAAACAATATAATGTCACTTGTTCAGCTATATGGAAAACTGGCCAGCAAGTACTTTAGTCACGTCCTCCACACTGCTGTAGTTTTAGGACTTGACTGGAAGCTCACTGGTTATTTCTATGAGCCCTTTTTTTCAAGGCAATGACATTGCTAGTCCATGTTTATAGTTCAGCACTGGTTGCAGAGCATCTTCTCACACCTTCATCCAGTTTAGGATATGGTCAAGCACACATTGTAGCTACAAGGTGACAGGCCCCATAGTCACTTAAAAGGTAGTGCTCCTCACTGTCTTCCCCTCTCCTCCTCCTTTTCTTCCCCCTCAGCTGGGACTGAGTTGGCAGTGCTCAGCTCATCTTTTAAGCCTTCTCTTCTGTTCCCAGGTGGAATCACGCACATACACACATTCATGTGCTCAAATTGACCATGAGCAATGCCACCTCCAAGCTGAGTCTGGGACAGCCTCTGCTATCCTTGCTTATATGCTTGGCTGCACTGGAGCTGCTTGTTCTCTGTTTCCCAACCAGTCAAAACTAAAAGACACTGGCTTGAGCCACAGGTGACACCAGTATCTAAGGGCGCTGGGACAGAGGAGCAACATCCATGCAGGCTGCATCAATGCAAAACCCGAGAGAGGTTGGGATTCTAGCATCTTCCTTCTCTGCTTGTTTCTGTAATTTCTTTGTCTCTCAGTTGTCTATGCTGCCTACTAGAAGAACCTCACATTCCCTGAAGAGAGGCTTTCTGATGTCTTGCTTTTGGGCGCTGTTCAAGTCTACTCAGAGAGGATTATTCCATAGTTAGGACCAAGAGGGTTGAATTATATAACTTAAATATTCCTGCGGAGGATAAGTACTAGTGTATTTCTGGCCTGATTCAAGCCAGCATTTACTAAATAGTGCTTCCAGCATCAGATACAACCATTTTCTTCATTGCAATTGGTCTAGAAGGAAGAAGTCACTTAAAGGTGGCACTGTAAGACATAAAGTAAGTAGAGATTCTTGTAATATAGTTAATTTGAATGGCCAATGTCAGGTTGAAGAGTCTACGAGGACAACTTTAAGGTAGACTTTTATCTCTAGCTGAGATCCTATTACTTTTCTCCAAAAAAAAAAAAAAAAAAGGAAAGCTAACATGATCTTGTCTGTAGAGTTTATGCTTAGTGATGAAGCGGAGCCACCACATGATGGCTATTCAATAAATACAAGCCCTTGCTTGCTGTTACTGATGAGTTTGAAAGCAAACTGTGTGGCTGAATTTTGGCAAGTACAGCAATGTGGTAGGAGTGGATCTGTAAACTTTGGTGGTCCACTTTCCACACTACACATTTAATCTGGTGGCATGGACTGAAGCTTGCTAGAAGTTGGACTGATGTGCTTCTGGAGCACATTTTAGGGTTTAGTTTCATCCAGAAGTAATCTAGTTTGTGCACCTGAGACTACTTTGGAATATGAACCCAAGATTGTTAAGAACAACAGTGAAATTTGCTTCAAAAATTCAAATGTTGAGTGCACTATAATTCTAATGATGTTGTATCCAAAGACCGCAGTGAACAAGATAATTACTCACGTTCACATTGTGTACCGTCCCCGTGGTAGTTGGGCAGACATGTGCATTGCAGTTGTCTTCCATTGTCACCCAAGGCAGTACATCTGGAGTTTGGTGGGCACTGCAAAGCCTCACATTCAGCTATGGCTGATGGACAGAGAGTGACAGGTTAAATTGTGTCTTCATGCTGTGCCAGGAGATCTTGAGTCCTGCAGTATATCATTTCAAAGTACATCTGATCTAGGGAGCATCGATCCATGTTCATTCTCACCTATTCTAGTGGTATCAGAGCTGTTGAATATGTCTTATATAGAAAGCAATTTACAGCAATCTACTTACGCTGATCACATCTCAGCCCTTTGTATCCGGATAAGCAAGTGCATCTTCCATCCCCTGTAATTCCACTGTTGCATACTCCATGAATGCAGTCACAAACTATAGGGAAACATGGGTTGGTTTTACTGAATAATAGTGATGTTTGGAAAGACATCAGTTACCCACAGAAAATAGTGTCCTGGCTAACAACTGTTAGATACTACAGAGTGGAATTTTTTAATGACCTGAGGTCCTGAATGTATAGGCTTCCATTAATGAGAAGATCAATACTCAACAGTTGCATATGTCAGTAAATAACACTGATAATAGGTTGATAATAGCCTGAGGGCCTGCATATCTTCACATCACACACTATAAACACCAAACTGACCAGTTGCTAATGCTGTAAAACTTGTAAAAATTAACATATACTCTTAAGCCAAAATTGAATATAAGGTGTAACATGGGGCATTAGTATAACTGTTAAAAAATTAGTTAATTTTTTCCTTCAATTCTGCCTCTCTCAAACACCTCCAGAAGAGATGATCTTTATGAGTTTTATGACTTCTCCCCCCACCCCCATAGAATTTATTTTGTTAAAAGGATAATTAATCACTACATAGGTCTCAGGCTTTTTTCTGGTCTTGTTCCCATATTCTGCCATTTCTGGTTATAAACCTTGTGAGACTATGCACACAAGACTGTTTAGAATCCAGGCAACTATGAGGTGCCTTTATAAACGGGTTTTTTTGAAGCCTTATGTATAATTAAAAAGCTTTATGGATATAACTGATAAATTATTGGAATGATGCTTTTTAGAAAGGCCCTGTACAGCTACACTTGGAAAAGGCTTGAAGACATACCAAATTGTATCTGTGACTTCATGTTTAAGCTGCAGTGACATGTATCCTTTTCCCTTTTCAAAAATATCCTCTGTTCATGCAAATCACCTGCACTAAGTAATTAGTAATATTCTACCTGTGTTATCAGCCCTAATATAAAGCCCAGGAATGCCTAAGCTATTACTGAAGAGCAGTTAGTCACAAATGCACAGTTTTTATAGGTAGAGAACTTGGAGGAGCTCAAATACCTGAAAGCTGATGTGTAAAATGTTGCTTAAATTAATATACAGTTGAATCTTCTAGTAGCTTTTTAGAAAATAATTACACTCATGATACTGAATTAATTCAAGTAACCTATTTTCATGGAAATGATGGCTTAGTTACATTTCTGTGAACCAACACTGGCATCCAGTGGAGAGCTGGTAGAAAAAGGGCCTTTGAGTCAGCAGTGGTGTAGAATTAGTGTAGAAAGGCCAACACAGCTCGTTTAAAGTGAGGCCATTCATGACTCATTTTAGAAGTAACTTGATGTAGATCTTGAGGGAGCAAAAAGTTTTACTTTGAGATAAACTATTACCATTCAGAAAGAGGTGTTTCTTAGTATTTTTTTTTTTGTGTGGGCAGTTTTCTGATGTGTGTGTTTAATTCTCAGCAGGCATCAGGAAGGTAACTCAAATACTAGAAGTCATTAAGAAACAGACAAAACTGGCAAAAGCTTATACAACTATATATGCTTGTGATACATATGCATTTTAAATGGTGCACATAGCTCTGATCCCTTCCTCAATGTCATGCTTCTGAGAGAAGTATGGCCTACCAATGGAACAATCTACCGGCCACAAAACAAACCCAAACTTTTTTACGCTTTAGACTAAATTATGGAGCTCCTTGGCACAGAGTATTGTGGAGAGCAAAACCAGAATTGGACTCAGAGGCAAGGTAGATAATTTATGGAGGATGGATCCATCAGGAGCCTTTAAACACTACAGTTTCTATGCAGATCTAGATCTAAACTGTTGGCCTCCAATATCAGGTACTAAGCTAGAAGGACTTTTGGCCTGCTTCATAGTGACATTTTTTGTCAGATTTCAGTACCACATGAGTATTTCACGCCTTAATACCAGCACCAGCTTGTAGATCTGTGTAAGAACCATACCAAATCACTGTAAGCCACTGTAAATTATGCATTGGATATTTTCAGTACTATAAGAATCTCCTGTATTTAGATCAAATAAATGGGAGCCCTTAGTTTAGGGTGCAAAGTGGCCTGCACTATTACTATTTAACAGGGAGGGATACCTGCAGGAACACACATATGATTCTAATCCTTAATTTACTGACTGCTGGCTTCAAGATAAGATTAAGATATTTTTGTAGTGCTATACTAAATGTTGTCTGATCAGTCCTTTATATCCCTGTACCTATTTCACTGCGATCACTTGGCATCTGAATGCAGTTTTCAGTCACCTTGTTTTTCCTACTTTGATGAATAAAGGTCAAACTTACCTGATGTGCAGTAAGGACCAAATAAATTCTCTTCAGCACATTTTTCACAGGCTGTCCCACCAAATCCTTTCTGTGAATTACAGAATAGAAATCACAATTTAAGTGTCTCATCTCTACTTATAGATAGATACATGCTTAGCAGCCTGAAAACAGCGTCTTAGCAGCCAAGAGAAAATAAAACGAAAGGTTCAATCAGCAAATCAGAGATGACTACTGCAATTGAGAAAACATTGTCTTTTGAATGATTTTTCTCCTTTTTAAAAAAGTTTTTCTCTCTTACATTTCAAATCAGATCAGATGTTCTGAATGTCATGTTAATGATAAAGAACAGTATTCAAGCCTAAAGTCCAAACAATTTTTACAATTACGTTATATTTTCTGATCATTTCTCACCCTTTTTTTTTTTGCATGTTCCCAGATGTACTTTTGATGTAATGGAAAGATTAACCAGTAGAGGGAGAGAGAGAAAAGGTTCTAGTTGGTTGAAGCTATAAAGCACTGTGTGTTGCACTCTCTGAAAAAGAACTTTGTAGTGAGAGTATAATTCCAGGTATAAGTCCTTTATAATTAGGGAAAAAAGTCATAAGTAATAGCAGAGGAACACAAGCCACCTGTATCAGGCAGACAAAATGGAAGAGCTCTTTACTAATTTCGTCTGAACAGAGAATCACAGAATCATTTAGGTTGGAAAAGACCCTTAAGATCATTATCCCCAACTGTAAACCTAACACTGCCAAGTCTGCCACTTAACTGTGTCCCACTGAAGTCTGTAGAAATAATACTGTGAAGATTAGGGCGAACCACTCACAAAAAATGAACTCCAAGAAGATAATATCTACTGTTTCTAAAATACTTTCCTTTAATGTATTTATAGAATTTAATATGCATTGTTTCTGAGCAGAACTTACATGCTATTGTTACATTTTTTTCATTTAAAAGAAAGGACATACCTGACAAGTGCACGTTCCGTCCCCATTTATACCCTGGGAGCAGCGTCCTCTCCTGTTACACGGTGATGCAGCTCCCCCTGGACAGGCTAGAAATGACAACATTTAAGCCACCAGTCAGCTTGCTCTGAGCCTTATGCTCCCCTTGCACATGAGGGTTGACAGCCTTGGAGGCTGCAGGACTCTGGGCCAGACAGGGACCTCGAGTGACTGCTGCTATTTTGCAGCTGCCTGAATCTCTTCACTAGAGTATTGGCTTTGGCAGAGAGCATCAGCCTCTCTAGTTGGGGAACTCAAGCTGTGACTGTGGTCAAATGATGGCACAGAAAACTTTTCTTATTCTAAAGTACTGTCTTGATTTAGTTCCTGTTAATGCACCGCTGTCTGCAGACGCTCTGAAACTGTTAGCTCTTTTGATACAACAGGAATTCGCCAGACCACTTCTTCCATATGCAAATACAACTCTGATTATTGAAAATTAGCTGTCAGCATTATACTTGATGCTAAGTCAGAGTTTAAATAAGCCTTTTTCTTTCCCTCACAAATTGCATTTGCTTCATGTGGAAGCTTTTTTCTTTTTCTGTCTCCCATAATGATGTGATATTTGCTTCAAATCACCTTGGAAATCGAAATTTGGGTATCTCCTAAGCTACTTCTGTCCAGTGTGCAGTGGACACTGGTAACACTTGTGTGTCAAAGATAAGCTAAAGCCATGATTACAGGCAGTGCTATATACCAGTTGGAATCTGACCAAAAATACCAACCAGCAAGGGACAGTAAGAACTGATGACTATATTTCCAAATCAAAGTAGTCTGATTTTTAACTGAAATGGAATTTTTTCAATATTCAAAGTTTTACTGGAAGTTTGCCTAAAGGAAATGTGTATTAAAGTAATTTTTAGTCATATTGTTCTGTCACTTTTTTTTTTCCTCCTGTAGGGATGGATATCCTTATTTTTTATAGCTGTGCAGCCTCGCTGTGGCAATGATTTATTAACTCACTTCCATAAGCCCTTCTTTCCTGTAAGTGGAGTTCACATTAGGTACCATAATCCTGATGCAGGTGGTGTGTGTCTAAATGTATCTAACTCCTACTGCCCTTGCAGTTTCACTGCTGTACCTTGCTGGTAGATTTAGTGTTTACAGAGTCTCAGTTTGTTCTGTGTGGGTGGAGAGGGGCAGCACTGGATTTATGCTCCTTCTGAGTAACTTAATCCTGATTTAGAGTGTTTAAGTGATGTGGAAGTTTTAACGGAAATTAATTTTATTTGGACAGAACGATGAGCAAATAAGGGGATGTATATATGTATACATATTGGCTTTATACCAATCTGTTAATATTTCCCAATTTATTCCTTAATGGTGAGGGTGTGAGGTCTGCTGGATCTCAGTAATATTCTCATGAAAAAAGCAGTAAATGTAAAGATAAAACTTCAGTGCAGTTTATCTCATACGTGCATTTATTAAGAATTGAAATGAAATAACCAGAAATCAGGTAAAGTAATAAATACATATACTTCAATCTTTAAAGTGGCTTTTAGTGAATCTTGTTTCCTGCTTAGCATGTGATAGCTAAATCTCATCTTTAGGATGGGATAGATGCCAACTGCTTAATATTTGCTTTGAATGGAAACAGTCTAACCTGCACTGATGCTTTTAATAAATGTGCAAATATAGAGAAATTATGAGAAAACTCAGCTGATGGTACAAATACAAGGAAAGGCTACTTTAAAATTGCTGACACCACAAGTTTCTTTGCAGTTGATATTCATTACATTTCCCCTTGTCTTCACTACCTCTCGTCTCTTGTTTTGATATCAGCACCAAGGGACAGCTTTATCAGAAGCTTAGCAAATTGCCATATTGTTGTACGAGTTTGGTCAGGCAGATAGAGTGTTTCCCCCAGCCACTGGGGCTGCAGGAGGCAGCGCTGGGACACTGGAGCGATGCTGGCACAGTCACCCGCTGCCGCCCACCCCAGTGCTGGGGAGACCTTTGCTTTTGTTGAGGATGTTTTTTGAAAAGCAATGAGAAAGAGATGCTTCTGCTTATCTCGTACAGCTGCCAGAGACCGACGGCCAGATCTTTATATCTAGGCCAAAAGAGCTTAAATCTATCAGCCTTTTTTGTCTCTTGGAGTTCAATTCAGCACTTCCTAAGTGTTTTCAAATGCAGCCTCTTGGATTACTTTGCCTGCCTCCCTGCAGGCTGAAGCAGTTGCTCGGACTTGTAAAAGTGTATTTTGAACTTATAATAAGCCTAATTCTATCAGATTCTCTTTCCTCTGGGCCTTTTTTTTTTTTTTTCCTTTTTCTTTATTCTTACAGTGCTCTCCACGCAGTTGCTCATACCATTTACCTTTCAGTTTGTACCCAGGCTTTTCTTTGGAGCCAGGCAAATATTTGCCCAGAGCTGGGGTGGGGAACAGTTCCCACTGAAACCCAGCAGTTACATATGTGAGGCATCTGAGTTCCACCAGTTTTGGCATCTGTGGTCCAATGATACTGGCAGTGTTAATAGACTCTGTTCTTTTCTCCATGACCTTTTCCTGACATACTTTTCCCTTGACATCTTTTCAGAAGGATGGGTGTGCAACTTGTTGTCTTGGCGGGCTTTGTGGGGGGGGAAGGGGCAAACCATCTTTCATTCACACTATGTGTATCAGCGTGTACTATCATTTAAGGAAGTCAGAATGCTATTTAAAACCTCATTTTGTTATTGCCTTCAGAAGCTAAATGTGAAGTAAACCCCTACTCAGTGATTTTACTCTGGCCTCAGGAAGGACCTGCTTTCCTCCAAATATTTCAAGGCACGCCATATGCCCTTAGAAAGATTGAGATAATGCAAAGAGCTATTTTCTTCCTCCAAATGACAGCAGAATCAAGTTCTCAGCATTGTTTCTTTGCTTTTGGAGGCCAGGAAGTTTGTCTGAAGGAAGAGAGGGCTCCCTTGCCTCCGTAGGCTCCTGCCCACAGCAATGCAAGCAGGGCTGTGGCTGGTGGGCACTGAGCTCTGACCCTCACTAGAAAGACACATGCCCCTCATGGGGCTTCCCAGAACATCCTGAAGTATGGGATGACTATCATGTGTAGCCTTGCCTTCTTCCTATCAGGCACTTGAGGCTGCACAAGTGATTATCTTCAGAAGAAAGGAAAATACACAGTAATTCCTCTATATTTTCTATAGAATCAGAGAATTGTCAAGGTTGGAAAAGACCTTCAAGATCAAATCCATCCATCAGTCCTGCACCATTGTAATCACTAGACCATCTCCCAAAAGTGCCTCATCTACCCATTTTTTGAACACCCCCAAGGATGGTGACTCCACCATAGAAGTCTCCATAAATGGGGCTTTAACTATTTTCTTTTAGTAGATAAATGACTGGTATTTAAAATATAACTTGGTCCATGCTAAAAGAATTTTTAAATCTATTTTGTGGACAAAAGGATTTCACATATGTTGAACCAAACCTCTACCCCTTTATCTAAACTGTTAACCAAAGGAGGAAATGCTTTGTCTGGGCAGGGAAACTTCTTCTATGGGTCTTGATGCCCACCTCAGTAGCCTGAGGTTTGCTGTACTTGTGGAACAGCTGAAAGGCTTTTCCTGAGAAAAGGGCAGCGGGATGAGAGGCAGTCCTGATTATCCCTGTTTCAGAAATGACCTTCAGCATTTCCTGGAAGTTCAAAAAACTTGGGTGGAAAAACTGTTTCAATTTGGGCTGAAAGAAAAGACCCACTTTGCATGAAAAAGTAAAGAATTTAAGAGATTTGGAACTATTTCAGAATCAGATGAGGGTATATTTGACCAAAAAAGAAACATTTAAACTTGTGGTTTGAAAATACAGATTTTAAAAATCTGTATTGGGAAACCTCCCAAATGAAAAGTCATTTTACAGGCATTGGCTGAAATTATTTGTTTTGAAAATCTCAAAACCCAAGAGGGTTCCCCAGAATTTTTAGAAAAAAAATTCTAGGAATTTTTCTTTTTAAATGAAGCTTTGAGTATGTGTTTTTCTCCAAATCCTCTAAGGTTTGGTTGAAAACTACTGTTTATTTCTACTCCTATAATAAGTTCTGAAGAGCAACCTTCTCATGGCAATAGTTACTGAAAAGAAGCAAAATCACTGCTTTACTTCTACTCAAATTCTACTTAAAAAAAGAACAAGAAAAACCCCTTACCCATGCAGTCTGGGCCCCAGCGTCCCTGGCAGCACTCAGGATGTTCAAAGTCCTTCACACAGTGATGCCGACATCCCATGAAAGAAAGGGTGTGTGTGTTAATCTCCAGGTAATACCTGAGGAAAAGAAGTTGGAGCTGCGTTAAAGTACTTTAAAGCCTCCTGTGGGGAAAAATTAAATTCTTAACTGCCTGTTCTCATTTCAGTGTCAGACAAGAGTCCTTTAAGCTTAATTGTATCGATCTGCCTTATATTTATATTTTTTTCATTGAAACATGCATTTCACATCAAGGTCTAAAAAGATCCTTGGAGCTGTTTCTTTTGCATAGTCTAACCCAGCAGTTTTCTCTAAGTTTTGATCTAAAACACTATTTTTAAAATTATTTAATATCAAGGTTCTTTAAATGCTTAGTAAGCTCAAAATAGTTACATTTCCCCCAAAATACTGCCTTTCTGATTTTTTGTTTTTTTTTTAATCTGAAAGGCAAAATTTCAAATTTGTTTTGATATATTTATTCCTGCCCTTCATCTCCGTCCCCTCCTTCCCAATCTGGCAGTTTAAAAAATCTGTTATTTATATGATAATATATTATATGGATGATATAAAATATTATTTGTGTGATAATACATATTTATTCTATGATATTCATATATCATCCATGTAAAGTATATAGAATAAACAAGGAAGTTATTACATATGAAAGAAATTCTGATAGGCATTGATAAGAATGTTTATTTTCCCCTTCTACCATGTGCTGATGAACTTTGGGCTTGAAGTCCTCTGAGTGAAGCTTCAGTTTGGGAGTTTTGAGGAAGCAAATGGAATAGAGCATTTGTAATATGAATTAATCCTTTCTAATTCATGGAAGGTAGTATTCATGGAGAAAAGCTGTGACAGAACAAATACCTGCAGTTTGGTATCCCTGTCCCATTGGTAATTCTGGTGTAACCAGCAGGGCACTGGGTTTCAAGGTTTAAAGAGCAAGGTACACACTCAGTTTTCATTTGAATGAGCAGCTTTTGATGACATTGCTTCTTCATCTGTAATAGAAGATGATTAATTAAAAAGAAAGAAAAAGTTCTTTGAGTTGGTTTAACTCTGCCCCAAGTAGCATTGCTGAAAAATGACGAATTTACTAGCTTTGTTCTCACCCACAGCCACAACAGGTTCTACCCTGTTCAGAAGTAGCTCGCTGCTCTGGAGATAAACTATGTAGTAGACAACATATTAGAGCTTTGTAGTAATTGAGTCCACACAAAAATAAGCCCAACCACAGCAGAATAAACCCTTCTAAATGTCATATTTTTCCTAAGAAACTGTGAAGTGCTCCGTTTTCTATTCCAAGATAACCACTTATCCACTCTGCTCTAAGTATAGACCTATTTAGGTGGTCTTAACTTCAACAATATTGTCCATGACAGGCTTCCTGCATGACACAGTAGAATTGAAGTGAACTCTCTGAATGGGATTCCAATTAAGCAGCTGAGTAGTCAATTAAGGCAATGTCTGAATCATTGCCAGGCCAATGTGAGGAAATGCTTAATGTGTGTCTTGAGGCACTCTACCTGTCCACTCTGTGTATGTGTTCACATGTGTATGTATGTAGGGGCCAGTTCTAGCAGCGTCATCCATCTGAAAACATTTAAATATGTTAATAGTTGTCTGTGGATGTTTTAAGTGTTTTCCCAGGTTATAATGTCAGGAGGATAGTAGAGGTTCTTGCATGAATTGTAGTTTGAACAGGAAGATCTTTTAGAAAGCATTAATTTCATTTGGAAATGGTCAGTTGTGGAGAAACAAACGGTGGTATGTTGTTTCTGTTGTAATTTGTCTGTGATGGCTTTGCCTCTGTCTCCAGCCATTGCTCTTCTGTAGTTTGCATGACAGGTAGGAAGTTGTTCTGCTACCAAATTTACTACTCCCTTCCTATGAATACTTACAGTCTGGGATCAAAGTACATTTTTCCCTGCTCCTAAATAAATAGCATTTCTTGAATTCCCTGCTATGACTGATTTCCCTGTTCTTTGCCAGCTCTCATCTGAAGTGTGTCCAGTTTGTCAATAGCCCTCCTGCATGGGGACTGTCAGACCAGGCCTGTCTAAGCAGTTCCTGTGCACGAATGGGACTTGGGCATCACCCCTTTGAGATTTTGTTTGTCCTCTACCTCAGCAAATTGGCCATTAACCCTTTGTGCAGCATCATCATAGCACGGAAGATATGAGTTATTTGCTATCCAGGGTCTATTCCAACCCATCACTTCCAAGCTTGGGGCCCACTGCAGCACTGTGATGTCTTGCTCGATGGGCATCCCCCATTATTTCTGCCCTGGGGTTCTCAACCAACCTATGTGTACATGAAACCCTGTGCTGTCCAGGACATTTTGGGCACACAGGGGATGTTGCAGTCTTGGTGCAGCAGCTTGCAGTTAGCCTGAGCTGGTACACCGGCACCTTGGGCATGATATGTACATGTGCTACAGTGTGGTAGTCCTGGATGGAGCCCTCACTCCAAGAGGTTTCTTATGTTGTTAGTCTTTCTTCCCTCAAGGTTTGTGATAGTAGCAAGTTTCAGTAGTGAAGATTGTGAGGATGTATCATAGACACTGATAGGAGATTAGGTTGTGTGAGTTGTGAGGGACTGCACTTGACAGTCATCACCTGGGTATTAATAAATTTCAACATCTATTTAGCTGTCAAATTTTAGCCTTTATAAATGTACTGTTGAAATCTGATTTGTGTAACATTCAAGTGATTAATTGGTTGCACAGATGCATTTCAGGCATCTTTGAAATAAAAATGAGACCTTTTCCAGATGTGGGTATAACGTGGAGACAGCTCTAGCAGACACTTGGCAAAACAGCAGCAAGCTGTGCCACACTGCAAGGACTCAGCAGCATCCCTGCCCTCTTGGTAGAGCCCGTGGCACTGAGCTGACCTGGCTTTTCAGGCTTCAGGTCTAAAGTGACTCCCACAAGCTCAAACTAAAGTACCTTTGCACCTTGCTTCCCATCCAAAACCACCTCACAAGGCACCAGCACAAGAGGGGTTTTGAATGCTTCAAGCTTTTCAAAGCCCTGGTGCTCAGCACCAGTACAGCCACCTTCATGGTCCATCCTAACACATGACTCATCACCAGAACAAGAACCAACATCTTAACTCCCATCAGCATTTCCACTAGGTTAAACCAACGCTGTTACTGTAGAATAATCATATACTCAGTGTTGGCTGAGTTTTCTGAGTCTTTAACTGAGTATGCTACTGAAGCCTTGCTCCTAAAGAGTCTGAGGCTGGGTAAACTGCTGGGCTAGTAGGATATTAAGGGGCAGAAATGAAAAAAGCTTTTGGTGGGAATGGATTAAATTGTCTCACTGCAGAAGTTATCATCAAAAAGACACCCCACAAAATTTCATTTTTTGGAAAAAGAAAAATCAAAGAGATTTTGGAAAGGTAAAATCTAGATCAAAATAACTTGTGCCCTTTCCCTATAGTTTTTCCAGTTATAAAACACTGTTTGTTTTGGAATGGAGGAGTTATTTCTACTTTCTCCCATTTCCTCATTTTCCCTTTTTTTTTTTTTTTTTTTCCCTAGGGAAAATAAAGTAATTTATGGCTCTTATAGTTTTTAGAGACAAAATAAGTTTAACACATTTCCCAGTACTCATTCATGTTTTTCAAAGTATTTTTCCATTTAGAAAACCCAAACAAACAATAAAAATACAACCAGCATGGCTCCCCACCCACCCACCCCCCCCAACCTCCCACAGGGCACCCCAATTTCTCACTGTTTTTAATTTTTCCCTGTTCTACAAGTGGTTTTTTTGGTTGTTTGTTTGTTTTTTTTTCTTTGGAATGCAGTAATTTAAAGCCTTACGTTGTGAGGATGTCTTGCTGTTGAACTCCTGGTTCGGATTTGTAACCCAACACTTTTCTACCTCTCTACAACAGATTTTGTTTAATTCCACAGGTCCATAGATTTGTACATAACAAATGCACCACTTTCCCAAAAGTCTGCTAATCTTTTACTTAGAATTTATAACTTTGTACACTTCTAGTACCTCAGTTCCTTAGAATTCCCCCCCAACCTATCTGAAATAGCTTTTCAGATTTTTGTGGTTAGTAGAGTGAATAATTTTCACTAGGGAAGAATTTCTGCTTTTATCTCCTGATTTACCAGAACTTCAACAGTTTTCTCTTGATGCTTTTGATGAATGTGTCAGCTACTGTCTTTTGCCATGTTTGCCATATTTCAGTGTACTCACGACATATCCCTTAAGCCAAATTCTCACATGGAATATACAGATGCATTTCTGTTTTTTCAGAGGACTGAATTACAGAGCTCTTATTTTGTAATTCAGTATCTCACGTCTCAGTGACTGTTAAAGTGGACTTTTCTTCTATATGATATAGAATCTGATAACAGTTCTCCCTGTAACAGTGAAACTATTCCCACCTCTGTAGAGTAATACAGACACATAATAATTCATTACTTAAATAAAAAGCTGCTTCTTACCTCATCTGGGACTTGTGATGTCAGACACAGTTTCACTGCAGCCAAAAAAGCCAAAAAGCATAAAACTACTGGATTTTTTTCCATTGTGAAGATTTTTTTTTTCCTTCAGAGCCCTCCAGACATGAGAACTAAAATTGTGACATAAAGCAATGGTTTGCTAGAGGTGCTGTTTCTTCTGCATTCTTAGACTCTTGTCTTCCTGAAGGAAAATGAGTGAAGGGTATGGCACGTGAAGCTTGTCTGCAGGCAGGAAAAATTCCAAAATGAGGGTATTTGCTGAAGGTTTTCACTGCAAAGCTGAATAAACCCTTCCTAACTGAATGACAGGATATCCTGCTGGGGCTCTGTTCGTTTATCCCTCTCTCTGAGGCTGTTGACAGTACAAAACCAAGGACACGAAACTGTGATGACAGAAGATGTTTCCTTCTTTTAGGTGGGCATGGACAGGGGATGGGAGCAACTGCTGAGCTTGTTATCAGTGCATTTGTTCAACTGGTCTAAGGCAGAGCAAAGGATTTCTGGAAGTTGGCTTATCAGCCCTAATAATGTAAGGGTGGATCCCTTCCATGTGGTTCTAGGGGTAGGGCTACCGATTTTATCTCAGGAGGCCAAAAGAACATCTTCCAGCTTTGGTTAGCTGGATAAAAATGGGGACTTCCTCCCTCCCCCACTTTTTGCTACTTTTGTTAAAATTGTTTTGACTGATTTCCTGAAGCTAAGCAGAAGAAAATTAACTCAGCTATGTTACTTGCATGTGATTATGAGGGAAGAGTAGGCAGATATTTCGATTTGCCAGAAGTTAGACTAAAGTTTTCTTTCTTCTCAGGGTTGTGCAGATCTTACCTAGCGCTGTTCCTTGCTGCTGCTAGGGTCAGCCTTGTGAAGGCAGCCTCTCTTGTGTCTTAACTACATAATAATTTGACTGCCTCCAGTTTACCAGCTTTGCTTTGTGCCCCTGATGTTATTTTTCAGCCATTTGAAGGCATTCAATAAAGGTGCCTTAATACAAAGTCGTACTTTGAAGCTGGGCTAAGTTGTTGAAGAGTCCATTATAAACAGTCCTTTTTCCCAAACTCCAGCTTTTAGTCATGGCTAGCTGCTGCATTACCTTTACACCACAGATGTAAAACTTGATGCAGTTGTAACTGGTTATCTTGAACTCCGTATTGTTTTCCTAAAGAATTCAGTGGTGGTGCACATGTAATACACAAATTCTTCTACTTCTACATAAATACTGTGATATTGCTGGTAGGAGATGGCAGGGCAAGATGTTTCCTGTACGCTCATGAGATCCTGTTCCTTTCTGCTATATGGTGAGGAAAGAAAATAATTTCTTGTTTATGCAGAGAAGATAGCAGCCAGGGGTTGTGATGTACATGCCGATGGTACCTATGGCCCTGAGAAATGTCGTTTTTTTCCTCTTTTCCGAGGTCAAGGCCTTTCATGTTACTTTGGTTTTGTGTACAATGTATAATCTGGCCTGGTGGAAGGAATGGTCATGTTTTTCTCCAAAAGAGCAGAATCCTGGAGGATTTTCTCTTCCATGTTATGATATCTCATGGCTGTATCTCATCCATCATGGGATATCTGGGAGTAAAACACCCTCCATCTTCTGCAGCCATGCCTTGTTGGAGCATGGGCAGGGTGGTTCTCTGGGCAGGGTCTATGCTACCTAAGCAAAACACATTTTCCTGGTCCCTGTGTGTGTGATGGCAGGGGCTGTGACAGCTTCTGCAGCAGCTTGAGGTCAGTTGGGTTTCTTGCTTGCTGCCACTTCAGACAGCACAGTGATGAAAGCAACTGTAAATCAAGCACATCCCTTTCCTGTCCTGTAGATTGAGATAAAAAGCAACAGACATCAGCTCTCTTGTTATCTGCTCTTACGTCCCGTATAGGCATTTGAGAGAAGTAAACCCTTTTTCTCCTTCCTTCCTCTCTCCTCGTGTTGGCGCATGGTCTCGCTGCTGACCCCCATGATGAGCGCATTCCCTGTGGGGGAGGGACCAGCCACCCTTTCCTCCTGCTGGTGACAGATTCCCGGGGGTTAAATACAGACTGTGCCAGGCTCTTACTGTAACTCTGCCTGGCCTGCAGATTGGGCACAAATATTGTCTCAGGATGGGGGTCCCTGGGGCCTCGAGGGGTGGGAAGGCACCCCGACAGTCAAGCTGGTGCAGTGTGGCACTGCTGCTGATGGCAGTGTACCCGCCAGCCGGCCAGTGTACCTGCTGCTTGTTACTCTGCACATTGCCGTACCTGTGCCGCCTTTTGTCCTGGCTCTCCTCCAGCTCCTGCCCTTGACATCCAGCTCATGTGTTTCTGGGGCTGTCCTCCTCTGGGGTGGTGGTGGCAGGCTATCACGTTCCTACAGCTCGCTTTCTTGCCTTTCCTATTCCTACTTTTTCATGGCTTTAGCGGGATTTTTTTCTTTTAGCTTTGTGCTGTGTCGCTTTCTGTGTCCAGCTGGAGCAGGGGGAATGTCTTGGATCTCTTTGATTCCTATGAGAACGGGAAAATTTTGGAAGCTTTAGATGACAAATATGAAAATGTAAACGCGTTTGCAGTGGTTGTCCCCTTGGATATAATTATATATATATTTAATAATGTTGACACATGTGAGGCAAGTAAGAGCAAGGAATGTGGGAGTGACTGTGGGCACAGATGCACCTGAAAGCTGAGGTCAATTTGACATAGAAGATCCCAGCCAAACCTCACAGGGGATATCCCTGCCACTCAGATGCTCCCTGTTGCATTGTACCTCTGAAAACTTACAGGTTGCAAGTAGCCCAGTGAAAAAGATTAGAAACAGTCATTGTGTGTGCTTTAATACTGAGATATGTGCTGTGGCATTCTCTTGTGTGTGTCACAAACTTTAAGAGCCTTCCTCTGCTCTGCTGTTGCATTACCGGACTGGATGCTCCTTCTTTAAGTAGTTGAGAGCTGGTTGCCTTTTTACTTTCTTCATCCATCTACTTCCTCGTTCTGAGTTGCTCCTTCTGTTTCTGAGCTGACAATGTCAAGCAACCAGAGGAAATGCAAAGGTTCATTTCTGTAGGTGTATTTGTCTTGTGCTGCAACTTATGTCAGTGTAACAGTGACCTAGTTGCTCTTTCTCAGAGTTAAGGATCTGGTGCATGAGGTCAGTGAGTAAAAACCAGTAGAGATACAGACACGGTGGCTGTGGCACTCACCTTCCTATACATGGTTTTGATAACTACATAATGTCTTGCCTGGTTAAATTTTTCTTGATTGACTACTGCCTACATGATTTCCATTTTATATTGTTGCCCCAAACTCCATACATGAAGCTCATTCAGCCAGAGATGGTCGAACAGCATATGATGAGCTCTCAAAGACTCACGCAAACCTCAGCCATTTCACAAAAACTCATATGATAAAAACACCATTTTAGAGGAAGAAATAAAAAAGGAATATGACCATTTTGAAGCCGAGCACTCATTGCAGCCTGAACATTTATGAGCTGTATGATATAAAAGCTGGTACTGCTTTTTTGGTATGTCCCACGCTACTTGCAGATCAGCTCCGGTCCTGAGGGAGCAGCCTAGTTAATACAGTCTGGCAGAGAGTGTCAAGGGTGAGGGCAGTTTTGAACTAAATTTAATATTCTTCCTTAGTAATTTGAATATAAGCAGCAGAAAATAAATGAATTACAGTTTTTTACTGTATGGGGCTTCTCTTTTAGCACCAGTCACAGCAGGAAAACTGTCCGAGGGGTGTTTGAATAAGGCTTGAGGCTCCACATGTCTGAGGAAAGTCACTTTGCTCTTTGTTTGGAAACTGGCTAAAGCACCTTGCAGAGTGGTAGGAGAAGATAAAATGTGCTCAGAAGAAGAAAGCTTCCTAGGGGGAGGGAAGCTTCAGCTCTGCCAAGAGAAACATCTGAATGCTAATTGTAGGTGGGAGGGAAGGGGGGCACAAACCATCAAGTTGCCTAGGAGGAGGCTTGGTGAAAGAGGGGGGAGTGGGGGCGGGAATATTTGGGAAATACTGCCTTTGATTAACACAGACTTAATTGGAACGTAACAAAGAGTTTAAAAAAAAAGGGTTGGCAAGTTAAATCTTTCCAGTGCCATACATCTGAGGAAGCCAACGGTGGCCTATGGAGAGTCTGAATGGGCAATGTGGAAAATTCTAGGGGTGTGTAATTTTATCTGCAGGGTTATGACAGCCATCATTTTGAAACATGGTGACTATCAGAACTAATTAATTCTCCAAGCCCATAGGATGCATTAAGATAGAGCTGCAGCTGGTATGCTGAGGAATGCTGTGCGCCCGGCAGAGGCCATCGCTTTTATCAATGTTAATGAGGGAGAAGGCACAGACAGCTGATCTAAACCCGAATGCGTTCATGATGCATACAGCTGATGGCAATGCAGACTGCCAGTCAAGGGGTGGTCTTAGCCATAGATTAGATCCTCATAGTGGCCTCTTCAGCTTTCTTTCTTTCCCCTCTTTTTTTTTTTTTTTTTGTTCTCAAAAGAGTCTTTCAGCTGGTGAAATTGTAAACAAAAGGCATTCTAGCAGAGGCTGTGGTGGAGAGGAGCGTACACGGTGCTAACTTGGATGTTATTTACTACAAGTTTTAAGGGGGTGGTGGATGGGGGAGCTCTGTGGCTGGACTTATCATCAGCATCATGCTATAAAGGGAATGACCACAAAATCAGGGGCTGTTCATAGGTACCTCTGTTATCCTTTCATGCTACATAAGCACACTGCTTTAAAAAATGAAAGTCGTGCTCAAGCCATAGTTAGGGTACCATGCCTTTAGAGGCCAGTGAGATACAGGACTTATTTTATATATATATATGTCCCCAGTTTGTGGGAAGCGTTTCTCATGTTCAGCTGTGAGACCTTCAGGCAAGGATGTACAGGGGGATGAAGCTACAGGACTCCTGGGTGGCAGGGCCATGGGGGTGAAGGGAAGGACTTAGTAACCTGACCTGGAAGTGCAGGTGACATAGAAGAATATTAAAGCCAATTTTGTGTCTCTGTCTCCTCTGCATCTTCTGCATTATAGCTCTTGATAGGCCATGCCTAGACTCTGGTCCCACATTGCTGCTAATGGCATGATAAACTCGAAAGGTACAGCCCTGGTACAAAATCTTCATTTTTCTTTTAAGCACCGTGGATCTTCCTGGTGATATAACACTTCTCAGGTTCATTAAATGTCACATTTAATGGAGTATAAATATAACATATATTTTTTGTACAGATTTGGAATAGTGGATCACAGCGATGAGCTGCTGGGATAAATACACCAAAATAAACTTGTAGTTTGGGTTAATATCTGCCTGTTTGTGCAACGTCTGCACATTCAGCTTTAAGATGCAATGAAAAGATAACAGAAAGTAGGAACAAATAATGGACTTACACAAGGGGAGAAAGTGGCTGAAATAGATCTTGAGGGCAATTCTTAAGCAAATCCATTTGGCAGTTTGTGTAAACATCCAACAGGAAGGAGACCAGGGTCATTTGTATGTGTGTCTTTTACGTCTGCAGTTCTGCTAAGGTTGCAGTGAGTAAGGCAAAATACCAGGAAAGCCCCTAAAATTCCAGGGTTTGGGATGGACAGAGGGATGTGGACCATGGATTTCTGGTGCTTTACATATATATTAGTCTCCAGCACTGTGGTAGGAAAGCAGGACAGAGTGGCACACACATTTCAGATCTTAGCAGCTGGCTGTTGGTAGGACTGGGTACCTTTGGAAACCCCAGGCACTGTAAGGTGTAAGGGAGCTTGTGGAGTTGGGGGAAGCAGCAGAGGCTGCATCATTACTGTGGCATTATTACCTGCTGGCTTCCTTCCTTGCCTTAGACGATGCAGAGAGTTCACTGTAATTCCAGCCTACGTAGATCTTGTATGCTTTCAGAGTAATGCTTTTGTTTTGACTAGTCAGACCTAAACAGAGTTAGCTTAATATAATTAATAATTTACTAGTAATAGAACTGAATTGCAGATAATGATGTGGAGCAATCAACCTTTGCTCAGATTTTTTTTTCTTTTCCTTTTAAACGCAGCCTTTATAACATTATCCAAATGTGCGTGTTTACGGCTATAGTGAATTGATTTCAGCCAATTATCTTGTCTAGGAAAAGCCATCTCCAAATTTCTTTGAAAAAGAAAATCATACAGAAGACAAGCTGGTGTAATTTCCAGAAATAGAATAACACAACGTTATCTTTTATTGTCTTCCTTCTTATCATACACAAACTTACTGTGGGACCCGTTACGTGCTGTGCTAGATGAGCAATGGTGTGGGTACCCAGCTTGGTAATCCCTAAACCATGACCTGAGGGCAACAAGTTGCCCATGGAGACTTCTGATATTGCTGGGAAGAGCCATAGTGGTGCTGCCCAGTATGTGTTAGCTGGCTGTGGGCCAGCAAGGGTTGCAAAACACTGCCCTAAGAAATAGAGCTGGAATTGGGATGGGGAAGCTTCAGGCTGCTTTTTTGGCTAAGTTGGTTAAAGAAGTGGACGAGCTGCTCTCCTTTCTGCTTTGTCTACATCTCCTCTCCTTTCTGCCTTTTAATAGTTTGTCTGCCTCCCACTATGGGTGTGTGTCAGTGCCTCCAAAAGTGGCACCCTGCACTAGAATGGTTCCAGTACAAGACTAAAATGTGGTTTCTCCACTGTATCCTCTGTCCCTCTTCAGTTCAGCACACGCATTTCTTCTTACATCTTTCCTGCTGGGGAGGGAAGAGATAAGGGTGGGTTTTCTACCTGACATCTCCGGGGTCCGGCATGCCTTGCCCTGGGGTCGCTTTGGGGTTCAGAGCCTGCGGGACACCCCCGCCCCTTCCGAGCACCTCCGAGTCCCGGACCCTCCCCCGCGGGACCACCGGAGGGCAGCAGAACCCAAGCCAAGGCTTCTACACCACCCTTTCCCCAGCCCGCAGGCAACGGCACCTGGAAGGGGCTACTCGGTCCCCAGGACCCACTGTGAGAGCCGTGGCGGGAGGCAGCTCCCTGCGTGGGCAATCCCGCTGCAACCCAGCGGAGAGCCGTCAGCTATGAAAGTCTGGACACGCTTACACCATAGACGTGCTGATTCCTTAGAAGCAGCCTGAGAGCCTGTGGGTATTAAAAAGTACATAAAAAATAGCTAAAATATAAGAATTAGATCTAATTAAAATATTCAAAATAAATATGTTGCTATGCTATTATGGCAGTGTTAAAATGGTGCATGGTTTTTATTTTATATGATGGAGAAATTTGGAAGCGCTCATCTTGTTGCAGAGAGTAGGTAGGACATGAAGTAGAGGGGAGAGGATACATCCAGATACATGCACAAACATACGCTACACCTCAAAAACTGATGCCCTGGGGAACTATTCCCTTTCCCCTGACACCCACTGAGCTGGATATACACTATGAATAAAAAAAAAGGACTTCAAATATACAGGAGCATCTACTGAAGTTTTATGTAAAAGAATCTGCTTTGTACCTTGTATGATGACCACTAAATATGGTTAGAAAGTTTACTGTTTTCTTACCGTGATGAAATAAACAGGCAAGGATTCTTTCCATTACACAAAAGGTAGGGTAAAAAGGCCATACTTTGTGTTAAACACACTGGAAAGTCTAAACAAGCATAAAAATGTAAGGTCAGTCTAACTAGCAGTGCCATTAAGCAGAGCACGCATATGCCAAAATACCTCTTAAAGGACTCACATATGTGAAGCAAGGCCGTGCACAGAAGGCACTTGTGAAGAACCGTGCAAACTCCTCATCTACAAATCCAGATAGGTTTTGGGGGTGTTCAATATTAAAAAAATAAAGAAAAAACAAAGTACACTTTTGAAAGTCTTGATGATTAAGTCGAGTATGTAGAAGAGTCCAGAGTGAAATGCCCTCCCCAAAAGGATTATTCAGTTGAGCAGTTAGAGGCAATAACATGAAATAATCACATGAAGAGAGGAAAAACTAGGTTATGTAGGGCCTATTAACTATAAGTTAGGTTTTGAGTGCTTGACTCATTTTCAAATTTTAAAAATTAAAATTTTGTTTGTTTGGTTGGTTTTTCTAAGTTTTGGATATGTAATCCAGAAAAAGACCGAAACCACCTATAAATAGAGCTTTGGTGTAGTAATTTCAAATCCACCAAGGTTGTAAGCAACAGAAAGAAGATCTGATGGTGTGAAACTCCTAGCAGGAACGATGTTAACTCTTTGGCTCCAGTAACATCACTTGTCTTTGCAGATGTATCTTTTCTGGCCCTGACAGATTGTTTTACAAAACTTTAATCCAGCACCGTATTGTTGTGATTGCAGAATGTATTTTAATATCATTTAATTTAAGCAATGTTCTGCCAATGTAAAGACAGACTCTTCCACATTCACATCCTCTTTAGCATCCTCTGCTTCTGCATTATCAATGACATTGGAAGACAAGGAAGAGGACAGTGTAGGATACAATTCAAACCACAGTTTTTATGTTAATTTTTAAATTTTGACCTTCAGATGTGAAATTACATGAAAAACATAAGGTATCAGTTTGGGAAATAACATTATTGCAGAAGAACACTGTGGCATAACCTCATGGACCTCACCTTCTTCAATAGTGTTAATATGTTAAGGTAAACTAAATGCTAGTTTCTGGTTTGACCTGCAGGGAAGAAAGACCTTGTCTGCCTAAGAGATGGCCATATAGATAATTAAAGATGTGGCCTGAATATTTGAATGAGAGCAATTATCTTCAGCAGCCTTCTAGCTGTGGCATCTGGTTCTGATCATCCTATCCCATGAAGGGTATAGAAAGATTTGGAAGGATCTGGAGAGTGAAAATGGCAATGATTAAAAAACCAGAAGTGATAAATGTCCCCATGAAGTAGAAAGAAGGCTAAAAAAAGAGATCAAATGAATAGTAGTATTATGAAATGCGTAGAGAAGGTAAATTCTTAAGTTTCATTTTATTGTAATCATACAATAAAATAATGTTTGAAAGAATGACCTTTAAATGAGATAAAAGAAAGTAATTTCTTTGTAGATTAGAGGTTAACATTTTTTAGTCCTTTCTGCTAGCGCAATTTATTTTATTTTCCAGTTGTAGGTAGGTAAGGCTTTATATCTCTCAGAAATTTGTGGCTGAGAGGAACTGGCCAGAAAACTGTTTCACAGACTTCCCATGCAGCATGTAGCTAGAATCTGTAAGAAGCAAACTTTTCTTTCTTGTAGAAAATATTTTGATTTTGAATAGTGCTTTATTTCAAGTCAGAATGTAAGTATTTCATGGTCAAGTTGAAGAAATCTAGTTCCTCTTTATGTGCCTTTGGATGTTCAGGACTAGTGAATGCTGTGGCCTAGTGGAGCCATACCTGGCAGCCACATGGAATGCCATGAGGCATCTGAAACAGTCCAAGGCAACTAAAACACACCCGGTAGGCATAAGGACTAGAGGGAACTAGAAACCTGGAAACACAAAGAGCTACAGAGTTTATGGGACTGCAGAGGGCTTGGACCTAAGATGAACACAGTTGTGTCTTTTTCAAGTTCCCATTAGACAAATCTCTACAGAATTATGGTTTTAAAGATAAAGATTTCCTTCTTCCTCACTAGTTTGGGTTCTGTGGATCCACAGGTTGAGAAGCACAGGCTGTCTGGAGGTCCTGGGACCTGCAGACCGTGGAAATGATGTTCTGAGGGAAAAATCAAACCGATGCCTCAAAATCAATATCGTCCCTCAGAAAAGTGTTTTTTTGGAACCCAGGTTTCCTGTGGAGAAATCAATATCATGGAAAAAAATCACAACTGGTTGTTCATCTGATGCAGGCTGCAATCAGAGAGTAGAGTAGATACTCATCTGTTCCCATCAACCACCGCTGAGTATTTCAAGAGATGTTATGATGCAAGTTTTCTGTCTGAGATCCAGCTCTTGCTGGCTTGGCGCTCTCAGCTGTGACTAGTTTTTCAAAAGAGCTCAGTTCCCATTGTGACTATTATGACCAGGTTTTCAAAAGATTTCAGCACACTGAGTGCTGAGCTCCTTTGAAAACCTCCTAATAATTATTTAGGTGAGTAAATAGCATCTGAGTCTGGTCGTAAAAGCTGACTCTTTCTGGAAACTCTTATCAAAAAGTAATGCATGTTATCAGCCTTAAATTTTCACATGCCTTGTATGCGATTTGCCTTTATATGGTCTCAGCATTTGAGCTATTTTAAATACAATTTCCACAGAAATAGAGTAGTAGAGCAGCTAGAGCTTGCATTGAGCACTCCATTGTTAATTTAGGATCGATGCAATGCGGCCTTTTTCCATTCATGGATCTATCGTGTTAAAACTTGAATGCTATTATGGAGCAAAGTTTCTGGATTTATTGATAAGTAATGAGAGGAGAAATGGTAGAAGAGTGAGGATGAATCCTTCAGTTAGTGTTTTACCTCAAGACTAAAGATTAAGGGGTAAAGAGACTGTGCTGATGACAGGCGTGTACCCAAGGGCAGCAGCACTGAGGACAGCAGTGAAGGTTTTAAGCACTGTGTCTGTTACAAAGTTGGATTTAACTAATTCCTGTCACAGTGCTTAAGAGGCAAAATGCCCAAACTTGTGTTCTTGGCAAAACTTCTGAGTGAAGGCATTATTCTGAATTTAACCCTTAACGTATAGGAAAATGCAAGAGCATACCAACAACACCGTGCAAAATCAAAGGCACATTTAGTCTGGTATCCTCTTCCTGACGGTGTCCAGAGATGGATGTCTAGCAAATGAGTGTAAGAAACAGACCAGGTGTAGAACAATGTTTTTAAAGTGCTTCTCCAGGATTCCACCTATACCCAGCTATGTTTAGCTGGTTTATATTCTTAACTTTTTCCTCCATAGTCTGTTGTAGCAGTGACTTCCACAATATAGTTGCACACTGTATGAAAAAACCCAAACTCTTTTATTCCAAACCTCTTGTCAAACATTGTGGTTGTGTGTCCCTGTTTGCTGGGCTGTGAGAACTAGCTATTAAATTCTTTGTGACGTTGTGGAATTGTATCATATTCCTCCACCCTCTGCCCCTGTTATTTCTTTTCCATGTACATGGATTATAGTTTATCCAGTTTCTCCTCATATGAGAGTCTCTCTGTACCTCTGACCTGTGTTTTGCTGTGCTCTGAGCTAAAACCTTATCTAGTTCGCCTCTGTTGCTTTGGAAATAGGATGAAACAAGCTGCCTACAGCATTCACAGATTTTTATGGCTGTATAACAGCATTTCTTCTATTTTGTCCTCAATTCTCCTTAATATCCTTAGCATTGCATATGTTTTTCTGCCTTCAATTGAACACTGAATGGTGTTTCAGAGAGGGACCCACAAGGCTCCCAGATCTTTTCCAGAGTGCAAATACTGATTTAAAGATGATGCCTGGGTCATGGTGATTTTTTTCCATGTTGTGTGGATTAATGTAGGATTTAATTTGCTGCCTGTTCCCCTGACTTGCTGTGAATTCCTTTTGCAGCTCTTTACTGAATTGGCCTTACAACTGACCTCCCCAAATATTTTTGTAACAGGATATGCTTTGTTTCCTCATTATTGACTCCATTTTAACCTATGTTTTCAGCATAGGCATGCATCTCACTTCCGTGCCAATATTGTCTCTCTAATGTGAAAAATTTGCAATCTATTCCTTTCCTTTATTTTCTATGTTTCAGTCAGTCAATAATCCACTGGAGGAACTTTATTGCATAACCACTTGGTTTCTTTCAGAGGCTTTTGTAAAGAATTATTAGACTCTGGAGCCTAAATGGCTGGGTCATGTAAATCGGTATAGCTCTGGTGGAGTTGAGGATCTATGTTCCTTGGAAGAGCAGACTGTCTGTCTCAAAGAATTCACAAATCTTTAATCATCTATTCCTACTCTTGCAAATGCTACTTGAGAAAATGTATTATCTCAGTTTCTTGGCCACATTGCTCAGATGTGTCATCATCTCACCATAAAATCTCTGTATTTCATCTGTAATTTCTTTATCCAAATGTGGACATACAGTTCCACTTATTTTTACCCTTTGAGGCAGAGAAATTAGAAGTGTTTGGTCATTTGGGACTCATGCCAAACTAAGAACAAAACAGTAGTGATATTGTAAAGTGAAATATTTATTATTTTTGCTTAAAGTTGGGTAAGAATATCTAAACTATATTACGTTGGTTTTAATGAAAGCTCTTTCCAGTGAGCAGTGCTGTTCTGTCCTTTGAAAGCCAAGGTTGCATAATAGATAGAATTACTGTATTATTTTGAGCAGTCTTTGAATAATTTGGTTTTTTTGACTGCCTTCTTGCTATAACTTCGTGCTGTCTCTAGCGTAATGTCTTAGATTGCTTGGAAATTAGATACTTGCACAGAGCTGCAAACATCATCTGCAGAACAAGAAATAGAAAATCTCAAATGTATTTGGAGTGAAGCTGCCCTATGTATTACGTACAAGGAAGTGTGCTTTGAGACATAACATTGTGGAATTTGTATTCTCTTCTTGCTATTATTTAAACCACTTGAGCTTGTCTCTCAAACTTAATAACACCGTGAAAATCCCTTGGTGAAACTACAGTTTATGATACCAGGTAGGGTGTATTTTATTCGCTATTTCCTAAATTATTATTTGTCAGCAAGCACTACAGATTGCTTTTCTGTAATTGCCTTCCATGTGATAAGTGCTTCAGGATCTTTTATCTTTCAGACTCTTGGTCACACAGAGTTATTTACAGAGGTATTCAGAAATCTGTCTCATTCCAGTTATTGCTGACTTCAGAATTGCTTTGGTTTTTGTTCACTTATACTGAGTTAATGCTTAGGAAGTGCTCAGATGTATGGCCATATCAATTAAAAACTCAGTTGAGTGCAGCTGAAGACAATGGATGTCTTGGATCGCGAATCTCTCTTCCCCAATCTCTGTGCTGTAGAGATGGTGAGATCCCCAGAAGCACCATGTGTGCCTGGGCACCTCCATTCCTGCATGCACACATCTTTTGTCCCAAGGGCTGAGGATCCCCTTGCTCTCTTAGTCTGCAGGTGTATAAAAACACTGCCAGCCTGGCAGGAGTGTGGTAAAGCCTGAAAAGGGGTGAAATATCTTTTTACATGTCTCTTGCACTTAACTGGCTTGAGTAACCTGATGGAGGGGTGAACAAATCTTTCTCTCTGTCATAAATGCTTGCCAGGCCTGTATTAGTGTATGTGTTGTGTTATTAACGTGTAGTGCTAATGACATTGTAGTCCTTGCCTGCCTCCAAAGAGTGCAACAGCTCTTCTCCACCTGTAGTGTAAAATAGCATGGGCGATGTTGTCTGCACCAAATGAAGGATGAACATAGCTCATATTCATACACATTTGCATTTGCATGTACCAGGAGCATTCCTGGTACCACTTGACTCTTATCTTCTCTTGAGCAGCCTAGGTGTTAGAGCAGTCATTCAGGAAAGGAATCTTTGGCTATTTTTCCATTCTGTCTCTGCTGCAAAATATGACACCAGCTCAGGGATGGGGCTTGCTGCTGTGCTGAAAAAGTGTGTTCCTGAAAGAGTACCACTGTAATTGTTTGTTTTGTGGGATGCACTGCTTTCTCTAATTACCCTAAGTAAAATTTTAGGATACAGAACATTGTTAATGAAATATTTCTTTCTTTTAGAAATATGAAGCATAATTGAGATTTTTCATGAAAACTGTTATATTGATGCTGTGGTCCAAAAGTATTAATTTAAACATTTTGCCTATTTCTGTTATGAGCACTGACCATTGTGAATTCTGACACAAACATATAGACAACAACATAATCATAGAATCAAAGAATACCCTGAGTTGGAAGGGACCCATAAGGATCATTGAGTCCAACTCCTGGCTCCACACAGGGCCAACCAAGTCAGAGCATGTCACTGAGCGCATCGTCCAGAGGTTTCTTGAGCTCTGTCAAACTCGGTGCTGCGACCACTTCTCTGGGGAGCCTGTTCCAGTGCCCAACCACCCTCCCAGTAAAGATCCTCTTCCTAATATCCATCCTAAACCTCCCATGTTGCAGCTTCATGCCATTGCCTTGCGTTCTATCACTGGTTACCAGAGAGATCAGTGCCTGCCCCTTCGCTCTGCCTCATCAGGAAGCCACAGGCCACCGTGAAGTCTCCTCTCAGCCTCCTCCAGACTGAACAAACCAAGGGACTTCAACCTCTCCTCATAATACTTCCCCTCCAGACCCTTCTCCATCCTCCTTGCCCTCCTCTGGACACTCTCCAATATTTCTGTGTCTCTCTTGTACTGTGGCACCCAAAACTGCACACAGTACTCAAGGTGAGGCCGCATCAGTGCAGTGTGGATTGGGACAATCACCTCTCTGGACCAGCTGGCAATTCTTATTGATGTTAAAAATTAATTGCCACAATGCTGATCTATTATTATTAAAATGAAGCTCTTGGAAAATCTTTTTTTTCTAAGAGATTAATGAGGCTAAGGCTGTCCAATTACACAAAGCCAAGAAGTAACTCATGGCAAAAATACTAGCTAGTACCTGTATAATAAAGGCAGTAATGTTGGAGGGAAGTATAGCTAGACATTTTCAGAAGGAAAAATAATATGTATTTTTTTTACTTGGGGAAAGTAGTCCACATAACCTGTTGGGGTGAGCTGGATTCTCCCACACTGAATGAAGCTTGAAGGTATCTTTTCAGAGCAGGTGCTGTAGTTGTACTAGTAGTTACGACCGGAACTTAGTGCTGTGCTGGAAGCTTTAGGGTAGAATATAAGGACAGGTCCGTAACTTCTGCCCAAGTTGCACTTCAAGGCTTTAGCCCTTTTGCAGATTTGTGTATGTTTAAATTATGACTGGACACAATGGCACATTTCACTTAAACCACCTGATTTTGGGTTGTTATCAGAGGTATGTTAATGATGCCAAAGCTGAATTTATCAAGTAGGTTGAATACTGTATTAATTGCAGCCCTGAAAGTTGTTTCATTGCACCAAGGGGTAGAGAAATTGCCCCAGAATGCAACTGAGATGTTTTCAGAACAAGGGGAGAAAACATGGTTTGTAACTTAAAGAACAGCTAGAAAAAGAGCCCAGTTAGTTGTAAGAAAAGGAGAGATTTATCCAAAGTTGGTTCAAAAGGGAGAATAGGCTCTTGGCTTTGTGTCCCATTGGCCTAGAGATGTCATAGGTGGGAGTATAAAATTAGCATTGGATGTAATCCCCTTAAAATCAATGGTAAAACACAGAAAGCTGCACAGTGCTGTGATATAGCACTGGCTGGAAGAAATCCTGTTGCATATGTTCATGCTTTTATCCCTCTTGCAGTGACTCTTTTGAAACAGAGAAATTCGTCAGCTGGACCAAAAGTACAAGAATACTGGGACTGGCTACAGTCTACTTGGAGCCTCAGCTAAATCTTTATTAAAAACCTGTTTTTCCTGTGTGGAGATATTAAAGCATATCAATAATGTTACTAATCAGAATATGAGAGAATTTTCACAGGTTTGGAAGTCAGACTAAGCAGGATGAATGCATAAAACGCGATTTACACCCTTCCGAATGGGAGGTCCAGCAGCACTATTGCTTCCTCTAGAGCAGCAGAGGTATATGTTTTGGCACCAAGGATGTCAGATGCAGACTCCAGCAACCTGTGTGGTATGAACCACTGTAAATCCTTCTCTAAACTTCCATTTAAAAAGAAGTACTGGAGTCTGTCCATGAAAGCTATCAGTCTGTTTTTCCCAGCGATAAATTACTGTAACATTTGATAAACACAGTATGCCATAAGAGGGTATATCAGCCACTGCTATCAAAAGTTAATTTTCTAGACTAAATATTCATTTGGATCATTAGAGCTATTAAATACTGTGTCAGTATTTAAGGAGCTGGCTGTGCCTGAGTGCAAGAAGGAGCCTGAAAAGAATCATATCCTGTCAAGATAAATGATTGAACTGTTCAATGAACTCTTTGACTGGCATTGGTTCCAGTCATGCCAGCTGAAGCTCAATTCCTCTTTGTCTGTGTGGTCTTGTTTTCACCTTGCCTGTGGGGTGAAAGCGGTTTGATGTGACCTCCTCGCAGACGGAGGCATGAGCCTAACCTCTATTTACACCCTGTCATAATAGGGAGCTGGCAAACACCGCCGCTTGCTGCCGCTCTCCTCATTTTCTCTGCTTCTTTTTTTTTTGTCAAATAGTTAGAAGTTGCGCGTTCTAATAATAATCTAATTAGCATAGCGGGCTTCTAACATCTTGTTTATGTTGTCTACTCTATTTTGAACAAAAAGCAGCAGAGAAAATATGCTCCTTTGGATGGCTTAAGCACTGCCTTAGGGACTGCAGATGAAGTGGAGCAATAAGGTAACTGGGTGATGTATCTACAGTTTTGTCATTCTGAAATAAAAATTGGAGATGTGAACTAATTCCATACTGTACCAAGTCTGGGGCTCAGACTTTAATTTGAAAGGTGATGTATGACACTTGATACCTGGTTTATTTTTGGCATTCAGCAAGCCTTCTCCTTACAAGCTAAGTTTTTGATAGTGCTGTATGTTTGCACTGACTCTAAACTCATTTTCTGTAACGCTGAAACTATTGTTCAGACGTTTTTTCATAGTGCCAGATTTTCTGTGTCACCCACCATTTCTCATGTCTTCCCTCCCTCTCCATCCCATTTATTGACTGTTTCTTGGGCCAGACTTAAAATGGGAGAGCAGCAAAATCCCCCAGGATCTTCCAACTCGGCGCTCTGACAGTGGCTGCCCTGCGGCATCCAGGCTCATACAGAGCTCAATGGAAATGAGCATCTCCCCGGGAAAATGGAAAGGAGAAAAGACTTGCTGGGGACTCTTCTGGAAAATAATCGTGCGTTTGAGGATTTTCAGGTGAAGTGGGATAGTGCAGGTCCACTTGTATGTGTTGCTGCATTAATGTGGGACGTGGCCCTGTTTAACTATACAGTAGTTGCCTCCCGACAGTGATTTATCACTGTAGTGTGTAACAAGTTTGTGACCTACAGCAGTGACTGATAGCTACCCTAGACTTCACAAAAGGGAAGAAAGGAAGCCTTATTTATAACTACAAAGGAAAGAGGTAATTTTCAAAAGAAAGAAAGAAAGGCAGAAGACTCTGATGAATCTTCTTTGTGTTTTGAGGGATTGTTTCTATTTATACAAGAAGGTGGGTTATAAATAGAACCACGATATGTATACCATTCTTTCACTGCTGCCTTAAAAGGAAAAAAGATGCAAACGAGATGGCAGGATGTGGGGAGACAGCTAGAAACCTGTTGCATAATATATGCAAATATTATTTTAGAAGAGAAAAGAGTTCCTTTGTAAATAACAAGAAAAAAAATCTATTCAGCCTTTGATTTAAATTAATAAATTATTTCAAAAATAAATCCTGACAGGGGCAAAGGGAACAGGGATTAGCTAAGTTTGTTGGATGCCCTCTTAGCAATTATACACATGTCCATACCAAATGGGAGATCTAGAGAAAACTGTGTCAAAATACTGCTGTAACTGTGCAGCAGGTCCAAGAAAGCCCCTAAATTTGGGGCTGTGAAGAAGACATTAAATCAGGTTGCCTCAAAGAGTAAAATTCATTGCCTTCTCAGGGTACTCCTGGAAATGGAGGAAATGCTGGGGGAAATCTTTGGTTGTGCTCAGAGGGAGCCTTAGCAATTCCTTCCCCAGCATGCCTGATCTCTGCCCTCTAGGGCCAGGAGATGGTGAATGATTTAGATGGTCATGTGTCTGATCACTGACATCAGTGGAAGGTCTCTCCATATCTCTTCCTACATTATAACACGTCAGAAGGGAAAGCTTCCAATCCTCTTCCTTATCTTCCTTTGTCTTGTTTATATTAATTCTGGAAAGCAAAAAATACCCAAATCAGCTTATGAAATTTAATCCTGTTTCAGACCTGCGGGTATGTAGGCTAGTAAAGAGTTTGTGGTGGGTTGACCACGGCTGCAGACCAGGTGCCCACCAAAGTCACACTATACTTCCTTCCTCAGCTGGACAGGGGAAATATATAATGAATGGCTCATGTATTAAGATCAGGGAGAGATCATTCAGCAATTACTGTCACAGGCAAAAATGGACTCAACATTAAAAAAATTTTTCTAATTTATTATCAAGCAAATCAGAGTAGAATAATGAGAAATAAAACCAAATCTTCAAATATGTCCCACCCTTCACTTCTAGGTCTCAACATTGTTCCCAGTTTCTCTCCTTCCTCCCCCAGAGTGGCCCAGGGGGGATGGAGAAACGGTGTGTTTGGGTCAGTTTATCACATATCTCTGCCACTCCTTCCTCCTCAGGGCAACTCCTCACACACCTGATACTGTGTGGGGTCCCTTTCATGGGAGAGAGTCTTCCATGAACTTCTCCTGTGTGAGTCCTCATGGGCTGCAGTTCTTCACAAACTGCCCCAGTGTGGGTCCCTTCCATAGGATGCAGACCTTCAGGAGCACACCGCTCCAGCATGGGTCCCCCATGAAGTCACAAGTCCCCCAGCAAACCTGCTCCAGTTTGGGCCTCTCTCTCCATGAGCTGCAGGTCCTGCCAGGAGCTTGCTCCAGCACAGGTTTCCCAGGGGTCACAGGCTCCTTCAGGTGTCTCCATCTGCTCCAGCATGCGGTCCTCCATCGGCTGCAGGTAGAAGCTCTACTCCCTATCATCTTCCATGGGCTGCAGGGGAATCTCTGCTCTGGTGCCTTGACCACCTCCTCCTCCTCCTCCTCCTTCTTCACTGACCTTGGTGTCTGCGAACTTGTTTCTTCAGTCTGCACTCCTCTCTTTGGCTGCAAATGCTGATGTTAGGGTTGTTTTTTCCCAATGGTGCTACCACAGTTGCTGATTGGCAAAGCCTTGGCCAGTGGTGGGTCTGTCTTGGAGCTAGCTGGTATTGGCTCTGTTGGACAAAGGGGAAGGTTCTGATGGCTTCTTACAGAAGCCACCCCTGAAGTCACCCCACCACTACCAAACCCTTGAATGCAAGCCCAAAACAGAGTTGTATCCTCTGTAATACTTCACTTTTTTGGTCCAATTATTGCTTCTGCTACCACGAGTCCTTGTTATATTGCACTGCTAGTCCTATAGTTTCATAGAATATCCTGACTTGGAAGGGGGCCCCTAAGGATCATCAAGTCCAACTCCTGCCTCCACACGGGACCATGTATGACTCATAAGTGCAGTGATGTTTGTTGTAGTTGTGTGTATTTGTAATGGAGCTAGTTCCTCCAGAAATTGTCCTTTCCTATGAGATAGTATTTAGTTACAACAAAGCCTGATTTTATGAAATTATAAATTCTTGAAACTGCCTATTTCAACATTTTCTAGAGTAAAAGTTTTATTTTATGTTTTGGAGCACTTGAGATTATCAAAAGAAATCATTTTGTCTGACCTTTCTCTCCCTTCTTTCCCCATGGCTATTGATGTTCAGACCATTTTTGTTCCATTGGGAAGTGAAAGATTTTGGACCCATGGATGGGCAGAGGGGAAGAAGGCTGCTGAGTGGTGCCATTGCAGGGGTTCACACAGATCAGTGAGGTGAAGGGTATGTTATCCTGGCTCCCTTCTGGTCCCTGAGTGGGGCTTTGGCATATGGCAGCAAAGAAGTCAGTTGCTAAAGCCCCTTCCCAGAGCAGATTTGTATGCACAGCAAAGCCTTTTTACATACGCTTTCCTTGGGTGGTGTGGGGTTTGTCTCTGCGTTGTGATGAGCTTCATGCTTCCAGGGGCAGCTTGGTTTCAGAGTAAGCCATGAACTTAGAGCACCGATTGCATTAATTGTTTTCATGCCAGCATATTTCCATTGTGGCTGCCATTATAGTTGTGTAATGTTTCTTCTCTCTCTTCTTTCATGGCTTTCTTTGCCATGACAGGCTCAGTCAGATTCCTTCATTCACATCTGCTAATGTGCGGGCTGAATAGAATAAATCTATGCAATGATGGCTTCAGGAAAGAGGGGCGGGGGGTGGGGGGAGTAGAGGGAGTTATCTCAAAAAAAATTCTACTTAAGTGGAATTTCAATAGACAATTTCAGTTAGCTTGTCCAAAGTGAGATGCTTATGGTATGAATGGTAACAGGGCCCCAAATCCAAAAGTCTTATATCCTCCCTAGTCCTTTTTTTTCCTAACTTAAAAGTCACCCAAGCGAAGGAGCAGACAATGCACAGATTACTTTATTTAGCTTCATCAGGTTTGCCAGGAGAGAAGAGTGCTGCCAAGCTTCTCAAGACAAGCTATGCTGGGTGCTTGCCCTTGTGCCAGTGTGAAGACAAAAAATAATCAGGAGCCTTGAAAAGAAGCTGGTGCAGCACATGGCTCTTTCCCACTCCTCACAAATGATGGCTGTTGTGCTCGTTAACCTCTTCTGGGGCTCAGTCAGTTCACGCTGTGCAGCAGCGGATAGCTGAATGAAATAAAAGGCTCGCAGGACCCATAGAAACACCATAACTCCTTCATTCCCAATGCACACGCAAAGGCCGCCTTCCTCGCGGAATACCAAGTGCTTCTCCTCAAACTCTTAATAAGTCAATCCCGGCTCCATGTGGCAGTGACAGCTCAGATTCCAGCACAGGCGCGTGGGGCCAAGCCCAACTCACGATTTACCCCACCGACTTTGGCAAGCCACCTCGGGCTCGTGCTTGGCTTCGTTCTGACGACACGCTCCGACGAGAGCATTTGCTTGCGGGGTCTTCTGTAGACACGGGTTCAACTTAGTTAGACTAGCCCCGTCTCTATGTGTAGGCTAGTCCTGCTCAGATCCTTAGCAGGGGGCTAAAAGGAGACGCGTAATGAGCCTTTAGCGTGTAAGATCATTAAATAACTGTAACTCCATAACATGACTTATAAAAAAATAATAATTCTTTTTTATCCGAGTGGCTACAGTTCTGATAAATGAAAGAGAATCTCCTCTTTGTGGTTATAAATGAACAAAGACGACTGTACAAGCTGATCCAAGGCCCGCAGAAATGAAAGGAAAACCAAAGACTTCAAGGCACTTCAAATGTAGGCTCTTCTGACTAGTAGCCTTTGATTTTAAGGATTTTTATCTCAAACTGAAGAGGAAAAAGCTACTGTTTAAAATGAACTATGAGCTGTTGAATGGCATGATAAACTCCCATGTGAGGGTGCAAAAGGAATCTGTGTGCCACAGACAGAGTAAGATATGAGCTCCACTATCTAAAAGAAAAGGGAAAAAAATTGGAAACAAAGCATAAAGTTAATTAGAAAAAAAAGTCAGGAAATGTAACAAGGCAAATATCTAAATAAACTTCTCCATGGTGGTTTGGATGAAAGAGAAAAACATGTTACATGATAACTAAATGTTTTCCATTCATGTTTTTCACCTGAATTTAAATATCAAAGGGGAAAAAAATGGGAAGAAAATGCCACTGCAACAAATCTTTAAAACAGGTGAAATACATTTAGTTCTGTAGTATTTAATGCATTGCCTTGTGACCTTATAATACAGGACTATCCAGTGATTCTTAGATGTCAGTGAGTGCAGAACTGAGAGCTGTTTTCCCAGCCTTGTCAGTGTGTTGCCTTTCTGGATGAAGCACTATTTCTTTATTCACTCTTTTCCTTTTTCATGTGCTCCAGGTCCAAAAGACCATCGACACACCGAATTCTGTGAGTTTTTGGATGATGTCCCTTCGGCTGAGTCAACGATGATCTTGTTTTTCGCATTAGAGGCTGAAGAAACTGTTCCCCTGATGCCTTGGTTAAGACAAGAAAGCTCTCTAGGCTCACCATGCCATGAAAAAATGAAGCTGATCAAGAATTTCTATAATGACAATTTTAATTTTGAAATTTACATCAAAACCATTATTTTAATAATCCTGCAAATCATTAAAGGAAATGGCATCAGATAGCTTTTAAATTGTCTGATGTACCCTTGGAGGGAATACCATTTAATTGAATTTAGGATTTGTTTCATTTCAGTTTTAATCCATGAATGTGTGTGTGTGTTATTCTAATGCTGGCATGTGGAAACCAGAAAGTGAAGCCTACTTAGGAGAAGCAACAGCAAAATGGTATGAGTGTTTCTAAAGGATGAAAAGTGTGTGGTCTTCATTCAGATTTCAAACTGGTTTGACCCCATGTCATCCTATTGGCTTTAGTTATTGTCCTGATTTATGTTAGCGCAGACAAGAGTAGGATTAGATATAAGTGTGGTAGTCCATTGTTTAGAAGAAACATGTTTGTTTTTCATACTATTATCCAGAGAAGTTGACTAGAACTAAGTTATTTCAAATATCTTCAGGGTTATTTTACAAAAAAAATGTATAGAACCATCTGCATGAAGAATTTAGAATTAGAGATTGAAACATTAAAGAGAAAAGCACAGTTCTAGATCATTAGAAAATAATTTTTAGATATATTTCTAGTCTCAGTATTTCAATAATTAACATGCATGAAAAGATGAATTCTATAAGTGAACTACAAACCTCATTGGCTGCAAATGCTGTGATTACACTTTTGATAAGTTGGGCTCAATTAACGAAAAAATTACTTTAAAAGTGCTATATGCCTTTTCATGGATTTCTAACTTACCAGAACATTGCACTGTTACTAAAGCCCATCTGACTAGGCTTATCCTTCTGAAGAGCAGCTTTTTGAAAAGGGAATATTTTATTGCTTGCAAACTGAATGTAAAATAAGGCTTATTTAGCTTGGCTGTTTTTTTGAGTTTTTACATGGTTAGTAAAAGTTGTGTCCTCACTTCTGTCCTCACTTGCATACCACCCTATGGACATGGGGTCTGGGTAGAACCTGCTGAGTGTAGAATATGGCCCTTAATGAAGAGTCTAATATGGATTAAAATTAGAAAGCAGTATGAATAATATATATCACAATTATATGCATAACCTGAGCTGGTGAAACTAGGTGTACCAGCAACAGGGAACTGAGAACACTTAGATGGATGTATGTGGTACTGGCCAACATGAAGAGCCCATGGTAGCCTGGTAGCATGTCAGTAATGTGTTGGAACATGAGGGGTGGCATGAAGTTGGAGGAGAAGAGTTCAGTTTAAATGGCAAATAAGGGTAGATAAATATCTTTCCCTATCATGGAATTATTTCTGTTTGTTGAATATCCTGGAGTCTGATGCGGTGGCTCCTGATGTCCTCTGGTTTAAATCTGTTGAGTTTTAGTGGGAGCAAAATGGGGCCAAGAGACCTGAAGTTGCTGCCTCCATGTTCTTACTGCCTGCCTGTCTCCTGCTGGGTGGCATTCCTTCTAGGAAGAGGAATTTTCCCATGTAACACGATCGGGCAAGAGGAAACAGGATCAAGTTGTGCAAAGAAAGGTTTAATTTAGGAAAAAAACCTAAGAAGCTTATCCTTTGCAACAGGCTACACAGAGAAATAGTTGAGTCACCATCTCTGGAGGTATTTAAAAGATGTGTAGATGTGGCACTTAGGGATGCAGTTTATTGGTGGACTTGGCAGTGTTAGGTTTGTGGTTTGACTTGAAGATCTTAAAGATCTTTTCCAACCTGAATGATTCTGTGATTCTATATATTTGCTTGAGGCTAGATTTTGTGACCTCTGACTTGTGATGTGGTCCCTTTGAACAAAGCTTTGTGGAGTGCTGCTCTCACGCTGGTGTGAGACAGCGATGAAAGGAAGTTTTCTGCTTTGTGCTATCTCACATTCAGCGTTTTACCCATAAAATTTTATTAGACAGATTGTACATGGTACTGTCTCAAAGATATGGCTCCTCAAGTAATTGCACCTCTGTCTCTGGGATTTATACTTCTGTTCTTAATTTTGTGTAAGCTGTTTTAAAATGACACATCAAATTATGCTGGGAACATTGACATTGTGAGGACGATGTGTAAGAGTGAAGGAACACTGAAACTGAATCACCTTCAGCAATCTCCTGTGGCATATGTGTTATATATCTTTTAATTGAAGGATTTACAGGAACAGGCTGCCCAGAGCAGTTGTGGAGTTTCCTTCTCTGGAGACATTCAAAACCCACCTGGACACGTTCCTGTGTGATTTAGCCTAGGTGATCCTGCTCTGGCAAGGGGTTGGACTAGATGATCTTTTGAGGTCCCTTCCAGCTTCTAACCTTCTGTAACTCTGTTATTCTGTGATGATTCTGGTTTGCAACAGAGTGCCACTGAAAAGTGAACAGGACATTTAAAAAAGCCTTTTAAAACCCTTTTTAAGATTATTTTTTTCCTAAAAGGACTAGTAGTAGAGAGTTAAGAAATAGGTGGACTAGAAGCCTTTTTTATATGATTTTTAGCATGAATATACAGAATCACAGAATTGTAGGGGTTGGAAGGGACCTCCAGAGATCATTGGGTCCAATGATTTCTCATTGCCAGAGCAGCTCCCTAGCTCATATTGTACAGATAGGTGTCCAGATGAGTCTTGAATATCTCCAGAGATGGAGACTCCACCACCTCCCTGGGCAGCCTATTCCAGGGCTCTGTCACCCTCACTGGGAAAAAGTTCTTCCGCATGTTGGTGCGGAACTTCCTGTGCTCCAACTTGCAGCCATTGCCCCTTGTCCTGTCTCCACAGACCACTGACAAGGGGCCGGCCATTTCCACCTGCATCCCATACTTAAGATATTTATAAACATTAATAAGGTCCCCCCTTAGTCTTCTTTTCTCTAGGCTGAGCAGTCCCAGCTCACTCAGCCTTTCCTCATAGGGGAGATGCTCCAGGCGCTTAATCATCTTTGTAGCTCTTCTCTGGACTCTCTCCGGGAGATCCCTGTCTTTTTTATACCAGAGAGCTCAGAACTGGACACAATACATCCACACAGTGTTTAATGTGATGAAATGGTATGAATGCTCCTCTGGATGCACAGCTGAGCTACCTCACAGCTAACAGTGGCAGTTAGTGTAGCTGTAGAAGGTGTAGCAGTTCTGGTGTAGTCTCAGTGTGACAGAAGAAATTATGATTATCCAGTTTCTGTGTGAACTTTGGAGCTTGCATTGTGTTTTGTGCTGCTGAAGCCCAGGTGATTTTTAGTGTCTTGTCTGACATTGTCTGCAGGGCAGAAATAACTGCTCTCAATCACTGACCTTGAATTTGATGTTGGTAATGAAGTTTCCTAGGGATTATTCCCCTCTGTGGTTCAAGAGTTGTACGAAAGGAAGGTTGGCTTCTAGTTCAGAGTGCCTACTATGGTAAGAGAGGATGATATATGGATGTCCTGGTATTTTGAAGACCTTTGAGAATACATTATTTTGGGAAAAAAATCCCACCAAAACAAAAGAAAAGAAAATAGGTGTAACAATGATTGTGTGCCCAAACACGAGGAGGCAGACTGACTTAAAACTGGGCTCCCTCGGGCTCAATGGCTTCCCCAAACACCACAGTGTGCCAGGAATAAGAATGATTAAGAAAATAACAATTAAATAGTCTGTCAGTGGTGAAAGTCTCCAGGAATATGGGAAGCCTTAAATGGTGCACTGTTTTTTGCTTGCAAGCAGAGTGTGCTTGTGAAAGAGGACTGTAGAAAAAGTCTCATTATTTCTATAGGCAGAAGTTAGCTCTGTATGCTGGCATGTTTTAGTAGTTTCACTTAAATCTGGCAGAGAAGGTTGGGTGGGTGAGCCACTTGCTGAGGAATGTCACACTAAATCTGTAACAGAAACCAAAATGAAAGATGAAGCATTTTTCAGTGAGCTGAAGTTAATTCTCTCAGCTTCATGGGATGCAACTGATTTTCTGAAGGTTGGACCCTGACTGCAGCCCAGAATTGAATACCTCACATTATTGACCAGTTCAGAAATAATCCCAAACTGCACATCTAGATTTTGCTAATCCACAGAAATGATCCTCTCCAGAATGAAGTTTACATTAAAGGGTCAGCACTTCCCTGAAGCATGGTTGTGTGGTTGTGTTGGATTTGCAGTCAGAAATAGAGAAAAAGAGAGAGATCTCTGTTAGAGCCCAAAGAGGATAAAACCTGCGTAGTTGGCAAAAGCAGAAGGTCCAGCATGGGTGGGAAGGTAGCAAGGTACAAAAGTTAGGGTAGATGGGATCAGCCTGTCCAAACCCTGCAACCAGTGAAAGTGAGGGTGGTGTAGATACCCACTGCCACTGCTCCTTTGGATGCTGTCCTGGCAGGTACCACATTGCTCACTGGTGAGCAGGAGGACCTCAGTGTAAAACCAGTGTGTGTTACCAGAGGCAGGACTTTGGCTGTTAAAATTAATGCCATTAGAAAAGGAAGAGTTTAAATTAGAGCTTCTTCAGATTAAAAGAAAATTGAAAATATCTATCAAGTCTGCTTGCTGCATGATTCCCACAACAGTGTGGTGAGCAGCGTCTGTTATGAAGAGAGAATTACTGGGTTGCCTATGCTAATAAGGGCTCTGATAGACATTGTCTATTGATTTGTCTATCAGTCTCCTGATTAACATTCATATTTCTCCGTGAAGGAAAGCACTGAAAAATATCTCGAGTGGGTTTTTTTCCCCCCCTGATTTCAACTGTCTGAGCAGAGAGAGGAAACTATCGCTGTGGGTGCTTACTTGGCTCATGGGTGTTTCTGCACAACTCTCTCTCTAACTACTCCTAACAACATAATGTGATTGTTTTTCTTTTCTGCCATGTTTACATTTTCATCAGTGGGGGAATCAAGTACAGTACTTAGCTTAGTGTGCTTGTGATAGGTGACAGATTCACAGATTCACAGAATTATAGGGGTTGGAAGGAACCTCCAGAGATCATTGAGTCCAACCCCCCTGCCAAAGCAGGTTCCCTAGGACAGGTCGTACAGGTAGGTGTCCAGACAGATCATTAATATCTCCAGAGAAGGAGACTCCACAACCCCCCTGGGCAGCCTGTTGCAGTGCTCTGTCACCCTCACTGTGAAAAAGATCTTCTGCATATTGGTGTAGAACTTCCTGTGTTCCAAGTTGAGGTCATTGCCCCTTGTCCTGTCTCCACAAACAACTGAAAAGAGGCTGGCCTTTTCCCCCTGTGTCCCACACTTGAGATATCTATAAACATTAATCAGATCCCCTCTCAGTCATCTTTTCTGGATGTTGACTGGATGTCTTGACTGGATGTTGTATTGAGGGACATGGTTTAGTGGGAGCTAGTAGTAATAGGTGAATGGTTGGACTAGATGATCTTTTAGGTCTTTTCCAACCTTGATAATTCTGTGATTCTGTGATTCTCAAGGCTGAACAGCCTCAGTTCATTCAGCCTTTCCTTGCAAGGAAGATGCTCCAGGCCCTTAATCTTCTTCGTAGCCCTTGTCTGGACTCTTTCTTGGAGATCCCTGTGGTTTTTTGTACTGGCGAGCCCAGAACTGGATACAGTACTCCAGGTGGGGCCTGACCAGGGCAGAGTAGAGGGGGAGGATCACCTCCTTTGGCCTGATGGCAACACTCCTACTGATGCATCCCAGGATCCCATTGGCTCTCTTAGCCACCAGGGCACACTGCTGGCTCATGGCCAATCTGTCATCAACCAGGACCCCCAGGTCCTTCTCCACAGAGCTCTTCTCCAGCAGGTCATCCCCCAGCCTGTACTGATACAAGTGATTATTCCTTCCCAGATGCAAGACTCTATACTTGCTTTTATTAAACCTCATCTGGTTTAATAACCAGCCTGTCCAGATCTTGCTGAATGGCAGCACAGTATTCCTGCGTGTCAGCCACTCCTCCCAGCTTTGTATCATCTGTGTACTTGCTGAAGGTGGACACTATTCCCTCATCGAGGTCATTGATGAAGATGTTAAACAAGACCGGACCCAACACTGGCCCCTGAGGAACACCACTAGTCACAGAACTCCAGCCCCTTCTGTCATGGGGCACCCTGACACCAAGTTGCTCAAGGCAGTGCTGTGGGCAGAAAAAAGAGCAAAAGAATTCTGCGATGCTAGAAAATGATGAATTTAAATACCAATCAACTGCTTATATGACAAATGCTAGTGCAGGTATACCTACTGCCAGCTTTGTTTTGATCTTTGATTCTGAGATGCAAAGGGAAGGTAGTCACAGATTTCACCAGACAGCAGGAGTTCTAAGAGACCTCTGGAGATCATATAGTCCTACCACCCTGCTAAAGCAGGATCACCCACTGCAGGTTGCACAGGATCATGAGCGGGCAGGTTTTGAATCTTTCCAGAGAAGGAGACTCCACAATTTCTTTGGGCAGCCTCTTCCAGTGCTCTGTCACCCTCACAGTGAAGAAGTTTTCCCACATATTGAGATGGATCTTCCTGTGTTAGTCCTTGACCTCTTTGGCAACAGAGCTTGAGAAAATTTGTCTTCTACTAAGAACAAAAGCAGAGGTGTGGAAAATAATGACCATTCCTTTTTTTTGTGGTCATTTTTGGGAGTGCTACTTTAGAGGAAGCCTTGCCCTTTAAATAAAAGGTTCCCTTGCTAGATTATTTTTCTATTTGATTTTAAATATCTCCCATAGCAAAGAAAAATTAAATGAGCTTTTGCTAGTTCTATGGCATTTGTAACAATGCAGGGAAGAAAAAAAGCTCATACAATGAGCAGGTAAAGGATAGGTGGAAGAAGCTTCAAAGAAGAATGATATACAAAGGAAGAGTAAAGTGGAAGGAAAAAAGACTTAATGGAACAGGCACAGACTGTCTGAAATTAAACCCTAAATAAACTGAGCCAAAAGACAAATCCTGCAAATGTAAATATATTTATTGACTTGTATTTGTGAAAGACGCGCTGTTGGAGTCATGCTTCCCATTTTACTTTGTCTTTCTTAAAGGTTACTGTTACTTTTCCCACTAGTATTGATCGATGCAATGGAAAGGCCATTTTCAAATAAGATAATTTATTAGAGAATTAGCAAGAAATTGAGGTTAGTTAATAAAGCAGTGGTGCTGTTACCAAGTCTGTGACTGTGGGAGGGAAGAGAACATAAAAGTGCCATGCTAAGTGACTGCAGTAACAAGGTAACACCTGTGTATTCAGCTGTCTAGAACATGCTTTTAATGAAATGTATCATAAAGAGGAAAAAACCCATCCTGTTCATCCATAAATATCAGTGTTTTCTACCCCTGTTTTGCTCTCCTCCTGTAATGAAATGAGGCGCAACGCACTACGTCACTATAACCCTCACTCCTTGTGCCAAGCTCCTGAATTGAAATGCTGTCATTCAAGGGAATTTGAAAAAGATCTCCTGGTTTCAGGACTTGTGTTACAATGCAGACCTCAAAATGTGATTTCACCTGCGTGGTCATCTGCATTTATATTCCTCCTCTGCAAAAGGGGGGCTAGTGGTAGTTGATGCTTCCTTAGAAGGAGGTAACCATCATCCTTTTCTCACATTCATTGCATCCATAGCTTCTCTTTTGTTCCTCTCCCCTCCTCAGTAGGCAAGAGTTTTAAAGTAGCTTAGAAATGTAGGCTCCTAATTATCAGAGAAATTGCAGACATTCACATTTTTTTTATTATTTGTTTGATTTTGAAATGGGATATAGGACATACAAGATATGCTTGTATCAACTTTACCCCTATGTCTCCATAGATTACTATCACAGGCATTGTGGACCAATTGGGCTCCCTGTTCTCTTACAGAAAAACAGGAGAAACTATCAAATGAATCTACAAAGTTCTGGAACATACCGATTCCTGAGGGTGTTTTGATGCATCCAAAACCTTAGTGTTGCTGTCCCCATCTATCCTCACACACTCGCGTGGACACACTCACAGACAAGGAAATCTGAATTGAGCTTGTCTGTTTTCCCCCTAAACAATGAGTTAAGACACAGGAATTGAAAAAATAAAGGGGCTGACTGACAGTATAAAGCTTCGGGTTCCTCGCATTGCAAATGCAGTGTGTTTGTCAGTTCATAATAAATCATTTCATTGTCATGTAACAGACAGCATGGAGAACATTAGTCTACATAAACATCCAATTTGCCTACTTGTAATGAAAATGCTGTTCTCTGGGAGTGCTGCTGCAGCGTTTTACATGCTCTCTTGCTCACATGCACATGTTATATGGAAGGATGCTGTTTTCATAACTGAAAAATATCGCTGGAGACTAGGCAGTTTTATTAAAAGTGTGTCTCCTGCTGGCAGTTTACATGTTTTGACAACCTCTTGGAAAGCAGGGATAATCAACTTGAGGCCATGCTGCGTATGGCCTCAGTGATGCATGGCAGGAGTAGCAGGGACCCAGCTCTGCATCCCGCCCCCACTCGCCCCCAGTGTGCTGGAGTGGAATACCAAGCGCAGCTCTGCATTCATTACCACCTAATTATCTAGCTCAATGTCTTTCAAAGTAATTTTTCTTCATCAGTAAACTTGGTCCAAATGTTTTTATTTACCTGTGCTGACATATTTTTCATATTTGAAAGAGTTTTGTGTCATCCCATTTTTGCACGCTTGTGGCTCCAGTCTGACACTGTACCTGAGGTATTGGATCTGTGTTATTTGGGGACACCAGGGAGCTTTACTTTTTACTTGCCAGCCATAGGTAATTTTGCAAAAAGGAGGGTAAATTCTGGGCTCCCCTCACCATATCCTTGTACAATTTTAGCCATTGCATACATAAAATTAACATGTTTTGTTTTTCCCTAAAATTAATCAGGTTGAATCTTGGATCACAGAGTAAAGTCGGTGAGAGGGGGACAGCACAGACCTGTAGCAGGGGACTGTAGCTTAGCTTCTAAGTGGTCTTCTAAATGTGTAGATTATTATCTTTCCAGTGCTTAATTTGTTAGAAATTTCTCTGTTACTTGCAGACGGATCCTTTGAATGCAAGCAAGGAAATAATGGTTGTGTGTTGTGGTTGTTGGGTAAAATGAAATTCTGTTATTTTCCTTGTCTAATGCATTAACAGTTTGGGTTTGGTTTTTTTCAGCACCAGTTACTTATCAGCGTCAGTTATGGGTTATATTCGATGTATTTGCTGCTGTATACAGCTGCCTGGTAGCCATAATGTCAGGTCAACAATATTGTCATGGACTTTTAAAAATACTTTGAATATACTTAAATTCTGACTGGTTAGTACTGGAGATGTATGTCCTTAGGCTGCTGTTGTAGGTAATGTGGAAATATATGCTCTTATTCTGTATCACCCTCCAGAAGAGCTTGATTTAGGTGCTCTCTCTCCCACCTGCCCTTTTGACATTCAGGCTCTCCATGCTGCACACAGGACACTCCAGTCTGCAGAGCCATCTGCAGCCCTCCACATTCCCCAGCCTTGAACATTGTCATGTACAATACAGACACAAGCAGATCTTTAATCTTCTCTACCTTTATAGAAAACATGATTTCTAAGAGCATTATTCTGTATCTGTTGCCCCAGCTCTTTTAGTTTTTCTGTAGTTTTCCACTTCATAGTTAATTCACAGAAGTACTGAAGTGTGGTCAGTCAGTGTAATGTTATTTTCCTTAGCTAGGTTTACTTAAATAGGAATAGTGGCACAATTTTGCTAGTGGATTTCTGGGACTTGCAGGGGTGATCTGGCTAGATGCTGGTAGTTTGTAATCCCTTTGAAAATCTTTGGTTTACAAATGTAAATAACAGCCTGGACAAGATGTAGATGAACAAGTAAAGAAAATCAGTGTTATATGGAAATTGTCAAATAGATAGAGTGCTTGTGTTGGTCAAAATACATTGTTCATCCCAGACTTTATCCATGCAAGAAAGCTTAGCCAGTGCTTGTATGCAGTGTCTGAGTGGAAGGAGGGTGCAAGAAAATTCACAATCCCACACCCTGCACACAGTCCTTTCATGATTGGTCCAAACACTTCCAAATTGCACAGTACCCTCAGGAAGTTTCTCTTTCACTGCTTTGACAAAACACCTCTTCTCTATGAGAGCTGAGCCCATTAATTGAGAAATGAGCCCATGAATCAGTGTTTATGTTATCCAAGGCATGGCATGTTCATTCCTTACAATGCTGGTTTTCCTCAGGGTGCTGTGGTTTGCTAAGTTAGATGCCTTGTATAAATTCAAACGAACTGTATCAACACTGCCTGTGTGCAAAGTGTGAGGAGCACAAGCTAACAGCGTATCCTGTAGTGATATTCAGTGACATGAACAAAACAGAAATGTTCACTTTGCTCCCGTTCTGCAGGGTAGGTCTCAATGTTTAGAATTTCTAGGCTCTGACTGGATAAGGCATGCAGGATGTCACATCCTAGTGGAGGCAGTCTTCTAAATGCCTTCATGAATAAGGCAGTGAGGTGAAATTAGAAACCCTTTTTTGTATAAATCAGGATGTTTCTTGAGTTTTCTTGTCTTGATGCTTTGCATCTTGAGTTGTAAGTAATGAATTTATTGAAATACTCTTTCAGCAAAAACCAGGAAAGTCAGTTTGCATTGGAGATACAAACCGCTTCCTCTACAAGTTAGTGAAGGGATTGCAGAAGTTATACTTTACACATCACTATGAGATGTGTGCTTTACCTTTATTTCTTTGTATTAGTTATCCACCAATTGATTTTAGTTGTTCCAGAAGTGATTATTGCTATTTCTTCCACGTTAACTTTATAATTGATGCAGTAACCTTTTGTTGGCTTAGAAATACTCTTTAAAATGCAAGGTAAATCCAGAATTCAAATATTCCATATTCTTTCTGTGTGGATTGCTCTGAGCTATATGGTAGGTAAAAGAATAATAATAGTCTGGGCAACAAAATATCCATCTTTGAGTCTTGTTTCTACTTATTGGTTCATGCAAGTGGTGAGGTCTATTACCTGTGTCTCGTAAAAACATGTACTACTTCTGCTCAGCATGCCAATAGGAAACTCTATTAACATTTCTGAGCTGTGAGTGTGGCATCTTGTGCAAAAGTGCTTCAACAGTGGTTACAAACTAACAAGGAGGCATCTGCTTTCATTTTGATGAGTAGTATGTGCTGGATGTTTTGATTTAACTGCTTGTAAAAAATTTCTGTTGTACTCTAACAAGGTCCGTTTGTAGGTACAGTAAGTTGCAATTTTCATGCAGATTATTTAATGAATACATCCCGTAGCTTTAGACCATTAAAAGCATTTAGGTTAGTAGTCCTTATTTCACCTTAGAAGGATGAGTTGTGCGCTACCCTGTTTGACTTACGGTGATACTGGACCAGTGGTGACATGAGATTTGCTGAAGCTCATGTTGTCTGTGGACTCACAACCTCTCTGTGCTTATGCCACTGGACTCCATGTAACAGGAGGTATTTCTAAAGCTGGAAATAGTTGCTTGTGTTCACATTGCAAAGCTATAACTGAGCATAACAATATCAAAATAGAGTTGTTTGTAATGAACGTTGCTGATAACTTTTCATCTGAGGAATCTGCTCCCTGATGAGTGATGTGTAAAGTGGAAAACTCTGCAAGTGTGAGAGTTTAACTTGCCTTCTTGAGCACTCTTGTTTATACACCCCTTGTCCTTGCCTGGAAGTTCTGTCTGGGGTTAGAAAAGTTCAGAAAATTTGCTAATGAGAATCTCAGCAGACCAGCAAAGTTTGCCAAGGGCTTTTGCTCATTTGATTATTAAGCAAGAGAGTGTGACATTGTCCAAAGATTCTGGTGGTGTTGACTTAGAGTCCACATGGAGTTGTATTTCTAATTGACTCCAAAGGGTGAAGAACCTCAGCCCTGCTTTTGGGAGAATCTACTTCCCAGGTGATGTTTGTAACCAAATGCCCAACCCTGCTCGCTGTGAGCATTGGGGCTGGGTGTGCAACAGTTGTTATGCACAGACAACAACAGGAGGCACTGCTTTAACAGTGATGTGGGATAAGGTAAGGTCCCTTGAGAGGATCACAGGTGTTAGAGTGCAAACATACATATATATATATGTACATAAATCTCTATGTATGGATTTATAACCTTCCCTTCCAAATCAGTGAAATCGTATATTGCACACAACGGTGTTCCCCTGCCGTTGGTGCAGGGAGGAGCATGTGCTGAAACCAAGGGTACTCTGCACCAGCAGCGTTTTCTCTGCTCTGACAAGAATTGGTTAAGCACTTTGGTACTGTCCAGTTTGGGATCCAGGGAGCTGTAATTTATCTGCATAAGTGGATGGTATTTAATACAAAACAGCTTCAAAATTATTTAAGAAATGAAGTAATTTTGGATCACATGCACAGACTCAGCCCCTTATTTGCTATACAACATTCGAGGGTTTCTGCTTCCCCCCTCCCCTTGCATTCAGCCTATGCAAATGCACTGATTTTGTGGTGGCATTAAAATGACTTGGCAATATTAACACTATTTCAGTGTCTTCCTCCACACCTAATTTTCTTTCTGTGAGATGATGTGAGAGTGCTGTGCCTCGTTTTCCTTTGGTGACTTCAGTGGCGAGGCGCCTGGCTATGAGGGGACCTCTCTGCTGCCCTTTCTTCCCCGGGTGTCCATTGTGGCAGGCTCATTCATGCATCCCTAAATTCAGCGCGTGCAGCAAAACGCCAACTTCCAGGGGCAGGAAGGGTCTTCCTGCGACTGTCCCGCTGCCCACAAACGCTGCGTTTGTTTTATGCCCTCCTCTGGAAATAGCCAAACTCCAAGGAGCCTGCCCAGCTTCCCACCTAGCCTGGGCAAACTTCCCCCTGTCCCGGCAGTGGCGGGGGGGGGGATACAACAACCCCTGGCCGGGCCCCCCGGCCCCCTTAATCCCCCCGCCCGTGCGTTGCCCAGCCAACAGGCCAGACAAGCAGGTGATGCATTGACAGGGAGCAGATGGTCTCCCGCCGAGGTAAGCGGGGCTCAACAATGAAACCATATTGATCATATTGCTCCTTTTCTCTCTTTCGGCTTCAACTTCGGTCCTGAGGTTTCGCCGCTAATAACATCTCTCCCCCTGCTCCCCCCCCACTCAGGAGAGAGGAGTCTAAGCACTCACCCTGCTCACCCAGCTCCAGCTGTGTTTCCTCCTCTGCTGAAAAGCCCTCTGCAAGCAGGGGAAATCAAAGGGTGCCCAAGATTTCCTTTCTTTAGCTGCAGCCACTTCCCTCTACCTCCAAGGCCCTTTAACCCTGCCCCCCCACCCCCTCTTCTTCCTGCCCTCTTTCCCATTCAGTGTGGGGGTGAGGAGGCCCCTTCTACCCCCAGCCCAACCCAGGCAGGCACAGTACCCTTGGCTGCCTCATTGTGCACCTCTCCCTTCCTCTTCGTCCTGCCCCCTCAACCTTGTTTGTGTGCAGGCGTCTAGAAAATAGGCTGAGGGGGTGATGAATTTGCTTCCACCTGCCCTGAGTGGGGGGAAAGCTTCAGGGACACCCCCTCCATTTTCTGTCCTCTCCTATACTTGCCTGTGGCCCCAGCTCCTTCAAGTCTAGTCGAAACCATTTAAGAGAGGCAAAAGCTGATGTGTCTCACTCCCTGTCCCTACTATGTCCTCTCCTGACAGCATGCCCTTCTCCAACAGAAGAGCAGACAGAAGCATCCCCAATCACTCCCTGGGCTTGTTTCTCAACCTTTCTCCCTAAGCATGCACTGGCAGAAGCACAAGAAGGAGCCTTAGTGTTCACATTTTGCTGTTTCCATCATGTGTGTCCCTTCCACCCTTATTTATGTGTACAGATAAATAAGAGAGAAAACATGGGCATCAGCGGGCCTGCCCCCCTTGCTCCCATCCCATTCAACAGCCTCAGCCCTGTATTCACTGCTGTGTGAAGATGCTAACACCAAGGGCCTGAGCACTGTTAGCCACTATTCACAATTTTAATACTAGCTTCATAGCTGTCACATAAATTCATTACCAACTTCAGGCTTAGAATGGCAAGAGGGAACTTTAAAAAAAGAAAAAGAAGGAGCATGTAAGGAAAAAGAAAAAAGAAATCGTTAGGGCAGTTTGCTATGGTATCTGCACTTGTTTGCAGGTGGTTTTTGAAACCATAACTACTGTAACTCCATGCAGCTAAAGTAGCTGTCACATTGTGGGTTGTTTTTTTATAAATCTATTACCCCAGCCCACACTTTTCTTCTTCTTTTTTTTTTTTTTTTTTTTTTCTTACAGTAGATAAAAATGCCTATAAAGGCTTCAACCCTCCTTTTATTTCTGAGGGAGTAGAGGAAAGAAAAAAAAAGCAAAGCAAAGCAAAAGGCTTGTGAATGAATGAAAACAATGCAGGGTCACAAAGCTGTCGCAACCAATGTCATAGTGGCGCTGCTGGGCAGGCTTACAGAGGACTTCTTGTTCCTTGATTTTTATGGTGATCTGTAGAACGCATGTAGCACTTTGCGAACAGGTTTAGGACAAGTGGCAAAGAAAAGGCTCCTCACAATAAACTCTTTTCTACAGCATCGGTAGCATTATGCCCACAAACACCTGTGGTTTGCAAAGAGGGAGCTGTAAAGGACACACACAAAAAAATATATATAAATAGAGCGGCGAAACATTGTTTTCAAGTTACGCTGCATGTCGCAGTTGTGCACAATGGTGGGGTTTTTAACTCATCGGAGTCTATGGAGTTTAGAAAAGCCCCAGAAATATTACTGAATACCAATGCCAGCATTTAGAGGATACTGAGCTTGGGAGACAGAGAAATGAGATGAAAAGAGAAATGGAAAGATCAGCCTAGTAATCCAGCAGGGTATCGGTACTGCTCTGCGATGATGTGGCAGGAGCTAAGACTCTATTCCTTCGTCTCTGAAATAGCCACCAAATCCCCATGCTCTGTGAAGCAAAGGCCTGCACTGAAGTCCAAGGAGCATCCTTGTGTATACCACCCAGCCCAAGGGGGCCCAATGTTAACAGTCTGACTTGGTACCAGAAAGTACCTGACTAGGTATCAGATTAGGTATCAGAAAGTGCTTAAATATTAGACTGTTGAAAGATTATTTATCTCCCTCTCTAATGTTGGAATAAGATAATAAAATATGATTAGGAGAACCTATTAAAATTCTTCTCGGCTTCACCGAGGTGGAGTAGGTGTCTCTGGACCTCAGGACTCTCATTCTGGTAAGTGTATTGTGAGTCAGGTCTCAAAAACTTCTTGGGGTAAACACCCCCATTCATTTCAGAATAGGCAGTTATTTTCTTTCAAAACCTGTAACAAAGGTGCTCATTTGCATCCAGGAGAGCTCTGCCCAGGCAGCAACCTCTTCTCCCTCCAGAACAGCCAAAGTTATCCACTATTTCATAAAATTACAATGTTGTACTAAACAGACTTTCTTCCTATTTGAAAAAAATGAATATAACTTCTGATTCTCTAGATCCTTAGGCCATTCCCCTCTTCTGTTCCTAGCTTCTTCTTTTGGATGCCATTCCTTAGGGCTTCACATTTCTCTTTGTTATGTGTGGGGGTTTGGTTTCTTTTTTAACTCCGTGGTCTTAAATTTACCAAAACCTGCTTTACTTTGGTAAATGATAAATAACCTCCCAACATTCTTTGTCTTGAATAGTTCTGTTGCTAAGACCTTTGGTTAAAAACAACAACAAAAAAAAAGACTAAAAGACTTCTCAGTTGCCCTCAAACTTCATCCTACTCTTCCTACCTCTTTCAATTATCAATATAGTTCTGCAAGCAACTCTGATTTACTGAAATATGGTATATTTGAACCAGAGAAGATTACTGCATGTTTCACTTGGAAAGTAATCTGATACTGTGGCTAGGGCATTAACTAAAGGTGGGGAAATCAGAGTGCGGTCACCCATCTCTTGAATGACACTCTTCAGTCCTTGGAACTATCGTGTCTTGATTAATTTGGGAATCTCTGGACCTACGAATGACTTTTTAAACTGGCACACAAATAAATAAAGCAACCAGACTTTTGGATTACTTGAGAACTGCATTTCTGGGGGATCCACAAAAGAGAACAAATACTTGATAGTTTAAGATTGCTAGCCTGAGATCTGCAGTTTCTCTGTACAACTTCCCTGCAAACTGGAATGAGTTGGGAGATGCTACGACAGAGAAGGAACTGAACAATATGATCTACGTTGTTCTTAACTAATGAAATAATCTTTTCTGTTCCCCAGAGAATCTGAATATGTTTTATTAAAAATTGAACTCTTTTTTTTTCTTTTTAACAGGAAAGAGTTGAAGCTTTTTGGTTTCATGTAAGCATTCTGAACAAGAAAAATTTAGTATGAAAACTCTGCTGCTGTAATTGGGATCTGGCTTGTTCTACTGACCATACAGTTCAAAGAAGTATAATTCAAAACATTAGTTCCTAGTGCAAAATTCTTGCTTTTCTAGTAGTTATCCCTTGTATTAAGATGACTGGAATAAAGGGGTTTTTACTCCTTAGGTAGACTTTAACTATAGAGTTGAAACAAAGTACAATGAATCTTTCTGTTGACCTTGGCAGGCTTTATCTCACCTAAAACTTCTATGAAATTGCTGCACAGGGACAGACTACTCTGATTTTGTGAGGTTTTTACCCGTTGCAGGAAGTCTAATCACCACAGTAAGTGTATCGCACCTAGGAGTTTCAAATAAAATGTATGTGCACGTGCTCCTTTCCCATTATGAGTTAGATTCTTTATCTTAGAATTGACATCTGCGTTAATTACCCTGAGTTAAGCAGCAGACTTTTGTCTTCGCTAAAGCCTAATGAATTTTTTTTTTGTTTGTTTGGGACAAGCTTTGGGGTATTTTTTGAACACTTGGTTCTGACTAGGTGCACTGGTGATAATACAATCACTCCTAGAACTTAGCACGCAGCATCAGATGGGGCAGGGGAGCTATTGCTGTGCCCAGTCTGTGTGGGCTTTATCAGGACAGAATTGTGTGTAAACGACATTTTCTTGTAAGTTTAAAGACACTGTAGGGCCATGGGCAGTCAGGGATTTTGGCAACTTCATTATGCTACCACTGAAACTGTGGCTCTCCAATTCCTTTTGAAATGCTGATGTGGTTACCTGTCCTTTGTGATAATGAGGTTAAATAAGTTCAGCATGGCCAGCAGTAATTCACTACAAGGTTGATATTTTGCCTGTATGTATTTGAGACTGATAGCTTGATTGTGTGGGGTAGGTCTGCTTTCTGTATGCTTTTCTGGTTGTCACTTGAGCATGGACTGAGATTAAGATATTTTCTTTGCCTTTGGATCCGTTCCAGACACTTTTTTGGACATCCCTGGACCATTCATCTTTCAGAAGTCAAAAGACATGTATACTATGACCTATTTTGGTCAACTTGAAGTTGATCAAACAATGAACCTCATATTCAAATGGGTATTGGCTAGGACAATTACAACATAATTAATTATTGCAATTTATCACTTTGTAAATCACTAGTTTGCAGCCCGATCCAGGAATTCTTTACAGCCTCATGTAGTTCTGTTAATACCAATCAAGTGTGAGATCATGAGGCTAAAACCTTTCAGGATTATCCATCTGTATACTTTGATATATAAATAGTATTACTGCAGTCGATGGGACTAGTTAGAAGTGTAAAGCCACGCATGGAAGTGATTGCAATAGTGAATCTATTGGCCTTTGTTCATTATGAATTGCTTGGCATAATTTGGTGTATATACACAAATACCTTCAGACTTGTAGATTTATATACATACTTATGCACATAAACAAAATTTATCTTCTCTTTCAACAGTGCCAAAGTAGAACTTTCTTGACTATAAAGCAAAGAATGAGTCCAGGTTTTTGGAAATGGCTAAATACTATATTACTTGTACTTTGTCATTTAGTTTTATAACGTCTATATTCATGCTTTTTTGCAGTTCTTGTTGGTTCTGGGAAGTTTGCTGACTGTGGAAAGACTATTCTGTTTGAGATAAGCCCTCCTGACATTCAGAATATGCTCTTTGACCTATATCCTCTATTTCTGCTTTCTCATATGCACACTATTCTTTTTGTTCATAGCAAGGAAACAGATTAAAGAGATAGCAGGCAGTGTGAATTTTCAGCTCTGACAGAGCCTTGAAGTATCATCAAATAAGATTATTACTTTGAGAAGGGCAAGCAGTGTGCTTGGCTCAACAACCTGACAGCATGTACTGACTTGTTCTTAAAGGTGCTCTCCTGAGCAAGAATTACTACCACTGAGCTGAATTTATCTGAGTCAGGAGTGCGGGAGTGGATGCTATGGGGTTATCCGTTACATGACTTTTGGATTAAACCAGGTTTCTCTAACAGATTTTGCAAGTTAACAGTACTTCAGCTTCCAAATGCTTCAAAATACAGTCCTGTCATCCCTGGTAGCTGCTGCAGCCATTGGGTTCTGCACTGTGGCAGCAGTCTGCTTGTGTGAAGTAAACTGAGGGCCAGAATCCCAGGTTCCCTAATTGTTTCCTGGCTGCACAGAGTAAGAAGCTTATAAAAGAGTTGAGATTAAATCTGCGTCTGAGCAAAACAAACAGGACCCGTTTGTTGTAGGCTGAAAGAGGCAGACTGGCTATAGTTTCTGGCTTTCACATTATTGTCACCATGCTACGAACACCATGGCTGCTTCCTTTGCGCAGACAATTGAAAACTCCAATATTCCATACCTTAAAAATCTAGCGTTATAGTTTGTTGCATGGTTTTCCACTCATTCATGTTGCTCCTCAGTAACTTAGCAATGACCAGTCAAGATATGCACACACCATATTGTTTTACGTGTTTGACTAGAACACTGACAGATTAATAGGAAGGGTAAATAGCTACACACTCTGTGGTGGCTCAGTGTGGGCTGGCAGGATTGACTGCTGCCAGACTTTGTTGTATTTGCACAGAGGAAGCCGCAGCAAAAGCCTGCTGGGGCAAGGTGACGTGGGTCATGGGTATTTGTTTCTCATCTCTATAGAAAACAATTGTCCTCTCAATGGAAGACAGCTTTTGGAAACTATGTGGTTCCACTATTGGGGAAGCATTTGTACTTCCAGAGCGCTAAATAAAATGCAGCTATAGAGTGGCAGATGCATTAAGTGTCTGCAGTACGCTGTGTATCATGCCTGGGAGTTTAGCTTCATACACTGATAAATTACTTTCACCTATCTCTTTGACTTGCTCAGTTTAGAAGTACAAGGGTATTGCTCAGATTTTTATCAATATTTTCCTGTCATTTCCTTCCATGCTCAATACTTTTCTATGATATCAATTTAACAAGAGCGCAAGGCGCTGCATTTTTCCATGAGATACCTACTTTGGTTATTACCAAAGATCATTATTTTAACAATTGCTAGAGTATCACCTTGAAAGCCCATCTGAGATTATATCTTTACAGAATTAGATAACATTAAAACACACAGTGACACTGAGCTTCTAAAGTGCTTATAAACCTGACAGGCACCTAAAGAAGCAGTATTTTCTCCCTGCTAGTTTCCAGTGGGAGGTACATCACAAAGACAGTTTTAGACAGGTCAGATACCTGTCTGAGGCCAAGAGTTGGGAGCCCATCTTCTTCACCTGTGGAGATGTGGGCAGGGCAAATGGAGACACTTGCCTTAGGTTCCCTGGGTAGATGGTCTTAGTGCCTGTCTAAGAAATGAAAGTCCTTCTGAAGGTCATGTGAACATAGATCACTTGGATGTACATTAGGTAGTTTAAGTACTGATAGTGGTGGTGGTCTGCAAATACAGACAGAGTGCTGAGGAGGTTGAAGAAATCTTAGGAGTTTGTGATAGATTAACTTTCAGGCTTCCTCCCTACCCCCCCTTGGAGTTATCTGAGCTCAGAGGTTGGTGCTAGCTTGGGGGGTGTGCCCACACAGACTACAGTGGTATTACCAGGCAAACCTGATGTTGTCTCCAAAGGTCACACGGAGTCCCTTGCCCAAGGCAATTTTAAACCATTTCTGAAACTCAATTTTATGTCTTAAACTCCCTCCTTTCCTGAGTTACCCTTGAGGATAACTGGGGGTTTGCTATGAACTGCAAAGATGCAGGGACTTCCCACTGTGTCTGACGATCAACATGTTGATTACACAGTGTCAGTAAATTTTCTGTGTATAAAGATTTGTGTAATGCTCATTCATGGGATGCCCTGCTCTCTATTTAGTTACTAGATATGATTTTATTCTATGTATGGTAGTGCCTACATGCAGTGTGAGAAGATCATCAGCCCCATGCAGTGTAGGAATATGCTCGACATAATATTGTTTTGTCCCACATTCATGCAGTTGGTTTCTTTGAGACAAAAAAAAAAAAACCAACAAACCAGCCAAAGTGCACATGACTCGAGCTTAGTAAGTTTCTGAATTCATGAGACTCACTTAAAATCTGTGGTGGCTAGAGAAACTATCCATTGCTTATGCATCATTCCCAAGCATGTTGTCATCCCACAAGAAAATCAGTGTGGGAATCAACCCCCTATTGTTAAAATAATGTAAATACAAGACAAAGAGCATTAACTCCAAAATGGGAGGAAAAAGGCAATTCCTGCCCTTCCTTCCTGCCGTCTGTTTTACCCTCCTCTGTTTCAGTGTAACTGTTTACACCATAGCAAATAAGGTGGCCATAAAGTACCATCATCCTGAAAGCGGGTGGCATGAACGGGATGCTGTGGGGTGAAGTGGTGTGTGAGCTTGCAAAGCCTTGGTTGCTCCCTGGTGAGTTCCCCTGACCGAGCACTAAATACCAGAGGGCTCATCTTTCCATGCAAGCTGCAAAAGCTACTTTGCATTGCATGTGGGGTAAAAGATCATGTGCGAGGGCTGTAGGCAATAATGCACTGTGTGTTCAGGCTCTAATTTTCCTCACTGTATTTGTTTTGTATAGATGTGATCTGATTTGGTGATGTTTTATGGTAACTTTGTAGTGATTAAAACGACTGCAGAAGACCTAAAGATGCAGACTGGGTCCCAGACTGTTTTGTTTTTTTTCTCTTCAAGTAGAATATTTGAATAGGTTAATGGCCACAATAAACCTGTGGACAGTCCAGAGCCACATCATGATGTGACAGTGATTAGTTGCTGCTGTTTGGTAATGGAGACAAGACTCTCTTTTTCCCTCATTTACAATGACCTCGCCAGCTGTCACTGGATCTTTTCAGCATATGCAGAGACACTGTGAGGCCTCCATGCCATGGAAGAGGGCTCTGTTTTTTGGCCATAGTAAGTTTTACTGAAACTTCAGATGTACTGGAATATATCTATATCTACCTATATATGTATATATATAGAAGGTATTTTACGTGTATATAAAAACTGAGGCAGAGCAGTCATGGGGAATTTAAATGTGTTGCTGTCTTAAAGTTTTTCTTCCGAGGTTTCTGGGGTTGCAGTAGATGTATTCAACTTTTTTGATGGTAACAACACAACTTCATCATAAAGAATTTTTACTTTTATACCTGGTATGCCAGTCTGTGAAGTCTGTAGGATCAAAAGCTAAAGAAGCAAATAGGAAACAGTATCAGATATGAAGATGCCTGTTAAAACTTTCTGACTCATACAGCAGGCAAAACACTGGAAACTGTTTAAGTTTCCAGTGTTTGGAGGCTTTTTTGTTTCCCTTTATTTAAAATGGAGATGCCCCTGCCTGCCTCTCAGCAGCTACCGCAATACTTTCTCCCTGATGTCTCCTTCCCATGGGGCAGGCTCAGGCTTCCCAGGAACAGCAGCAACTCCTGGGCTTCAGGTATCACTGGAGTAACTAGCTCTGCTAGACACCTTTTATGCTACATGGCTTCATGCATCACTATTCAGAAAGGTCTTTACAGAGGCTCCCCATGAAATTAGGGTGTAGTTTCATATTCCCCATGAAGAGTTTTGCTAGTAGGGCCTGATGCTTGCCCACTGCACGAGGGATGGCTTTTTCATCCCAAATATTTTAGTGTCTCAAGTGACACAGTACCTGCATGAAAAAGCTGTGCAGAAACTGCTCCGGGCAAAACATTGGCTTAAACTTGAGCATAGGAGTTACTGCTGTGACCTTAGAACCCTAATAATTGCTTCTTTCAATGTAGTTGCCTATGTGTGTAGGAGAGATTAGATGTATGTGGTAACTGGGATGTGAGCAAATATATGAGAGGTCTGAGAGTGTAGGGATATTCTGCTCCTCAGAGAGATCATATCCTAAGTTCCAGGGATGAGTTTTGGCTGACTGCATCTATACAACATGATTAGCAGACGCTTTTCATTAGTATCCATCATATTCATGACTTTACACGGTGAGATTCATCAACAGCTGTACATGTGGGATGGGTAAAGAATGGAAGTCAATAGAAGTTGCATCAAATTTTACTGTTTTAATTGGATTTTCTTTCCAGGTTGCTTGTTGTAAAGTCAATTGTTTTTAATGGACTTTATAAAATATTGCTGTTGGTTATTTCTGGAGAATCCACCATGTTTTACATTTTTGAAGCATTTTTTATGTTTCCTAAAACAGATAATACATACTGATACTGTCAAAAGCATCACTGGCATTTAGGTACCCAGTCCTAAATTCTGTAGAATTTAGATAAAATTGTGCAGAAAGGCTGTCTCCTGGCTCATCTAAGTATGTATGATGCAATAAAAGAAGTGCACAGTACAATAAAAAAATACATACTGTACATAGTACAATAAATAAAAATAGTTAGACATGAATTTACCTTCTTTAATGAACTCAGAGCCAGCATCAATGCAGACAGTAAAGATTACAACATGCTGCAGTACATGCACATAACGGCTGCTATCTATTGTGTGGTTAATAATTTAAGGCTAATAGAAGACCCTGATAGAGACTGACTAGCTCTGGAAGACTCCAGACAGACGCTGATTAGTTATGAGCAGGACTAAATCCATGATGTTACCATAATTAATTATTTTATTTTTCACTGATTTGCTATTTTTGGGTACTCCTTGCCAGGAAGAAGAGGAATGCTACATTCCTGATTTACTTTCCTTTGAAAGCCTTTGCAGGAGCAGGGTGTCCCATACTATGATTTTGTACAACCCAGATACTGAGAGCAGAGTTACTTTTTGGTACAGAGGCTGAATTCTGACCCTCTCAGTGAGAAAGGGGTACAGGAGGGGATACAAGCCCTATAGTGGTGAGAGAGAGGAAGGAGGAGAATAGGAATAAGCTTGTGTAATAGGAATTATCTCTGATCTACCGGCATGGATGGAAAGTTTCAGAATAGGGAAAGATGTATCACATTTGAAAACAAGTTTGGCATCTCCAACAATGTGGGTGGTTAAACCCCCACAGGACTCAGTTCTGTCACCTTTCTTAATTTTACTGCCAGATTAGTCCATCTTCCATGGTAGTAAAAACAGCAGAAAGGTGGACGAGGATCTGGACTTCCCTTCAGATGTATGACAGAAAGACCTCTATAAAATGGACTGCACCTAAATGGTTCAACATTTAAACCTACAATTAAGATAAAGATGAAATTCAGAATCCCAGAGCAGGGTGGCTGGAGAATAATGAAAGTACTTGAGTAAACCTACCAGATAAGAAAGCCTTGCAGTGAGGAAGACTGGCCTCATTGCAACACGAGGTATTTGGCAGTGTTGTCATCCATCCGCCTTGTCGGGAAATCTATATATGGCCTCAGGTACAAGCCTGGAGTTCTGGATCTCTGTTGCAGCCATTGAGTCCTGCTGACAGCCAGCGGGTCCCTTCTCATTCAGATACACGGCTGCTGCTTTGTGAGCTTTTCCTCTTTCCATAACTTACAGTGCCACGAGCTCTGGGTTTCATGTAAATAATTCTTGAGTCATTACCCAGCCCTTTCTGTCAATACATTGGTAAATGCTGACAGCAAAACCACTTGTTACTGCAGCGCTGGTTCTTTGAAGGCTAGAAGTAACCCCAATCTTCTCCTACAGAGAAACATTACTGATAGCTTTCTGCCACAGCACTTTGTGCAAAGACCTGGAACAAAACCAAGATTTGTTAAGGAGGGTAGGTGACTCTTGTTTCCAGTGCAGAAGATATTTTTTAGGAGCTTTTATTTCTTGCAATATGTCCTTAAGCTGAGAGGCAGGACAGGCAGTTGTTCTGGGGGCCCTGCTTACTGCCCTGCCACTTATCGTGGCAGACCTTCCCTCATCTGCAAGAAGTGGGGTGGAGAAACCTGTATGGTTGGGGTAAACTGGAGCAATGGAGACTAAGGGCTGAATTTTGGCTTCTGTGAGGGACTCACCTTGCTATTATTACTGAAAATTTGTAGTCATGATGTTGAAGTTCAATCAGGCTGAAATGCAAAGTCATTTGGTGTTGTGGGGGGTTCTTTCCTTTTTTTTTTTTTTACAAAAAGTCTTGAGCTTTCGTGCTGGTTTTGAGCTGGTTATTTTTTTTTTCTGCTGGAATTTAACATTTCTTTAGTTTTAAAATGCTGACAAATTAAATTATTAAAAACTCACCACTTGGCACCATTCAGAACACATAGAAAAAGATATGAGATTTTCCTTATTTGTTGTACCATACTCTTTCAATGGTCTTGTAATTAACAGGAGGGTTCAGTTTTATTTGGCCATATAGTGGCTTACTGGCATTTTCTGTTGGCTGTGGAGACAGGAGTCAACTTATATGCTATCAAATTAGTTCCTGTATAATTTAATTAAAGGGGTCTGTCTACACCAGCACTTTTTCTGGGTAAGGTCTAGGAAAACCCTTCCCTCACATAAAAACATCTTGGCTCTTCTGTATCTTTATTCCATCTGTGGTGTTCTTTCTGTCAAAGCTTCTGCCATGTTGAAAACCTGTGTCTTGTACAAGCTCACTGTGGAGTGTAACCGTGTGTAACTGTGTTTAACCATGGTAAGAACTTGATACAGAGAGAGAAAATGTTGCTGAAGCATTAATGCTTTTGCAAAACAACCAGTTTTTGAAATCTAGATTGTTTTGTTCAAAATCCAAAATTTTTGACCATTTACCACCTGTTTGTTTATTGTTTTTTTCAGAATATCAGCTTGTTCCTTCAAGAAAAACTAAGTTTTTAAAAGACAAATGTGAAGAGAGTCTCCACTGAACTCAAAATCCATTTTCTTTTTAAAATGACCAAGCAGAACTGCAGACTCCATCTGCTTATCGTGCCCCAGCTCTCACTGGGAGGCAGAACCAAGGACTCTGTGCATGAGAAAACCATGACACTGAGCTAGCTACACATTTTTGGTCTCCCAGATTTCCACATGGAGGGCGTGTGCGGCCATCAGGAATCAATTGCCTAAACGCCTAGTACAACGGCAGCCTGATGCCTCACACGTCCAAGTTCTCCAGCTTCCCACTGGTGAAAGTGCATCACATATGAAGGAAAAGGAAAACACAAAGAACAATTATAGATCTTTGCCGGATTTCTGACGCTGGAAAGGCCCAATCGAAATTTCTCATCCGACTGTCCTGAAGAGAGGAAAAACACTTATCTTAAAGATTCATGATCTGAGAGCCCGATAGGATCTGCCGTTTCCATAGAGCCGGGCCCTAGATTTCCCTTTAATGTAATTAAGCCTGAAGATTTATGAATACAACAGGCCAGAACTTGATCCATGTTCATTTTCAATTACTGCAGTGAAAGGCCTCCATCCAGATGTCTCTATTTACAGCATTCACACAGGCAGGACCAGGGGCCGGGGGGGGAGGGACCGCAAATTGTCACACTTGTTAATTCTTCACTGAGGACACTCAGCAGAGGTCTTGGCTTTGACCCTGTGACAAAAGGCAGGGGTCCGCTGGAGCAAGTGCATCAATGATGAGGGGGCTGACCCGCCGACCCGTCGGGGTCACTCCCTCTGCTTTGTAGGTATTTGGGTAATAATGGGGGTCCATTCCTTATTTTTATTTCTGTTACAGTGCCAGGGCATGGAAAGAAAGAGAGGAGCTCTGATGTGAAAGACAAACATACATAATGAGAGGATCAAGCTTCCCCTGGCAACAGTAACGACTATGAAATGCTACAGGGGAAATACACAGTACTTAGTGACCCACATAATCAGGCCTATTTTAGCAGCATTGTTTTACTTTCCTTTTGAAGCCTTTTTTTTTTTTTTTTACCCTTTCTGTTTTCATGTTCCCAGATCCATAATTTAGTTCGATGAGCAATATTTGGGCACAGTGTCTTTTCTCTGTCACCGGAACTATCCTGGTGCCCTAGGTAGGTTTTTAATCACGCGCATGGCGGCTGGTACAATGCCAGGCGTTGTACTGTCTGTATGTATTTTTTATTCCTGTTCCTCACAGCTCCTGACAGACCCATGACAGACACTTTTTTGCCCCCTTCAAAAATGCTTAAAGAAAAGTAACTGAAGTGTCACCGTAAAAAGAAGACTGTACCTTTCAGATATCTACACAGAGCTCCGTGCTTTGTTCCCCTCTGACAAAGCTAGCGAAACATTGTATGTTCCTAAAAGCAGCAGTTTCTCTCTCATAATGGTGTTTCTATTTTCACAGCACCAGGAACAAGGCTGTGGCAGTGCAATATTGTTTTCACTGAACTATAATTGCATGTCATAAATTAAAATATCTTCGTTACAGCAAACCCTTTACAAATTTTTCCAAAAGGCTAGATTATTTCTTGAAATAGCAGAAAATGTTCCACTCCATTAGCATTTCAAAGAGATTTATTTCTTTTGCCTTCTGAAGCTGTACCTTTTTGGCTTGCAGATAGGTTTAGAGGTTTTAAAGGGATTTGAACAAACTTTGCCAATGTGAAATTGTGAGCAAAACCAGAAGCCCAAAGCATCCTCTTCACTTTCAGGCAGTGAATAAAAGCTGTACAAATACTGCCCAGGAATGGCTGCTATATAAAACTATTTGGAAATGAAAAACAAAAAGTGGGAACAGCTGATGCTATCGAAAATGTCAATTTTTTAATTACTTATCAGGATGAAATTCAGGATTTCCTAAAAAAACCCAGGAAATGAGAACAACGTCGGAAGAGTGGGTGTCACTAATTAGGATAGCCCTGTTGTAATTTGTATAATACAAGTTTGGATCCTGCTCATTTATCTTCAGAGATAGAACCCAATTGCTCTCACCAAGAATCATATTTTAGCTTTACCTTTAAAACCTATTTTAGCTTTAGGCGCTCTTGTTTTTTAGCACAGATTTCACCTTGTGGCTCTAGATTTTGATGAAACATATGTTTCTCTGGTGATACTTCTTGCTCTCATAGATGGATGGGAGTCCTAAGTGGGACAGCAAGGCACAACCATTGCTTCAGAGTCTCTACACTGGGGTGCGCAGTGCTTGCCTATCTTTTTTGGGTTAGAATCTTGTCATTATCCTAGTGTCCCACCCCTGCAGTCACTCTGAGGAAAGCCAAGGATGGTGACTACAGGCTGTCAAGAAGGACCTGGCAGTTCAAAAGTCTGATAAACAATAAAGAGAAAACCAGATTAAAATATTTCAGTAAAATAAAAGTCAAAACATTTGCTGTTGTTCATGACTATGGTAAGAAGATCAGACTCCTCAGTAGCAAAGCTTGTGATCCCAAACCATCACAGGAAAAGGGATGGAGGAGGTAGTAAGATAGAATGAGAAGAGAAGCATCTTTCTTCTCATTATCCATCCCTGGGAAGGATTGGACTGATCCAAAGCAGTGTTTCCAGGTATAATTTGCAATTTTCATAAGAAACAACCATTTTAGTTCCTCATAAGGAAGCAGGGATTTATTGTAGGAACTAACAAGTGAAGTTGAATGTTTGTGGGTTGATCTTCCTGCATTCATCCATTCAATCCTTACTTCTCTTATGGTCAGGAGAAAGGATGAGACAGTGAAAGCAATGATAACCTCTGACTGTGTCTTGGAAAGCACTGTCTGGCCTACTGGGAACTGGGTCACCGCAGAGCACTTCAGAAAACCCACCTGCAATGGCCTGTGATTAACATGCAAGTGAAGACAAGTTGTGGTAATTACGCACAGGTAGTTTCCATGCCATATTGCTCAGTTGGTGCTTGTATTTTGTCTTGTTCTGCAAATGTAAATTTTGTGAATTTTTATTTAAAAATAGAAATTCCATAATTTTAGTTATTTCTGGTTAACGAGCATTGAAAAATGATGACAAAATAAACCTCTAGTTTGAATGAAAATTGCTCTATGAGCATGCTGGAAAAGAAGGTATATGTAGGCTATTCGTAGGAGTTATTTTACTTGAGAATACTTTAACTTCACATCACTTAATGTCATAACTAAATATAGTTACATCTTGAATACAACATGCAAAAAGCATACAAAATTCACCTTTCTTCCCTCAGGGAGAAGAGACTCTTTGTCTCAAGCAGGTAACTGAGACAGTGCTGTTCAAACTCCTTTTTGATGGAGGAGAGATTTGAAATCCACAGTGTAGACAGCAATTAGGAAATTGTATGATGGTGTTGAAACAGGCCAGGGACTGCTCTTTGCCCAAGATTCGTTTATATTAATATTCAAAGCAAAGTTTCCTACCAGATTCTTACAGAAATATGGCCCTGCAGAGGTCGATGGGAATGTTCTGATTTAAATAAGTCATTATTGTTTCTTCTTCTGTAGGTAACAGTGGTTTGCATCCCAGGACTTCAAAATATGTGCTCCAAGGTTTGATATTGAAAAATTCACATGTGTGATGTAGCTGCTGGGTGTGACATAGGTTATGGAGTTGCATAGTTTTGGTGACTAACAGTCGAGGAATTTGGATGTTTGAAGTCCTGACCTCTCCCTCACACCCATGTACCTGGCAGAGGGCAGCATCACAAACCTGCCAGCTCTTCAAAGGGAGACAACAGTCTCTCTGCGTCCTCCGTCCACATGGGGAAATGGCATCTGGGAACACCTGTGTTACTGGTCTGTCTCACCTGTGCCTTTATGGAGGGCTCTGGATTTGCCTCTGATCCTTCAGGGAAGACTTTGGGGTAAAAGCAGGAAAGGGAAGGTGTGGCTGAGAAGTGCAAGGAAGGAAGACTCCTTCTACCATGTCTCCTCCTGGTCTCTGAGGATATACCAGTATATCCCAGTACTCTCATCAGTATTCTTTTCCACAGTAAACCTGGCTCTAATGGCCAGGGTACCACATATTCCCAAGTTTTATACATGGGCTTAGCCTGCTTTTAGTTCATTGGATAGCGGGACCAATCTTTGTACAGATGCAGAATGCGTGTAGCTTTTGCAGGTTCAAAAACCAAAATTGATGGGTCTATAATTGCATCTCTTCCTTATACGGTAGAATTTGCCGCATGGCAAAATGACCTGAGATGATGTAAGCTGCTTTATTAATAAGTCCTAACTCTCCCTTTCCCCCCATACTCTCTTGAATTCTGCTTCAGGGATGACCGAGTTCATCCTAGATAATCTCAGCAACGAGATTCGCTTGCTTTACTCTTCCTAAAAAGATAGTGAAAAAGCCCAAGAGTGGTAAGAAATTATGATTTGCTGCCAGCACCTCTGACTAATGCCAGTATACAGGCTATTTTCCAAGTGTTCCTCTTTGTTAACCACAAAGAGTCATGGTATCTTGAATTCTCATATACTGGACAATTCATGTTATTCTTCAAAATTTTAATTGTTTTTATTGTTGTTTATCCTTTAAACAACCAGCCTTTATGTGTATAACCACATTTATTGGCTTTTATCAGGCCTCAAGAGTGTGCATTCCTCCTTTAGTTTATCATTTACAAGATTGCCTCATACCCTTGCTGAAAATACCTGAGAAAAACTTTTTGACTGCCATTGGGGTTGTGTGGATAATACTCAGGTAAACATTTATTTGTTCTTTCCACTGTACCATGACTCTCTCTGAAGATTTTGAACGTTATGTCTTGAGTCACAGCACAGAAGCTTAAGATATACTTCCAAAATCCTTTGAAGTGCCAGCAGAGACACCTGTTCTGCTTTCTTAAAAAAATCTGGCCAAGTAATCTGCTAGGCAAGGTATAAATGACTTCCTATTACACAGGAAATGAATGATGTGTTATTTTCAGAGGGATAAGAAAAATCTTAAACTGACCAGCAGCTTAATGTGGCACCTCGGTCACTCATTTTGGAAAAATGTTTTGAAGCAATTCATATTAAAGAGCTCTACTTTAAACAAGGTGAGTTTGAGCTTGAAGATCTTGCTCACTTATTGGCTCAAAGTCTCCTGAAGGCCAAGATGTTTGTAAACCTATTTAAAATCACCTGAAATCCATTGCCATTAAAACATGGAAAGCATTTCCCTTACCTCTGCACTGAGCTGTAGAAAGTTTGGAGCATCAAGCAATCTTTCTCTTGAGTGTTTTTTTCTGACTTTGAGCTCTGCTTATTCCCTTGGGTTTTTTTCCAAAATGTGTTTTTTATTAAAAAGACCTTATGTAGTAGGTAGAACCACAAGTACTCCCATTTGCATTTTGTGCTGTCAGTGTAATGTAATTGCTGTTGTGAGGATGGGTTTAGCTTGTTCTCTGAAAAGGGCCAGAAGTCTGTTGTCACGTTCGTGTGTTAGAGATATCAGCCCTCCCTTCAATATTCAATTGTTTTATGAAAGTAAGAGCTAGAAAATTAAAGTAATTAAAGCTGAAAATCCCCAATGCAACTTCATTTTAACTGAGATGCTGTTGATCACTTGTATTTTGTTTTTCTCCTTGCGGGTTTGATAAATGAGGCACTCGCCATACCAGTTCAAATTTCCAACGGCGCGTTTCGCTGTGAGGTTTCGTATGAAGTTTATTTGCTGCCTAGGTAACAAATCCAGATGTGGCACTCGTCTGTGTATTTTACTGAATTATGTGGAACAAGCTGAGGACAAACACGGGAGACCATACTCAGTTAAAATATATGCTGCAGTATCCCAGGGCGTTACTAGGGAAAACAAATATACTCCTTGTCATTTGGATTTGTCTGGAAGTGAAACCAGAAGCTTGGCATTTAGACATAAATAACTGCCTGTATGATTTCCATTATCTTTAGTTGACCTGAGATTGTTTTACTTTAGAAAGTAATTGCTTTGTGTATTGATTAAAGCCTCATAACTACAGTGTTTCAACAGAGGAGAAAATGCGAGCAGAGGGAAGAACAGGATTGATTGCTGCTACAGAAAACTAACAGTAGCTTGTGTCTTTTTATCTCTGATAACTTTAATCTTGGAACTGGTTTTCTAATTGCGATTCACTTTAAAATGTATGCTTCTGAAATGCAAAGCTTGGCTTGCTGCTGGAATTGATACTGTTATTGATAATAATTTTACACATCAGTGTAGTACAGAGATATGCCTTCTTGGAAGACCAACTGCATTTTCTAGAGGGTAATCCACCTCACAAACAAAAGCCCCAATACTTTGCCACTAAAGGGATTACTGAGGAAAAAAAAGGAGGGTTGGGACACCCTGCCATATTATATCTAACTTTCTGTTCTGTGCTGTTTAGCATGATAATGACCTGAGATTCAATACACTGAGAAAATATAAAAGGTATTTTCTGTATTTAATGAGGTTAGAAATGAAGGTAATATCCACAGTACAAATACATTGTGTTTATTATATACCTAGAATTGTACTGACTTCACTGGGAGGTTCTGCAATATCACAGCAAATTATCCTCCTGTCACCTGACCTCGCCTCAAACCAAAATGGATGTGACCTAGAAGGGGCTAGAATCACCTCTCTTCGTTTTGGTGAATGGCTCAACTGCTAGGGACAAAAGGCTGGGACGGTGTTTGTGGTGACTGTGGTCTGAGACTCCCTCTCTGGGCTGAGACTGTCTGTGCTCCAAGCATCTCCTCCTCTGCCCTGGCTTTGGAAGCTGAACCTTTCATACTTTAGAAAGCAGACTTGTGGGATCAGAGAAAGAGAGAGAATGAGCTTGATTTTGAATAAAGAGCTAGGAGTAGTCCTGACCACCAAAGTCAACTACAGTTTTGCCATGGATGAGGTGAGGGTCAGGATTTTGTTAGATGAGGGGATCTGTCAGCTTGGCCATGGATGCTAACCCATGTTGGATCTGAAGCAAGCTGCTCAGAAGTTTACTATGATGTAGATGTTCAAGAGAAGGCAGTTTGCTGGGCAGGAATGGGACAGAAAGATACATAAAGACATGAGGGATCGCAGTGGAAGAGGTTGGAAATAGTTTTACAAAAACACCAACCAATAACTCACTTTGCATCTTCTCAGACAATAACAGAAACACTGGCTTGTAATGTATAAAATTCTTGCACTGTAAAATAATAAGTGAAATCTGAAAGTGGAAAAAACTCCAGTTTACATTATTGTCACTAGAAGGATAACTAAATTTAGGAGGCAATCTTGTTAATATTGATGAGGGTGATGTTTAATAGTAGATGTTCTGAAATCTTTGGAATTACCTGGACTTTTCCTTTGGACACTTTAGGTCAAATCCTGTGTAATCAAAGCGACTGTAGAACACATTTGCTGTGACCAAAGTAACTCGAAGGAGGATCCTGACAGTGTTGTCTGAAACTCCTCCGTAGTTTTGCTTGCTGTGTTAGTGGTTTAACTGTGTATTTGTGCATCTATGATGATAGTTCTTCCATAACAGTTCACAGAAATATTGAGAATATATTTTATATTCCACATGGATCTGTAGCCCGAATTATCTTCCATTTTTAGAGGCGGTTGTTTGACTGAACAGTGGTGAGTTTGAGAGGCTCCATAAGGTAATACTAAATTTTAAAAAAGTGCACATCTGTCAGCTCTTGACAGCAATGAATCTTAAGTAGGTTTGCAAGTTATTTATGGGTATCAAAGTGATGTTCCTATTGTAGATCAAGAGCCATAGTGTGCTTCCCCTCACTCCCGCTTTCCCCCTTGCAGTGCTGTAAATCTAACTTCTGCCCATCCTATTGTTCAAAGAAAAGCAGCCATATTGTGCTGATTGCTATTAAATTAAAGCAGAAAGGGAGGGAAACAAATGCGGAAGCCAATCTTACCAGCAGGGATACCACTATCTTTTATTTTGCCTTTTGGGGGTCACAAAGTCATGGCAGGCAGCTGACCTCTGATAACCTTTTCAGTGCCACAGCATGCAGTTTCTTTCGGAAGAACTTAATTAAATACAACTGAAATTCCCGGCTAACATTTGTTCCTGAAAAGAGTCGTCTTTGATTGGTGTTTTCTGCTGAGGGGACAACAGAGATGCTGCTTTTGTTCCGAGGAGAAAAGTTGGCATATGTTAGTTAAGGATTTGTGGTTTCCTATGGTGGTGCTGGGTCTTTCTGAAGATTCACCGGGGTTCTCAGCTAGAGCTGGAGCACTACAGCAGTGCAGGGAAAGCCCACCAAACAAGTTGTGTGTAGCTCGGTCCATGGTAAATAAAATTATATTCTCCCCGTGGAGTTGATGTATCTATGGTAGTGTGTGTCTTTGATTATGAACCATACGATATGGAACATGTAACCACCAAAGCCTAACTGTGAGTTCCAACATGTTTAATTACAGCAAGATGAGATTTGTTTAGTTCTGTGATAGAAATGTGTTTGCAAGGCAGGAGATAATAAGTAGGTTTTAAGGTATAGGATATAAACCCAGAACACTGATTGAATTTAGACAGCGCCTACCAGGTGTGTGTGCTGTTATGAGTAAAGCTCTTTTAACTGCAGCAGTATCAGGATATAAGTCATCTTCTGTATGCTTTTTTTGGTTCAATCATACTGGCATTTTGTATGTAGGATCAGTGGCAGAACATGTAACTCAAGAGAAAAGCTGTTAATGACCTTTGGAAATAGAACTGGGCCCTTGCTTGCTCTTTGCTGAATCTCTTTAGAACAGGAAGCATTACTGACAGGTTTCAGTATAACTGAGGATGGGTGGGCATCTCTATGTCTTTGATGGAACCAAAATTAAAATTTACTACACTAGCAAAAGGCAGAGGGAAGCCCTTGCCTTCTCTTGGTGCCACAGTGGTTCTGCTGGGCTGGGTGTTCTTTCTCAGTGGGACAGGAGCTCCCTGTGAGCTCTTTGGGCAGACAGGAACAGAGGACCACCTCCTGCGCTTGTGGGTTTTCCTGGGTGTTTCAATGGGAGGTGACGCAGCACTGCTTCATCAAGAGTGGTGGGATGGGGTGTGGGAGGAGATTGGGGAAAAGATTAAAATATACCACAGGAGACACCTTCTCGTTTGCTAAAGACAGATCTGCATTGGTGAATCCCAACTAAGAAAAAAAATCCCCATTATTTGCTATCTAGCTTTCTCTTTCCTCCTTTCCACCCAGTCTTTGATACTTTATGTTTTAATCTTGCAAAAGAGAGACATGGACAATGTTTGCTGAGGCTGTGTCACCTTCCTTGGAGTTAATGCATCTCCGTGCAGGCAAAGGGTACCAGAAACCATCTGTTTTCAGGGCTGGGGCCACACCAAGCAGAAATGATGCAGTAAGAACTGGCTGGAAAGATCAGGTTACTAACTCATTAGAGGGAATGCATCCTGTTAACTGTAAAATGAGCTTCCATATTCCCTCATTTCTAGCATCTAATTTGTTAGGTGGTTTCGTTTATTAGCATACATTCAAGTGTGTGGGCACTTGTATGGCTCTTTCTTTAAGAAACAAAAACATTAACCCTCTAGTACACCACCTGTTTGCACTTCATTGTCAGCTCTGAGGGGTTATTTTATTGGCTTCATTGTTTCACTTTTCATTAACTTTTTTCTTTATTAACATGCAGGCTGCAATCCGATTTCTTTTTGCTAGAAATGGACTTCGTTTGTCATTAATACCATACTTCTGGCTGTATTTCTTTATTTAAAAGAAATAAAGCTTTTCTTTTATATCTAGTCTTTATATCTACCCTTGGTCTGTGTCTCTGTCCTAGTGGCTTTCCAAATGTACTTGATTTAGCTTTTCAATATGTAATTAATGCCAAACAAGTTAATTGCTTTACAAGTGTCCAAAATTCCCTCGTTTCATTTCTATTCATTTATCAACCTTCATTATACAACCAGTGTTCCACATAAACACAAATGATTGTTAATGAATGCCTAATGTCGTATTCATTAGAAAATCAGGTTAATGGCTAGTAATGAATATCTGAGCTACTTGTTACTTTCAAGTATGTTTTTTTTCCCTTGTTGATTACAATACTTCTTTAATCTACAAAGAAATCATACCTGTGTGTTAGGCCAACTGAAACATGATGAGGTCAAACCTCTGCAAAAGCCCACAACCGTTCCCATATTGCAGGTGCTTTCTCTTTAGGTGGAATGCAAAAGATATTTGACAAAGACAGACAACCTGAAACTGCTGGTTTATCCTCAGCTGTGATTCATCTACTTATAGGGACTACTTATCTTCTTAAAACCATTTTAGGCTAGTCAAGCGGAGAAAGATCATTCCTAGATGCCATTATAAGAGATTTCATTATGCAGGATTAATATCTGTAGTTGGCACATACTGAGACACATAGTGATTCTAATGAATAGCACATTTCTTGTTGTGGGAGTGTGTGGTGCAAACTCAAATGCTTTCCACCTAGTTTTGCAAGCCACTAAGGTTTGAGACAGATCAGTGCTCAAATTGAAAGCAGTGCTAGCTTTTATATTAGCTAAACTTTGATGAGATAGTACTGTTTTACATGCTTATGTATATCCATGTGCTGTTACAGATGAGTGGGAAGGAGCAGGTTGTATGTTATCTAGACCGTAGATTCCCAGCTGCTATGTATTGTTTCACCCCATGAGGATGATCTACCCCTATGAACTTCTAAAGCAGCATTGGAAGAATACATCTGTATGGCTAAAACTGCTGCTCTGAAAGCTGATGCTGTATGGAGGTTTTGTTGGAAGTGATCTGCTTTAGGGTAGTTATGGGCGTGGACATACAGTTCTGCACTGAATGTTGCATAGGACCCGAGACCTTCAGAAACTATACTTTGAGAAAGACCTTTGTTGAATCATAGATAAAACTGGGTTCTGAATTTTTCTGTAGTTCAAATTTCACCTGAACTTATCCCAGAGCAGATATGAGAGTCGGCCCTGACCAAATAGCTTTCTAGCTAGCCACATTCTTTCTCCTAGCGCATTTTACCTTCTGGTCTCTGTAACTGTTGTACTTTATGTTAATTAATTAGCATGTTTGGTATCTCCCACCCCACTTGTGAGTGCATTTCCATGAGCGAAGCAATTCTTGGATGTTGGCTATGGTGAAATGTTTTAAAAGGTTGTGTTTTAGTTACAAGGCTCAGTAATCCTGATCATACTAGATTACTCAAATGCAAACGTGTGTATGTGTATGCATGCATAGTGCCTTTTCACAGATATTTAGAGATAAGTAATGTTAAATATCTTTTTTCTTGCTTTATAAGGCTCTGCCTGCCAAAAAGGTTTGGCTATTTGAAGTTATATGTCCATAATAACTAGGCTATATTTCATATTTTGGTTTATAAAGTGTTGGCTCATCTTTGTTTGCTATCGCTTCTGCCATGGTAACATGAAGGCCTGGAGATCCTAGGAACAGTTGAGCTGGAGCTATAGCTCTTCCGAGGGCTTAGAAAACAAAATATCTTTTATTGTTGTCATTGATATCCATCAACTGCTTTCCTGTTTTGCCTTATTAGACCTTTAAGGGACTTCACAAACATACTGAACAATAATGGTGATGAACATGGTCCTGACGGACACCCTAAGCACAATAGCTCTTTACAATTATAAAGAAATTACTCCTTATTGGTAACTAAACCTTGAAAGAACACATTTTTCCTAATTATAAATGGTGTGAAAAAGAGTCTCCAGAGTGACTGTGAGGACTTCTGTTTGTAAGACATTGCGGATATTTTTTTTAAAAAAAGAAACACAATACAGTTAAAATGTAATTGACTCTTTATAATGTTCCTGTCAAACAAATTACAGCGTGAAGTAAGATGGGAGAATTTATGCACTGAAAGACAGTAAATTGTATTTATTACTTAATGAAAGTATTGAAGTGGCAGTGCTGCATCAGAGGACATAATCTGCTCCAAGTTAATGCTGGTAGTTTAGTTATAACCACAGTCAGGATTAGGGTCCTATGTAACACATACCTAGCTGTTATGCTGATACATGTTGTTCAATCTCTGGCAGCAGCACTTAACAGTGCTTATGGTCAGAATGATTCCCAAGGACATATCTCATATGTTGGAAGTTGAATATGTGCTGTGGGATTTTTCTGAATCATTTCTACTCACATCCTAGATTTCATCAGCTCCCTCTCTGTCTGCTCAGTGCTTTGCACTATTGGATGTCCCAAAATGCATGGGTGCTGGAGTTGCTTATTGGGCCAACACAGTTGAAACGGCTGCTAGACAGGATACAAAAGAGTGTTGTGGTACCTCCAGGATTAGAATAGATGTAAAATGGGTTCCTGGATCTGGCCTGGAAAAGTGACCAATTCATACTGATACAGGGCTTTAATATACTATGAAAACAATAGTAAGATGAGACCCAGATATGTGGTTTTGCTTACTTATGATTATTTTAGGCAAGTCAAGAGTGCCAGCCAATATGTGATAAGGAAATCTCATGTTTTGTCTTTCCATTGGGCTTGGGGAGTGGAAATTGCTGTTCAGGCAGTCTGGTTTTTAATGGTGTCTAGCCTTAGATGATTTAATTTCTAGTAAGTTATCAGCTGAGTATTTGATTTCAGAAACCGTTTACTAGTGTGACATGTATGGCGCTGAGAAGCTGACCGAGGAAATGTGATCATGACAGATCACTGTGCCATACTGCAGACCTGCATGAGGCAAGAGCTAAAACTTCTGTTGTGCCACTTGAGTGTTTCCTTAGATGTGCTATACCTTTGAAATCTCTTTTTGAAATCTCTTATAGAAGAAATGTGCTCAGCCTGCATAAACAGAATAAATAAAATATCAACTACTTTTAAAATACGTTACAGGCTGTCCCTTATTGCATAGCCTGTGTGAGCAGAGTATTTTGGGATGAAGGCATTTACTGCTGTGCTGCCCAGACAATCTCACAACATCCAGTGACGCTACATTCAGTGTTTTGTGTGCTCTGCTCTACTGGCACCAGTCCTCCATTGGGTTTTTTGGCTCTTCAGTACTCTTCATTGACACAATCCTACAGATACATAGGGATGACTTGTATTTCTGACCTTGTTGTACTGCTGCAAGGAGGAGAAAGACCCCCAGTAGCAAAATGTATAACCTGGGGGCTGACCTGTTGGAGAGCAGCACAGGGGAGAGAGACCTGAGGGTCCTGGTGGACAGCAGGATGACCATGAGCAATATGCCCTCCTGACTAAGAAGGCCACTGTCATCCTGGGGTGTATTAGAAGGGGTGTGGTTAGGAAGTCAAGAGAGGTCCTTCTCCTCCTCTAGTCTGCCCTGGTGAGACCGCACCTGGAATATTGTGTCCAGTTCTGGGCCTCTCAGTTCAAGAAGGACATAGAACTCCTTGGAAGAGTCCAACACATAGAAGTCCTTGGAAGAGTCCAACACAAGGCCACCAAGATGATTAAGGGAGTGAAATACCTTCTTTATGAGGAAAGGCTGAGGGGGCTGGGCCTCTTTAGCTCGGAGAAGAGGAGACTGAAGGGTGGCCTTATTCAGAGTCAGGAGGATGGACCCAGGCTCTTCTCAGTGACGGCCAATGATAGGACAAGGGACAACGGCTGCAAGCTGGACATAGGAAGTTCCATGTGAATATAAGGAGGAACTATTTCACTGTGAGTATGATGGGGCACTGGAACAGACTGACCAGTGAGGTTGTGGAGTCTCCTCTGAAGACAATCAAAACCTGCCTGGATGTGCTTCTGTGTGATTTAGTCCAGGTGATCCTGCTCTGGCAGGGATTTGGTCTCGATGATCTTTTAAGGTCACTTCCAACTCCTAACATTTTGTGATTGTGACACACTTGGTAACTCAGTTTCATTGTTGGCAGCTGGGGAAGGGTTTGTGGGACAGGTAAGGGTGAGATACCAGGGCACCTAGAAGTCTTAGGCTGAGGGACAGAGCTTGCTGCATACCATGGGAAAATCATGGAATAGCACAACTCATCTTTGCTAGATGAGCCAGGCTTATATGCTGACAGCAAGCAAACCACCAATGGGAAACACCATACCTGACCTCCCCTTTCCACCCACCAGTTTAAATAAGTTTTTAACTCTTTTCAGTAAGTGCTATTGCCACATCAGTAGTATACATCATATCAGAATTTCCCATCATAACTATGGGAGATGTTTTTTGCTTATTTTTTGTCTGTACTTAATTTCTCATGTAATTTTTAGGAATATCTCTTTTGATTGAGCTTGGAGCTGGTATCCTCATGCTGTTGGATAGCTCTTGATCTTCTGACTGATTAAATAACCATTTTCCCACACACAAGGATTATAAAGCAACACAAAACAACAACAAATAAAACCTCACTTCGTGTAATCTTTAGTACTATTTCTAGTACTATCACCTTTTGCATTTAATGTGCTATTCAGATGACTCTGTGAAGAATATTTTAGGAATACATAGATGTTGAAGCATTGATTTTATTATTCATCTGCTGTGCAAGAATCAAAATCAGCTTTATAGGTGTAATTTTCTCTTCACCAGAGGTACAAAGCACAAAAATTACAAGAATAATTTCATCTTTCTCTTTCAAATAAAAATAAATAGATGAGTTCATCAAGGAAATTGCTGACCTGTTATATTTTTTCTTTCATTTGCTAATGATCCCCTTTTTCAGTGAATGAAGCTTGAGCCTGGTGATTTTTCCTGAAATGCGTACATGTATATCTGGTAAATTAATGTCAGTGTGTTGGGGAAGATGGTAGCCATAGGCCAGGGCTTTTCGTTGCCATGGATCCATTGCAGACCTCTTTGATTGTAGCTTGTTAGGGCTTTGTTTAAACAAGTAGGAACTGAGGGGAAAAAAAAGGTTTTCAGCTCTTTCTGTCATTTACATTTTAACTGTTCTAATTGTCCTAATTTCCTTCCTATTTACGATGAATGGTTAGGGGAATAAGCCTTCAGTGGTGACCACTACCACTTCAAACTCAGGCCACACACTCTGTCCATGTTTTTTACCCTGAGCTGTTCTGGCACGGAAGGATTTAGCCTGCCTCAGTCTGCCTATGGGAGACAGCATCTGCACCTTAGTGAAATATGTGCTCATCACCTATAAAATTTTGTGTGAGAACTGGCTGACAATTTGAGCATTAGTTTTAGAAAAAACCTGCTCAATTCCACCATACTATTTGACTTGGTAAACAGTGGCACTTTGCTTGAATTCACCAGAAAATTTAAAATAAAGAAACACACCCTCCAGTATTTCCCACTGCTGTTTGTATTGAGACCAGGTTTCCGCTGAACACCGGTTTCTCCTGCGAAGGTCAGCGACCTGTTCTGAGCACATCTGTGGGTATGAGCCTGCGTCCAGCTGCTGCTGTTGTGCCAGCGTGGGGGCAGTTGTGGTGATAAAATATCAGTGGGCGTTTTGCCTTGTACAGACAGTAATAAAGCATCTGTGTCCAGATATGTGCCCCAGCATGGCCTTCCCCTGGGGTCCACAGTGGAAGATGGGAAATGTGTGGAATTCTGTGGGGGTCTGAAGAATCAGATTTTTTGGTTCATTGGTGCCATTCTGAACTCCGTCTCTACCAGAGGACTTGTGTTATCTCTACATCAGCTATACCTACGCAGAAATGGTTCCTGTCTCTTTCTACTTATCTTCTCCTCTGTGAATAGACAATTACTGTGCATCAGAATAGCTGCTAGGCCATGTTTTCATTGCAGCTCAAGTCTGTTTTACTTTACTAAATGAAGAAGATTTAAGGTGACTTTGAGTGATGTAGATCTTGTTTACCTTTATTTTACAATCTTTTTTTTAGTCATCAAGTGGGTTGATTTGCTTCAACATGGATTAATCCAGTTTGTTCCAAATTTGAGAGCAGTATTTTACCGTGAGGATGGGTATTGTAATTTTGCTGTGGCAGGAAATGTTTAAGGTTGTTACAGTTAGAAGCAACATTTAATAATGTTGCGAAGATAAGATTGATAATTATTATCCATTGACTATGCATAATGATATAATTAATAACAGTCTAGTAAAATGAGCCAGTTTCTTGTCTAGCCTTTATTTACTCAAGCTGGTGTGAACTGGAAAGTGGGACCCAATCTCTTTCTCCTTTATTTTTTTCAGCTGTAAGATGCAGCTTGCTCCCTGACAGCATCTAACCTTTCTAAGATTGTGTGTAAATTGTAAAGACTTGAGTTTGCCACAGGAAGTGCTCCAATGAAGTGTTTCAACCCTGGGAGAAAGAAGAGCCAGGATTAGGGCTACACAATTTCCTTCCTCTTTTCTCATGACAGTCCCAAACTGTAGTCACCTTCTGCCTTTCCTCAGCCATGAGGAAGCAGCTGATGAGACATCACATAAGATGTGGCCTTGCACTACTTTTCCCAAATGTCACTGTTAATGTTACTTGTGATGGTGCTGAGGCAGTAGTTGTCCCTGGCATCTTGGCTTTTGTGTTCCTTTGGTTTGGCCACAGATTTTCTCCTTGCCTGTACTGTCTGTTTGGGCTGTGAGGGTTTGGGGCAGGAACCATCACTTGCTTTTTGTTCAGTGTCACACATCTTGGTTCATCTTGTCCTTCAACTTTATGGTTGCAAATATCATACCCATGGAGGTGATGGTCTGTGAGGGAAAGGAAAGCAGGTCGACTGGTAAATTTAAGCCTAAAGAGTTATCTAGAAAGTATTTACCTATATAAATCCAAATCACCATTCCAGAGAATCATCCGACGTTTTATTTGGCCCACATATGGAAAGTTCTCCATCTGCCTTTCTGTCACTGTATCTTTTTTCCTCTGCAAGACAAGTAATCCAAGTGTTTGTGGCAGGTTCTTCTGATTGCATTTCCCTCTAATATAAATGTCTCTTTAAAGCAAGCCATGTTGTTTTCCTCTTTTCTTCTAGCTGTTGAGACATGCAAAAAATAAAGTCCACAGCCTTACGTCCTTGAGGTTTGCAAAATGCTGCTAGAATCAGCAGTAGATGTGTACAGAGGTCTATAGGACTACTCTGGTAGTTTAATCCCTGGTTGTATAACAGCACCTAGAACAAAATCATTTCTCTCTGGCCAAGGCATGAGGGAGCTTGGAGGCTCTCCGTGCATTTCTGTGTAATGCAGCAGCTCGGGAATGTCACTCCAAGGCTGCTGGTCCTTGATGGGCAAAATCCGAAGGTTTTGGTGCAAATTACGACCCTGGAAAAAGAAGAGGGGAGGCAGGCGGTGCTGGCGTGCCTATAGCAATATAAATATACTGGTAATACCCTCTAGTGGAGACACGAGGTCTGCCAGCGAAAAGGAGGGGGTTTGCCAGCAAATTTAGACACCGTCTTGACCAGCTTCAGGAGAGCTTTATCGGACAACTGTATGGCTCCTGCAGGTTTGTGTGTAGGGAATATTTCACTAGTACATTTGCGTTAGAGAATGTGGCTTATTCCTCAGAGTCTAGCCACAGTTACTAGGCAGGCAGAGCTGTGTAGTGTAGGCCAATCTTTTCCTATGTCATTCTTAGTGTTATACATTTACATGGGGCTAAAGCATTGTATTTCTAATGAAATATTTTACTCTCTGTATTGCATAAATACATAATTATAGAGATTCTGTTACTTTTCTTTTAAAAAAACTTGTGATTTCCTGATGACTGCAGGTAGCAGAGGTAAGAATTTGTTGTGTGCTATTTCTCCCTGCCACTACTCCTCTGCTTCTCTGCAAACGCCATGGGAACACTGAAATTTCTGCCGGTGAAATAGAAAAGCATAACATGGGAATTCAGCTGAATAAATAGGTAAATAAATAAATAAGTGAACAACAAAAACTTTTTTTTCTGTGAGTCACTTGCATGTTGAATGTTGCATGGTGGCATTTTGTCAAGAATTGTAGTAAGTTATATTGGGATAATTGGATATTTTTCAGTAATTATTAGTCTGGCATATCTTCTACTTCTATTATAAACCACATAGAATTTAGTAGGAATGGAACTAAGACATGTTGCTCTTCTGTGATGTCTCTCTCTTATTGCAAGACAGTATCAGTCATGAAGGAGTCTCAAGAAAGGACCAATATACATGAACCAAAAAATCTCTAGTCTCTGCTTTGAATAATTTATCACTTAAGTAAAGGATATTGCTTCAAATTGGAATATATTTTATTGACGGAAGAAGATATGTTGGAGTTCTGTGTTATTTTGCTTCTTGAGCAATTTTACGAGTTACCGTTCATTGACAATAGCCATGAAAGACATTCTTTATTTAATAATACAATAGACATTATTTTCATATTATTTTACAATATTTTTATCAGTGTTGCAGGTAGGGAAGCATTTTACCATAAAATATCCCAGCGATTGCATTATTATGTTTTAAAATGTAGTTATTGCAGAATCAAAAAGAAAAGGAAAAGAGTAATGCTGATCCTTTAATAGCAGTACTTAACATATCAATATTTATACTGTAATTAGACTTTTCATTTGGTTACTCGGTTCAGTGAAAAAAGTTTCCATGACTCTGGATTTTGGAACTTTTTTGTCCAACCCTTACACTGATGGTTGGACTTGATGATCTTAAAGGTCATTTCCAACCCAAACAATTCTGTGATTCTATGATTCTGCTTGTATCACTTTCTTTTGCACACAACTGGAAAGGATATAAAGCACGATCTGGTTGTCCACACCCTAAGATAGTTCAGTAGTCTAGAAGTTTGCTTTCCAAGGTGAAAGTACCAAGGATTTAGCTGGGACCTGGTGTAACTTTGCTGCCTTCTGGGCAGTGACCCTAGATTTACACCTCTGTAAATGATGAGCTTAATTAGACCTCCTTTAATTCTTACAGGCTCAGCTTTTTATATTGATTCCTAGGGGTTTAGTCAAGCTCAGATAGGGTGGCATTTAAAGAAAATGCTTAGTGTTGGGTTCATGCTGCTTCCTTTGAAATTAAGTGGATGTTTTGAAAATCCCATCAGCGTTATGTGATTGCTGAAGCCAACTTGATTAATTGTGCATAAGTGTGCTGGATATGACACTCTGGGTACAGCATCTTAAATTTCTGTGAATGCAACATAAAACCAGGAGCCAAGGTTACTTTCTGAAATGCAGAACAGCTAAGTTGGGTTAAGATTGGATTAAGACATGCTGCTGAATGACAGAATGGCACATTGCTGGAGCAGCACTGGAGTGAGGAGCTTGCAGGTGGCTTGTTTACTCTCTCTAGAAAGCTTCTTTTCAAGGGTAAATCACACCTCTAAAGATAAAATGGCACAAAATTTTAGTTGAGGATTGTGTGAGGCTATTATATATTATATGTTATATGGTGTGAGAAGGATAGATGGCAGGGGGACAAGAGGTGCAGTGGCAGAACTGTGTAATCTTCCCTCCAGGTATAAGCAACTTAAATTCACCTACCAGGCAGGTCCTCTGAGGCACTCCCATTCACATTTTCTGCTCTGGAGGATATTATTTCAGCTGAGTTCTGAAAGGTATCCAGCCTGCAAAGTGTCAGCCTGCAAGCAATTCACCTTTTATCATAAATTTCTAGAGTTTGTTTTTGTGCTCATTTCATTGAGAACTATAGAACAACCCCCCGATTCTTGAAATTATAAAGGACATTGACAAATAGCAGTAAAATATTTGCCTATTTACCATTTTGGAAGGGACTTCTTTTTCTCCTAGAAATATACAATTTTTCAAGCTCAGACAAAGTATGAAAAAATTAATCTGCAGCGATTTTTTTTTTTTAAAGCTGTTAGAAAATGAAATGGTGAGTGGAAGAAGGGGGGAAATTCATCTTTTGCTGGAGAAGCTATGTTGCTGAATCCCTTTGTCCTTGGACAATGTGGTCATGACCATGAGCTAAACAGATGGGTGGAAACACAGGACTATCCTTCTCCTTGGAGGTTGGACCCAATGATCTCTCAAGGTCCCTTCCAGCTCCTACAATCCTGTGATTCTACATTCAATGGATTGGCCGGGTCTCCCCAGCCCACTCCAGAGAGATACTGGGGCTAGGCCACAGCCAACACCTCAGGGAGCTCAAAGTGCAGGACCAATCATGGGAGGGCAGTGCCAGAAGGGAAGGACATGGGGGAGGCAGCGTTTATCACATCACACTGTGGTAAAAATTATGAAATTAACTTCAGTGTATACTTTGGATGAAGACATAAAACCAGCCCCAAGTCCCCCATTTTGTATATAAAATTCTAAAGGACTAGTAAGCAGTGTTTTGTATGCTATCAGCTGTAAAGAGAAAAATGCAGTAAGTTCTGGTGTTTTTCTTTCTCTGTATACAAAGGTATGTTTTCTCTCACAAGAACAGGCTAAATATCCCATTAATGCCTTATGTGTAATATTAGCAAAACCCCTTTCAAGATAGATTACAGTATTTTGATTCGTTACTCATCAGTATGTATAATTATCGTTTAACAATGTTATGAAGGACTGATGAAGGGAAGCAGGTGTTTAAACATGCGGTACCAGTAGTTTGACACAGCATTTAATTCTCTTTATTTGCGCTTTTTAAAGACATCTATTCAAGAAGGGAAAACAATGAGCCACTATATAGTCATGAGTGTTTGCAAGAGAAAGAAAGAAGATGTTTAGGCTATTTTTGGAGTAAGTATTTTTTAATTAATAAGGGTGATCTTTTTAATGGTAGTATAACATCATATGAAGATAGTGAAGGTAGTGAAGGGTGTTACAGTTTTAGAGAGCAGGCAATTAATATCCTCATATGGGCTTTAGACCCATAAAATGTTTCTGAGTATCAGGGTAATGAAAAGTACAGCTTGGTCCTAAAAAGCCAAGTAGGAATTTTGAAGTCCATACATTGGAAGGTGCTGCTGCCAGGATGTGGCTCCCAGTGCCATGAGGAGGGTCAACACAGCTCTATGGGTGATTTGCACCCTGCCTGCCCCGAGAAGGTCAGCATCCTTGCTGGTGAACTCTGGGGTGAAAGAACCACCTCTCCAGAGCTTTATGTGTCAGAGATTGGGATCTTCAGGTCCAGAGTCCTATGAAATTCTGTCCAACCATCTCCCTGAGTAAGAAAACTCCCATTTGCCTCCAGGTAATGCTTTCTGGGAAGAGGTGTTCGAAATCAATGAGCTTACAAGTAGTGACAGTCTCCCTAGTCATCACACTTTGTCTTCTCACAATTAGTATTATTTAGCTAGCAAGTTTTAATTAATAAAGTTTAATAGAGCCTTTAGAAATAATCTTTAGCTGGTTAAAAAGATGTGCTCTTTCTTTTCCCACAGCAGATTTTCTATAATGTCCCAGTCAAAATGAACTATTTTGTCTCTTGAAGCAGCAGCTTTTGTATGGAGGTCTAGCAGGCACTTATGTAGGCTGTTTGAAACAGTTCCATAATGCAGCATTGCCAGCACTAAGCTGCCTTTGAACAGCAGTGTAGTGCACCTGGCTGCTTCTTCTTTGCCTGTGGCAGACAGACTGAAGTCTTACGAGGTGATTCAGAACACCTATATCTAGGTTTTCTGCTCTGTTTTGTTGTGGAAGACCAGTTTTAACAGTCTGAGTCAGGCTGGTTGAGTATAGTATTGCAAGCCTGATAGTACTTCCAGGGGAGATTTTCCTGCATGTTGATGGAGGAGATGTAGGTACCTTCAGAAAAAGGGCAGTTTAGTCATGTCTCACAGGCCAGTTGCTACTCTGGTGACTTCATATCTCTTTTTTATCACTCACCAACAAATATTCAGCTAGTTCTGTGGTGCTGCACTTGCTCTGTTTCTGAAGAACCATGCTCTGCATGAAAGAAACCTATGGTTACAAACCCAATGATTACTCTTTGGAAAGGCAAAAGGATTTTTGCATTAGCAGTTGTGCTATTACCATTGTGGCTTGCTTCAAAGATGACAAATCTATGGTCTGCTTATGGTGAAAGTCACTGTAGGTAACCCTAATGATCCGTGTCAGCCATAAAATACACACAAAACATAAATGTAAGGTGTTGTTTGATGATTATATCTGTGTTTCCCTTTGTCTGATAATTTTCTTTTCCCTGTATGAAATTCTATTATTCACGAAAATGGTGTCTCTTTAAAATGACGTTATGGGCATGTCCATGTTAGTATTTCTTTTCATTTATTTGCTTTGTCTCCTAATTGTTGCATTGCATGTAATTAACAGGGAGGCTAGAATTATTGCACCTGCTGTGCCAAAGAAGCTAACTCTTTTGTCTTTCTCATTGATTACTTTGTTCACATTAGTTCTCAGCATGCTTGAAAAGTAAAAATCTTCCATCTTGCTTATTCTTTGCTTTCATTAGGCAAATTTATCTATTATTTAAGAGGTAATGCTTATGATGAACTTCGTGCAGGTGTGGTTGCATATACTGGCTAAGGTCCTGGGTAGAGACTGTTCAGAGACCCCATGTCAGCTCTTACCATTTGTTGTGTGAACACATTTCTCATACCATTTAGCATGAGGGACAAGCCAAGCAAGGTGTCAATCTCCCCAGCCATCAGTCACTTCCACTTTTGATGAGTTCTGTGCAAATCTCCTAAGGATTATGTCACGAGCTTGTAGTTTTCTTTGGAATAGTGTCTCTCCCTGGTCTGCCCCGGGAGAAGTAAGAGGAAGTAAAAGTGTAGGATATCCATGTTTCATAAATGTGTTCTTGCTTCTAAGGACTTTTCCTTTTTGACGTGGGTGTCAAATGTTTTTGTTGGGGAATTTTGCTCTGCACTTGTGGTTTTCTTCACTTTTCATGTCTATTATGCATCATGCCCCTCCAAGCCTTTTTCTTCCATGGAGCACTGTTCAGAATTTGCATGTGTAGGTGGCTGTGTAAATTCCAAGTCCTTGAAAGGCTGTATTTGAATTAAGCAAGGGTCCTGGGGATAAATACAGGTGGTCAGCATCCATTTTGCCTGAGGGACCTACCCCATGGCTCACTGGGTGGCTGGTGCATGGGGCTTGGCAGATCTGTGCTAATATTTTCCTGAACTGCCTTCTGTTTTTCATGTCAATCGGAAGACTCAAAGAGCATGTTCCTATAGACCTCAGCATTGGTAGCTCTCCTGTTATTTCCCAGTGGGGTAGGTAGGGGTCTTACTGCTGCTCAAACACACATATTGCCCCTGAAGCTCCTGGGGCTCATGCCCAGGAGGTGCCTTAGCAGAGTGGCATTTTGGGGGAACAGCTGCTGCTGTTTCAAACATGCAAGTCAGGTCGCTGGTCTGAATTCTCTACCAGAGATGTGTTTCTCTTTTGGTTTATATTATAGGGAGTTTAAGAAGCTGGTGCCTCCTTATTTAGGCTGCACACTGCTGCTTAATTTCACAAGGTTTCTGTCACAGACAGACCCCTGCTACACACACATTGTGGGATCCCTGTAGTGATGGTGTAGCTTCCAGCTCCCTGCGTAAGGTGCCCTGCTGCCTGGAGTGCCAGCACTGCCTGTGTCTGCTGCGCTGCCTGTCCCTCCTGGCCAAGGGGCTGTTCCTTCCCTCCAGTATCTTCCAGCCCATTGAAGATGGTGAACATGAGTTCAGCTCCTTCCTTCAGATGACATCCAGAATGTCACATAATGAGAAGTTGTCAGGGTGCAGAGCTCATTTGACACATCGTGTCAGTGATGTGATACCCAGAAAAGCACAAGCTTTTGAAATGAAATATTACTGTTTTGTTAGAGGGCTGCAACACTTAAAACTCTGCTGGCTTCAGCTGGAGCGGAGGGCTTTGGGCACCCCACAGACACTCGGCTCAAAGAGCAGATCCCGCAGCGACGGGCTCGATGTCGTTTTAATGTGGCTTTTGTGTCTTCATTAAAAAAAATGTAACTTCTGGTGTCAGTTGCATGAGAGTTGATGTTTAACTTTTTGGCCTTTAAGAAATTATAGTTTGACATTAAGTTTAACTTTCCTGGCTAATGAAATTATCATGATGGAACAGCCCAAGTAAATAATAAATACAATAACTCTTCTTTGCCTGTTGTGTGCTTTTACTATTCATAATTTTTAGGACCATAGATATTAGATACACTTACGTAAGACTTAACGAACAGTAATTATCTTTTGGCTAAAGAAAAAGCCCAAACGAATGCTAAGCTGCATTATCGCTTGGCTTCTGACATGAGCTGATAATCAGATTTTCTTGCTTAAATCCATGGTGCTTGAACAATGCTACCCACTGTCTGTCCTTCCCGATATTACCCTTAATTAGAAAGAACAGAAACACAAATCTGAATTATTTCAAAATCTGGTTTCCATGGTCAGTGGTTGGAAGGGCTTAACTTTATTACAAATAAACCTGGCTTTATTTACTAATGAAATCTGAAATGCTAGGCCTGTAATAGTAGATAGTCTAATAGTGTGGTGTTTACATGCTGAAAAATCTTGTGTGGGCACAGTATTTTGTAATAAATCGTTAAGTAATTGAATTATGATTCTTTTATCCAATTAATAAAGCATAAAAGGAGACCCATAGGAAGCCCTATACCATAGTTTAGGGCAAGCAATGACACATTGTTCTCTAGCCTTGCTCTTTGTACGTCAGACTTTTTTTTTGAGATGCATTTGGCGAATGCCTGTTTCTGTCTTTGCCTACATTTGAGACTGAGTTGTCTTTTTTCCTAATCCTTTGTATTTATTGGCTTTTCATTTCTGAATATTTCACATAGTAAAAACTTTTTAAATTTTTATTTTTTGTATAATATAGCTGGAGAAATCATTATATTTGAGTTGTTTTCATTTGTTTAGAGGATTGGAAGCCTTCTTTTCACTGCTCAATAAAACCTTCTAGTTTGCAGTGATAACCTTTTTTTCTCTATAAAACACCAGAACAGTTACTTTATGCCACCTGATCTCTCTTGCTCCACTGATATAATTACAAACATGCTTCCATAGCTATTGGTGTGGTAAAATGTAACTTTGGCATAATGTAACTTTAAATCTACCTCAAAACTAGAAGAGTAAGAGCACATAAATAATTTCTTTAGTACATACTTTTGGTTTTGTAGCATATATATATATATATCACTTCTTAATGTACCAGCATACTTATAAACCTGATATCAGTAGCTTGAGTTTTCTGCAGAATTTTCAAACTGTTTTCTTTTTCTAGTAAAATACTATGTGTCTAAAGAGATATTTTGTGTGTAATAAATAGTTTTTTAAGAGAAAAGCCAGGAAGAAAACCGCAGTGTTCTTGGCAAGCCAACAATTGAAAAGTACAGGTGCTAGGAGTGGGTATAGGCCTAAAGTAAATAGTTAGGTTGTTGGTTTTTTTAATCAAATGAAGGTACCTTTCATTCTGATAAATTTATTTCTTTTAAATATTTGCAATCCACAACCGATAGCACATAACGCCACTTTTCTTTCTTCCTTGACAAAGGGAATAGTTTGTGGTAACAAGCAGATGCTTGAGTGGGCTGTGTGGCATGAGGTGTACCAACAGCCAAGAAAATCAATATTTACTGTTCTAGTATCTTTGTGGTGTGGGAGTTTGCCTTGTTTAAAAAGAGGATTGTGTATAATATTTAAGACCTTCCTTTTAGTTAATCAAAAGAGGGGTATTGCTGAAAAGAGCACGTTCTCTACAATGAGTCACACTTAACCCTCCATGTCCTATAGTCCTGGTCTGTTAATTTATTTTAAAAAAACATCATCCGATTGGTTGGATCAGAGAGGTGCCTGCAGGCATACTTTTCCTTAAAAGCATTTGTTAGGGCCTAAAAAATATGCTTAATATCAACAATGGTAAAGGTGGTATGTGTTCACTGGCAGGGAAGGTGAGTCCCAGCCACCAGCAGAGACCCCCAGACTGCTACCTTGTCACGGTTTGTGGGAGCGCAGTTCTCCTTGCAGAGATTGCAGCAAGGGCCAGCGGAGGCAGCATCAACCCCGTTGTACAAAGTGCTGAAGCACAGGTCTGTGCACTACTTGGGGAAATAAACTTCTGCCCTCAAGGAAACATTTGTAATGAATAATATAATTAAGAAATCTCCGAAACAGTTTGCCAGTAATAATGGTTTACTTTTCAAGATTACATTTTACTGGAAAGATTCAGATCTCTGTTTTGCATTGATTTCCCCCCGCCCCCTCTTTTCACTCTGGGTTATGAAAAAAGAGTTTAATCCATCATGATAAATTCTCATGCTACCTTTTCCTGCATTGGGCCTTCCATCTATAATTTTTTAATTCATAGTGTGTGTGTGGGAGTATAAACAAGGAAAGCAGATGCTAGAGGTGGCTGTAGGGAAGCTGTGAAGTTTGTGGGCCATTTAGGTAAAATGGAAAGGTACTTACTCATGGAATGGAAATTACTTTTCATTTCACTACTCAGCTTTGCTCTTCTCTCACTTCTTCCGTGGTCTATCAGGCAGATGCTGTTTACAGTGCCACACTTTTAAGTTTTGGTTGTGGGTTTCAGTTTTGCAGGAGCATAAACCTCTACTTTGTAAAACTCATGATCCTGTGGGAGGCACTCAAATGTGTCAGAAAGTATGAGCACTGCTTATACTTCAATGAAAAAACAGAATGGTGGAGAGTATAAGAATCCCTAAGTCAGCCCACTTGCTGCTTTTCACTGCATTCACTTTGCTTTTGTCATCTCTGCCAGGATTGCAGGATTTGGGAATCTGGAGGGGAAGATGGAGTCTGTATGAAACTAAAGGGTGGAAATGTTTTTGAACATGTTATGTGCAGAGAATGAGAGACTGCAGAGAAGGGTGCTGAAGGAGAGTGTTCAGTCTCTCTGGAGCTTGGGTCCTGTGTTACGCCAAGTCCTGAGCTTGTCTCGAAGACCAGGGCTTGGCTTTGTGGGCTGCTGGAAGGATATGTCTCATCAAACTGCTTCTTTACACTGTCTGTGAGCCTCACCTGATGCTGCCAAAAGCTCCTGCCTTGGCTTTTCACAGGGTTTGCTGGCTTAGCCAGGAGAGTGGGTTTAAGTGCCCACAGTGAATACTGTAGGGCTGCCATGTGCGATACAGGCAAGAACGTTATTTCCATCATTGATGCCTCTCTTGACAGCTGGTGGTTTGAGCATTATGGAGGGATGCAAGGGGAGATGGATGTCCAGGCTGCCAGGTATAGGGGACTGCCTGAGGACACAAATGCTCACCTGGGTCTCAAAGCTGTGGGGGAAGGACTCCGTGAGACCTGTGGCAGAAAAAGGAGGACTGATATGCCAAGTTAAATACACAGTTACTGTGAATCTGAAAAACATTAGTTCTGCATAAACTAAAACAGATTCTCCAGTTGTCATCATGCCGTGATGTTTAATCGGTCTCTGTGTAGCCTCTGGGAGTCTGCAGGACGTATCTTGCCCAGTTTCTGCTGCCTAGCCTTAAAAAGCCCACCTTAAACAAATGAAAATGAATGTCTGAAATTAATGTCTGAAAAAAAAAGAAGTGAAGATGAATGGAAAATCCTGTCCAAATTTCAAAGTGTATCAAAGATATATATATATATATGCACACACAAACACCTTCCTTCTTTTTAAAAAATCTGCATCCTTATGGGCCTGGAATTTAGAAAAGACAGGTTACGCTGGAGAATACTTCCTACACTTCCACTTTTTCTGTGGGGTAGTTGGATGGTGTTTTGTGCAATATGTGCAGAGATGTGTTGAATCTCACTGGTGTATCGCTTTACATAGCAATCAGAGCAGGAGCCTTCCCTGACTGGCCCAAGTCTTGTGGCACGTTTTAGAATGTTGTGTGGTCCTGGGCTCAGCACCAAGCTCTAGGGCCTTCTAGCTAAACAGGGGAGTTAAACCTCAGGGGGGTTCCCCTTCTCAGAAGAATATGTGAGAAAATCCAGGTAATACATTTGTGTTTTCAAGCAAGGGAGGCCTTAGGATGGGTTATAATTGTGGAGCTCTGCTGTTTGTTTTTAAGAAGAAAATAAATTATCAGAGAGAAGTTCAGAATTGTGCTGGTAGTGTGGCTTACAAATACAAATTATATGCAAAACCATTCAGCACTTATAGTCTAATAGGGCTCAGAGTGGAGAAGAGATATTTGCTATAACTACACTTGTACAATAAAATTATTTTTGCATTGCCTATGGTAACATTGTTCCATGACATAGGCATATGGTAGAATCAGATCACATGCCCTTTTTATGAGAAATTTTTAAGTGTCAACAATTGTGAATGGACAAAATAAAATATATGGCGATGGTTTCCTCTTTCTTGCTTATTATTTGCAACATAAATGCATCATGCTTTGCTTATTGAATCACTTTCTTGATACCCTTGTCTTTTTCAGCAATGGTAGTTGTAATTTGCCTTAACACACCTTTACACTTTTTCATGCTAAGAAGAATTATTTAAATTCTCTGGTTTAATCTTTCTCACAGTCCAGAGCAAGTCACCTGATGGGTGGCAGTAGCACAGGAGCAGAGCAATCCAATCTCTCTTTAAAGAGTTCCTGAGCATGAGGAGGCTGCTGTATTCCCCCAGGCCAACTGTCCAGACAGCTATGTCATCCTCAGCACCTTATGCTGTTCTACACCTGCCTTCCCACTTATGGATCATACTGTGCATTTTTCAATCCATCTTCAAGATAGCGTTTTCGGGTAGAAATTTTGGCCTTCCTCTCCTGACATGTGGCAGTCCATAGGTGAGAGACCTTTCAGCATGGTTTCTCTTTTCCATGTTTCTGTATGACTCTGACACTAAATTCTACTTTTTTCCAAGACGGACTGGAAGTGCACCAGAAACATGTCTTACTGATTTCCATGAATGCACATATTCTGTGTCTTGGAAAGAGCCATGACGACACCTTAGCATGCAGAACCTACTTAAGAATATTGCCTTGGGTTGTTAGGACTCAGCAGGAGGGAATGTGTAACCTTTTAGCTTGCCCTGAAAAGCAGAAGGTCCAGTTTGTTCCTTCCCAGTAGTCTAGGGTCAAATGTTTGCTCAGTAGGGAGCAAGACATTTTCTGTATAGTCTCCAGCTTCAAAGGAGAATTGGTGTGAGGCCAAATGCCAAGTGCTTTGGAAATTTTTCCCTGTAGACTGAAGGCTACAGTTTATCTCAAATTATTGTTAAGAGAGGGCAGAGATTCATCATGGGGTATTCTTGAGAAGCAGCTCAAATTTAGGAACTGCCTCAAATCCTTAGCAGTAGGTGTTTGGAAATACATGCTGAGAACAGGAGGAGAATCTCTCCATTCAGAAAGTCTGCTGTTTTCTTAAGATAAACTTGGATTTTTATGCTTTCTGGAGTGAGAGATGTGAGAATTTTCTGATGTGTATTTTGAAAATGACAGAACAAGTGGGACCTAGACATATAATTTCCAGCAACATGTGGGGCAAAACAGAAATCTGCATTTTGTGTTGGGTTGCTACATTGCTTAGCAATAATTCATAATGTACTTAAGTGTTGTCAGACTGCATCTATGTATAGATTGCAAGTTGAATGTCTGACATAAAGAGACAACTGTTATAAACAGATATGAAAAACAGTTAATTCGTGAGCATTAAAAAGAATATTGGGAAAATAGAAAGTTGGAGCATTTGGAATATTTTTCAATTTTTTTAAAAGAACTAACTTCACTTTTGTGAGTATGTGAACAAGTTGTAGGTCCTCAAATAACAGGCAAAATATTTTATTGATGTATTGATTATCAGATATTGCTGCTGCATTTTTAATCTTTATTCATTATTATAAATTATGGACATACTACTCTTAAAGTTGCATGCTATTATTAGTGATTGAAGGCATGAGAGACACATTGCCAAATTTTAGCTATGCAAGTTTAATTTTTCTGTATTCATAAACTGAGGCAGAAGCTTAATGGTTTCAGTTGCAACCGTCCTGCTGCTTCTGAGAACAGTGTCGAGGTACACAACTATACTTTGGTAACGTGGAAGGATTTATACTGCTCCCTTGAGAAACACCAATTCTCCCTGAGAGCAGGAACCAGATCTTAAGCAGGTTTTATCCTTTGATCCAGGATAAAGCCCTGAACTTTGCCAAATGTAGAATTAAAAAATTAAATAAAATCTCTGCTTAGTGAACAATTAGGCAGCTAAACTCTTGGAAAAGTCCACAGAACCAGAGACTTGCCTCCTTTACTGCTCCCTGTGCCGTGCCCTTGCATCCCTCTGAGCCTCCATCCCTGTGGCTGCCTGTGCAGGCAGAGCTGCAGTGATGCAGGACTGGCAGCCCAGGGGCTGGGGACACATTCAGGTAGCCTCTTATTACAGCTGCAAAGCACAGAGAAGGCTGAAAATGGTGCAGAATCATAGAGGCAATGTTGGAAGTTACAGAGCTTTGTATAAGTTACAGAATTTCAGAAGGGCAGGGGTTGGAGGGGACGTCCAGAGATCATCTAGTCCAAACCACCCTGCTAAAGCAGGATCACCTACAGCAGGTCGCTTAGGATCATGTCCAGGCAGGTTTTGAATCTCTCTAGAGAAGGAGACTTCACAATCTCTTTGCACAGCCTCTTTCATTGCTCTGTCACCCCCACAGTGAAGTTTTTCCTCATGTTCAGATTGAAATCCCTGGGCTCCAGTTTGTGCCTCTTGCCCTTTGTCCTGTTGTTAGGCACCACTGAAAAGAGTCTGGCCCCATCTTGATACCAGCCTGTTAGATATTTATAAGCATTGATGAGATCCCCTCTCAGTCTTCTCTTCTCCAAGCTAAACAGACCCAGTTGGTGCTCCTCTCCATGAGCTGACACATGGTCACTCCCTGAGTTGCCTTCCTCCTTTTCATCACAAATCACCCAAAGGCAAAAGATTTCTTGTGATCGTGTGGGTCTGGCATTTATGCATCATTATTTAGAGGCAAATTAATAGAATTACTCTTGGTTTCGGCTGGTGAAGTTAGCCCTTGTATTTGATAACTTGTTTCTTTCCTTGTTCTGAGCATAGGAAGGATGAAAGTCATCTAATTTCCCAAGAAAATGTTCACTTTGCTTTAAACCAGCAAGACTGGCTGTAGTAGGGAGAAACTAGACACAAGAGATGAGAAAGAAGCATGTCACAAGAGAAAGGAGAGGGGATATAGAAGTCTGTAGGTAAAATTCAAAAATAGAGATAAAGACTAGTGATGGCTTTTGCGCACAGCAAGGTAAAATTTAGACACTGGTGTAAGAAATATGCTGCTACAATACTGTATAAAGTTTATAAGCTCTTGCATGCTTCTGCTTTGATGCTTAGCAAATAAGTGGTCCTTTGATGTGAATGGGATGGCTCACTGGAAATCAGATCCTCAATTTTTTGTCAATTCATCTGAAAAGTTGTCCTCTGGCTTTTAAATCCAGTTTAGTTACATGGAAACTAACCTAACTAACTAACTGCTGTTGCAGTCACTCTCATTTCAAACAAGTGGACCCTCAGGCTCTGTATAGCAAAGCATTTGAGCATGTATAAAGTTAAATTCAAAGCAGTTAAGTCTGGGTTTGGCTTTAACACTAAGCATAGTGTCAGGTCCCATGTCCGATGTCTGAGTCCTTTGCTTTGACAAAATCTGCTGACTTCCATTGTGGGGCTTTTCCTTCCCTCCAACACAAATTTTGAAAGTAGCCAGTGTTTCTAATTATTATCTGGTTACTTTACACAGGTATGTGCCTGATTTATAGAAAGCCTGCTCAGCAGCTTGACTGTCATTCAGGATTTGGCAGAAACAGCCTTCTATTATTTGGTGGAGGTTTGGTTTGTGCAGGGCAGCCTGTAGACACAAACAAGAGACGTAGCCCTCAAAAACATTCACGCAGTATCCTTCGGGAAGGGAGGGGAGGTTATCCAAGTCCCCATGCTGCTGTACTCATATAAATGCTCCTGCTTTTGTTGCTGCTGGACTCCAAAGAATAAAACCAAAACACAAAGCAGAGGCGGCACCACTGAGCGAATGCCACAGTGTTCCCTTAATCCATGTGGATCAAAAACACGAACGTTTTGATTCTGTAAAGAATCTTCCTCAGCATGCTGGATTAATCACATGGATTAATAAAACACTGTTGCACTCGCTCAGTGGTGCCTCCTCCGCTTTGTGTTTTCTTTTATTATTCTTTGGAGCCCCACAGGAACAAAAGACGGAGCGTTTATAAGAGTACCATAGGCACTGGGAATTCTATAAACCTCTCCCTCTATAAGGTATGATTCTTGAGTTTTTCCCCATGGATCACGTACTGAAGACTTGTCTGCTCATACTAAACCCTGGGCTAGTGTTCCTATCTGCCTGAAACACTGAGTTTAAAACCTGTGCTTTTTTCTTTCAGTGTGTTTCTCTTTAGTTCTGCAAGGAGTGTGGCAGGCAGTGCATGTGGAACGCTCTCAGTTAGCTGCTTTTGTGGAGCAAACACTTTTCTGTATCATTTCAGCCACAGGCTGGAGACTGGGGCTGGTGGGCAGGGGCCAACTTCAGAGACACCCTCAATTCTAACAACTTTCATACACAGGAGTGATTTCAGAGGTAGAGACTCATGGTTTTCATTAAAATACGCTCACACCTAAAAATATATGCTAATGCTAATGTTAGCCATTGTGAAGCCATGTGATAAGCTGCCGGTGTCTGGCATCTGACTGTTCAACTCCCACTCTGTTCACCCGTTCCAGCTCCCTGTATTTTGTACATCTGCTTTCCTAAAAGCATCCTTTTCTGCCTTGTAAACATAAGGCTTACTCCTTTCTCTGCTCTAGGTCCCCAAATCTTTTGAGTAGTAACCAGTTTTATTTCATAGACAGGTTAAAGGTCTGAAATCTCAGGGGTTTGCAGAGCTAAAATTGGAACTTTAAACCTTGCAAACAGGATATGTTAGGGTCACTGGATTACCCTAGTGGAGTTAATATGAAAAATACAAAACCAGTTCTTTTTCTGTACTGAAGGTTTTTTGATGCATTAATGTTTGGTGCTATTATGCATAGGGTTCAGTATACAGTGATAGAAAGAGACTCCTAATCAAAGATAACTTGAAGGCTTTCTAAAATATTATTCTTGTACTTTGCATACCCAGGCTTTATATACACACCAGGAGACACTATATGTGTTCCTGTGTTTATAATTTGTCCTTTGTAATTAGAAATTCTGACCTTTACCTGTTACTTCAGCCTTCCATGTATCAGTACACCTCGGTTACATTCAACCTATCAGATTACAGTGTAGTGGTCTGTTATAATAGCATGCATATGAACTGATATCCTCTGTCCTAGGCCTTCTGGACACTATATTATCTACTCCACGGATTAAGTTCTGTTATAAAGGATGTAGATGCCATAACAAGTCAGTCCAACATAGTAGTTTTCTCAAAATGTGAGTTTCTGTATCCTTATGGAGATGGATATTTCTCACATGGCCAGGGGACCATTTCTCTTATTACATTCCTTGTTTTTTCTCAGGTTTCCTAAACTCTTTCTTTCCTACATTAGTACTTTTCTACCAGGCCTCTATCCTGGCATGCTGCTGCAGCATCCCATTTAGGTAAGCATTGCTATGGTGCTGGAAACCTGTCATATTGCAACCAGTGCTTATGGAATACTTGGGGGTCCATCACCACTGATTTCAGTGGTGATTTCGTTGTCCCCTAACTTTCAGGGGATACAGCTCTTCAGGCCCCTTTTCTCTCTGTGCCTCCATTTGCTTTCTCTAAGACCAACTCACGTGTTCTCTGCTAGATGCTGGTGACCTGACTTTCCTTTTTCTTTCAAATGCTGCTCTGAAAAGAATCTCTTGTAGGCTGATAAGGCAAATTTCAAGCAGCAGGACATCCTGCAGTGAGCTCCTCCTTTACTTTCATAGTATATCTGCTTTGCCTAGGATTCCCTTTTTTATAGCCTACTTTATCCTTTGAATTTTAGAAATTCTTCTATGAATCATGTTGTGCAATAGATTCATACTACATAATAATTTTTCTACCAGGTATTGCAGAAATTGTGGCACTTTGTTCTGTGGTTTTATTGTGCTGATCCCATTCTTCTGCTATCATGTTTTGTAGCCAATAGTGGTAAAATATTGTTGGTGATAAATGATTCCAGGGTTGTGCAGCAGCATGGTTTTCCATATGGGTGTAGAAATTCTTAGAGCAAAATGGGTAATGACAATGGGAAGAATTATTCAATAAACAGAATTTTAAACATATGTGCTCTTAAACCCTTTTTCTCTGTGGGAAGTATCATTCATTAATGACGAATAGAGAAACATTTCTCCTTTGGACTGGTTTCATGTGAATGTGCACTACAAAGCTTCCTCATCTTCCTTTCGTCTCTTAGGTGCAAAGTCCTGTCGTGAAAGGAGAAACCATGTCTCTAATGATATGGTAAGGCTACTGACATGTGGTATGTTTCAAGGGGATCACGGATGATATCTGAATATGTACTACTACTGACAACATAAGCAACAACTGTAGAGTAATTGTTGCCTAAAATGGAAGCAATGACTGTTAGGTACTGTAAATATCTGTTTTTCTGTAACGTTCTCTCACCCAAAGGTGTTTCTTATCCACCAAGATGAAAGAAAACACTTCCTTCCCCCAAGTGTTTATGTGATAAACCAAGCATGTATATTCCTTTCTCCTGCTAGATGAGAAGTGTTAGACATCATATTTGAAGCCATACAGACTTTAGTTTTGAGCTTACTCAGGCTTTAGATAGTGCCTGACACAACACTCTCCTAAGCAACTGAACAACCATGCTCTAGGTGCCTCTAGAGGTGACCGGCTGCACTGCGAACTACACAGTCATCCAGCTAGGTGAACAGTGACAATTCACAGCACCTGAGATGATGACTTAAGAAATGTGGTGTGCTCTGGCAGACACAGGACAGAGCCTGTTTGTTCTACTCACACCCGATGGTGGGAGTGTTTTGTCTACTCGCGTAGCAGACCACAGGAAAGACATGGTACCCGTTTTGGAGCAGAAGGGATGACAAGAGTCTTGGCAAATCTGAGAAGAAACTTCAAGGTTAAGAAATATCTTCTGTTGCAAAGAAGGAGTAATTTTTTCTCTCTCTTCATGATTTATAGGGCAAGACATAGTACTTTTAAACTACAGCCTCAGAGTGTGCTTATCATTTCTCAGGACAGCTTTGACAAATACCTGTCAGGACTAGGACAGGTAAAGCTGACATTGCCTTGGAGCAGGGGATGGAATAAAGGACGTCTGACCTTCTGTGAGCCTGTACAGATGCATTTAGAAGTGTTTCTCTTGATACTCCTGTTACGTTTCCCACCAGTAACAGAGTAGACATTCTGCCTCTTATCAGACAAAGCCCCATAAACACAAGGTTTAATTGTTTGGAGAACTAGGGCTCTAAATAAAGTTGTTTCCTTAACTGACTGCCTTGGGTTAGGTTCTAAATCCATATTTCAGGATCTGACTAGAGATGTGTTTCACAACTGCTGAGTGTTTACGTTTTAGTAAATGAATGCAGAGAGGTGACAAAGGTTTTGCTCTAACATATCAAAACAATTTTGGATGGACTGCAGGGGAATGGTGAGATAAATATTTTTTCAAATTTTTAATACTAATTTGGCATATTACTGTAGCTGAAAGGGACTATAGCAAAATCATTGCCCGAATGCATTCTTGGAGTCCTTTCTGTGTTCTTGTTTCATGAAGTTAAGCTTTAGCATGCTCAAGCACACAAGGAACAACATAAACCAGCATTAGGTCAGTCTCATCTCTCAGATTTGAAAGGACAGTCAGTGTAAGTTGGCTTCACAGACTTCAGAATTATTTCCTTGGTCTCACACGTATTACCTTCTGAATTTTAGATTTGGGGTTTGTTTTGTTTGTGTACTGCAGGCCTTTTGTCTGCTGGTACAGGCCACTTAACCTGAGGGTTATTGTGTGTGTTTTAGTGTATTTATTCTGCACAGTCTGCAGAATTTTAGGTAATGATTAGAGTCAGGCTTTGCTCTGGCTATCCTGATTGCTTGTAAATTAAAGGATTTTAAAAAAAAGTGTTTTTTCATTGTGTTTAAAAGAACTATGGACAGATTCCTGGTATATATTTGGAGGCAAGTAATATGAAAAACATAGCTTTCTTTTTATAAATGCAGGTTTTAAAAATAATTAACCTTTAGACAACTTCTAGGAAGTGATTTCTTGGCAAAACTAAACTTGAATGTTCAGTCTAAATGCAAATTGAAAGCTGAAAAAGGAAACCAGCACTCAACCTTTTATTATTAGGAATAATTATTTAATGTCAGTTGCTTTCAGCTTTCCTCATAAATCCTAGGGGCCTAATGATTTCTAGTATATGAGATGGTTAAAATTGTGGTTTAAAAACTGTGTACAAGTTGGGCTTAAAAGACAGTGCTGAGATGTGAGGAGGGCAGAGCAGATGCACCACACAAAGCTGTTCCCATCATTCAACCAAAGTCGGATACATGTTCATTTTGGCCCTCACAGCAGAAGTTCTTGGAAGGACTTCAGGGTCCCATGTCTTCAGTTTATCAGGTAAGATTTGGGAGGAAAGTACAAATCTCTGTTCTCCAGACAGGCAGACCACTGGCCATGTGGTGGATCTGGAGAGATCAATGCACATACTTTTCTGATAAACCTACACTCTTAAGACATTAAGTGAAAAGACTTAACGTGTTCGTGTGGTCTACAGAGAACACAGGACTCATACACTTCCAAAAAGGATATGTAGACATATGGTAGCACCTAGCACCTACAGATACCAGGACAAAAGTATTTACAAAAGGGTTGTTAAGCACTAGAAGAGGCTGCCCAGGGAAGTGGTTCAGTCAGTATCCCTGGAGGTATTTAAAGGACATGTAGTAGATGTGGTGCTTAGGGAGACTGTTCAGTGGTGGACCACAGTGCTAGGTTAACAGTTGGAGTCAATGATCTTAAAGGTCTTTTCCAACCTAAACAATTCTGCTATTCTATGACTTGGGGAGAAAGAGGAGTCCTACCAGAAAATTGGGTAACAGAAATCAGTAGTTGCTCTGTCTTGTTCCATTAAATTTTGTAGATTGATGTGATATTTTTTCTCAGCAGAAGTTGGATAACTAATCCAAACTAGCCTATTTGTCTAAACTCATTCTATATATAGAGAGAAAGACGAGCACCTTCTCAGGTGATCCCTGATCTCTGCATTAGATGTCTAATGTAGAAGCAGGATTACCTGTCTCTACCCAGTGACCCTACAGGTCTGCCTTGTCTTTCATTATTGGAAAAGTCCCAAAATTACAAAAAGGTAACAATGACTCTTGCAGTGTAAAACAAAATTTGGGTATCTGGTTAGGACTGGATGAAAGCTACTGCAAAATGGGATATGGAAAAAAGAGAAGAAAGGAGAGGGGAGTGAAGAGCCTTAATCTAAGTCACAGGTAAATTGAGTGTTCCTTTAATAAAGGAGAGGCCTCACACTCTCTTTAATACATGCCAAAAAGTGAACAATTGACTGCACTATAAATCGCCTCTCTTACTGGATCAGTGATTGTATTCAGTGCAATAGCAAGCACTGGAGAAGCTAATTGCTACATCCAGAAAAGAAAGGGAAGAACATAATTTTGTCGGGACTTTGTTCTGAGACAATATGTGTTAAAAGAGTAAGGAACCGACCCGTCCTCTTGAAGGAATGTGGCAAGATCAAACTACTAATATATAGAACAGGCTGATAATGCTGTTTCTGGTTACTGAGGTTTGCACCTGTGTCCAGCATTTGAGAATATCTCTATGCATTTATCTTCTTGTGATGTAGCATCTTCTAGCATCAGCCAGTAAGCAGGTTTTTGTATTTCTGAGTCAACCCAACATTGTATAGGATGAAGAGTGTTATGAAAACTTAATACAATATGTCTTTCCTGCATTGCAAGTCATAACAATAGTACTTAAGTTATTCAATTGAGAAATTAAGCAAACACAGCAGTTAGACATCTTGTAGAAATCTGAAAAATAACATTAAGAGGTTATTTTGAATGAAGAGCATCACACTGATGGTGTGGTCAAGCTAATAATAACCTGATGCAGTTTTTCAAGTGTTGTTCAGAGCAAACATGAACATGCTGTATCCTGCTTCAGTGATTCATGTGGTACTGAGCTATATCACCACATGCTGATGGCAGCAACAAGGAATGTTTAGGAGTCTTTTGAGGCCCTGATTAAGGAATTTTTAAGTGTCTTTAAGGATGTGTTGAATTGTATTCTTTTCCAGAAGAGTATGTGAATGGGATTTAATCCTATGCTCAAGCACTTTTGCTGAAAGTGGTTGTCTTCTAGAATCAACTTTCATTTCCATTTGTGGTCTAGTGACAGCCCCCACCTGGAATTGAAATGAGGTCATTGGACCTGAAAGGTGGGGGTAAAGGTATCTAAGTAGCTTTCATGGAGACTTACTCTGTTGCCTATAGCTACTTTCATCTTAAATAAGAAGTGTGGCATGTTTGTATTCACAAATCCCGTTGTGCAATGCTCGGTCTCAATTGGTGCTGTCTCTGTCTCCATACTAATTCTGAGGGCAGCTGCAATTTCCTCCATTTCATGCAAATTAGCTTCAGCCTTAAAGCTCCTGGCAGGTTGCCAGCATAGTCCTCTTTGGCAAAATTTGGATCCATCTAGGCAAAGGTATTAGCCTTTTTGCTTCAAAGGCCTTTATTTAGGCAAATATTTCAGTATTTTAAAGACAAATACTTAAGAAAATCTGTATCTCTTAGACAGATGAGTTCTTTAGCTACTATAATTGTTCTAAAGATAGGTAAATAAACCACAAATAATTAAAATAATGGTATATATTCTTGCTGCTGATCTTAAACATTACTATAAATGCCACTGCACCAGTGCCATTAAAATGCATGTCAGGAATTTTCCTTGGCTGCCTCTATGCAGTCTTTTAAGATCATTCAACTACATAATGACTTTTAAAGATATTCTTTTTGAAATGGAAGGACCTTTTTTTTTTCACAGCCTAGCTGAAAAAGATATTCCACAGATTTTTCAATGCAGGTTTTAAATATAACTTAATTTAATCTCTCTGAGTTTTGGAAAAAAGTTAAACTTTTTAGGTTGCAAAATGATTTTGGTTTTCCTACAGTTGTTCTGAGAATATTTTAACTTTTACATCATCACAAGTTTTTTTTCCGGCTAAATGGCATTCTTTCTAAAAGTCAGATTTCAATTATTTTGTAAAGATAATAAAGGTACTTAATTCTTCCATCTATTCTTTTCACAAGGATAACGTTCATAGATTTCCCAGGTGCCCATTGTTTAAATTCTCATTTTACCTGAACAGTGACAATAAAATAGCATGAAAGGTTCTGCATTCATGATGTCACACTGGTTTTGAATTTAATTAGTTAGTAAATAAGATTTCTCTTTCCCAGATATCACGGTCATACAGTTTCTTGACTGCTTAGAATCAATATGTGTTTGTCCTGTATGGATTATCTTCAATAAAAGTAGAAATCCTGTGGAACAAAATGGAACTGTGGTTCCACTTGTGCAAACATGTTATTTTTACCTGATCCCCTCATGTCTACAAACCCTCTAAAGCACAGTGAAGTTCTGCAGGTGTTACCAAAACCACCACATGAAGATATTGCTTGCCATTGGAACAACTGACTTTTTTCTTTCTTATTACTGTTGACATGCAAGGTGATAATATCCCAGTTTTTTTTCAGCATCTGAAGTGTTTTCCAAGGCTGCTATTTAGAAAAATGTCTCTATATTTACACTACAATAGCTGGGGGCACACTGCAACTGACTGTCCCCTTGTTCCTGTAGTCATTGAGCCAGCATTAATAAAAGCTCCCAATTTTTAGGCCTTCTGTTGTTGTATGCACTTACATCACGTTTGCTGTTATCTCCTTGCTAAGATATAAACTGCGACAATCATCTCAGTTTCTGTGTAAGAGTTTTTCTGCGGCCTTCTCTGGGTCTCTCTAACGCCACGCAGTAAGTACCTGGCAGCCATGGAGAGCCCTCTTCTCACACAGAGGTGCAGGTATGTGGTCTGCATTGTGATTGTTCCAGGGTGATAAAAATAATCATGTAGATATTAATTCTTTGGGAATGGATTCAAATTTTGAGAGTAATACGGGAAAGCATGGTTTATTGTTCAGTAAAATATGGTTAGCTTTTGTAGCTGCCGTAGCGTGTTTCCAGGCTGGGATGTTTTAGGTGGTGAGATTTTGAGAAACCTTTCTGTGACAGTGGGCAGATCTGCCGTTGTGCTGGAAAACTGGCTGTGTCACGAAGGGAAGAGACAGACATAGAAGTTTGTTAGGGATGCTGAACTATCCATTGTGACCAGTCATGCAACATCCACAATCTGCTGGATGTCTCTCCTTAAGTGATTTAAAACAAACTAAAATCTTTCCTTGTGTTTGAAAACTTGTAACTCTGGGAAGCACACTTTTGGCCTGAAGAATGGAAGAATTTGATTTGAAATACTATTTCAAATCCACCACTTAGCTGGTGGATATTATACTTCTTGAAGATTTACCTTCTTTTCTTCATAATAGGTATTTAAATATGGATATCTGTTTACCAGGCAAGTCAGTTTACAGGGAATCAGTTAGTGGCTTTGAATGGTACCAATGGTACAAATGGTACCAATTTGATCACAAAGAATCAAAACTTCTTTTAAATAATATACTACAGTTGACTGAACTTGAAATACTGAAAGACAATTGATGATGTACTTTTTGAATGTATTTTGTGTATGTAAAAATTCTCCTGATCTAAATAATTGAATAGCTGGTCAAATATGTAGTTATTAGCATGCCTACTGGCAATGTTCACTTTATTTTGAATGCTGGTAATTTTCATAACACAACTCTTGTCCCGGCTAGTTGCTGGTTGGGGTGGAGCTGTGAGGTATTTTGATCTTTTTTAACTTTTTTTTAAACACAGAATGTTTTCCTGATCATGCAGAGCTGAGATTGAAGGCAGATAAGCACAGAGGGCAGCGATGTCTTAAACCAGCTTTGCCTGCATGTTTGTGAGTCACAAAACTGTATCTTGGAGTTAACAACATTGATCTAAAGCTTGGTCTGGAAACTAGATCAGAGCTTTGTATTTGAGAACTGGCACTCTACTTCTTGCTGTGTAGTAGAATTGTGCTACCTGTTCATGAAAATTAAAATACTGTTCCTGAAAGGTCCAAAGCACTCAGAAAAGTTCACTGAAAGAAGCTGGCCATATCCATAATCTGTGTTTGCTGTAGTGAGTTGTTACGAAAGAACTTATGGTATTAGTTAAATCACCTTTCTGATTCTGCAGTCTTGCTCTCCAACAAACTTTAAACTCCTGCTGGTAGTGAAGAAAAAAGAATAAAAAGAACAATGGAAAAGGAATGGATGCAGATGAAATCCATTTTTCCACAGGCAATACCACTATTTGAACTAAGCAGGATGAACTCTTGCTTGTGCTAACAACTGTTATCAACAAGATTTAGTGGAACTTTCAGCTGCCAGATGATACTTTTTCCATTTAATACTCTTACACACACTAAATGAAACAATCAGTGTCTGTATCAAAAGAAGGTAAACTGCAACCACTTTCTGTTCATAAAAATGTAAGAAAACCGAAAGCAGCTGATACTGCCCGTGCTTGTTAGCTGTGCCCAAAATTTGTGAGCAGGAGGTGAGTTCAGACCTGTGCACAGCTAGCCTTTGTGGTCCAACAGACTTCTGCTTGCTTCTAGGTTACTCATATGGCCAAGAAGATGCTCTGGGGAGGGAGGTGGGTACCATCAATACCATGGTCCATCTGGGCCATGTGATGCAGAGAGGTGGAAAGACTTCCCTGAGGTTTGGTAGTGACAGTGCTGGGATGTGAACAGGGATCAGGCTGTGCACTTGGTGTTGCTCTCTGTTTGTTTCACCATTGAATCTCCATGTAGGAAACTGAGGTGTCTTGGCTGCCTGTGCTGTCTCTTATCTTCTGAAGACTAGCTTTTGTTTTAGTTGTGATGCATATTAATATATGCTTTTCTGTATGACACACAATGTGTATGCCAGAGTTCTAGTTGTTTCCAACAGCAGTAGTTGATTTCTTACAGGTCTGTTTATAAATATTTGCTTTTATTTTAAAATGGCTTTGGGGTGCATCTGTGACTTTATTAACGACAGGTGATAGCCAGAAACATCAGCTTTCCTGAATCACAGAATCATGGAATCTTTTTTGTTGGAAAAGAGCTTTAAGATCATCAAGGCCAACCATTAACCCAGCACTACCAAGTTCAAACACTAAACCATAGAACAGTGTCTCTAAACACTACGTCTATGCATGTTTCAAACACCTCCAGGGATGGTGATTCAGCCAGTTCCCTGGGCAGCCAGATCCAATGATTGACAACCATTTTAGTAAAGAACTTTTTCCTAATACCCAACCTAAACCTCCACCAGCACAACTTGAGGCTGTTTCCTTTTGTCCTATTGCTTGTTGGGAAAAAAGACCAACACCCACCTGGCTACATCCTCCTTCCAGGTAGTTCTAGAGAGCAATAAGGTCTCCCCTCAGCCTCCTTTTCTCCAGGCTAAATAACCCCAGTTCCTTCAGCTGCTCCTCATAAGATCTGTTCTCTAAAGCCTTCATCAACTTCACTGCCCTTCTCTGGACCTGCTCCAGCATCATAATGTCTTTCCAGTAATGAGGGGCCCAACGTCATGATCAGTTCATGATGTATGCACAATATGGGGATAATGCATCGTATACAGAATGTAGGTAGGATCTCTTTTTAATTAGAGGGCTATGAAAAAAATGCACTTTGGGGAGTAAATTGTGCTTAGAGATCATAGTTGAGCTTTTAAGTCCACTTGATGGAACCATGAGACATATTTACTAGCCTTGGTCCTTGGAGGTGAGTGTTTGCTCAGGGGTCTGGGACTGACTTTTCAAGGGGTTTGCACACTGCAGGTATTCACTATAAATTCATATGCATCAAGCACTCAGACAAAGAGAAGTGTGGAGGAACCTGTGTCCTGGCTACTTACACAATGCACCTCAATTGTCTGAGAACAGAAGACGTCTGTTTGAGAGCTCTATGTTGCCAATCCTTTACGTGGGTTGAATTCATCATTTGAAGAAAGAGAGCGGCAAGATGAGAGGAGCAGGATGGTTTATTGCAAAGTTGCTTTAGTTTGTGAAAAATTGAGAAATTTGGCTGAGTTGTACTTTTCAGCCATGACTTGCTGCCGTCCATCACTTGGTACTTTAAGTCATCAGGATTCTTGCGGTGAGCGCAGCTTGCTGCCAGAAAATCTCAACTTTTGTTAATGTATAGGCATTCATCATCTGCTGTTCATTATCACACATATTGCTAATGCCTGGCAATGGAGCGAACATTTTTCTAGAGTGGGGTCGAAAAACTAATTATTCACCATATGGTGGCCGGCTCAGCAACAATGCTGAAGCCATGGAAGCAAAAGGAAGTTGGCTGGTTGATTTCTTTGGGCAGTTTGCACAGTGATGACTCTCTTGACACATGCCATTCATGTGGCCGCTGCATAACAGATGGGCTAAGGCTGGGAACTGTGGAAAAATCATGGCAGAGATCTGGTGGCAGCCTCCGTCTTTTTATCCTTCAGAATGACTTTGGGTCACGTGGGCTGTGAAAATAACAAGTAGGGGATTGTGCTCTGAGGATTTCCCTGCTTCTTTCATAAAGCCAGAGCGTAATTTTGACTGCCTTTTCGTATTTTGTTTATTAAAGGGATCAGGGTTTTAGATGAAAGAGATTACTTGGTTTGTGGTAGGGGGCTGTGCTGTGCCCATGACACTCAGCTCATTGTTAGCGGGAAAAATGCTGGCAGTTTGATAAGGGATAAGAAAATGGAGGGGTTTTAAATTAAAATTTAAATTACTCCTTATTTGTTCTTTTCTCATTTGTAAATCTCACATAGGCAAGTTAAGATAAGAGCTGTTTTAGATTCAGAATACTCAAACCTGAAATGAGTTAGTGTTTTTTTTTTCCAGAGGAGCTTAGTAAGGGAGAGTAAGATTAATTTGAGCATGCTGCCTTTGCAACTTGTATGCTTTCTGGATTTCATATTGTCCCAATAGTGGCTGAATGGGGAAGGCACAGAAAGTTTCCAACCAGCGCTGAGCTTTAGTGCAATTCAAAATTAAACCTGGTGTGTTTGAATTATCTGAAAATTAAATTTTAATTGATTACAGTAAGTTGTGGCACATGAGAATTTTCTCATGTCTCTGTTCACAAGAGTTGGGAGGAGAAGTTGATGAGCAGTAAAGGTACTGCCAGATTGTTTCTGAAGCTGCGCAGCCTGCTCAGATGTGTGCTGGTTGTGGCAGACATAGAATGGGAAAGGAAAGGTGAAGTGAAAGCAGAACTGTGCGTGAAGTTGGCCTGCGCGAGGGGAGGTTGGCAGGTGAATCAATCGCAGCCATTCTGTGTTTGGGTCCATCTTGTCAGGAACAAAAGACAAAGTTTCCTAAGTGAAATGTGAATTTTTCTTTATACTCAAATGGGTGGATGTGGAGATGAGGCTTCTTGTTGTGTGGTTACACTGTTGGCTATTCCCAAGCAGCGCTGTCATGTCTGCAGCTGTATGCTGCAGAGACAGCGTAGTGACACTGAGCAGGCTGTTGGGTGAATGCCACATGGTGTTCAGGGTCCTCACATCAGCCCTTATCCAAACCCCATTTTCCATTCTTTCATTTCAAAGCCTGACCTGTTGGTTTTGGAAACATGATATGCTGCTCTGTTAGTGCTCAGAGGGAGCATCTTCAAAGGTTGGTGTTTGCCTCGTTCATGCAAGTAAGCAGGAGAGATAGAAAGAAATATAATGTACTTTTATCTCAGATTCTCCTGTCACTATTTATGGCAGACCAGGGGTAAATAGTGCTGGTTTCCACTAGGGCATGATACTTTCCCATAGGTGATCCGGGGAATCATTTACCAGCTCTGTCTCAGAAGAACGGCGAAGGAAGAAGTTCACTAACCCATAGCTTGCTGGCACTAAGTCTTTCTTCTGGAGGAGTAAACCACTGCATTTTATTTTATGATCTTCCTTATCAACTGTCTTTTCCCTGCATTGATCTGAGCAAGGGCACTGCGCTCCTCTCAGCCCTGCTGTGCATCACCCTACTTCGGGACTCTTGTGGTCTCCTTGGTCTTTGACAATTCTTTTTCTCAGCCAGTGCTTACCCGACCTTCCAGTAGTGGTTTCCTTACCTGTGTTAAACAGATGGATAATTCTTTTTATCAGAAAGAAGTGGCTCCAACAGAAAATTAGTAGCATTATCCTCTAGCAGGTGCTAGAGAAACCATCTGTGTCTCAGTGCACTGCTAGGGTTAGACTGCTAGAGGGCTGGATTTTCAGATCACTGCTTCTCTTTAGCTTTTGAAAGTAACTCCAAGCCTGCAGCACCTAACCAGGTGTTCCTCCATGTGTGCTCTGTCTGCTCACCTGAGCTTGCAGAGCTCTCTGCTCACCTGGCTAGAAAAATTCCCTCTAATTTTATGTACAGATTTTCAAGGAATTCTTATGGTTAGAATTCATAATTTTGAATGCCTGCCAAATGGGATGGCTCAGAGTCTGTTTTCCCCTCAGAAAAGTCCAGAGAGGATAAATATTTGATAGGAAAATTCAACACAATTCCTAAGGCCTTAGGTGAGACATAACGGCATTTTGCTGATTGGAAGAGAGAAGATGGCATGAAAGGGTGTCCATATACACATTTACACATAAACATGCCATGTAGTTAAATACACACTTCCATGTCATTTTCCAGGCATACACATTCAATGATATATCTAATGGAAAAATCATTTATTTAAGAAATCGAAGGGGCATGTTAACAATACTGGGTAACAACGAATGAAAGCAAAGAACCTGAGCATAACAACGGTCCATTTTAAGAATGCCAGATATTGCCCTAAGACAGCAATGGAAAAAGATTGCAAACCAGCTTCTTCATAAAGAGCTTCTAATCCAAAAGATGATTTTGTAGTGATTTGATCATACAGAACTACTCTTCGACTCTTATCTGAGTATTTTTCTAAAAATACATGCTTTCCTTTTTTTTTATAATGCAATTAAGGAAGTGTAATCCATGTTCCTACCCTGCTTATGAAAGGCATTAAATGTAAAGGGCAATCTTTAGACTTCAAAATCTAAAAACCGGTTTGGTATGAAGGGGGTGAACAGCCCAAGTATCTGTGTTGGAGTCAATATCCCAGCTTATGTTCCAGCTGCAGAAAATATAAGTTAAATCATGTCTGTGTTAATAACCAGTGAGACTTCAAATGATCCGGTTTTCCTTTTGCAATCAGCTGGAATACCCCACATTGTGGGAAACAGAGGGTGTAGTATGTTGGCTGTTTTGCTGGAAGTGGTCTGGAAGACTGAAATTTGTCAGAACTGTTTCTCAAATCAGAATTTGCTGTTGCTTGCTCAGGTTCCTACATGAACTGGAGGTGGGGCTGGATTGTACAATGATTCCTTCTGTGAAAATTAATCTGTTCTGTGCTTTGGTATTTCTGCTGCTCACCAAAGAATTTTGTTTTTAATGTTTATTTCACAAGCACTTTAGTAAAGTGTTCAGGCTTCTAAAACAGATGATAGACGAACACGATACTGTTTTATGAATGCAGTTATGTTGTAGGAAAAAGTTGTGTGTTTTTTCTTTTTAATTGATCTGAATACCTACATTCAAACATTGAGGTGTAGTGTTTAACTTCTGTTTAGCCTCCCTGATGCAACTGGCAAGAGAAGAGCTTTGAAGCCTAGACATAACAAAAAGCTTTCTTTTTGTGTTGAGGCACAGAGTCTTCCATGACCTTCATCTAGGGAACAGGTGAATGCTTGGTTGGCAAAAAATCTCTATAATTTGCCATAAATTATAGGTACACAGCAAGGCATCCATTTCTTTGTTACTTTATCCAGTCCTCTTAAATCATAGCACAGACCTTTGCTGAGCTGATGGACTCACCCCATTTGGACAGGACATGCTGTTTATTCTGTTGCTAGGCTAAAACGCCTCTTACTTTAAGAACAGTTTAATTGTATTGCTGCCATCCTTAATACACATCTTATGTAGATTATATGAACCAAATTGGTTTAAATGGGAGATTAAGTGAGGGGTGCATGGTGATTATATGTGCCTCTAAGACTTAGGTTGGATATTTAGAACTTTGCTGTGTATATTTTTTCTAAGTCCATTCACATAGAAAGTAATTAAAAAAAAATCTCTGATAAAAATCTAGGGATTTTTCCAGGGAGAACTCCTTAAATATTTCTTGGATTAGCTTAGTTTCAGCTTTGTCAGCCTTATTTGCTAAATCATCACAAATGTTTACCGGATGTTTTGACTTTGCTACGACCCTCAGCATGCTGAAGCAGGCTATTAGCTCAATATAGTTTGGGAAATACTCCACTGTCATTCTCCTGTCACACATTAGCAGTTTCAGGCTCATAAACAATGAAAAAATTAAAAATATGAGTAAGGGGGACTGGACATTTATCTGTATTTCCCTGTGTTTTACTTACACTATATGTTTTAACCCTCAAGCAGTTGAGTTCACGCAGATGGTTTAATGGAAGATTAAGCCAGGACTGTGCAACCCCTTTTAGGGGGAATCTCAGACAAAACTTTAGTGTCCATTTCCCAGGAAGTAATTCAAGTTGAATTTTATTTTAATTAGATTAGGGTTTAGAGCAAACGTCCCTGCTGTTAGTTATAATTCATCTCTGAAGAAGATTTATCACAACTAAATTTATCACTGAACTCAATGGTAGGACAGGACCTTAGGATGTCTGGAAGCCCCTGATGAAGCAAAGATCAGCATCAGTGCTGCTTCTGACTAATTTGTCTCACGGGCTTGTGAAGGCTTCCAGAGGTAGGGCTTCAGGCAATGTTAACCCAGTTGCAAGTACTCTTCTTGCATGGGTTTGTCGCTGCACTTGAAAGAAATTTAACTTGGAACCCTGAAAAAATTTTGGTTTGTGCCTGGTGGTTGGAGTTGCCTCGGAGTAGCTGCAAATGGCTTGGCATGTAAGGATGAGGTTTTGGACAAAAATAAGGTTAATCCTATTACTGTGCTGTCAATATTTCTGTGACCTCATAAACCTGCGCTCATCCTAATGCCACAAAATGTCTTGCTTGTTATCTGATTTGGCCACCTTTACACATAGTTCATTTGAAGTCTGTGTCAGTGTCATCTTTTTATATTGCCTGTCAGCTGTACCTAAAAAAGATCAATGGTAAACAGGTCTTGTGGTTTCCTTCTATTTGCCAGAAAGTGTGTAATGTTATTCCATTTACAATAATGTTCTCTGCATTTTACAAAGACTGTATGACAAATGATCTAAGGATATGAGACCAGCTTCCACTGTATGACTCTTTTTGGTGATGTGCATCAGTGTTGCTCAAAGCTGGCAAAACCACTAAGTGACTGGTGAGCAGATGGTTGATGAGAGTAAGGGGTGGCAGAAAAGATGTCCAAAGCTTGTACATACTGTGGGAGCCTATGTCTGTATGTATACACCACACAATTAAAGTGAATGTTTGTAGCAGGTTGATTTTATTTATTGTGTTGTAAATGTTCTGAACACATGACATGGTGGACACTAGGACTGACAGAAATATTGAAGCAATGCCAATGGCAAAACTGGCTGATAGTTTCCTGGTAGCTTAAGAGATAGAGGTACCCTTATGGCACAGCAGAATGAGAATGGAAGTGTTTGTGGTCTGCAGATCTTATATATAAAAAGACTCAGGTTTGGTCCATACAGTTTCACCAAGAAGCATACATTTTTTTTCTCCATGCAGCTTTGGGTTCATGTAAATTTATTACAGTCCTGTAAACATACATGCATGGACACAAACAAGCATATAGGTGCTCTTAGACTCAATAAGCTTTGAGCTTATCAATATAGATGTGTGATATGGCTGTAGCTGCAAGATGGGAATCTTATTTTCTCTGGTTGCTTAGTGCAGATGACAATTTTCCATAACCCAAAAGTAGTTTCTGACATCTGCTAAGGAAATCCTCGTGAACTGTATTGTGGGGGGAAAAAAAAAGCAAGCAGAAGCTTCAAGATAAACAATGGTTTTGAAGGGAGGAAATATTTTTTCCCTATCCTAATCACGAAAACTTTACTAAGCCCATGGTCTTTTATCGGTGTGCTTTTTTTCTGCTTTTTTATTTTTTCTCCAAGAGATGGGATTTGTTGGGAGAAGAAAACGATCTCTGAAAAATTTTTTAAAAAAGAGATATGTGTGTTGTCAGCTGGGATGTGCTGATGTGGTAGCTCTTTTCTGTAGCTACCCAATTTTTGTTATGAGAATACATACTCAGACACTCACTAATTCAGCAAATAAGGACCCGCTACCTAAGCAAATTCCCACTGTGAGCGTGGAATCGGTGCTATGGCTCAAACAGGGAATCTCCCTACGCCTAAATATAATTTCCATGCACATTTGTCTATTTGGCTGCTCCCTTGGTCTTTGAACAAGTGTGGTTTTGCAGTCAATACAGAAGCTGACCCTGTTCTAATGCTAATGACAGTATCTGTCGTGGGATGTTTGGGTTTGCATCTGGGTTTTCATTAGTATTACCTGAGTGAAAGCCAAATCCTCACATGGGTGTGATTGGACTGGCAGGCAAGTGTCCACCCAAAATGGAGGTGGGAGGAGTGTGCAGCCTTGGTAGAGGTGGCAGGGACTGACAGCTCGTTGGCCAGTCGTATTCCCAAATGTCCCCTGGGTGTGGGGATGCACTTCCAGAGCAGGGAACTCTAAGGAAATTCCTGCTTGTAAGATGGCATTGATCTTCGGTGCTGAAGTGCTTGTGGGTCAGTGGGAGGTCCAACGCAGGGGTCCCTACCAACTCCATTGCTGTATCAGCCACACATAATGGCACAGACATGGCAGCGGGGTTGCTTTCCATACAACAGCCCTTCTTCTGGGTACCTCCATTAGGACACCTCCACTTACAGCCTTGTAGCGTGGTATGAGCTGTCATCAATGGTGGATAGAGAGGTTCATGACCAAACCTGTCCTTTGCCTTGGCACGCATCCAGAGGGATAAGAACAGCAATGATTGCAAACACCATATCTTCTACAAGGTTTTAGGCTTGGGACAGAGTTTGTGGGAGCTGGAAGCCATATGAAAAGGCTCTAGGAAGCATTTCTGGGCTCAAGAAACTCAGCTGTGTGTCCAGGTGTGTTGACATAAGGTGATAGGAACTTCTTCACATCATGGCTGTGCTAAGGCTGGACCATGCCAGCGCTGCTGGGGCATCCTCGGGAGAGGTGTGTTGGCTGTGCCTGCGTACCCTGCGCAGCCCTCGTGCTGGAGGGGCTCAGGGCCTGAGACAGGTTCAGCCCTGCTCTCATTAAATCCTTGTGAGGTTGGGAGCAAGACCATTTGGAGAGCAATAACTGCAGTGGCTGCTAACACCAACACTTGCTGAATAAATAAAATAACCAAAAATATTGGGTTATCAGGAGCATATAGATTTGTAGTTGAGTTTGGTAATGCTTTTACTGAACCACAGACTTTGAGTTCTGATTAAGTTGTGGTTTAGACTCTGGACTGAAGGTATTTAACCCTTCGTTTGTACTTTTTCTGCATGAGCTGTGTAAGTTATGCTATAGTTAAGTCATAACTCTAACAGCTGTAATAAACAATTGCTCTCTGAACGGAAGGATTGATTCAGCTTGGCTCCCACTGAATTCGAATCTCATGTTTGTCATATTTAGTTTAGGATTGCAGTTTGCCTTTCTTGGGAGCACCCAAGCATGTACTGAGGTATTTATTAGAGCAGAGGAGAGACACTCAGAAGGAGTCCAGACCACAAGTGCAGGTCCTCTGGTGCCTGGGAAGCCACAGCCTTGGGCTGAATCATCTCTGTGGTGAGGAAAGAGGCAGTTTCCATCCATCCTTTGGCCTTTCCATTGAGCAGTGAGTGGCACAGTTGTGTGCTTTGCTGGGTCTGAGGCTGGTGGAAGCCCATCTGTGTCATTCATGGGCCTGCCCCCAGACCTCTCCTGGGATGCTTTGGTGTAAGGCTGTACAACTAATCCGGAAGTGGAGTGGTGCTCTTCCCCTTCATTGCTCAGTTCTTAAATAAAATGTATTCCCAAAATTAAAAAAGAAAAAAAAAAAGGCATTTTGCAGAAATGTGCTATGTTCAGATTTTCATTCTAAATGTATCTGTACAATTCTGTTGTACACTGAACAGCTGTTAGAACCCAAGTTACCAATAAATAGTCTTGATAAAATGATTGGAAAGCCAGTACTTAATTTCACTGAACAAATGAATCAAACTAGTTAATTTAACTGAGTGAACACCAATAACAGAATTTTCCTGTCATCTATTAATTTTACTAAAGAGACCTGTAAAACGATTGTAACAGTTTTGTCCCTTCCATGCCATCTAAGGGCCAGACTGTGAATGTCATATACTGAGAAACAGTTGATGATATTAATAATACAACTGAGATTTAATTGGTGTAACATCACCATCATTATTTTCATGGCTACTGAAGTATTGGTTGAAGATTTTAGCCTGCTGCATTATATCCTTTTAATTTCAATTTTTGAATGCTTTTACAAGTGAACAGTGTGTTACTGAGCCTCAGAACCAGAGAATCATTGCTGACTACCCTGTTACCAGTTAGCCAATACAAGAGCTATTGTGGGAGCTCTACCTTATGGGAAGAACTGCTGTTCAGCCTAATTATTACAGATTATTAGATTAATTTTTTAATTGAGTAGCCTAATTAAAGTAGCCCCCCTACTAGCAGTTAGGAAGAATATATCTATTATCTTGCATTCTCTTTCTCCACTGCTGCTGTGCAGAATTGCTGCTAAGAAGGAGGAGGACCGTTCGAAGCAGTCACGGTGTTCGCATCGGCTGCCAACTCTCAGACGTATTCTGACAACAACAGGTTTTGACAGGATTTTTAAAGCTTTTTACCCCCCTGTTTTGGGGCGATGATGAATGTGCCATACAGATGACCTTTACAGAAGGCCGCATGCTAATATTCAGAACCGTGCTTTTGTTTGTCTGGAACAATGGCTGTCATTAAGAAAGCTGAGTTTGCCAATATGCCCCCCTGTTTCAGCGCCGAACCCTTCCTGATTGGGCACTGGGAAGCATCATGTGCCTTTGACTGAAATGACATGGAAGATGTATGGTCCGAGTGCTATCCTCAGCACCACTGCTGTGATGGGAAGAAAACCATGCTGACCCAAATAGACCTGTGCTCAAACAATGTCGCACCAAACGAAGACAACATATTGGGAAGAAAAATGCTTGTAAACTGTGTGTGCTGGAAGATGTATTGGCCAGGCGGCCATAGGGCAAACTTTGAACCATTGAAATCTTTAGAAATATTGTTTAGTTCTTGAACAATACTTACAAACCTAATTAATCAAGCATAGATGGTTATTTTCACTCTTTACATACTGCATCATTTTGGGACAAGAATAGGGCTGTCACATTTATTTTACTGACCACTTCCCAGGTGCTTGCTGGCAAAAGCAGGGTTTGAACATGCATTTCCACAGTAATCATCAAATGACAGGCTTAAGAGAGCTCCTGGCCTGCTCCTAACCCTTAATGTGCTTCATAACTTGCTGTGTTTCCATGCTTCTATTTGTACATTTCTTGGGCTATGACATTTAATTTATTTTTTTGTTTTGTGCATTTTATATTTGAGTATTGCTGGGAGGAAATCCAGCATCTCTTCCAGAACATAGTTTCAATCAGACATGAACTTCATGAGTGATAGAGCAACTAACAGCATAATTTTAGTGTCTAAACAATTGTATAGGTACCTCTCAAGAGATGTGCCGATAAGAAGTTCAGTATAAGACCTGTTATTATTTTTTCCCTAATGATTTTAATACAGTTTTATTTGTTGAAGCTCTTGGGAACTACTTATGCCACAGATTTTCAGGCAAAATCTAAGGATATAAATGTCTCTCCAAAATTCAGATTATTTGTATCCACAACTCTACTGAATTCCAAATTCTGGTATCTCTACATTTATATTAGTAATACTAGAATAAATGTTTACTGATTTCAAAATTTTTGATGCACACCTTGTAGCCAAAGCCTTTTGGACTACTGAAAGTAAACAACTTGACGTTTTGGATTACTTTTAAAAGTTATCATTGTGTTTAGTAAGTCTCAAAACTAATTTGAACAGACAGTAAACAACTTATGAAAATGTTAAAAACCTTGAAATTCACCTCAGGCTATTATATACAGCAAGAGCTAAAAAATAGGGACTCGTTATAATGAAAATCAAGGAAGCAAAATTTTAAGAGTTAAAATGCAAATTATTATTTTTATATTTATTACAGTAGTCAAACCAATATGTTCAAGCACCCCCTAAAGTAAGCTAACAATCAGAAAAAAAAAAAGTGTTTTTTAAATCACCTCCGATCTTGGACTTGACTTTAAACAAGCAGTCAGGGTTAAAAGCATATGTGTGAACTGCTCTCAGAGGCAGCATTTTCCCGATTCAGAGCTCACTAACTCTAGGAATGGGCATCCTTAAGCACATCCTTCATTGTATGTGAATGCATTGTCTGACATATGCCCATAATATGTGGAACTATTAAAAGCACCCAGTAACTTTTTGCAGTTTTAAGTATACGTGTTAATTAACATAGATTGTATGTTCGCTAGTCTCTTTTTTTAAAAGTACTCCTTCTAGCCTCCTAGTAATCTCATGTATACATATTTAATATAATAAACAGTCCCTATAAAAACATGTCCCTCACAGCCAGGCTTGTGGTGGTGTGGGAAAAAGTTCAGCCCTTACTTGTCAAGGTCTGCTGCACGGGAAACAGGATTGTACACTGCTGGAAATCTTCCATTTGCAGAAATGAATGGAAATAAGCAATAAACAAAGCTGGTTTATCAGGCTAGAAATGCTGAAGTCATGTGAAATTAAAAGCAATCCAAGGTATGTGTATCTTGAGAGTTTGTGCGTGCAGCCTCGTTACAAAGTAAGGGTAGCTGTGTGGATACATGGGCTATTCTTAAAAATCTTTAAAGAACTGAGCTGTCAACCTGAACAGTCTGATTGTGAGATGTTACTCTGGCTGATGATCTTATGTATCAAACAATATTTTCATCACTGTCTCAGTATATCCCTCCTCGGATGATGGTGGAGCTGACTTTCTGGCCCTGCTATGGTCAGGCTGTGTGTCAGGTGGTTTGCAGGCACCACTTCATCCTCTTCCATCATTCACGAACCTTCTGCTGGTACCAGTTACACAGGTTTTTACGTTCCACTGTATGCATACAGAGGGAGCGATATGTAAGTCTTTCTAGGTCTCTATGTGTGTCTGTCTATATGTCAGCTCAGCTGCTCTGCAAAATCCTCACTTCTGGGGTTTTTTTTTCCCAGAAATCTGCTCAGCTTCTTCCACATTTGCCAGGGTCCCCTCAGCCGTGGGCGTGGAAGGGGGCAGGAGCAGCATCCAAACCTGCCAACCTGCATAGCATACATGCTGCGTCTGAGTGGTGGAAGGTGGCGGTGGTGCTGGCAGCCCCAGCAGCTCCAGTTACCATGGCACTGGGGACATTCTCCAGGCTTCTTCCTATTCCTCAAAAAAAATGCTCAGGGCAAACACCTTCTTTTGCAGAAATTTAGCATGACCGTCTCCTTCGCGGCTGGTCTGTTCTTCCGCCCATCTCCCCACAAAGAGGTTAATAAATGTTTACTTTTTTTCCTGTTTCCATATGGTTTGTTCACAGGCTTTTGCTTGTGTGTGTATGAATGCTCACTTGCATTGACTGCTGTGAGGGAATTGTTTACTAATGCTGACCATCTTCAAATCAATGCCTGCACATAACAACAGAAAGTGCCTCAGATGTAGTGGTTTCCACAGGACTATTGTTAGGCCTTTGTTAAGCTTTTTTGAACCTAATAAATAATGTCAAAAGTCTCTATCCTAGCCAAAAATGTTCCTTTTGAAACAGTTCTAATAGTATTTTTGTTCTGCAATGTCTCCCAGTGTTGTGAAGAATTTGTGCCTCACAATAGGAATCTGGTATATCGCGTGCCGCCTTGCTTTTTTTTTTTTTTAATTTATTTTGAGATGCAAACCTTTCTATTCTGGGCAGGCGTTCCCATTTCTTTATATAAATGTTACTTTTTCTTGAATAACCATACCACTTGGGACTTTAGTGCTGTAAATGCTACTAAATTTCACAAACTAATGGAGGATTGAATCTTAATAATGATGGGATGAAGGGAAGGAAAACAAGTTGCTGAATTTAATGATATTCTATTTCAGTGAACCTCCTCAGTGTTTTGTTACATAACTCATAATTAAATTAAGTCTAAAGCAAGGTTTTAACAATTGTTTTATGCACTGAAAAACAGTGATAACAACCGTCAAAGATGATCACAGTAGTCCCCTCTGGCTGTAATATCTATTTATCTAGACCTTAATAACTATTTATTCTGGAAAAAATTCTAATTTGAGACCCACTGCAATTCATTATACCTTATATAGTACCTATTAACTATAAATTTGAGCTGTCCTTAATCTGCAGTTTAATTTGTGGGTAATATTCCCATTTCTGCAGTGCAATAGCGTGTAGCAAATCAAGCTAGGATAAAACATATTTGTTAGACATATTTTATTTCTGTGCGTTTTACTTTGCTTATTTTAATTGGGCTCTGGGGAAAAATGTCAAAAAACACATTTCTGTGCATTCATTTTCTCTGTGGCACCAAAGATGTTGGATGCTATTTGTATTAAAAACATCTTTATACCGTGGGGTTTTATTTTAGTCATTTCAGTTTAGTGCTGAAAGAGACATTTTACCTTGTTTTCTGGCTGCAGTAGAAATAAATATTATAAGATCTATAGTAGGAACTACTTATATGTGGTGTTAAGTGTGAGGGTCTAAACCAAATATCAGCTTGCTACAATTGCAGTAGAGAATGAAGTTCCATTTTGACCGTGATAAATGAAGCTTCTACAACTCCTGATGACAGTACAGTTGACTTATGCCTGTGTTCACCTTCTTTTACAGCTGATGTCAGCAGAACTGCTACCATGGACTTCCAGAGGGCAGACTTTGGCCACTTTAGGAGCCTGGTTGACAGAGTTCCTTGGGAGGATGTCCTGAAGTGCAGACATTCTTCAAGGCTGGACATTCTTCAAGAAGGAAATCTTAAAGGTGCAGGAGCAGGCCATCCCCATGTGCCAAAAGATGAGCTGGTGGGGAATAAGTCTGACCTGGCTGAATGGAGAGCTTTGGCTGGAACTCAGGAGAAAAGGAGAGTTTATGATCTTTGGAAGAAGATGCAGGTAAAAAAAGCACTACGAGGATGCTGTGAGGTTATTCTGGAAGACAGTTAGAAGGGCCAAGGCCCAACTAGAAATTAATCTGGCTACTACAGTTAAAGACAATAAAATGTTTCTATAAATACATAAACAACAAAAGAAGAGCTAAGGAGAATCTTCATCCTTTAGTGAATGTGGGAGGAAACATAGTGACAAAGGATAAGGAAAAGGCTGAGGCCTTCTTTGCCTCAGTCTTTAACAATAAGACCAGTTGTTCTCTGGATACCCATCCCCTTGAGCTGGAAGACAGGGACAGGGAGCATAACTGTCAATCAATACTGGAATATCTTCACTATCTGGTGATGTAAGTAAAGGGGATGAATTTTGGGGTGCAGAAAAAACAGCAAAAGAAGCCTCTCTGAAAATAAAGATGCATATTACTTCTAACATGTAGCAGTATAACCAATTTTATCAGAAACTTTAATAATACAGTCTTTATAGATTTTCTTTCTCTTTAATTTTGGTTTCCAAATTTAAGTTGTAAGATCAAACCGAAATAAAAGATCTCTCTGGAGAAGTTTTTTAGCCAGTAATAATGGCTTGCTGTCAGAATTTAAATGAAAGTATTATCAAAGTGTCAGAAGGAAAGGGAAGGACATTAAAAGCCATGTGAAAGTTTAAAAAAGAACTATTAAGAATTTAGTTTTACTATTGAAATAATGAATTACTATTGAAATAATGAAGAGGAATACTGGATAGGAGGGGTACAGTAACAGGTTTTAGTACAGTTCTGTTGTTATGTTATAAGAAAAAATGGCACAAAACTTTTTCCCAATATTTGAAAACTTGATGTAATTTTAAATAGCAGAAATCTCTCTTTCCGAGGCATATTCTGCTTTTCTTGTAAACTCTAGTGGTTCCAAAATAGCTACAGAGTGATGTCAAGGTTAGCTCAGAATTGTTTTGTGTTTCATTGAAACAATAATTCTAATGCCTTCAAGTTCTCATTGCGTGTTAGGTTGAAGAACACTGATGCACTGCTGGAAGACATGGCTGACCAAGTCCCCCAAAACCATGATGAAATGCTACCATTGGTCTACTGCAACAAAGTGGGAAATAATTTTGTTATGAATAGTGGAAAAAATATTAGAGCCAAATAAAAGGGGCTGTGAACAGCACCACTCTCAACACTTCTGTATACATCTACAGTCAGATAGACCTATCAAAATAATAACACAAAAATAGTGAAATAACAACCAACTTCTTAAAACACACCAATTATTATCCAGGATACAAAGCTACAATTTTTAAAATTCAGGAGAATTCTGTCTTCTGAGGGTGAAGTTTTGTTTCTTGTCTTGCTATTGTGTCTTGTTTGTTTCATGGAGGACTTTCCTTCTCATAACCTGTCCTTGTCATTAGGGCCAGCCCTAGGGAAGTAGATGTTTTAGAGGCTTAGGAGGCTGGTGGCAGAGGCGGTCAAGCTGTGACATGTGGTGGCTTCTCTGTCACCAGAAATGGGTGCCAGGCATAGGGGTTACAGTGGATAAATTTCTGTCTGGGCATGGGGATGCCTGGATGTGTTCTGAAGCGACAGGTTGCACTTTGGAAGGTCTTCCCCCTCTCCTCCTGCATCATGGTGGCTAGTGCTCTGGTTTTGACTGATTCCTGTCATGTGAATCGTTCTAAGGCAAAGACGCTCTCATCCAGAGGGTGAGAGGTGCCAGAGAGTGAACAGTTATTGAAAAAATTTAATAATAATGCTAATAATCACCTAAAGGCATTGTCCTTTATTTCCTGAGACAGACTACCTGCTGCCATGCAAGGCTGAGACACTTTCTGACCCTTACTTTTGCCAGTGCTTTGGGAGGGGGGAAAGGGGTGTTGTGATCCTCAGCCTCCTGATGGCAAACTGACTTGACCTGGCATCTCTGTCTTCCCTGTCCAGCATGCAGGAGCTGCAGCTGCTCTCAAGGAGAGGAAGATATTTAATGACAATTCACCTGGGGTGGATAGGACAGTGGGTATGAGCTTGCTTTTATGTAGTCAGCTTCAGAAATGTACTGATGTGAAATGGGCCCCACTAAGTGTTTTGGGCAGGTAGCCCATGCTGCAGGTGTTGTTTCACTGGTACCTGAGGTGGTTAGTGTGATTCTAACATGAGTGTGTCTATAGGCATAGTCATTAATCCCCAAAGTATTGTAAGTCTCCACTGCCTGCTTCCTCACTTACATTGGTAACAGATACTGTTTTCTGAGTTCACATTTAGTTCCTGTAAGAGGTAGCCCAGAACATCAGAGTTTAAATGATTATTTTTTTCCATAGAAAATTTCTGTCTTTTTTTCCACAGTATGGAAGTTTTAAAAAGTTTTCTTTTGGGATTTTTTTATTAGAACATCTGTAGAAAAAAAGAAGGTTGATATGGTCTGTATTGAGGCTATCTCTAATAAATATATGTGATCTTCTGAGAAACGAATCTAAGCATCCTAGGAAGGATTCGAAGACCTTCATGGTGTGGATTGCCTTGTGCATCTCTAGTACAGGGTAGTTGTCCATATAGGTTAAGCTGTGTAGTTTGATTTAGATGGTCCAAAGAAATCAAATGATCTCTTGGACATCCTAGATGATTAGAATACATAGGAGCTTTTTTTTAACTTTCACAAGTGATCGATAGAATTGTTATATCACTGGAAGAAACCCAAAGCACTTATCTTACCCATTAAACATCTTTCATTTGACTTAAGAAATCTGTGGATTTCTACCTCTCTATAGCACAAACAGTATGCCTAAGATTATTGTTCAAAGAAATGCCCCTGTATCCCAGATAGGAGATGAAGATCAGTCTGACCTACAAGTTAGGTTTAGCTCATTAAGTAAAAACATGAAGGTTACCTGGTGGGCTGGAGAAGTGAGACAACACACAGAGGACAGGTGGGAAAAAAAATCTATTCACTGCTGTCACGCTTTGGCAACAAGTGGAAAATTGCAACTAGATCTGAGACAGCATCAAGTGTGCTTGCTAAGCAGTAGCCCTGAGCTTTGCTGAGCTGTGGGTGCCCTGAATGTCATATGCCAAAAATTCAGCTGTGACTACTGATACGTGTCTGTGTGTGTACAGTTTAAAATTGTACAAACTGAGACTCGCTGCCTTTCAGATGCAAACATGATATTATATTTCCATACAAGTTCATACATTTCACAGTAGTTTCCCTTTAAATGAAATATTATTCCTGTGGGGAATCTTCACTGGTTCTGGCAAGACATTTTTTTTCTTTCAGACAATGTTTCATCAGTGCATAAAACATAAAGAAAAAAAATGCAACTGATGATAATAGGAAGAAGATAATAATATTAAATTGGCTGCGAGAGAGAAACCAAAGACAAAGATTTTTGGAGATGCCGTTTCTTTTGCTGTGCCTATCCCTACAATTTGTATTTTCTCTTTCCCTGGAGACTACAGGAAGAAATGAAGAATTTTTCTCTTCCTGACTCATCTTGCCTTGCTTCTCCCTTCATCCATGTAGAATGAATACCTTTGAATGTCACATTAAGCAGCAATGATCTGTTGTTCATAGCTGCTCTCTTCCTGGCCTGCACTGTCCTGCCAGTGACCTCCTCAGTTCTGGTTTTAAGCCTTTTTTTTGCTGTGATGGCTATTATCCCTAAGAAGAAGAAACAATGCCCTGTGACATGGCTTGGAGGCATGGCAGTCAGAGATCCCCACTGGCAGCAGAGTGGGAACTCAGCCAGAAGTTTGGCTGGTGTTATGGATCAGGTCTTGGTTTTCCATACCCCTGCTGCTGTGTCTTGGTTGGCAGAACTCTGCAGTGTGCACTTTGTCCTGCTGCCTTTCGGATTGTGCTTGTGAGGGGAATTATTTGGAAAGAGAAGGAAGACAGGGTATGTGATTCCTTCTTCTCATTTGTGGACAGAAACAATTTTTTTGGTGAGGATAATGGGAGACATTCCCTAGCAAATTGACGGGTTTCATAGAGGCTTGAGTGAAATTACTGGGATTCCCCAAAAAGAGACATTTTTTCCATAGACTATTCCTACTTTGAACCTCTTCTTGTTCACCACGAGGCTTTCCTGAGAAGGAATCCAGCTTCAGGTCAAACATAAAATGTTCACAAGATTCTCGGAGCCTTAAATCAGAGTAGGAGTTTCCTTCTGCTCCTTGAAATGGCACCATCCACTCAGGTATTTCATAAATAAATACCTCAAAGTAGCCTCTACCACAGCTTTTACAGTAAGGGCCAAGATGAATGTGTGAACCTCCAGACCCAGTTTACTTGGAGCCTATTTCTTGCAGGCAATCTTGCAAAGAGCAAAGCTTACTGATGAAAAGTTAAAATCTTGTCTGAGCTCCTCACAGCACAGTTTAAGTATTATTTTTTTAAAAAAAGTTTTCCTAATCACCAGCAGTACCACATTTGATGGAAATTTGAAAATCAAGGCACAGTCTTTTTGTTATCAGAACTTCCCCTCTTTCTAAAAAAATCCTTAAATATGAATGTTGCTAATCAATTTGATGGTGACACATGAAAGAGGACAAAGCTGTATTTGTTCTGCTAATGGCAGAAGTGAATTGCATTGTCAGTCAGGTGTACAATCCTGAGATCAGAGGAAGCATGCCTTTTTAGAGAGGAAAACCCCTGATAACTTATGAAAGCACTGGAAACAGCTATCTGAAGATGATATTTTAATCTTTCTTTTTCTATCCTCAGAAGCATATCTGAAATGCACATGTGCACTACCTGGCTAAATGATTCATTGCAAGTATACTATCAGGTAGATTTAGGACTGTTTTTTCAGTCATTAATTAAAAGACATAGGCTTTTTGAAGTTATTTACTACCTGCAACAGTTTAAAGTTTGTTTCAGAAAGCTTCCACCTGTATTTTATGTTCATTGTTCCTTCCGATCCACAGCTAGTCGTTATTCATGGAGTATAATTGCTTTCCTAAGTCATGTGTGACTGTCTCCTTCCCCTGATTTGAGGACTGGGTCTTTCTAAACAGAAGAGTAATGAGCTGCGATTGAAGATTGTTCTTGGGCACATATTCATACATGAATACCAGAGAATGGAGGGTACTGGAGAAATTCTCTGCTTCAACACTGTCCTGACATATATGAAAACCACATGACTGTGGCCAAGTAATTAAAAAAGGGTTGCTTGTGCAACTCTGCCTTCCGCAGAGACACAGCAGCAGAAAATGTGACCTAGCTTTTACATGTTATTTACAGACTGTTATCAATCACAGGGAAATTTAAATTTAAATCCTAATTATAGCCTAGTTAGAAAAAAACACCAGAAAATCAAGCTCACATTTGCCATGAAAAGTCTTTGTACTTGATACTGCATTTTCACTTTATTCAATTTACGGTGGTGTTATTGAAGTCTGCACATATTTATCATCATAAAATGTTTTTTCATGTGTGTCACTTAGTCAAACTAATATTAAAGCTGAGTTTGTTTTCTGCCAGGTGTCAATGCTCAGATGAAACTTTTAAAAAATTTCAACAGGTAGTATTTATCAATGTCTGACAATAGAAATGGATGTAGATTGGATATGGCTTTTCTTGCAGTGAAAAAATTGTACCTGACTGTGATAGTAAGTAGATAAGGGAAAAATGCTTGTGTCTGTATTTCATAGCTGAAATACAGTGAGGAGGAAGATACAGCATCTTATACTGAATGTGAATTTAGATTAATTCTTGGATCGTGACAACAAGAACTTGCACATATGCACTGTAGCTGTGTTTAGAATGGCATCTCACTTCTGAGGTGACATGGGCTGTGAAAATGCACAGGTGAGATGATGACTGTGTGTAGCATCCCCAGTTCCTGATGTTCAAGGCTGAATGTAGCTTTCCTCCTCTTTTGCCTCTGGCTGCAGCAGCCTGCTCTCATCCTCAGTGTCAGAACCCAACAAGGAGACAATGATTCCCTTATTCTCCAGATATCCTGTTTGATGAGCCATGGTGGGGAAGAAGTCATCTGAATGGTGGGGAATATGGTGCTGTGGGGGATGAAGGAAAAATATAGGAGAGGATGGAGAAGGAAAAACAGAATAATGACATAACCTCAGTTTCTTCACACTTTTAGTGGGAGGAGTTTTGTACTTCTGACCCCTGCTAAGTAATTTCTGGTGCAGCTGGGTTAGTTACATATGTCTCAATTGCACAGAAAGCCAGCAATTGTGTAATGATAATTTTCATAATTGTTTGGAATGGTCTAGTTTGTGACAGATTGTGCAGCAAGCCTAAACATCACAACTACCTTTGAGGCACTGATGACTTCCATTACTTCTTAGTATTGGGTAATCATAGAATCATAAAATCATAGAATCTTCAAGGTTGGAAAAGACTTTTAAGCTCATCAAGTCCAACCGTCTGTCCAATACCACCATGTCAACTAAACAATGTCCTGGAGTGCCATGTCTACACGTTTTTTGAACACCTCCAAGGATGGTGACTCCACTATCTCTCTGGGCCACCTTTTTCAATGTTTAAATGCCTGACCACTCTTTCAGTGAAGAAATTTTTCCTAATATCCAATCTAAACCTACTATGGCACAACTTGAGACTATTTCCTCTTGTCCTCTAACTTGTTGCTTGGGAGATGTGACCAGCACCCACCTCACTACAACCTCCTTTCAGGTAGTTGTAGAGAGCTATAAGGTCTTTGAGCCTCCATTTCTTCAGGCTAAAAAACCCCAGTTCCCTCAGCTGTTCCTCCTAAGACTTATGCTCTAAACCCTTCACCAACTTCATTGCCCTTCTCTGGACATGCTCCAGCACCTCGGTATCCTTCCTGTAGTGAGGGGCCCTAAAAGAGAACACGGCACTTGAGGTGAGTCTACACCAGTGCTTTGTACAGGAGCTCAACCACTTCTAGTCCTACTGGCCACACTGTTGCTGATACAACACAGGATGTTCTTGAGGTGAGTCTACACCAGTGCTTTGTACAGGAGCTCAACCACTTCTAGTCCTACTGGCCACACTGTTGCTGATACAACACAGGATGTTATTGGCCTTCTTGGCTACCTGGGCACACTGCTGGCTCATGTTCAGCCAGCTATCAACCAATAGTGCCAGGACCTTTTCGGCCAGGCATCTTTCTAGCAACTTTTACCCAAGCCTGTAGCATTTCCTGGGGTTGTTGTGACCCAAGTGCAGGACCTGGCACTTGGCTTTGTTGAACCTCACACAGTCCCATTGATCCAGCCTGTCCAGATCCCTCCACAGAGGGATCTTATGTAATCACTTATGTAAGGCCATAAAAAAGCTAAAAATCCCCTAGTTCTGAATTCAGAGGCAAAGGATGTTCGAGAATTAGTCTGTGGGGCTTTCAACTCAGCTTACATTCATATAAATGTTTGCTGCCAGATGAACACTGAGATATCAACATTTTTGAGTATTTAATTTTTTTTTCTAGAATGCAGTGTATGCATGCAAAATAAAGAAACTGAGCAGATGAAATAAGTATTTTGTCATATCTAAAAACTGACCAGGGATTGCTATAGGACATGTTTCCAGCACTATCTGAGATGAAAGAGTTTGTTAAAAGATGATAGAAGCTTTCACATCTGAAAAATTCCTTTGTGATCTCATGAAAATGTTGATCTTTGACTAGAATTTTAGGAATAGATGGCTTTGATTTAAAGAAAATACAAGGAAAAATAAATAGAAATTTTAAGTGATTGTTTTAATGAGAGGGAAGATAGTGGTAAATACTGGTTTTTAACTTTCATTACTCTTACAAAAATGGTCTCCAATTAAAAATCTTAATTTTGAAGTTTGAACTTTCTCAAGTCTGAAATAATTTCATTTTTCATGGCCTTCATGCATTAAGTGTCCAACTCCATTGGTGTCTTTAAGAGAACACCACAGAATCACAGAATTGTAGGGGTTGGAAGGGACCTCGAGAGATCATCGGGTCCAACCCCCCTGCCAGAGCAGCTCCCCAGCTCATATTGCACAGATAGATGTCCAGACAGGTCTTGAATATCAGGCCATGTTCTGAGCAGCTGAACATTGGCCCATCCATTTTGGGGAGATAAAAAGTTACACCAAATGAGACCAGTTCTACATCTTAGCAGATATGGGAAGATGTAAGAAATTTCAGCCCCAGATTGGGGGATTTTCCAAAATTTGAGGTCCCATTCAGTTTGGTTACACAGTTTTGGAGACAATTTTCTGTTCTCGTTGCCTGAAGGTTTGGAAGCAAAAAGGGAGAAGTTGCCTAATAACAACACATGCAAGACCATCACTGACCTAATTCAGAAGTACAAGCATGCGAAAACAAAGCTGACTTCTTGCCCTCAGCAGTTACTGGAAGTTTTGCCACTGACTTCAGCAGAGTGGAAATTTCAGGCAGTTTTTTTTCCTGTCTGAAGCTGGAATGTCACTTTGCTGCAGATGCAAATGAGGACACTTCATGACTGGTTTTGCTGAACTGAGGCTTTTTCAGGCTCAGTGACTATATTCCAGTGCAATGCTGCATTTAAGAATCAAGAGAGAGCCAAAATTTGATTAATAGAAAAACTAGACTTCTAATAATAAAAATAAGAATCACATTTAGATAAATAAATGGCTTTAGCTAAATATATATTTCATGGAATATTTACTTTAGGGATTACTAGAAGCTTTTAAAAATGGTAACATCTATCTTTCACATAAGTGTGAAGAGAATATGCACACACGAGTTTCAGTAGGCTGCATGGTATTGATTTAGACACTGCATATAATCAAAAATGGTTTTGCAAGGTTATTTTTTTCCCTTTAAAACAGTATTGACGAATGAGTAAATCCATTTCGGTACTTAAGATGCACCCTTTCCAACACACAGTGATTCCCAGGGAATGTTATGAAAGTTGAATCTGTTTCTCTTAGGGTTGCTGGTTTTCCCTGTGTTAGTCAACCTGTACTTCTCTTGCCTTTTGTGCTTTGGATGCATGTTGCTAAGAACTGCCATATCTGCACTGAAATTCACCATTTTTCCTCTTGTATTGCTACGTTTTTTATCTCCATTTCACTATGAGATTACATCAGTATTTTGTGTCCCCTCCCCATACTTCCCCAGCTTAAAGATGTGCTCTTTTAGATTTTTTTGTGTGACTTTAACAATGTTCTGTTCACATTTCCTTGGATAGACCCAACAATTGCTTGTTGACCCATTTTAACCCCTTTTGAGCATCATCTTCAAAGTGTAACTGTCCTTGACAATGAAAGAGACCTTCCTATTGTCTGGTCCTTCCAGGCAATCTTTAGCATTGAGTTAAATGGCTTTCAGATGGAGGAGTTGGCTGGAAGGAAGGAGACAAAGTGGTCTGTTGTTTCTGAGTGACTTTGCTAGAGTTTCCCTTTTTTCTTTTAGAATGGTGCATTTCTATAGAAGATGACAGACGTTTTGACAGGTGCAATATGCTTTGAACTGTTGTGTCAGATAATTCTTTTGTCTTGGTTTTTCCCAGCAGAGTGGTACGTCTCCTTAGGATGCTGATATGCATATTGTTTGCTTTTCATTTAGTGTGGTGAAGCCTTCCATCCTCCTTTTCTCTCTCCCTCTCTCACTTTTTTAATGGCCCTTTGCATATATGTAGCTAACCCAGATGGGAAGGCGGAGTGACCATGACTTAAACCTCTCTCTCTCTCTAACCTTTTGATCATGATAACTGACAGTTATAACTCAGGAAATTATAATGTTAATAGAGAAAGAGCTGGCAAAGGCACATGAAAGCATAACCTCAAATGAAAACATATTATAATCTCATCTCTGACTGCAATGAACTATGCTCTTATTAAAAAAAAAAAAACAGTTTCAGGGCTGCTACATAGTAGGAAAGATTTAGTTGTGCTCATCTATGGATTGTCCTAGATGAAAACATATCATAGTCCCATCACATAATCAAAACTGGTTTGAGGGGAAAAGAAGAAATACGAAGTGAAGTTTCACATCTTAAGAATTGCTTTTTCTTACCCCTAGTAAGAGTGTTTTATTTCTTTCTTGACACTCAGACCGAGTAGTTGTCTGTCAGGTAGCTCCATTTATTTGGAGTGTGTAGAGCATGTTCTGTGTTTGTGGTCAATGTTTTTGCAGTGTCAGCTCTGCAGGTTTTTAGTCCTGCTATGAATTACTGTATTGTAAATAGCAGCACTGTTAAACTGGCCATGCAGAGAAGATGTCAAGATTTGTGCGTGGTAGCATCTTTCTATATCAGTCCTTCCTTCTGCCTGCCTGGTTTGGGCTTAAACAGACTTTCCTACTATTACCTTTGATGTTTTCTTTTTATTTTCAGAGTTAACATCCCTTCTTTTGGTTGCCTGGTTATGACTCTCATTCATTGTGTCATGAATGACATCCGTGTTACTGAAAGACAACCTGACCCTGAAAAATTGAAAACAAGATCTTCTTTTGCAGTTGCTTCACATGGCATAAACTCAATGGGGAAGGGAGATTTAAAGGCTGCCAATCAAACAGGGGAATGGACAACATAATTTACTGTAGGAAGGAGAGCTGGCTTGGAAAGCTTTGCTTTCTGAATCCTTCCAGAATACCTGCAAACTTAATTTAATAGCTCATGGCATATGTGTTTAAAATATTTGTACCAAGATTTTTAAAAATTAGGGACCAGTAGCTAAATATCTGTAAACCATGGCTGGAAAACCTGGTAACCAGGTTTCTAAACATGGCAAAAAAACATCAGCTTCTGTGTTTTCCTTGGACATCTGCTCAGCTCTGAGGAATGCTTTAGAGTATCTTACTCTAGCATTTTAGCATATATGACAATTAAACACTGTATGTGTTATTGTGGTATATAGTCAGTAATCTTGCACTAAGAAAAATATAATTACCTCTTCTAAAGTGATAAAATTTATGGGAAGTTTTCGACTGGTGCTTATGATACCCCAAACAGTGAATAGCTATATTTTTTCTTTACTAGTAGATGCCTCAGTACTGCCAAGTGTTCTACAGCAGTGCTTAAACCCGTGAGATTAATTGGTCTGAAATACATGGCTAAAGCATTGCCTGAAATGCTGTCTGCTGCCATAGAAGGGCCCTATTAATTGTTATACTTAATGGTAAAAGTACTTCTTTGGAATCACTGCATTTTTCTCTCTCTTCAGTTACTCTTTTTTCCAAGTAATTCCAGTTTATATTGTAACTCTTGCAAGCAAGATGCATTTTTCTTCTGAGCTGTAAGCACAATATTTTTGCCATCAATGTTCCATGCTCACCTGTTACCACTGATCCCTGGTTGCATATTTATTGATGTATTGACTGAGAATTGGTTGAAAGTCCTTATGTCACAACACTAGAAAATATATTTGCAACTCTGGAAATTTTAAAACAGACTTTTGTAGCTATGTATTGTAGACAGTCAAGAACAGGTTCTTAAGAAGAGGCCTATTTACTGACACCATCTCTAATTAGTATGTTCCATGGAAAGTTCTCATCTTAAGATATCTAACATCATTCAGGGAAGAACCAAATGGAACCAGTTTAAACTGCTTCAGGCTCTTTTGCAAAGCAGACCATTTCTGAAGCTGGGAGAATTTTGCCAAGGGACTCACAAGGGATGAATTTCTTGGGATGATGTGCATCACTTTCAGTTTTATGGTTTCCCTTTCACTGTTTGAGGACATTGCATAGCTGAATAGGTTGAAGGGGAACCCACGCCTCTTTCACAGGAGTCCAGTGTAAGCATGGCAGAGTCCTTGTTATGGTCATCAGTGAGATGGTTATTTATTACTTGATTGGTATCTGAAATTTCTATAGGGTTCTCATCAACTAAATGAAGGTGATTACTCTTTTGATCAGGTCTAGCAGGAAAATATGCAAAGAGTTCTCACAGGCTACTGATGTCTCAAGATATGCCCACTGTAACAATTCACAGGCTATACAAACTTCATGGTTGTCAAGTATTCTGCTTGCCCTTGCCATATAGACGTCATGGTTGTCACTGGCGATAGAGTGCTGTACCTTCTGCTCCAAAAGCATAGGCTCCTACTGTCAGGATTGGTATCATGTTGTGAGCATGGGGAGACTATGCAAATGGGATAGCATAATGGTCCTCATATGGGAGCTGACTGTGCTAATTCCCATGTTAATCCTGTGAGTGAATACAGTATGAACGAGACACTCACCCCAAGGCTGGCTGAGGACAAGCCATGTGTTCCTGCTGTCAAGAAGACCTGTGCCTACTCTACAGGTAAACAACCTGACTCCTCAGTACTCATTAAAAGGTCCACCCACCACCTGATAGCGTTTCTCATTGCTATTGAAGTGTCAAGTGTGGAATAATCCGTAAGGAATCCACTGATGAAAAATCAATTTAAATAAACTGGGAATCTTTCCACCAAGTTGGTAAAATTTGGATCACACTAAAATGAGAAAGCCCACTTTTTTCCCTGGTTGGTGCTCAGGAACCATTCCAGGTCCACAGGGCAGGAAAGAGAGTTCTATTGAGTCTGATCAGGTCTTGAGCACTGAGTTAAGAGGCAATAAAATCACTGTTATTACTGACAGCTGATTTCTGGTGAAAATTTTTGGTATTTTTTACTTTATGAAACTTTGAGTATCATCATCTGAATGTAATTTTGTTTGAACACAAACTTTAACCTAATGTGACTGTTTTGTATATTTTTGCATTGTTAGACCCCTTGAGTGAGAAGGCAGCTTGAACACCTAAATTTAGTGGCTCACAAGAAGCCTTTAATGAATGTGGGAAACTTAATCCATACAGAGGTTCCTCTCTGTCCTAGCACAAAATTACTCATCTGTAAAAACAGAGTAATACCTCTTAGATGTGTTTTCCTGCTGATTCCTACTCATACCAACTGTGACCTATTAGCAGAGCCTGTAGCACTTTATGAGTATATTCTTCACCAAGGTTTAAAATCAACCAACAAAACCTTAAAATTAAGGTTTTTTGAGTCCCCTGTTACTTACTGAAGTTTCTACTGTGTTTCAAAGAATGTTAGGATGCTACAAAATTAATGGCAATAATGAAATCCCCATTAAAAAGCATAAAAAGTTAAGCGTCTCTTTAGTAGAACTTCTTGCCTACAAAGTGCACCTCTATATGACTTGATTCCAAAAAAAAGGATGGACCCATAATTTTTCATCTTCATTACTATGTAGGTCAACATAAAATTCTCTTATCAATCACCTCAGTTCAGCACTGATTGGCTAACATGGTCAAAGTGTTAGGGTGTCCTTCTAGCCTTGTATTCAAACATGCTATTCAAAAGTTAATCCCTTTTACTAGGTGAAGTTTGTATCAGATGATCTCTGCAATGTGTTATTTGAAACATTTAATCAAATTGAATGTGTAAACTAACAGCTACAATAAATAACTACAATCTTATGTTCCATAGCTATTAAAGAGTTAATATATTCACTGACTTATATTGCCTACGTAGCAAAGAAAATACTGAGAATTAATTGCCTCTGGTCTCTTGTCTACACTGTAACGATGATGTTCAGTCATTAAGATTTTTTCATTTATGGATGGTTTTCCTTATGTAAGGATTTAAGGATGAACTGAAAAAAATGATGTACAATGCCAAGCAAAGTTCTCCTCATTATTGTGAAACCTATAGGAATATTTTATGTAGGAATTAGATGATTTCTAAAAAGATCCTCAAGACTATATACTTTTTATTCAGGCTGATTGAAAATTTCCTTTTTTAATGCTTTTTCCTTTTGAAAAATGTTGATTTTAGAAAAACATTATGTTTCTCAGAATCATACTTATTTTATTACTATTTTAACAAAAAGATTCCCAAATGATTTTTTTTTCTTTTAAGTTCAGATTAGTTTGGTCCAGGTTTTCTTCATTATTTCATAATTTATGTTATGGTACAAGATAGGAAAAATATTAGAAAGATGAAATATCACTGTGAAACATCTGATCCGTCATATGGATCTTTGTGACAAAATTTTGTAACTTTGATTCAGTGGTAAATATCTCATAAGGTATTTTAAGTTAGAATTATACTGGATTATGTTCACCACTTTTCCTGTATGTTTCTCTTTTCAGATTTTTCAGGCTTGAACATGGTATAGAAAACCAGTAAACAACAAACTGTTGCTTTCTCTCTGTTCCATTGACTTTAGTTTATGTACAGGTTATTTGTTCAGGATTTCTTGATCTTCTTGCTTATCTGAGAATTCAAATCAATTGCTTGGCTAGGGTTTAATCTTCCTGTTTGTAGTCTTGAGGGTGACCACTGGCATTAGTAGGGTGACTGGTAAGTAAATTGGAGGAATTAAGTTCTTACTGTTTAACTGAGACTTACATTGATGATGTCTTTCATTTCAATGAATGCTGGTTCAGATCACCTCATCCTGGACCTTTAGCTGAAATACATTTGCTGATGTTGACTGTAGGAAAAGGATCACACAGTAGTGTGTTGCAAGAGGAATACTACACTTATTTTCCTAAAAAACAAAGTTGAAGTCACTTGAAGATCCCTTTTTCTCTCTCCTTATATCAATGGCCTATCTAGTAAATTTACAGTGAAATAATTTTTGAACACTATCTCTTCCGTGTTACCTACCTTGAGTCAACACTTAGCAACTCCAGACATCATGCACAACCAATGCACTTACTTTGCATAGACTACATGACTACACATGTAGAAAATCACTGGAGAAACTGGATACTATACTCATTCTTTAACCCCTGGTTTGCTGAAATTTTTTTTTGTGGCATATTTTTCTTCCTTCTCTCCTAGGAAGCCAAGGCAGAAGTGATAATTCTTAGCAATTCTCTTATGTATAAACAGCAAAATCAGCAAACCTCTGCAAATGCCATTTTATCCATTCAGAAAAATCCAGTATAATTAATAGCTTGGAGCATTGGATATATGCACAACAATGAATGAGTGGCTGCTCTCAGATTATTTTTTTTTCCTGGAGAAACAGGAAACAACACATCATGATAAGTATAATTGGAAAGACTTCGGGCGAAATCAAAGTCTCAGAAAACCTTTCAGGATATGGTCCCTATTTTTTGGACCTACTACCACCAGTAAAATTGGTAGGAAGACATTAACATCAACAGAATCTTTGTTCAAAGTGACTTTGATCTTCATTTGTGCAGCAATTAATACATTTTCCTGCAAATATACAAAGTCCAACCAACTGGCAAGGCAGTCTTGTTGAGAATTTTCCATCAGCCAAAGGAAAGAAGAAGGAGTGGTAAAGATATGGAGATAATCGTGGAACAAACCATGATGGTGCCCTGGGTCTGAATCTGGTCCCAGTACATCACAAACAAACTTAGAGAAGGTGCAGTTGAATAGAAACTGAAAGGATGCAGTGGTGAGACTACAGAAATGGGAGAGGAGACCACACATTATGAGGCCAGTCCTGAGGACCACCTTGTTATTCCTGAAGTCAAGGATAACAATTTAGTCATTGAGGATGTAAAATCCCTCCCCTGTGCTGATCAGTTACGTTCTTTCTGGTGCCATCGCATTTAGTTCCCTGGCACCAGCTCCTTACATTAACTTCAGGCACAGACACATTTTTCCTTGGATTTTGCCACAGCCTTAGTATCTCCCTTCTCTACAATGTGTCATACTGGTTTGACATATATATTGAATTTTTGCTGTCTTTGATTTCCTGTCGTGTACTGAACTAATCATGACATAGTCACTTCTGCAAAGAGGAAATCTGCCTTTTATAAGGTAGACTGGGACATGGACAGACACTGCACATATAACAAGTAATGGTTGTGTGTAACCTAAATTTGCAAATGAATTGTTTCAGTGGGATGAAAAACATGAAAAATCAAAGGTGAAGCGGTGAGCTATCTTTCTCTGTCCCAGCATTACCTTTTTCTTAGTGGTATGATACATAGTTCTGGAGGGAACGCAGATGAGAGTAAATAGCGTACAGCTTTTCAGGCTTTATCCTGAACGTCATACACTTTTCTGAACATAATACAGATGAGGATATAGATCTTGTGCAAGCCTTAAACAAATGTTTCCTAAAAGTTTTTTGTCTTGATAGCTCTAAAGTAGATTTCCTATATCAAGATGAAGATTTCTGAAGATGAAGTGTTTGACTTTATGGCCAAATTTCCAAATATATAGATTACTGCAAGTTATTGTGGTGCAGGAAGAGTAATGACATCGATCATCAGTAGTCTGGTTTAGTTTTAATTTTACTGATGGATGAATATTGAAAACAGTCTTAGTTGATTTTTGTGTTCCATTAAAATTCTTGTGCGGGTTTCCCTAATACCTACTATTTCAGATAACATCAGGGTTGGAGGCCCCAAAGTGGTCTCTATATTTATATTTTTATTATATGAGAATGAGAAAGAGAATTCCAGATCTATATTTTCCACAGATGACAAAGACCAGAATATTTTTAAAACAGATGATTTAGACAGAACTGTTTCTTGAATTGGAGGTGTATGAGCAGGAATACTAGTTTTGTTCCTGAATGGTAAGAACAATGTAGCACAGCATGTTTACAGTGTGCTGAAACCTGTTTCACTATCAGAAAGGGGGTTGTCTTTGATTACGCCTGATTCTGACCGTTGCCCAGATCAAATAAAGTAGGGATCATTCCAAGGCCAAGTCTTCCAGTTATCTTCCAGAATACTTATGACATGGCCACCTAGGAAAGAACAGAACAAAACAGATGGGCTGCTTCAGTTCAGCCCACAAGGGGTATCCTTGTTCCTGGCAGAATTTTGTTCCTGGGAAGCAAAATGTCAACAGAACATCACTACCTTTCCCTTCGGCTATAGCTTGGCCTTAGTTGCCTCAGAGGTCAAATTCCTTAAGATCTGGAGAGTTTGTAAACTTACATTTTCCCCACGTATTCTATTGCATGCACAAAGCAGAAATAAAAGATATATTTGTTTTGCTTTTATTTGCTGGCTTAGGAAAGTGCAGTGTGTGCATGTGTGGGTGTACATGTATGCAACTTGGCCTTAGACTGATATTGAGATGATGCCTAGATCACCTAATTTCTAGTGTCATAGTGTTAAGAACCCATTTTTCATGAATCATTTTCTTTATTTTCAGTCCACACAAATGACAAGCTTCTCACTCAATTGGCATTTTGTGCAGTATTTAACTCCCATGTAGGCACTCAACTGCAAATTTGCTACCAGGCTTACCATTGTTTCTCACATAAACTAATGTCAATCACATGGAGTTCTTTTCAAAGTTATCTCATATTAGTCTAGATTCAGTGCAGTAAGGGATAAAAAGTAGACAAGGAAACTTTAGACATTCTGGGCCCTCTGTCATTTCCAACTACGCTGTCATCTACTTACTGAATGAGCCAGCTTTACCAAGAGAGTAGTACTTGCCAAAATGGGTAAGGTTTTTGAAATCTAGGCCATACTTCCTTGCAATAATTTTTCAGTATAATTTTATTTGAACTTGTGAGCTTCAAGATTACTCCCCTAGGAGAAGTGCAACTGACATAATTATTATATAGTTCAACGGCTTGTAAGTCATAGGATGTTTTCCAAACCTATTTTATTTTGCTTGTAATGAGACAATGGCGATGTTTTGGTTTAGATGTACTAGAAATTGTTATAGCTAAAGAAAATGGAGGCAATCTGTTTAATGGGGGATGAGAAGTTATTTTCTTCCTAGTTTCTTATTACTCTACAGCTTTAATTCCTGGCAGCATTGCATTAATGTTAAGCACTGGTCCCCGGGACCGAGTGGCAATTTATCATCTTTCTTGGCAGGCTTCCTGCTTCATCCTGCACCTGCCTCCTTGAAAGAAAACAAGACATCAGATACTTATTCAAATAATGCAATAGCTGATCAGCAGAGTATCTACACAATGCTAAGTTATCCATGATAAAAGGACAACTTTCTCATGCATTATATGTGACATATGTGTCCTTTCTCTTAAGATTTATGACATTCATGACGGTTAGTATTGTTACTATAATCAAATCTTTTACAGCCTAACTGCAAAGGTTCAACTTATTGTCAATAGATTTCAATATAAGAGTCAATCAAGCAATTTCATAAATGCTTTGCAACACCTGCACTTTCCTTGGTCTCATCTTTTGCGTCATGAAGCTACTATGTCTTAGTAATAGCCTATAGGCAAACAAAGTGGAAGAAGAGTCAAAACTATAGGTTGATTTGCATTTGTTCCATATGAAACATACATATATTACATATAGATGTGAGTGCAAATATTTATATATGTATTCACACCCACATATATGTGTGTATATGGTGTGTCTGTCTATAAACTTTCTGAAGAATAGATTATAGCCTTAACACACAAAGAAAGAAGAAATTGACAGAAAGGATACATCGAATCTTATTCACAAATATGAAAGGAAAGGTCATGTGGTTTATCAGGAATTTGCATGTTTCAAGCATGGCTGGAAGCAAAATGTGTCACTGCTAGGAAGCATTATGTCAGGTTCCTGGTGGCGTGGGACGTGGTTCCTTTGGTTACATCAATAGCCTGAAGTGTGGAAACCAGTTCTCTGCAGTGCCACCAATCCTCTGGGACTGGCTTCAAGCTTCTCTGAGCACCCCTTCCCATCTGTAAAACAGTTGATCATAGCTCTTCCCTATGCATTGTCCCTAAGTGTAGTTATCAAAGACACACGTATCCTCCGGTCATCTTCTTTTATTTAACTTAAAGCATTTAAAATATTAGAACAATGCAGCTGCATGTGACAGCAGGGTGATTGATAAAGCCAACTCACGTTTCATTGAGGAATACAGTATTTGACGTCATTATTAAGAATCCATATCAACAACCTACTACGTTAGGAGCTGTAAGTAAGAATAATTCTTGATTGACAGCTCTCAATCTAATGAGGAAAACAAAGTGGGGGTAGAAACATTCAGTGAGAATGGAACAATTAAGAGAAAAGTGACAAGAGTATGAGCATATGTAGACAAGTGGTGTACAGACAGAAGTTCCTGAGCCTTTTAAATATCTTAATATCAACCTGAGGAAAAAATGAGACAGGAATTTGAACTCAGAAATCTGTCTTTGCCATAAATTTACCAGGAGAAGAGACGTGGATCCTGATGAAAAAAAGGTGGTAACTGTATGGAGGAGCACAGTGGAAGATGTTCTGTGTACAAGCACCATGCAGAGCTGCTCAAACCATTAGAAGACAACATGCTTCTTCCAGGTACCCACCTCACAGCAGGAACTTGAACTCAGGCAAATGTCCTGAGCTTGGGGAACGGCCTGTTTCCCTTTTTCTTATCACAACTGTTGCAGTTAAACATATAATTTTGCATGTGGCCACAGAGGATAACTATTGTCATGACAACATTGAAATTTTAAGTATCTTAAGGCAAGCTGTTTCTTTACAGTTGATGTTGTGAAAGGTTTTAACTCAGAATATCACATTTGCCTGCTGAAATACCACCTGCAAGAGACGGTTTGATCCAGAGGCTAAATGTCATATCTGTCTCCTCTGAAGGAATTCTGCATGTTGATATTCTGATTAAGAATTTGCATTTATCAGCCTGGTCCTCATCTGAGACCTGTTTTATTTCCTACCCACACAAAGGGAAGTTTTGCTAGTTTCCCGCAAAGCTAATTCTGTAGCTATCATACAAAAGGGTTTCTAATTTGTCCTGGTGTGCTGAGCATTAGAAATATTTGCAACCTGATGAAGACCTGCAGATCTGGTTCTGCTATAACCCTCCCAGGGTTAGGAGAGGGTGCCTGTATATTTGGCAAGCTTCTTGGTAGGCTTTCCTTGTTGTAGTGCTTATGGTGATGTAAACAGCTGTGTGGTTTACTTGCTGTTGCAGTATGAAAGCTTTGCTGGTATATTGAATATGAGCCTTTTTATTGCTCAGTTTTGCCTGGAAAATTGTTTTTTGTTCTCCCGGACTGGGAAGATGAATTTTGCTACATTTGTGTGACTTGATGTTTCTGCCAAGAGTGCATAAAAGAGAGAGAAAACTAAAAGAAGCTAGTCACAGTGGCAGTGCTCTTACCTTATGAAATCATCCTTTAGAAAGTGCCAGAGACAAGACTTGTGGACTCTTGGAAGCTGACAGACAGTACCAATACAATACTTCAACAGCACTATTAAAGTTCATAGGTCTCCTGGCTGGTAATGGATTTTTAAATTTTTTTTTCTTTATGTTCTCCTGTTCTTGCTATAGCACTGGTGCAGCTCAGTAGTGATGGGCAGGTTTGGTCACAAAAGTTTTCTGCAGCATATCATCCCCACACAAAGCCAGAGTCCTCAACTCCTCATAGTATGACCTAGGTCTGTGCTGGAAACCTGGGGAATTGGTCTTAACTTTTGGACCTCATAATTTAGAAGAGCAAAACTATGGGAAATGCTCATGGGGTGTTTTTTTGTACTGTATATGTGACTATTTGATTTCTCAGGTTTCCTCACATGTTTGGATACCCTAATTTTCCTAATGAGCCCTCGTGTGCAACTGCTAGCAAATACCATCCTTAATGCTTGTGACTTAGAAGCTTTGTTCAGTAGCAACAAAGGCAGAATAAATGCATAAGGCTTTGTGTATCTGGTTGCTTGGGCAAGTTGCCTTACTTAGCAAATGCAAAGATATTAAATTTCTATTCAGATGATTAAAAAAGAGATTCTTCATGTTTTACCGCATGACTTGCTCTGTTTATGGTGCATTAGGTGTTTAGTATAGTGATAGATAAATGGCACCTTCTCCATCTCCCTCTCTTCTCCTTTGTAACACGTTTCTTCAGAAGGACTTGCCGATCACCTGTGTCAGCATCTAACAAGATTTCTTTTAAAAAAGCAAAATGTACTATGTATGCTTGCCTTTATTTTGTAAAGTTTTGATTTCTAAAGGTAACAGCTAGGGTCGGATTTCTCAAACTGCTCCTTCTATTTCTTGTTTTCAATTGAAACAGTGTGCTGTGTCAGCAAAACCCACAGCTCGCTGCCACGCTCTCTTTTGTGTGGCAGTTTGACACATAAAACTAGCAGCTGCTCTTAAAGGACCCTGCAAATTAACCGTATTAAAGATACAAAACATGAAGGAGTTCTTTTTCATGACGGTGGGAAGCTTTCTTAACTACATTTAATTCAGGGGTAAACCTTTCCTCCCATAATTAAAAAGAGGAGTGAAATAGGAGCATGCTTTACATACAACGGGATTGCTAACACCGAGAAGATGGGATGAGATGGGATCAGAATAGCCTGTGGAGGGGTTATAGGCTCAGTTCTTCCAGCAATTATCCTGACACCTGAGCCGTAGCTGCATGCACTTCTTGAGCAGGAGAGACAGTGTCCTCTGCCTGCTGTCACGTCAGATTTTTGGTGTTGTGTTCAGCTCATACGCATGAGTGTCACCAGTGTGAGAGCTTTTGGGAAGACTTTGATGATGCTGAACATCCTTAGGGTACTCCTGTTCTTTGATGAAATTGCACAGGATCTGTGGGACTGCATGGTCTGTAAGCACATATCTAGTGCATTGCGGTGATTGTATAAAAGATTGACATAGATACTGGCAATCAGCACTTGGAAAACTATTTTGTTGTTTGGGGGGTTTTTTTGCCAAATTTTAGCCAAAATTGGAAAAGATAACTGCATGTGATTTTGGTAATTTCAGGGTGGGAATTGTATTTATCTGAGGAGAAAGAGAGCAGGTTTAATTTGGATGTTAGGAAGAAATTATTTACTATGAGGGTAGTGAGGCACTGGATCAGGTTGCCCAGAAAGGTTGTGGAAGCCCCATCCCTGGAGGTGTGTAAGGCCAGATTAGATGGGTTAGATGTGGCTTTGAGCAACCTCGTCTAGTGAGGGTGTCCCTGCCCATGGCAGGGGTTTGGAACTAGATGATCTTTGAGGTCCCTTCCAACCCAAAGTATTCTATGATTCTATAAGCCAGGCAGGGTCCTTCTATTGTGATGATTTTTTTTTAACATAAAATGTAGCTTTTAACATTTGAATTCCTGTGAGGAAAACACTCTGATTTAAGACAGTGCCATCTCTGTGCTTCAAAGACAGTTATACCCCACAGAGGAGATTACACCAATCTATGGGCAGCAAGGCAAGACAGAACAAGCAGAGGAGAGGAAGCAACCTGGAGATAATTTTCTGGAGGGTAAACCCAGAGCACAGATACCAGAAAGTCAGACTACCACTAGGAAGTTATGGCTGCCCATTCCCACTGCAAAAGTTTCCCACTGCAACAGCATCCAGTCTTCTCTGTGCTTAGATCTGAAGCAAACTAACACAGAAAATGAGAACTTTCTATACTCCAAAGGGAAAAGATCCCCAGGCTCCTCAGAAATTACTAAGCACTTGACTGTTGCAAATCTATTTTATCCTGCAGATATTCAGGATTCATTGTATTGATGGGCAGTGGGTAAAAGCTTCAAAGCAGATAAGATATGTCATATTACTAGAATCACGTATGTGTCCACTCACAAGTGGCAAATGGGCTTAAGGTAAGCATCCTTCCTTGAGTAAATCCAAATCAGTGTGAAAGTTCTGATAGATTTTACAGATTTTTAGTAAAAATGGAAAAGTGCTGACAATTCACGACAATATTGTGCATTGTTTTTAGAAAGTTCCCCCCACCGAGATTTAAAGACTAGGAAGGTTGAAAGCTTTGCACTATGTTTCTTCAGAATATTTTAAAATGTTAAAGATACACAATAGATTTTAAAAAATATATAAGAAAATTAGTTTGTCCCTGTGCTACTGCTGTTCTGCTGGAGAAGATATTTTGTCATGTCAGTCACTTTATGAAGTGGACCTATAATTTTGATAAATATTTACTGATCCAGTGCTTTATCAGAAACCAGAGAACTTAAGGGGTTTAGTTCCTCAGGCTCCCAGCAACCTCTCATTTTAATGTACACGAAACATTCATCCTTCATCAGTAGCGCATAAAGTAGTTTGTTAATTGGTAGTAGATTTTTTGTCAACCTAACGTTTAATTTAGTTCTGTTATATAAATGATTATGACCATACAGCATTCAACTAAACACCTACCAAACGTAATGAGTGGAGATTGCAGGTGTTGAGAAAATCAATAATGATCTTGCAAAAGAAGTTAGATTTGCAAGGGAAAGAGGAAAGATAGTATTTTCTTCTTGAGATCATAGAATCACAGAATACTTTGGGTTGGAAGGGACCTCAAAGACCATCTAGTTCCATCACCCCTGCCATGGGCAAGGACACCTTCACTAGACCAGATTCTCTGCTGGTAGCATGAGCATCACTAACCTGTGTAAGACAGGAGGAATATCTATGTCTGGGCAAGCTGCAAAGGACTGACAAATTTTATCCACTAGTAGTGGAAAGTAGTGGGATTTAGAGCTACAGTAACTTCCACACAAAGGTCCAAGTGTAGCCTAAAAAACCCCTGTGAGATGTTTCAGGGAGTGTCCACAGGCCCCATTGGCCGGGAAGGGTCTGGAGTTCTGGAACAAGAAGAAACTGGGTTAAACTGTAAATAGGGCCAGATCCTCTAGATAAACACAGCTCCATCGAACATATCAAGTGACCTGGCTGAGAAGAGCAGGCTTGTGATTTAGTCTGAGAGTGATGTGCATATCAGGTGAAGGTCAGTGACATGAGAACGACATGTTTCCTCTGGACCCTGAAATTAACTGCTTGGATTTTTTCCACAAAGATCTCAGAGAATCCTGCCTTCCTATCCCAAAGAGCCCTGAAAATTCTTTTTATAAGCTCAGGCAGTCCCTGAAAACACGGATTCAGTTGTGTGTTTGGATATCAAAGTTGAAAATACTATCTGCTTTTTCTGGTTAAGAAAAGTGTAGTGATGGGTTTTTTCCATTTCTCACTGGTGAAATTGCAGAAGGAATGAGTAATATGAGGGCTTGGCCCCATCCAAGTCAGCAGCTTTTCCTTTGTCTTCAGTAGACTTTTATTTGGCCATTTGTACTATTTGGTAAATGATATACAAATTAATGAGTCATACAAATGAACACACAATTAAAATTTTAGATTGGCTTTGGCGCATTAATACCTGAAAGGACCATGCAAATCTCACACTGGAATGTCAACATACGAACGATTTGCAAATCTGAAAATATTTGGTGAAAGCATTTCTGAATAGATTTGCATAACTTGTAAGTCCAATACTTTCACAGTCTGTCCACAGTGATACAAGTAGAAGTACAGGTGAATTCCATCAAATACATTGCTAGCTGCAGATTATTCAGTTGATTACTTTGAAGGAGGCCAACCACTGTTTAGTGCTTTTATTTAGTAATCGGAAAAAAATGCAGGAGCCCTCCGGTGGTCAAAATACACTTCTCCAGATAACTCCTGTTCTCTTTAGTGCTGACCAATTTAGCCGATAAAAAGCTTTACATTACTTAGTATATTAGCTGCAAGCTGTTTTACAGGTGTTTTAAAAATTATTATTACAGCTGTCACCCTGCAACTGTGGCTAAGCTAAGCCAATGTTTTAAAATTTCCACATCAAAGATCAAGAAAAAGCCATGAGTATCAAAACCAAATAAATTAAGCAGAGGTCATACGTAGAAAAAGATGTTCCCTGAGTTACAGATGCTGTGCACTATACATCCTACTTGAGAGCAAAGGAGGTCCGAAATAAGTAGAACAAGCTCCAGGTTACATTCTCCATAGGCATATAGGTCCCAGTGCAGTGAGGTCCTCATCCATGCCTGGAGACATCATATATTGCATAACATAAATAGCTACTGAGAACAGTACTTTGGCATATACTCAACACTGAAGCAAATGACTGCCCTGGGGCAGTGTGACTGTGAGCTGAGACTCTGATGGTCTTCTGGGAATAAGGAGAAATTTTTGCTGAGTGCTTAAGAATACATTTTTACACTCCTCCACTACTGAAGTGTGTTAAAAGCCAGAGAGAGAGGAAAAAGACACCACAGTGAATTGTGGGTATTGTGGCTAGAAAATGAGACTCAACAAACAACTGTTTCTTATGTTAACAACATGTAGTTAGAGGCAACTTGATTTCTGAATTTAGCACTCCCTTGGTGAGGATTTATGGCAACACCATATCAGGGTGAGTAATTCCATTCTCACTGAGGACTTAACAGTAGGTAACACATGTGAGGTAACTAAGTAATGTGGACATTACAGCCTAGCATCATTTTGCTTAGCATTTGTGGGAAGAAGGGAAGGGGAAACATTACAGCTTGGTGTCTTTGTTCTGCTCATACACGGCTGTGAGCAGGAGGCTGCTCCCAAAGGCCTGCTAACCCAATCGCTTCTGGTGATCAATGACACTGCACAGGGAAAAGTCAAACCCAATTTTGAAGCTCTTCTCCTTACTTTCTGACTGTGGCCATGGCTGGTTGGTTTGATGACCATCTCCTAGCTGAGTGTTCCTGAAGCTGAGTCCTGATGTGTGCTCACACTGTTGCCCTTCTCTCGCTGTCAATGAGTCGGCACGCATGGGCTGCTGGTTTATGGATCATTCTCAGCACAGCTGCTCACATGCTAGTTCACGGCCAGAGCACTCAGCACCTTGTGCAATTGAATCTATAATCTGAGTGGGATTAGGGTTTATATATATATATATATATTTAGTTAGATTTTCTTCCTTTACAATTGGAGTTCGTATGTATTGTATAAATGGCTAATCATTGAATAAAAATACAGTGAACGCTGTCTAGCCTCGTGGCAACAGAAAACCAGCTTTAAGCTAGACAATCATCAGTGATAAAACCACTTAAAAAAAAGGAAATAAAAAAGTTGTGGCTAAACATATAAGAAGGAAAATAATGCACATGCTGTTTTGAAACAAAACCAGAAAATGCATTGACTGTTCTCAAAAAGCTCCTGAGAAATTTCTCTACTTCCAGCATGAAAGGCCTGCTCTATTCAAGCTTTCAGAAACCCACAGAGAGGAGCACTGAAATGTACTGAGTTCTCAGCTTGGTGTGCTAAGCAAGCATGGGTTAATCATTTCTCCTCGCTGTGTTTTGGGTCACTCCCTGATCTCTCCTGCTTTGACCCTCAGAGCAACATCTCTTTGATGTGCCCACTGCTATCAGGTGCTCAAACCAATTTGCTCTTAATGCCTTAATGTAGATAAGTAGCGTTGATGTCTCAAGAGTTATAAACTCTTGGTTGACTTTTCCCCACTTGAGAAAGTTGCTGTCACTGCTTCCCTACTGATATTCACTGATGGTAATTCCAGAGGTGCTGCACATCTACCTCTGCCACTGTTCGGCCAACATGAAGCTGCTCCATCCTTCCTCTGTCCTAAGCCACTGGCCCTTACAACCCACCTGCAGAAGCCATACCTCTGAGCTAAACAGAAATATGAATAAACCAGGCAATAAGAGAGAAAATAAAGAGTATGAGTGCGTTGTTCAATACTGAGGAGGAAGGAGGCATAAGTCTGGTTGCTGCCATCGGTCATTTTATCAACAGTTGATACAGGTACAATATACAAACAACCCTGGGGCTCTACCAGGGCTATTTTTCATATCAGTAGCAAATTACTTGCGTTGGAATTGCATGATAAATGGCTGCAGAGCTCATCTGGGAGTCATGCACAGTGTCTCTGTGGTGATAGCTCTTCAATATAAACTCCAGCTCCTTTCCCACTTCTGACTGTGGAAATTAATTACCCAAATGACTTCACACTAAACAGGAGCTGAAATTTTCTATTCTATGTGAGAAGACATCAGAAACAGCTTATTTTCTGGAATGTGGGTTTTTTTTTTTCACTTCCAAAACAAATTATAATTTGATGTGTTCCTGTAAGAGTCTGCCTGTGACCTGTTCACAGTATTTTAACACTGGACATATTCCCTCAGGTAGGGTTGTACTATTCCACATAATACTGAATTATTATAAATTCCAAGTCAGTTTCAATATTAAACAGTTAATGGAAGTATGATGGTGGCACTTTCCCTCTCTGAGGATGTATCTGAAGAGGCAAAATGCTTGGATTAAGAAGAATTGGCAGTAAAAGTGCTTGCAACTATGACATTACAGACAAATAATTATGTCTTAGTCACTATTAAGGATGTGCATAGCAAAAAAAAGCAGTATTTGAAGGCTCAGCCTCTCTGAGCTGTACCCACAATTACAGTATGTTTGGGACGAACCCTGCAAGGTTAGCAGTGAGGGCAGAATTGCTGGAGCTGTCATACTTTGCTGCTTAGTTAAAATGGTGAAGGAACAAGGGAAGCAAGGGCAGAAGGATGTCTGTACTCAGGGTCCGTGGGGTGGCCAACAGTCGTCTGTGAAGAACACCTTCTTCTCAGCACCCATCAAGTCTTTCTAGTCATGGAGAGTTTTACAGTTTCTTTCAAAGTGGTGAAATACCTCCTACCTCCCAACTGCAGTGAAAGACCCTGAAAAATTGTCAGAGATCCACCAGTCAAAACTTTTTTGCATCTGTTGAGCTGCTCTTGAACATTTCTGCCTTGGTCAAGTAAATATCTTGAATGTACGTTTCCTATCACTAGTATCTCCTACTACACCCAACCACATCGCACTGCTTTGCTGTCTACCTGCACGCAGTGGGGCTGAGTGACACACAGGTTTGCTCCAGTCCTTTGCCAACCCCAGGCTCTGAAGCAAACCAGACCTGTGGTGCTTTGGCAAGTGACATATGAGAGGAAGAGAAGCAGAGTGGCAGCCCAGTGTCTGTAGCTCACGATCTGCAAAATGCCACTGAAAGTAACATTTAATAACCAAATATTCCCACCACAGCTGAACCAGTCTTCAGTCTTCACCCTGTTCTGCAGCACTGCTCAATCCTGTCTGAACTTTTTTCTTTATCATTTTTAATGAACCACATTTAAAGTCCTCTAATAAAAGGTCCTCAAATTCAGATGGAGCCAGGGGGATGGGGCAATAAGTTCTATTGACCTTTTTGAAGTGTATTAAAATTAACTACAGAAAGGAATTTGTCCCTAAATAAAAGTAAGCAGAACAAGTTCTGTTCAGGTACGTTAGATATTTGAAGCTGACTTACTAAAGGAAGTGTCCTGTATAATAACTGTTGTGTAGATTGGATGGTTGCTCTTTCCTTGGAGAGAAGCAGAAGATTGAGTAGCAGCTAAAGGGTATTGATTCTACAGAAGAGGAAAAAAAAGTCAGAATCTGGAGTACACGGGTAGGAACAGGCACTCCCTATCCCTGTCACTACTCCATGCCCATCCTGCACAGGGCAACATGCTCCACATGCACCTAGAGATGCTCTGATGGCAGCACAGGTAGGCCCCTGGATGCAGATTGCCTCTGCAGTTAAATTGCCTTCTTAAGGAATGACATAGCCATTATTTTTGTTAATTGCCTAGTGGTTTCCTTGTTTTGCTGAAGTTTTACAATTAATTTGGCCACAAAAAAGAACATTTAGCTGTGTAACAGAGTAATACATTGTTGTAGGGATGAGGGCAGAAATACGAGCATGACAGCGTCCTCTGTGTAGTATCATGTATTTTTTAATGCGAACCTGTTCAAATTACTCTTTTCGATCTGACTGCTTAGCAGGGGCTGTCTAGGTAAGAAATGTGATCCTGTTTGTCACAGGGTCTGTCAATGTGTGAATGGAACTGCTAAATTGATTTACAGTGTATTAGCACAGCTACTCCTGGACATGCAAGGATAGAGTTACAGAACAATTAGTGAGACGACATCAGTGGTATTTTATTTATGAAAGGTCGATTCACGTTCTGTAATTAGGCCGATCTGACCGTAATTATTTATGAGCTGTAGATGGCAGAAAATATTCTGAAAAAGTTAATTACACTAGACAGTGACCAAAGGAATCCTGATCTGTAAATATTTTTCATCTAAAACACTGTTACTTATATAGATACTTCCATTAGGAAGTTTTTATATCCTCCCTACTTCTTGCATATGAGACATTTAGAGAACACATATAGAGGAGATGATGCTCTTCAGACCAGATGCAGAAGTGGAACATGTGCATGGTCTTAGCCCCAAACAGGCTTAAAGCCTTACTTAAGATGATTTTAGTTGACACTTTTTCCTTTGCTTTGCCATGGAATAAGGGGGTGTACCTGTACTTCCAGCAAGCATGCTACTTGTGTTATCTCAGTCTTTACAGATAGTCTTTCTCTTCTTCCTGATTCCTTGGGTAGTTTTGCTTGACTGAAGACCAAGCATTCAGCTGCTATGTGAACATGAGTCTTTTTTAACGTGCCTCGGCAGCAGACCAAGATGCAGATGGTAATTTGTTTCCCTGAGATCCCTTGAGAGTTTTCACATTCAGAACTAGAACACTTTTAGTTCTTTGAATTTTTACCTGAATAAAGGGACTTGAATGCACAACTTATTTTGCAGATGATGGTACTTGCTGCTGTTTTATCAATATGGCATTTAAATACATTTTTTTACATTTTTTCACATTTTTTCAGCATTGCCAAGTGAGCATAGGTATCTGTCCTCAATGGCTTGTATGGTAGGGAGGTAAAAACCCTTTATTTCAGTCTCAGTTATTTTAAAGGCAAAAGGATTCTGTCTAGGAGCCACCACCCTTAACTGCATATTTCATTGCTTTTGGCAGCAGTAGGGCAAAGTACACAGTGAAAGCAGATCACTCTTGGGGAAGACAGCTAATGGAACTAAGATGACTGAAGTGATGCTGCCTGCAGGCTTGTGTTTTGTTTGAGGGATGTCATCATCAAATATTTGGCTCAGGTCTGAACCTAAATTTGTACTGTAGCTTGTGTTCCATGTTTCCAGCTACTTCCCCTGTCAACACGCCGGAGCAGCCAGACTGTTTTGTCCTACAGCTTGGATTTGAGGGCTTTGTGAGAGGGAGAGCCTGAGGCAAACCTACCTCAGCAGCTTGGCCCCCATCACTGAGGATGAAGCCACAGTGAATCACACATGAATTTATACCAAGTGATGGCAACTGGCAGGAATATCTTCTAAAATCAGCTTTCTATCGTTCAAGTGGCAATGCCCCTTACTGCAAATTCAGGAAGGATTGCCTTGAAGTGTCTTCCACAGTCCCATTTGGAGTGGCTGGGGAAAGGAGTTCTCATGAAGCTTTGCTGGCAAAATGCAATTGGCCCTTGCTTGGCAGACATGTTGGGGCACGAGGCAGTCTGGACTAAATGTGCACGGTGTCCATCACCTTTGTTAGCGAAACTTGATAAGAAGCAAAAAACTGGCAGAGAAAGCATCCAAATGAAAGTTCTTTTTTGCTTTCTCAGGTATATAAAAAAGAAAACAGAAGAAAAAATAAGCCTCTTAAAAGGCCTTTTAAATGTTAGAAATTGTTTTAAAAATCAACAATTCCATTAATCTTCAAATCTTCCATCACTGTTATTTTCAAGTATTTCTTCGGGTATCTTTGAACGGAATAATATGGAAAACAAAGGCCATTGTGGTACAGTAAGAGGTTGGTGACTTGTGCTGATAAACTCGTTAATATTTAGAATGTGATCAAAATCTCTCTGCCCTTGTTCAGTCTCTTATTGTAACACTTTTTGACAGGTTTGCCTGAAACTGAATCCAGCTGGAAAAATGAGACACTTGTTTTACTGGACAATTGTGGAGGACTTGGGATGGTACAGGTAAGCTGAGGATTGTTTCCTTAAGGCCTTCTTAACTGTTATATATTGTGTTTATATTTTCATTAAAGCATTCCAGCCCATTTATCGTATAATAAACACAACTGATTCCCTTGTTAAGCTGCTGGTTTATCCCCCAGTTTCTAGTCCATTTTCTTATCTGATCTCTGCTTGTGCACAGTGGGTTTTTTCCCTCTGATCTCTCAGTTTGTCTTTATTATACAACTCAGGGGTTGCCGAATGAAGGCTGGTCTCAAATAGTACTTGCTTTTGAAGGTTTGATTGCTTGATTTGGGGACCTAAAAAATCTTGGCTGGCTTATAATTCAACGATTGTTTTTTTTCCCCCCAATATTACATATGTTTGTGTACATTCGTTCTCTGGACTTACGTATAGTGACATATTTATAGAGATAGTGCAGTTCATAAATGTTAATTGGCAAATTTGGATGAATTTTATAAGATACTATATATGGAATTGTATACATGTGTATCATCACAATTTCCAAATCACTTGAATATTTCTAAAACTTCACTGCATATGCATTTTATTTTTGTGTCAGTGGAAAGAAACATATGAATACCTGCTGACATGTGAGCCTTCATATCACTATTTTATTACTAGTGGTGAAAACCCCAAAACAAAGATCTGAAATGAAAAGCAACTGGAAACTTTACTAAGCTATTAGGTATATCAGATACTGCTAACAAGTTCTTGTGTTAGCAGTTTTTGTCTGGGCAATTTCCTATAGAATTTGAATGAGAAATTTATACATGGTGATAGGAAGCAGGAATGGTTTGGTGCAGAAGAGGGCAGTGATTTGATAATTCAGCTTGGGACCGTCACTTCCTACATCAAGTAAATATAGGAAGCCAACGGCGATGTTTGTCAGAGACGTGGACAAATATGGGCCAGGTCAGTTTATGCTGGTGGTGCTTGGAGGATGGGAAGCAATGGCAGGTAATAGAAAAAAAAACTCAAGACTGGTAAAGTCAGTTTGGAACTGATGACACAAACCTTGAACTTGATGTGGAAAGATAAGATGGGGCAACAGGGTAACAAGATCTTAGCTGCTGATGAAAACTTCCTGTCTCTGACCTCACTAATGTATAAGGTGATGTAAGTTGGTACAATTTCAATGTCAAGGGACTTTAAACAAAATTTCCTCTCCTCTTCTGCACATTTTTATTTTCTTAAGGCCTTTTACATGTAAATCACACCAGTATACTCTCCACTGTGCATATGCTGCACAGATGCAATGTTGATTTAAGAAAATTTGCCTGAGTCCAGAGACATCTACTTTGCTTTAAGAGATCTGATCCTCACACATCCCTTTGAAATTAACCCTGTGTCCAATAATTCCCCTCTTTAATACTGATCCATGTATCTGCATGTTTTCTGAGCTGAGCAATTTAATTATTTTTTTCTACTGAAAATATTTCCACAACTGTCAAGCTTCATAAACTGTTTCTGAATCCAGCACAACTGTTGTGCAAATGGGAGCAGAATTCAGACTCTTAGGCAAATATCTGAAGCTTAATTATCCTGATCTAATGAAGGTTCCTGTGAATCTGATTATAGTAACACTGAACTATTGGGATAGTACCTCTGAAAACATGTTAACAATGCAGGTCCATGGTCACTGTCTCCTATTGTATCCCAGTTTTTTACGCTGAGACCGACAAAGCAATTGTAGGGCTATGTGGGTATAGTTTTCATTGCGATTAAACAAACTCTTGCTGGATCTTTTTGACATTCAGCTGTTGCTGAAGATGTTAAAGCAAAAGTAAATGTACTAATCATTGGTAACAAAGCAGCCTAATCCACGCTGACCTACAATTTGTTTAGGATCCTTTGGAGCAACAAAGAGATTAAAGTATATAAAAAAGAAGAGGTAAACAGTGGGTCAGAGATTAGAAGTGAAAAAGGAAAAGGCTGGCTTCCCCCAGACCACACACTGATAGTGGACCTTTGGTCAGTGATTGTTAGAAAATGTTTCATGTTTCATTTTCCCCCAGAACCTTAGAAACAGAAGGTTTGATTGGCACTTGTCATGGCTGATAGAGAGACGAAGATGCTTTGGTAAAAAGGAGAGGGAGGCAGCCGTGTCAAAAGCAAAAGTAGTCAAAGGATGATTCCTCCTTTCTGTGGTTTTGTCTCTTTCTAAATTATTCAAATCTGGGTGGCATCTTAGGATAACTGGCATTTTGACACAGCTTAAAGGATTGTCTCACTAACTCTATTGAACTAAGGCTGCCATCCTTTTAAAAAAATTATAAAGAGGCAGATCTTCTATAATCTGATACGTATACAAACCAAAGGCAGCTTGATGCAGGCGTCTTAAATTTTTTTTGGGGGGGAGGGTGGGCAGCAATTTTATCCATCTTGTGACTGATTGTCTTCTGCATCCATCTGCAAGAATGCTACTTATTGGTTTAAAAAAGCCTTTATTTGATTTTCTTTAGAATATCCATAGTTATTTGCAATGCATCTGGTGGTTACAAATCCAAGTCAGGCCAGCTGGATTAGTATCAACAAACATAGGGAATTTTCTCAGTCGAAAGAAGGTACCTCACCAACAGGGAATCTCTTCTATTGATGGTCATCCTGATTATGGATTTTTCTTTTAGGGCCAATTTTCTTTCTTTCTTTCTTTTCAGAAAGGGACCGTGTCCCCCCTTAGCGCTTTGTCTGACCCACACTGGCTTGCGTAAATGGGCTCCCCAGGGTTACGAGCTTCTCTGTCATTCTAAGATGCCATTTTGTGCTTTGGTGTGCTCTTCATTTATCCATAACCAAAACCAAATCCTGCTCACTTTATTCACAGGAATCACCCACTGAAATAAATAATTGCATAAATTTAGCAGGATTAGATGTCCAGTGGCATTCATGCCTAACTTATTAAAATCATTCAGCAAAGCCCATGCTTCCCACACAGTTGCAACAATCACAGTTGGCTGTGAAAATATAGGAAAAATATCATCTTGGTCCTTGTATTGATGTATTTCCTTTGAGAAATGCCAGGAGCCTTCATTGTCTCGCTCAGGTTTTTAATTCTTATTGAAGAAAATCTTTGGTTTTCTGAAAGATCTGGCTACACTAGGAAAGGGCTGGCTACACTGGGCAACCTTCTTACATGTAGGGTGCCCAAGGGGTATCAGTTGTCCTTCACCCCACGCAACAGTGGCTAGCAAGCTTCCTAATGGACAGATCAAACTGTCAAATGAAACTAACTGGTAAGGCACAAATTTTAATGATAAAATGACAAACTCTAGACAGATTGGGGTTTTTGTTTTTTTTTTTCTAGCATCCAGTTTAGCCTGTTAAGTTGAATCTTCCAGACTTTTAAGGGTGTGCACATTCATCATTCCAGTGACACAAACCAAGATAGTTGTGCAAAGTTTCTGAGGACACAGCTGAAATGAGAGTACTCTCAAACCTGGAAACATGAGGTAAGCACCTTCTTACTTGACAACAGGAGTATGAACATTTAATCTTTTGAACTATTGTTTCATGTGTTACTGAACTGTTCACCAGGGAAGGACCAAAAGAGATGCACACCTAGTCACTAATATTTTTTTTTATCTCGTTTGGAGCAATTCTTACTGTTCATCTCTCTATGTATGATTTACCTTTTGTCATCTAGATTATAAGAACCAGTTGAAGATTCACCTGAAGAGACAGATGGAGGTGGGATTTCTGAACTCTGAAGAAGGCTGACATGAAACTCTTCATGAAGACTTCAGTAGACATCCCAACCTGGATTACAGAAGCCCCCAAGATGAAGAGCAGCAATAGGAAGGAGAAGAGGAAGAAGCACAAGTCTTTTACATTAATTCAAAACTCAAGAAAGCTCAGATTCCCCTTGCCAGTGTTCTGAAAATACAACTATCTCTGTCTTCCAAGACAGTGAGTTTTTATGTCTAAGCTTGTGCTTGTTTCCAGAGATCAAACAGGAAGAGGGTAGCTGCACCATCAGAAACAACCCCTGGCCCCTGCCACTTTCTATTCTGTTGCCATACTTCAGACATGATCATGATTATCAAATAACCCTTAATCAGCAGGAATACACTTCTGAAGATTATGTCCTCTGTAAAGTGACGTTTTTCAAGATAGCAGAAGAGAGACAGGAGGTCTATTTTCAAAACTAAATAATGCACTCAAAACCTGAGCAAGCCTTCCTTTTATGCAACTGAACCTATTTGTGTGTATGAAATAATTGGATTATCAAGTGTAGTTGCCCTGAAGAAATTCAGAATCTGCAACAGTGACATGCATGGAAGTTACCTTTTTTGCATGTGCGGTATATGCTGCTCTGCTATATAATTCTGACCCCAAAAATTTTCAAATGCACTTTTTCATCTGATTAGAACTAAAAACATCCTTGTTGATGTCAACATGTCATTGGCAAATAAGACTTACATCCTGTAACATACAAGTCTTCACAGGCCCCAGTATTAGGTCCAAGATTTAAAGTACCAGGAAATAAAACAAAATGCTGACTGACCAGAATATTCTAAACTAGAATTATTTGTCCAGATTGCTGAAATCAGTGGCCTTAAAGTGCTGACTGTATGATCTGTATTTCCCTCAAACTGTGAAATTAGATTCCTTTTATGGATCCATCACGGTAGTATTGAGCCATTAGATACATCATACTACACTTGTCAGCCAGCCTTCCCTGTTCATCGGGACTGTAAAGCATATTAAGCAGACAATAATAGTACCCTTCAGGATGATTAGGTTGTCACGTTTTCCAGCCAAATAATGTACTTTGCTCCTGTATCCCACAGGCAGCAGAGGCCTTCTTTGAAACCCAGGTCCTCTGTGCTCCACTTGCAGAGGGTGGTGACAGTGACTTTTCTTCCATCTCTGCTGTCGAGCTTCCTTCTCTGATTCTCCCAGTGTAGTACCTATGAAAGTCAGCACAGATGCCAGGCCTCCATCCAGCCATGCTTCACCCTGTGGTGCCAGTTCCTGGAAAGAGGCTGAAATGTGCTGGCAGGCTGCAGAGTCACAACAGTGAAAAGAGAGTTGTTCAAACAACATCTAATGGACTTAATCCCCACTTCCTGCCCTTTCAGGATAACAACTGAGTTACAAAGGCAGTGCAAACTACTACACAACTCCTCGGAACAGTTTGACAAAGTTAAAACATCCATCAGACTGAAACTGGTGGCACATAAAAGTCTCTCAAGAGGCTAGAAAGGTAAAAGACGAATTTCTTTTGTGAGTGTTTCAATCTACCCAGCGACCTGCAGCCTGGCCATGGCCAGGCATGAAAAATGCAGCTTGCCCAGAGCAGTCCCTGCCCTCTCAGGCTCAGCAGCCGAATTTTCTCGCTGCATATGCCAAGGCCTGGCTGTCTCTGGAGCTATTTGATGCTTGTAGATGTTAAATTTAACTTAAGTCGGCCAAAATTTGCATCCAACTGTTTTTCCTGTTTAAAGCCAAAACGTATTTCAGCGGCAAGTTTCAGGTATAACATCCTTAGGTTTACCTCTTCAAGCAGCTGCTCCCATTATTTGGTTGTACCTGTACAAGAAAAAAACCCACAAACCAAACGAGATATGTTCCCTGATGCTTCTCTGGAAACTCCCTCCCAAGGTGCTGGATGGATGTGTTGCAAAGTCATGATCTGTATTAATCGGTCAAACTTTGTACTTGCAAATTTTGTCATGTAAGCTGATGATCATCTGGGCTGCTTTTTTTCACATATTTGGTCTTTTTTAATCCTCTTTCAGGTGGCATTAAGCCAGCATGGGGGCATTAGTGTTGCATAACTCCATGTTATACCTTTCTGACTGCCAGAAATACAACTTTGTGTTCACGCCTGGTTTAGATCCCATTTGTAGAGCTGGGGACCTGCTACAGCATGTTCTGCCATTAATGATCATAGCGGTGTCACATAAATCTTTTGAGGTGTCAGCATCAATTCCAACTTTTCCACTACCACTGGGATATGCCTGCATGCAAATGAGCTGTGGGGCTTCTTGCCCTGTTGTCATCTGTGCATATTGTGCCAGAGCTCCTCTTCCAGACTGGGGCATCCTCCTCCTCCGAATCGCTGCTGACAGCTCCTAACAGCACAAGCGGCGGCCCAGCAGCCACTTTTCCCATCCACACTTGCTGTCGGCCAGATTCATGCTGAAAATGCCAACAAAGCAAATTATATGCTATTGTACAATCATGCTACAATCATTTCAGTAGAAAATGTGCCTGTAATAAGTGCCTTGTAAGAAGTTCCCTTCTCTTTTGTATTTAGCATAATGAACCTTCAGACAGCATTTTAAAGAAAGCATGGCAGTCACTAAGCTCCTATTTCTATGTTTATTTATCCAGCAATTTACATTAAGCAACAAGTATAATTAGCTTTTCTGGATAAACACTAAGCAAACTGGGGGTATTTTAAAAACACAATAGGGCACCCTGTAGTGGTTATCTCTTTATTAATAATTTATTCAGAAAAGATATTCACAGATGCCATAGATTCTCCTGTTTGGCATCACTTAACATTTGGTGTTTCAACACCCTGGCTGAGCCATGTCTGCAGGCAGGCATCTGCCCTCCTTATCTAGCAGAGGATTTGAAGGTGTGCCGCTAGATAGTTTGACCAAAATAGCATTTTCTAAAGCAAAAGAACTGCCATTTCATGAGAAGGAATAATGAGGTGGAGCAAAAGCTGGAGAAAGACCCGCCACAGTGGAGGTGTAAATACCAAGGAAGGGTGTGATGCTGGTGTCTTCAGGTGTGTGCAGATAGCACAGTGCAGCCCCTGGCTGCAAAGGTCCAACAAGCTGGTGCTCCTGCGCCTTCGTGTCTAACCCTGGGGTGTAAACCTTAGGCCTGGGATCATGGCATGCACGGCTCAGAGGGTTTTGTCTCTGCTCAGGTTCTAGATCTAGAAAGATCATTTTTATAATGATGTGCCTTTATTTTCACAACTATGATATCATGAATACAGAACTGGCTCCTTGCAGCACTTATGCGCTATTCTGAGTGTCTAGATGAGAGTCAGGTTGTACCTTTCCTCTCACCCCAACATGTCTCTCTCCTCCTGGTAAAGCCCAGTCCAGGAAACCAGTGTTGTTCAGAGTAATCTGTGCAGCAGCATCCATCCCTTGGGACCTTGCTTAACCTCTGCACTGCTGTTCCCGCCCAGGGACACATGGAGAGAAGTCAGCAGAGTGGACACCTCATTTGCCCATGAAACAGTATGTTGGAAGTGAGTCTTTATAGGCTGTCTCTTCAGTCAGCGGAGACACATAATTCATGCTACCCATCCAGAAAAGTCTGCTTCTCTCCATTGACCACAGAGAGAGCCTAGTATGTCCCAATTTAGGCTGCCTACTAACACTGGCGTGCCAAGAAGTGTTTTCCTCCTTCGGTGGGCTGCAAATAAACTGTTACAAAGCCCTCTGGGCTGGACTCCCAGGATCTGTTAGCTACTGCTTTGCTCTGGCAGGGATGCTGGTTGGAGCTGTGTGCCCTCTCTGGGAGAGTGACAGCATGACCTCCACAATTTTGCAGGCTTGCAGCGAGATAGCGGCAGCTCCTTTGGCCAGAAGAATAGGAAGGGGAAGTAGGGGGGAGAAACTGTGTTTATGCATCAGGCCTTTCCTCTTTCACACCTCTGTGGTGAACAGTTGGGTGTTGCTTATTTTGGGAACAAACAAAATTCAGCAAACACCATCTGCTTCTGACAAAATGAGCAACACCCGCTAAAACAGAAACAACAATATGCATTAAAATACATCTGAAAGAACAACAGGCCTCATAAAAACATAACAAAGGCTGAGGTTTTGTTTGATGCCAAAAATATGGATAGAAAGAAATGTTTGTGTTAAATCTAGAATAGAACTGTACCTAACAGAATCCTAAAATAAACCAAAAAAATTACTTTGATTTTTTTCCCTGCATGAAGTCAAAGTCAGAAATTCTGCAACTGCTTATTAATCTGTCTCCATCACAAAGCATCTGAGACACCACACAGAAGTTACAGCAGCAGTTCGAGTGCATCTTCACTTCCAGGGTGTCATGAGCCTGTTTTTCCCTTACACAGAAGGGAAAGCAGTTCAATCTGATGGGCAAATTCCATGCTGTCATCTCAGATGTTGTCACTTCTTCAACTTCTTTCTGGAACTGATGCAAGCCACTGAATGCCCAGTCCTAATCCTTGCTCCAGCTAAATGAAGACCCTTGGAGCAGCTTCCTAGCTTCACACAGGGAAGGTGCCTTGATGCTTTGCTGCTTCTCAGAGCATGTCTGATATAATCATCACTCAGTGTCACAAAGAGAGACTCTTCAGCAATTACGTAGCTAAAGGCATTGCTGTGCTGGCACTGCATAGCATGGCTGTTTTCTGGTGCCCACTTCTGAGGGTTGCCTCTGTAAGTGTTTCATCACTTGAACCTATCATCCACGTAAAAGACCCTTAATGTGCTCTCAGACTACTCCAGGCCCCTATCCCTGTTAGACCAGCCAGGTTACAAGGTGCTCTTGTAGGTTCTTGTTTGGGAAGCCCATAGGAAGTTTGTAATGCCATCTGTAGATACTGTAGATGTAGATGTATGTCATCCATATGGAGAAAAGGGCATAGGCCTCCTTCTGGGAATAGGAGACAACACCAGCCATGGGCTCCTGGGAATCTCAGCAAAGGGGCTAGCCACAGGAGGATTGTGTTCATGGAAAACTGCACAAGCTGTAGAGCAGTGTGGGTGGATGGGACCTGGCCATACTGTAGGCATTTTAGCCAACTCATGCAGCTCCAGATGGAATCAAAGCTGCTGGGTAGGTGTGTTCAATAGTGCAATAAGGGAGAACCTTATTGCAATAGTACGATAAGGGAGATCCTTGCACCCCTGCCTTCCATACTGTCTGCTACTGGCAGGACATTTAGGGATGGAGTCATAGAATAATATAATAATACATTGGAAGGGACCTCAAGGATCATGTAGTCCTACCTTCTTGGCAAAAGCTCTGTCTAAACAAAAGCAGCCTCTAGTCAAGATGGACCAGCACCCCATCCAGCTAAATCTTAAAATTGTCCAATGTTGGGCAATCCAATGCTTCCCTGGGGAGATTATTCTGATGGGTGATTGTTCTCATTGTGAAAACTTTTCCTCTAGAGTCCAGTTGGAATCTCCCCAGGAGTAACTTGTACCTGTTACCGTTATCTTTTCCATGTGACTCCTTGCAAAAAGGGAGGCTCCATCGTCTTTGTAGCCACCCTTCAAGTGCTGGAACATGGTGATGAATTTACTCTTAAGCTTTCTTTTCTCAAGGCTGAAGAAACCCAGTTCTCTCAGCGTTCCCTCATACAACAGGCTTCCCAGACCTTTGATCATTCTGGTGACATTCTTCTGGACCCTTCCCAATAATGTGTTTCATTTGACTTCTGATAGTCCCCAGGAGGATTCATTCCATAACTTTCCCAGGGATTGAGGTAAGACTGATGGGGGTATTAATTTCCTGGTTCCTCCTTTAAGCCCTTCTTGTAGATGTGGGTAAAACCAGCCTTCTTACGGTCTTCTGGGTTGTCCCCCAATCTCCATGACATCTCAGAAATTATGGAGAGCAGCCTTGCAACAACCTCAGCCAGCTCTCTTAACACCCTCAGATGGATACTATTAAGGCCCATCAATTTGTAAGGGTCAAGCTCCTGTATTAGTTTGTATACGAACTCTTCCTTCACTGATGGTGGGTTTGTGTTTGCATCAACCTGATTTTGTGTTTGTAAGGCCTGGGGCTCAAAAGTTCTGGTAAAGACAGAGATGAAGAAAGTTTTGGGAACCTCTGCTTTCTCAGTATTGTTGGTGACTAATTCACCTCTCATGTTTAGCAGTTGTCAAATATTATCTTTCTTCTTCTGCTTGTTGTTTATGTACCTGAAGAACCTTTTCTTGTAGTTTTTGACATCTCTGGCAATTTCAATTTGAGCTGAGATTTTGCTTTCTAACTGCATCCCTGCAGCCTTGACAATGCCCTTATAGTTCTCAATGGCTATTTGTCCATTTTGTCATCTCTCGTACACTTCCCTTTTGATTTTGAGCAGATTCAGAAGCTTGCAGACAAGTCAAAGCTCTCCCTACTTCCCTTACCTTTAAAGGGGATGAACGAGTTTTGTGTTTCCAGGAGATCATTATTGAAAAACTCCCAGCCCTCTCTATCTGCATTGTCCTCCATGGAAGTTTGTTCTTCTAAAATCTAAACCCCTTGTCTTAGTGCTAACCAACAGTGACTCATTCCTGGTTGGCACATCTAGCATTTGGATAAGGGAGCAGTCCTCGATGCATTTCAGGAGCTTGATGGATGACATGTGAGCTGCTGTATTTTTCTTCCAATAAATGTCTGTGCAATTGAAGTCACACATCAGAATCAGGTTCTGTTGACCTAAAGTTTGCTTAAATGACCAAATATTGTTTCATTGGCCTTGTCATCTTAGTTTGGAGGTCGGTAGCAGATGCCTACTGTAAGATCCTCCCTTGGAGATGACCCCTCTGAGCTTGAGTTTGTTTAGTGTACATGGTCAGGAAATCAGGCCTTGAGAGCATCTTCAGGGACTTCTATTTCCAGCCAGAAGTAACGTAACATGTCTAGGCCTAATATTGTCTGATTTATTAATGTGAAATTGTATTAGAGCTGTTGTCCATGGTATTGAGCTGCAAGTTCATGTTCAGTGACTATTGATTATGACCCTTGGAACTTTCTATTAGGAAGTTCTTACATCTGGTCACTTCAAAGCTCATCTTGCTTTCCTGTTTTCAGCTGGCTAAACCATCCAGATTACTCTGGATCAGCAACAAAGCTGCTTAATAATTTATCACCCTCCTCAGGAACTGACCGTTTGGGGTTGTCTTTAGTGGCAAGTTTTTCTTCTGCATCAACGACAAAGAAAGATGCTGAATAGGAATGGGCCAAGATGCAGCTCAATAAATGTTCTTCATTTGTAATTACATTTTTAGCCCTGTCAGACAGTTTTTGACCCACTGAATTGCTAGCATGATAATTTTGTGTCATTCTGGTGTCTTAATCAAAATTTCATGTGATACCAAGTGAAATACACAGTAGAAGTCCTAAGTCTATTACCTATATCAACCAAACCAGTAATCTTATCCAGAAAAGAAATCAAGTTAGTTTGACAAGATCTATTTTCATAAACCTGTGTTGACTGGCATTAATTATATTTCCCTCCTTCCATTCTTTATTAATCAAATCCCTTATCAGCTGCTGCACTGTTTTGCCTGGGTTTGATGTCAGGCTGACAGGTCTATAATTACCTGGGTCGTGCCATTTACCCTTTTAAAACAGTGGCACAATATTAGCTTTCTTCCCAGCTCTGGCGCTTCATCAGTGTTCGGTAAGTGAGGAACCAAGAAACTGTTCTAATTTCTGTTAAAACTCTTGGAAACATTTTCCAGGTTGGCAGATATCTAAATTACTTGTTTGCTTTTTAATACCCTTATAAGAAGCTATTACAATGGAGGGCCCTCCATGATCTTATGGTTTCATTACATCAGTGAGCTTAGTACAGCAGTTTGGTGGGTTTTTTAATAACACCAAAAGGCTTTATATTGACCATTTCTGTTTTTTCTTTATTTGTATTATTTGCATTTATATTTCCTCTTCTAACTGTCAGTAGACTAATGCCATCGTTAGGATTTCTTTTCTTTCTGGTATCTTCTATTGTCCTCTTACATCCCGAAACACTTTATGGGTGTTAGAAGAACAGACTTCCAAAATTGTCTACAGTTTGACTAAGGAGCTCAGCTCCATGGAAGTCAGCAAATTTCCCAGGGTCCTTCACAGCACACCTCAGTGTTGGTGCCATGTCTAAAGTGATACTGTGTCACTCACTCAAAAGAGCCTGGGCGGTCAGGTCTTTGGAGGCTCAAGTCATGCTGGCTTCATGGTGCATCCTTTCCTGGGGGGAAAACAGTGGTAGTGGTGCAGGTTGGTGGACTGTACTGCTTACTCACTGACCCAAGGACCAAATCAATCTTTCCATGCAATCCCTGCAGGATACCCAGTTGAAATGTCTTCACAATCTTCAGAGTAAAAGTAAGGTGTAATAATGGGGTGGAGGAAACTCAAATATTAAAAGAGGGCAGAAGATCAATGTGTGTGTCAGTGGTGTGAATGGGACACGTGGAAAAACATGGCATAAGTCTCTGCTCAAATTTGTCCTCTATTGTTGAGGAACACTCTGGTTTTCCTGTGTTTAAACATTAAAGATGTCTTTTGGGGAAGGAGAGGAGAAGATGATGGGTTTTTAGTCAGGTTCCTGCTGTAGATTACTATTTCATGCTACACTGCGTAGAAGAAAGCAACCTGTGTCCTTTAAAGGAAAGTGTGAGGGGGTGGGCAAGGTTCTGGTATTGTGGAAGAGGAGGCAAGCACTTAGTATTTAATCAGATAAAGCAAGCTGTTTGGTGTTACCCTGTTAGCTTTTCCCAAGTTCATAGCATCTTCAATGGGCCAAAGCACCCTCTTCATTTGTCACCCCAGTGCACCTTTTGTGTGAATAATTTCCCATTGGTATTACCCAGAGCTTGGAGTCGATAGTTGACTGGACTCTTTGCTTGTACTATTATTTCCAGCAAGCTTCATACATCTGCAATAAATCCAGGAGGATTTGCAAGTGGGCTGAGGAATTATGAGTGACAGAATGAGCTGATAATGCCCAGGTCCCACAGAAACAAAAGGCTTCCCATTTTGTCCTGATGAGACAGGCGTTGCCTTAGAAATGATTTGATTTGTTCAAGTTTTTGCCAGCTGACCCCAGAAGTTCATGCGAGTGAAGAATTAAGCCCCCAAGCTCTCTCATGCTCACTAGTAAGCCTTCACAATGGTGCCAAGGATGAGAGTTTCTGTTCTGAGTTGGGTTGCATGTTTGTTTTCATAAGGCAGGATCACTGAGGCTTTTTCTGCTGATGCTTTTTTGATGGCAAGAAACTGAAAAGTGTCCAACAACCCACAGCTCTATGGACAGAGCCTCTTGGAAGAAAGCTTAGTTGCAAAGCCAGGTATCAGGCTGCAATGCTGTCAAACTTTAATACACTCTGAAAGGTTAAGAGATGCTGAAGTAAAGCATAATAATTTTCTGTAAATCCTTATTCTTACGTTTGTGCCTAACCAGGAAAGCACAAGACAGAAGCAACATGAATCATAAGGCCTGACTGATATCATGGAGCTAGACCATGTTTGAAAGCCAGGAGAAATTTTTGGGGTGTGAAAAGGTGTAGTATCCTTCTGCTTTGGTAAAAATGAAGACAGACTTGGCATTTTGGTGTGTACAAAGTATGACAGGAAAGCATGACTGAAGAAGGCACCTGGGTAGCAAAGGAAAAACCGGTGTCAGAAAATTAAACCTTTCCAAAAACAATGGGGTCTTGAGAGAAATGGATTTTTTCCTAATTGATGGCTGTATTTGCCACTACACAATACAGTAATGTGTAAGTTCTACCAGGGGCTACTGGTGCTGTGAAATAGATTGTCCTGCCCATTTACTGGGCATGGGTGAGGGGTACACATAGACCTTCTTCAGTTTCATCCCATTTTACTGACAAACTTCTCTAGCCTGCATTGTCTATCTATTTGGCTGCATTTATACATTTATGACCCAAGAAGCAGTTTGGTGACACACAGGTGATTTTTTCCCCCTCTCGCCTTTTGCTATTACATGACAGAGCTTTAGGAAACGCAGACTGGCTGTCCCTTGCTGTTACAATGGCAGTCACACCCTTATTTGCAAAGAATAGGTAATATTTGCATAAACTAGGGAGGGATATCCAAAATATAAGGATTTCAAAATCAAAAAGGCGAGAAGAATCTAGTTTCAGATCAAAGTCTGAATCTTAAGTTTATAAGGTGTATTTATTTTTAAGGAGGAATAAAGTGAGCTATTTACAATGCCTCATGGATGCCACACCTGGGAGTTACAGGAGTGTCTGTTGGGGAGGCCTGTAAAAGGAGGTGCCCTTTGGACCCCTTTATCCTAGAAGAAAGGCCTCCTGTTTCATATGAAACAGCATTGCTGTCTGTATGTCAGTTTCCCTTTGCTCACGTAGCATGGCAGTGTAGGCTTCACAGACTCATTCTATGCTCTTATCTAGCTGTGGTGATGTGTTAAATCTAACTCTGCACACAGTTCAGGGCAAACATCGGAAACCTGTAAAAGCGTTGGTTGGAAAGCCCCTTTTAGGAAAGATTTTTAGTTGAATGTATGGTTACGTTTTTCTTGTAACAGGGTACATAATAATTCATTTTGGCTAATGATACTAACATGAGATTTTGAAGCCAGTCAAATGCCAATTTTAAAAAAAGTCTCTTGCATTTGAAAAATGTTGATGGGTTTTCTTTAAAGTGGTCTGATTTGGGGGAAGATGTGTTTGTGCTTGTACATATACTTTTGATATATACTTTTGTATATCTTTAAACAATATTCTCCCCCCCTTGCCCCCAACAAAATGCTTGGTTCTGAAGAGCAAGAGTGTTATCTGCATGGGCAAATGCAAGGAATTGCATAGTGATATTTCAGAATTATATATTACTGAATAAATTTATATTGTATTACCTGGAAGTTTGGGTTCCCAGCCCTGATGGTCAAGTCCGCACTTTCTAGTCCAGCAAAGCTTCTTCAGCTTCTTGCAAGTGGTATACTGGTTTTAGTATTTAATTGAGCTCCTGATTATTCTTTCCCTTGTAGCTTCCTTTCTATCTGTCTCATAAACATCTATGATTGCCCAGTCAACAGCATTAGTTAATTGGCTGAAGATCCTAATCCAGCTTCCCTGAAAGGAAAAGCATCGTAGACACAGTTGCCAATTATTCCATTATCTCTATTGACAGCCTGGTGTAGTTTGATGTCCTTCAAAGCTCTGACACAGATATCCCATGGGACACCATTGTCTCCAGTTAAAGCACGGTGCTGAAGAGCAGTGATTTTCTGTTGTCTGCTACCACTGTGTTTGCTGGCTTTGGAAATGTTACTTAATCTCTTGATTTCCCTATCTGTAAAACAGGAATGATGTCTTCAGGGAAGGTTAAGAGGGTTAATCCTTTGATGTTCATAAAATGTTATAAGGTCTTCTTTATAGTTTTAAGAACATACAATAAATGTAATTGAAAACTAAGTGGAAGTTATGAAGCTGGGTAGGAATAGGGGTTTCTACTGACTTCATGTTACAGATGCCCTAGTTTTTCTCTTGTTTTGAAACATTTTAAAGTGCCAAAGCTTAAGTTTCCAGTATAGTCTGACTTCCACTCCACTTCTTGCATCATGACTGTAGTATTTTCCATAATTTCCTAGCCTTTAAGTACGTGAGTTTTCAATTTTAATATTCTTTTAATATAAGAAGCTTACTGTGAGTATGAGATTTTTAGTTTACAAAAGCGAAGTAAGACACTGTCCCCTCCTCAGGAATGGGGCGTGCTGCCAAAGCTGACGTGGCCCATGAGCTCTGCATGGCCACAAGGTCCCCACACAAGTCTTCCCCAAGCTTGGGCACTCCCACTGGGTGTGTCCCGAATTCTCTTTTATTTCCCTGGTATTTTACATGCCCTTTACCCAACTGCCCTTGTTCCTACTCACCTGCCGGGTCCTTTTCTTCTGCAAACTGCCTGTTTTCAAGGGACATCTCCTGTGTACTCTACGACGCACACACAAGGAGTGCAGAAAGCAGCTATGCAAGCATGACTCTCTGTGTATGGAGTAAATGCTACAGGCTGTGCACAGGTTGTGAACAAAGGAGCAAAGACTAATTTTCCTGTTCTCCACTGCAGTAATCTATCTGATTTTTCTCCTAAGCACCTTTTTATGAGGTAGAATCTTAGAAATACTGGGCTAGAGTGTTCTAGTACTAGCCACTGTTTTGTTTTTCTTGAGGGATTAAATTTTTGGTTTGCATTCCTCTGAAATATTTTGTTAAACTTTGTTCTGATATCAATAAAAACAGTCTTTTTATTCCTCAACAAGAGGAAATAATACATTATTCTACCAGTACCTAAGGAACTAATAGCCTTACAACTGCATAGCTGCAAAGCTGGAACGCTTTGGAGTGAAGACTTGACATTTGGCAGAGAGTGACTAACTAGGCCAGCCTGTGGGATGCACCCTCTCACCATGCCATGAACTCAGCCAGTTCTTGACAGTGTTTCAGTGCAGACATGCTCAGAACAGATTTATTTTGAGTTCGGCAGCTGATTTGTTCTTAATCTTTCCTCAGATCTGAACAAACTGACTAGCTATGGGGAGAAGGCCTGAGCATGACTTAAGAGTGCAGTCACTTCTGTCACCAGCTCTGGCGTCTCTGGTAAAGGTGGGGAGTGGAGACAGAGCCTGATGGCGGTAGGGTGGAAGAGAGTGTCTGGCTGTAAAGTACTGAGTAACAGCATGACAAATATGGCAGACCAGCATTTGGGTCTGCCCGAGCCCAAAGACCTCTAACAGCCTTTTAGGGGTATGTATTATGAGATGTACAATGCACGTGGGGCCCAGTTTCCCCTGACCTCAATCTCCATGACTCCTACTGGGGGCACTGCAAGCAAGCTTATATTGAAAGCTATGGAGCTGTTTTTAAATGGTTCTTTACGGCAGAGAGTAATTAATTAAACAGGTGGTTCCATGAGCGGTGCTACTAATGATGGCTGCTTTCCAGGGTCTCTCTCTCGTGTGGATTTCCAGGCTGTAACAAAGGTTGAGCTCATGCTGAGGTCTTTCCCTCAATGAGCGAATTAATAGGGCCTCCCTCCCTCCCTCTACTCTGCTGCCTATTTTCATGAAACTTGTAGGTACTTAATTCCTGTGAAACCTCTACGCCTCCGCCACACTTGGTCAAAATTGATCGACAATTTTGAAACTTCCTGGGTCGGGGGGAATAAACAAAGCGAGAGAAACAGATGCATGAGAAACATGGCTGGAGAAATTATTGCCCAAGACTGGAATGGCAAACTGCTCTTTGTTTGCCCCTTCGGCCATAGCAGAGAGAAATAGTAAATAAGAGGAGATCTATGCTGCTGCTGAGGCTGTCCATACACTTTTGGTGTCCATGTTTTAAAAAGATGTCAACCTTTGTAGGGGGGGCAAGACTCACTGAAAAATCCTTTTAGAGCTCAGCTAAAATGACTGACAGAAATACTGACAGAGCTCCACTTAATTTCTTCTGAGTGTAAACTTTTCTACAGCTTAAAAGTAATTTTACATGGAGGATATGCCGGATATTAAAGGATTCTGTAATATTGTGAGAACTGCAGGTGTTAAGACTGAACACAAGTTCAAGTGCCATGTAAGGCAAACATTGATATCAGAAATAATGTATCATGCATCCATACAGGAGTCTCCATATTATGACAGCTTCAGATCAACACAGGTCACTCTGCCAGAAAGCTGTGCTCTAGGTGGGTACAAATAACCGAACTGATTACACAGGACTATATGACTTCCTTTGGCCTTTGTTATGCACCAGATCAGAGTAGATGATCTAAGAGCCTAATCTGAACTTTAAAAATGCTTAAATAAAAACTAAAGCTTGCTTCCCTGATCCTCTGTTTCTGGGGGAGAGATGACCTTTCCTCATCCCCCTCCCAAAGTTGTTATGGGTCTATTTGGTTCACAACACTGTTGAAAGTGAAGTTATGATGTTATGAAATACTTGCCAAGAAGAAATGTCAAGCTTTTATTAAGAGCGAACAAGACACATGTTCTTTTATGGTTTGATATGTTCCAGAATCACCAGATGGCGCCAATGCAGATCGTCCTACAAGTGATGTTGCACAGAGGGTAGGAACATCTACATCTCCCAAGCCCATGTCAGTGTGCAAACAAAAGAGGGCAACTTCTGAAAAATTCTTGTGTGGAAAAGAGGTGTTAGATACTAGGGAAGAGCTCAGTAGTAAGCATGGTGCAATTCTTTTCCAGAAGCCATGCCACTAGTGCAGTTGGTCCTCTTCAACTTAAATCTTTCTTAGATGTTGCCAATAAGATGGATATGTGTAAAACCAGTTTTGTCAGAAATCAGTTTTCTCATTCCCTTCAGCATCATAGTTTAGTTTGGAATTCAGAAGCACATCATGCAATAACAACAGTCTTGGAGCATCTGTCAATCTGTGCTTGAAATAGAAACCTCTCATGCTGTTTAGCCATGAAAAGCCAAGATATTTTTTCTGTTATTATCATACAGATTTTGTTCATCTGGAGCATACAGGATAATAAACAATGGAATTTAGGCACCCTTTCATACTGTTTAGGGGACAGCTATGAACAAACAATGTGCCTTCCATCCCAATAGGAACCTTTCTTGCACATGCCCTAAAATGCAACCTGAAGACAAACATACTCTTTCAAAAAGAAGTAGGAGATTTATGTTGCAAGCTTGTTTAGATAACAGTCAGAATACCACATTGCTACAAACCTGTGAATCACTCCCCTTTTCTTTACAGTAAAATAATGTTACCGATAATGATGGTAACAATAACTCAGATTATTTTTCTGGCACTCTTTTTACAAATTAATACCTCTATTTTCCAGTTATCACACTAAATGAACAGGAAATTAGAAGAGCCGAGGCCCAACACTTTTTCTCCATCGGGTCCTGAATTTGCTGGCAGTTTCCCTTGAAGTGAAAATGGAGTTTCTTTTATATGAAGTGACAGAAACAGCAGCCTAGGGACACAAAGAAAGAAATTAGAAGACAACAAATAAGTCTTAGGAGGTGTTTGAACGTAGAGGTGACATAGTAGGTACCACCCATAGAACTCATGAGCTCTGCCTGTGTTTGAGAAATGACCTGACATTTCCCTCCAATTTTCTCATCCCACTTTTTCATGCTGTGTTAGATGTAAGGAAGGCAGGCCAACTTCATACAGACCAGTAACTCAAGGTCATTGCTTTCTTGGATGATAGGCCTGGAAACAAGCAAAAAAAAACCCAAAAAAACCAAAACCCAATCCAAACCTGTGGAGAGGGAATTACATATATTCTTAATGGTCCGGTGTCTCCTACTTGATCTCAATCAAGAGTGAGAAATAGGAAACAGTTTGTAATTTTGGTGATAGAGCTACTTAATACTGGAAGTTTGTTGGTATACACATCTCTTCTGATTGGAACAAAGGGAATTTAATTTCTGTTGGTACCTTTGGACTTGGAAGAATATAGAGAGGAGTCTGGTTTGCAGAGCTCGAGTCTGAAGAGGTTCTTTTCTGGGACATTTAAAACAAACAAACAACAACAAGTCCTCGCCACGCTCCCAGACTACCGCCTGACCAGGATGGAGCTCTTATGTGTTATACATGTTAAACATCTCCTATTCAGAGCTAACATTGACTTTGTGCCCTGGGCCAGGTGAAAAGACTTTTCCAAATGAGAAAGAGTAAAGAAAAAGCCCACAAACCCTCACCAAAAAATAACCCAACAAAAAACCAAAACCAAAACACAAGAAGCAAACCACAAACTGAAATTTCTACAAGAGGAAATTGCTGTGGCCAGCATAGTTGTGCATTTTTAAAAAATTGTTTTCTCTATGGCAAATTATACAAATGCTTAAGGAAAAGTGGGGAAAAGAGTTCTTTTATGGGCTATTTTATCCTTTTTTTGTCTGCTCTTGCAGTCGACTTTTTGGCAAAATACTGCATCTTCAGCCAGGAGAAGTTGGCGAAGCACAAAAGGGCTTTTGAAGCGGTAAGTGTAAATTCAGACTTCTTTTCTTTTCTTTCTTCCTTTTTTTCCCTCTCCCTCTCCCCTCTCCTCCTGTGTCTGTAGACAGTTAAGCAGAAATAATAAGCACCATTGCTTGCAGTACACGTCCCATGAATTACGCTGACATCAAATGTAACTTTAGAATGGAGGCACGCTTTATTCTTTTCGACGAACTGTTCCCCTATCCATTCTTTATTTACATGTCGTGAGCCTAAGCGCTGCACAGCCAGTCAGAACACACACATAAGAGGGGGGAGAAAAAAGGAGGCCATTAAACAAATTAAAAGGGATGGGGATGACTAATACAGTACTCTTGGAATCTGCAATTTGATTAGTCTGAGTTTAATACACAAAAGCAGCGCCGAAGCAGGAGGGGAGTCGAAGTGCTCTTTAATAACCTTCTACAATTAAATTATGGTGATGAATTTAACTATTCTGTGCTTCTAAAGGGGTCTTATTATCTGATTGACTCTGAAAGAAAGTCAGTATTTAACCAGGGTTCTTGAGTCCAGCTATTGGAAGACATACAGTAGTTTTATGCATTAACAACTATTTTTTTTGTTGTTGCGTGCCTCTTCCCATTTGAATTCATCTGTGATTTGAGAAAGATGGCTCTTAGGTTATTCCCACTGCTTTTGATGGGAGTGTATTCTAGCCCTTTTACTCTCTTGCCCAGAGAGTTAAAATGAAAATTGCATGGTTGGGTTTGTGTCCTGTTCTGTATTTTCCCTTGTAATTCGTAATTTTCATTTATAATTTTAGACTACTTCCCTCTGCTGGCCCTATCCATTGTCTAACAATGCATCATTCAAATGTTGACAGTGTGTAAAACATGCTGGGATCTTTGAAAAAGACTTTTGCCATTAAATGTCAGTAATATCATTCCACAGTCTATCCTTCCCCTTTATGTGCTTTTACATATGCTGGAGGTGGAGTAAGAGGTTTCACATACAAAATATTAGTAGAGAGGAGATTTGAATGCCTTCCTTAAAATAGTGTTTTTCTTTTCCTTTTTACTAGCAAGTATATCTTTCAGTTCTTTGATATTTGACACAGAGTGAGAGAGAGAGAAAGACACAGAGTCTTCACAATTAGCCTGATGTCAAAATCAGAGCTGATTTTATTCAAAATAGAGGGATACGAAAGAAGTAGAAACCAAATTTTCCAGCTTTTACTTTTGATGGCCAAAATGCTGGTGCTCCTTTGCAGAGTTTCATCTGAATATTTGGAGAGGATCTAGGCTGAGGGAATGAAAAGAGAGAATTATGCAGAGTACCGGCTATTCAGCTAGGGCCTTATTCTGATACCTATTTTCATGCTAAGTTGTATCGTTCTCTGCCAGTAGTTTCGCTGGGGGAAAAAAAAATAAAGATACTATTTCTGGTGCTAAAATACTGTGCTATTGGAATGAGGGTGCTATATCCAGCCCCTGTTTTGTTACTGAGTGCACTGCCCGAGCAGGAGGCTTCCTGCCTCTGCTCCACCACGCCAGCCGATGGACACAGAGCTGGTGGCCTGGCACGTCTGCGGGTCAGCACTGGCCCTGGCTGCCTGCACAGCACCCACACGTGTGGTCAGATTTGGAGGCGTTCATTCAGCTTTTGCACAGCTGGCTGGCTCTGGTGAATGAGGATGGAGTGTAATTTTGACCTCTGCCATCACGCAGAGGAGGAAAGGGGCTCTCACCCTGTGATCCCGGCAGTGTCCCCTGCTCCCTGACAGGTGAGGAAGAGTGGGTCCAAGCCAACTGCTTGCTCTCTTTCTGTGGCATTTTGCGGTACTGTTGTTTCCCAAAAAATGTGTGAGGACAAAGTGTAGTGGTATGCAGCTATGGGACAGCTCACTGTGGATTGCAAAGGAGCAGCTAACCCAGCTGAGGAGTGCATAGCTTAAGCCAAAGGCTCTGGCAGACCGACACCGGGTGCCTTGAATGATTTAGATGGTATTGAAAACTGTTTTCTGTCCCCAGAAAATATGAAAGCATCTGAAGATAGTCATTGCAGAAAAAAAAAACAACCCAAGGCTGAATCCCTTCTTTTCTGCCAGGGCTACCTGTGCAACCGGAGAGGATATGGGTGCCTGCGCTCTGCTGCTGGCAGGACAGTCCCTTCCATCCCTTGTGCCAGGGTAGTTCAGTCACCCTGAGGAGTTCTCTGTCCTGCACTGGACACCCAGGATCTCAGCCTGGTGAGTGTGCAGATTCCCTCTCCTTGCTGCTGCTCATGGCTCTTGGACTGCTGAACTGCTGTTGACCAAGTTTCTGGACACTGGTGGACTCTATAGCTCCATTAACCAGGATGAACCAATGGACAGTTTACGTGCATTCAGAGTCTCTGCTCTTTATTTTTTGGCCATGTTTTTACTCAGGATGATCTATACCTCTGTGAAGGGTCAGTTAAGACCAAATACTTTAGACTAAGGGCGCTGGAGGAAAAATTGTATTAGTGTTTTGATATTGAGATTTATTGTTTTGTTTTAACAGTAAAATCCTTCCTCTTGCTTATTAAATCATGACAGAAACTTCCTCGTGAGCCAATGATGACAGGCAAGCATGATGTCAGTCTTTAACAAGATGCCAACCAGAGGTTTAAGAGAGATGATTTTTATCAGAGGCTTTTATACTACTTGTGTAGTAAAAAAATATGTTGTGAGTAGCATCCACGACCAACCCTGGTGAAAAGGGCAGCATGCTGCATGAAACCTAGGGATGCTGGGCTGAGCAACGCTTCCTTTTAAGAAGATTGTGCTCCCAAATTAACTTGTTCCAATGCTAAGCATAGCAGAAACAGTGCTGCTGCTCTGCAGAACAATTGCTTTTCCTTTGTAGTCTGCCTGCTGGTTTGTTCAGGCCTGCTTTGTGTTCAGCCTTGGCTGGGTCTGGGACAGTGGTTCAATAACTATGAAGCTCTGTGTTTAGATCCTAGCCAAATCAGTGACACACAAAATCAGGGCAGGCAGTGAATCCCCAATGTGCCAGGTTTGGGAAATCAGCCCTCTGAATAGATGAGCCAATATCCTGTATTTATTTTGCTGTTTTCTGTACCCATTTCTTTTGCATCTGTGTATTTAAGACAGGTTTCCAACCGCAACACATCAGCCTTAAATTAAATTCCCTACTATGGATAGCAAAACCCAGGGTCTTCCTTCTCTGTGCTGTTCCAGCTCCGTAGCAGTCACCAAACACAAGACCACACTCCACCCAAGCCCCCTCCCTCTTCTCTCCCTCCCCAAAAGCAATTTTAAACTGCTTGAGTGAAAGCAGTATTTGAATGATGATTTAAAATATGGACTCAGGCTTTTTTTTAGCTCACTCTGAGAGAACAACACAGAGTAAATGGTTGATTGTAGTAGGCATGCCAATTGCATTTAACTTCAGTGTTCACGAGGTAAGAAGTGAGGAATGAATCACATACACCTAACATGAGCATGGTAGCACTAAATATATTTTTAAAGGGTTAAATAAGGGGGAATTTTACCAAAAAGACAATGAGGTCTTCTTCCTCCTTCCCCTTAGCCAACTGTTCTGGAGTCACAATACCAGGAAGATGCCATGGAGAAGGAAGCAGGGAAACAAGGCACAAATGTTGTGGTGAAAAGGCAAGTGAGAAAAAAGAGTTTGATTTCCACAGGTATCCCCCCTTTCTTAGCCTGCTGCCAGCCTCGGGGGGTGGTGGGGTGGTGCTCCTGTAGCTGTGCTCCCATAGGCATTGCACAAAGAAGACCTTGGATCGGACCCTTGGTATCCACGTCATATAATGTCTTCTATGAGCTGCTCTCTCTCCATCTGAAAGCTTTTTTGCCTGCTCCTCTCTGACTTTCCAAGAGCCAGACTGCTTGGTGGTAAGAAATCTGTGTCGAATTTCCAGATAACATTTGTTTTCGTGCTAACACTGTGCACTCATTTAGCCTGTTCCTCTTTCTGTCTGTTTACCTTGGAGATATTTATTGAGGCAGTTATGCTCCAGCTCAGCCATGGTATTGCAAAGCTGACCAAAGCAAGCACCTTCAGTCTCCCTTGTGCTCCTCTCATCACCCTGGATGTGCTCCAAGTTGATGATCTCCTGTATTGGGGCACAGCAAGGGCAGAAGAGCCAGGAGTCCAGGATGAGGGCAGGGCAGGCAGGGCAGAGGACTTTCTGGCAAGGCCCCTGTCCCACAGCTCTCAAGAGAGGTGAGCAGGGCACATCCATCGTCAGTCACCAGGGTCAGATGCAGCCCAGTGATTGCAGACACATTCATAGCAATGAGGCAGGTCTGAGGTCAAGTCAAGAAGTCAGTCCACAGGTCAGGGTCAACAATGTAGCTCAAGTGGGGATGAAGGGGAAGTGTCAGAACTTAAACACAGCTCCTGAGCCCGTGGGTCGAGACCCCAGTGAGGCTTCTCATAGCCCTTTCCAAGGCAGTCAGATTTGGGAGGTTTGCCAACGGCACTGTTTCAGGGCTGACCCTGCACTGGAGCAGCCCAGCCCCAGGAGCAGCAGAGCAGTGACAGAACATACTAAGATGATCTGGGAAGGCTCTGGCAGTCTGGAGAGGGAGGTAACCAGACTTCCAACCGTCAGCACAAATAAGTCTTTCCACCACAACTTGCTAGTGATTGTCTTCTGTAAATAACCCCCTGACAGAACTTATATTGCATTACAGTTCACTCCTGCTTTGCCCATCTCACATGGACTTCCACCTCCTCTGTCACCTGCATTTGGCACAACCCTGTCTAAGACCAGAAAATCCTATTATGAATCCTGAAAAACGTGCCTTTGGGCATCCACCTGAACTTTGCCCCTCCAGTCCCCATTAACTTCCCATTCCATGAGACACTGATTCTTCTCCTTTTCAACGTTTTGCTAATTCAATGACAGCTTCTCCCGCTAAGTATTTGCTCACCTGAGTCTGGTGCAGCTGGCCGGCAGGAGGAAAGAGACTACAAGATTCTTTCATCCTGTGAATATTTCTGACTTGAACAAATCTGTGACTCGCTGCAACACAAACGTCCTTCTCTCCACTGCTTTCCATGCTCTTTCTTTCTCTTGTCCTCTCAAGCTACTCCTTTAAAGATGGAATGCTTATGATTGCAGAAGTCACTTTTCATTCAGAATTTTGAGTATTTAGATGCTGATTCATATAATTTGGGCTATGCTTTTAAGAAAATCTGCTGATCATTGAGAGTTACCTCTTTTACATTGTGCCGGGGACACTTTGTGGAGTTGTATTTCGAGTAACAGAAGAGTTTTTGCCTCACTGCAGAGATGAAAGACCCTTTTGACAGAAGTGCAAAAATTTGATATAAGTAAACCAAGCCTTTCAAGAAAACAAGCTTTGTCCTAAACTTTCAGTTGTTGATGGCATGAATAATTTCTTACAGAAGATGTTCATCTGGCTGGTAGGCAGTTTTGAATCCAATGAAGTTTTGTAAGTGTGAAAATTTATTCCCATGTTTCAAATCCCTCAAAATCTTGCCCTGCCTTGTTCACTGCATGTCTTGATGGTACACAGCGAGTTGGCAGAGTTCTGTGGGGTGTGGTCCCCCAAGTACCTGCTGGTGTAGAGTACTCCTGCTTTGTTTGCCTTAAGTTTTTCTGAACAGAAAGCTGTGAAAAATTTCAACTTCTCACCTTTTTTAGGGTGAAAACTTATCAGACCAGAGGGTGACCTGTGCACAGGGCCAAAGCTGTTCATCAGACTGGTTGTGTAAAGCGTGTCTTCCTCTGTGCTACTCAACACTTCCTACGTAACAAATTCATTAGCACTGGGGAGGGAATGTAAATGTATAGTGAGAACCTGAGATCTTTCCTTGTGAATAGTTATGGCATCTTTTCCTTTCTGTTGCTGTACTTTCTCTGTTGAGAGTTTGTGAAATGCACTGGTAGTCAGCCATCAAAATATTTATTGGCTTGAGCAGAAAGGGATACTGGCTGTGCATGCAAGTTCTCAGGGAGTGAATGAAGGAACTGATGTGACAGGATCTGACAACTTCTCCATTGTTGATTTTCAGTACTGAACCTACAGTGCAAACCGCTGCCTGGAAAGCTGTTGAATGGGGACAGAGATCAATAGTCCAGTTATGCTCCAAAAGGATGAGAAGATGCAAATCCCCATCCTTATGATGGCAGAGCAGTTATTTGCTACTTGCATATATGACTTGCTTTTTTTCTTTAAAAAAACTGTCTCATATATTACATTATTTTGCACCCAAATTAAAATGAGCTTTAGCGGTCAGAGATACTCCTCAAAATAGGAGGTTGACTCCATTAAGGAAACTTCATAGACATCTTTAAAACTGCACTAGGCTCTTAGCATTATTTGTTGGTGAAATTGAATGAGAGTGATTTCACCCTAGATGGGATCTTGAAAACACTTTCCTTTTCCTAACTATCTCATTCTTATGTGTGAAGAGGTCGCATTTTGCCCTATTCAATCCCATTGCAAAACATGATTTCCTGGTGATTCTCCCCCAATGCCTTGACACATCTGTACTCTGACGTGCCTGATGTCGCTTCTTCTGTGCCTGTAAAACCAATGAAAAGAATCCTCGTTGCTAAGCTACCAACCTCTGGAGGATAAACTTTAACCGAAGGTTACAACCTGCTGCTTAGCAAAGCTCTGGTTTTGAAACTCCATCACTCCAACCCTTTCTTCCAGCTCCCTCTGAACATTTCCCCCTGAAAATATCTGTCACTGCCATCACAGGACTGCTTGCCCCTCCAGGAACGCCACAGTGTGCTTCCTTTGGGGCTGCCTGCCGAGGGCGGGCTATGGAGCAGGCAAGTTGTCACCTCCCTCCTTCCTGCCTCTCTTCTTGCCGCCTTTCACTTTCCTTGGAGGGGAGACACAAAAGGAAACTCCACTTTTCAAGACTGTTCAGTTTGCATCCGGCCGAAATGTGTTTTCGACTGAACAATCACTTTCTGTGCAGACAGTGACAGCTCAATCGGTCCAAGGAGGGGGGCGGGAGGGGGTGCTAAGGTTTTCTTTCACTTCTTGTAATGTTAGACCATGTCAAATGAGACTAGTTGAAACAACACCCGGTTTGTTTGTCTTGGGGCCTGGACCGGGGTGTGAAATATTAGGACAGCAGCAAAGTGTTTGCATCTCTCCACAGCTGGAGAACACCTCCCACACAGCTTCTGCCCCTCTTCTCATTCAGTGGGGACCTGCAGAGCACCTTTTTCTGGATAAAGGCTCCCTTGGATGCCAGGTTTCTGGCCCTGGACTCTCCCTTGAGCATCTGAACAGATCAAAGGCATATTTCAAGGGCTTTGCTAAGCTCTCACCCTTACAAGTTCCTTACTTGGGATATAAAGTTGATTGAAATAGGATGCTCAAGTTTCAGGTTATCCTTGAGACTATTCTTTCACTCTAGGCTTTCTTTCCATGCCTCTATCCATTAACGCTCTTGCTATGTTATGGTCTTGGTTGAACCACAAGCATAAACCAGTGCAGCTGGTGAACTTGAGAGCAGGGGAGGGAATCCGCAACTTTGTGGTTATAAGAAGCATGGAATACCTTCATATGTCCTTATCAATATCTCTCTTTCCCCTAAAACGCAGGCATTACAGCAGTAGCATTTATACCCTTTTCCTACACAATATTTTTCTTGTTTGTGAACCAGATGTGGAGTGAGTATTTGGGTTTTTTTTCCTTCAATTGACATTACTAATTATTTGGGGACGTTCTAAGCACCAGCAGAAGCTGATAAAAGTCTCTAAAAGGTCAGTCCTGCCCCTACTTAAGTTTTTCTTCAGGAAAGCCTTTCTGTCTATCTTTACAATGACAGATGAGTGATCTCACTTCTGCTTTAACTCCCCAAGAACCGGTAAATGGAGTGAACACAAACTTTTAGGAAAGCTCACAGTCCTAAAGCATGTCATACTCAAACTGTGGAATCTGAAGAGGGAATGTTTTATTTGGTCCTATAGGTAAGCGTATATAAATCATTACATTAGTCTGACTTAAGATGAGACTGAGTAAAGCTTCAAGTGTAATAAGAGCATATGTCATCAGTGTGCATAGATTGTCTCCACTGGAACATTTACCTACCTTCTTTTATGAAAACTTCTAACTAGGACGTGCAAAGATCTGTGGTCCAGAGGATGTGAAGCAAAGCAGGCCCAAAAAACTCAACAGCTTTGTGAAAAGGTACACAGCCTAATGGGTCCTGTTGGGGATGAGGGGTGTGGATTCAAGCACAGCACTGCCCTGACTGTGTGTAAGTTGCTCCCAGACCTATGCTAGTTGGTGTAGGCTGTGGCACACTGGAACATGTGTGTTTAGCAGTTCTGGTCTCCATCGGCTGTGGAATCTCTGTCTTGAGTTTGTGATGCAGACATTACCGTCATCTCCCATGTGACTTAAATCTTTGAAACCTATTAAGATTGCTGCAGATTATGGCAACATCTTTTCCAGTCAAAAGCTGTGTTCTCCTTATAATTAGGCAGCTAAGCACTGAAGGTCTATGACAGGAGTTAATGATGCTTTTTTTTCAGGATAACGCACAGAGTTTCCTCATCTGGTAGGTGCTGTGCCCAGGAATATTAGATTTAGAGAAGACCTTGAAAGGCTTGTTGAAGAAGTGGGGGTGGCACTTTCTAAAAGTGGAGAATGGTTGTAAGGAGAGAAGAGGAGAGGAAGCTGTCAGAGAGTACACAGGAGACATCTCTGAAGTTGATTTGAGAGAGTGACTGTGAGAATACAGGCAATAGAAAAAGGCAATAGCCTTATTTATGAATGTCTTTAAGGTAAAAAAGGTTGGTTTGGGTAAAAGAGGCTGAAAACCACATCGGTTCTTGCTTGTTCAAATCTTTTTTTCTCTGTCTACATGTCTTCTCAGGAGATCATAAAGCCGTTTAGGCTCTGCAGTGCCTAATCATACCTGATGTATTATCTCAATGAGAAATTTAATGAACATTGGCATCTCTGTGGAAAGACTATAGAGTTTACTGTATGGATTAGCTTAGTATAATGGCAAGTCATAGCCAGGTATCAACTCCTTCCTTTCTTTCACCTGTTCTTTATATTTACACAATTTTTAACATTTTTGAGTTATTCTGCTGCTGTTACTTTGTTGTAATAATTGACTAATTGGTGAAGAAGGTGTTGTGGAGCCAAAAAACCCTCCTGTTCTTTTGTGCTCTTGATGATCTCAAAAGTCTCAAAAGTCTTTTCCAACCTAGTGATTCTATGATTCTATGAAAGAGTGAGAGGTTTTAAGGGTTTCCCTCAGCTTGTACAAGTCATGCTTCTGAGACACTGGAGTTCTGCCCAGAGGTGACTGGCTAATTTTTTGAAAACTCACATTGTCTTTCAAGTATCAGTCTTTCCAGGCTGACACTGATGAAGATAGGTACTTGAACCATGGGCAAGTTTTTATGGACTTGGAAAAATGTTGCCCCTTCAGAAGAACTGATTCACAGTGTAAGTAAAACCAACAAATACATTGCTTGAAAGGTGTGAGAAGAGGTAGCAAACACTTACAGTATTTGTACCTTCGTGATTTATTTGTGATCTTTGGTTAGTAAGCTCCCTTAAATAAAGGAAAGCAGCTTGACCAGCAGCAACACTGACACATAGAATGAATCATAGAATCATAGAATGGTCTGGGTTGGAAGGGACCCCAAGGATCATAGAGCTCCAACCCCCCTGCCACAGGCAGGGACACCAACCTCCACGCCTGGATCTGCACATGTGTGAGATATCTCTTTATTAAACAATTCCATACATCACCCAACTAATAAATGACGTAACACAACTTCCTTTTTCTTCTATTTTGGGAGTAACATGTTATGGTCTGAAGGGCTGAAAGGAGAAATCACAGCTCTGAAAGAAGGTGGGAAGGCCAGAGGTCAGCAGTGGAAATGGAGGTTTTGCCTGGGTTCTTACACAAACAATTTTGGCCAAGTAGTTGGAACAGCACCAAGAGACAACATTAAGGGTGCTGTGTACTCATGCTACTCAGTGTTATATGTTTCCACAGTTTTTTTGCCTTTTTTTAAAATTGGTAGCTACATTTTGAAAAGTGACAGGGGATTTGGGTTTTGTCCAGTCTTGGTCAGCCAACTTGGCATAATGTAGAGGAGTCTAAATATAGCTGTAGGAGATGTTACTGATTAGGCAGCCGAAACCACTAGGCAAGATAAAAATATGTCAAATACTCTCTGGATTTAATTTCAGACTGAGCTAGTCTCCCTGCACAGCAACTCCGCCTCTGTGTTAGTTGCTTCTATTTACTTTCTACACCACAGACATTTGGTTATATCTAAATGTTTTGTACATGCTCAAGTATTAGCAAATTTTCCAAGTTTCACAGTAGCACTTGGAAGATTTTCATGTCCAGCATTAAAACATTCAGCTCTTCAAATGATTCTGGTTTGAAGCTGATGTACATGAGTGGAGCTGTGCCAGCTTCCTCCAGCTGAGACTTCGGCCCTTCACTGCTGGCCTTTTTGCAGTTCTCTTATCATGGTCCTGTTTGAACCATCCAGCTATACAGCACAAACTCTGTTAATGCAGAAAACCGGTACTAGGAAATACAGACATCAAGAAAAAGAAGTATAAAACCCTCCGTGATTTAATCCAAACCTTACAAAGGCGTTGTTTCTTTGGGCACTTTCTTTGAAAAGACTACCATTTCAAACAAAACAGAAGGAAATTAGTAGGAAGTGATTATGGAGACAGGAAATCTGAAAGCCATGAAACTGTAAATAAAGTGTTATTTGTACTACTGTACTTGGTGCCCCGCTTTGCATTCCCAGCACGAAATGTTAGACAAGGCTTTAACACTAGAGCAGGGACCAAATTATTTGGATGTTTAAAAAAAAACCCCAAAACCAGAAAACCATCTTCAAACATGTACTTCGTATGATTACAAGAAAAATGTCTTTTGGACAAATTATTTTGCATAGAATTCATCTGGGCAGATTTTTATCTGAAACTTGGAGCCCTGTAGCCAGTCTCCATTGCAATTTGTTCCTCTCTGCAAAGGATGTGACTTGTTTAGACATCAAACACATATCAAGTGGCTTGATGTCAGTATTCTGAAGCATCGGCTCTATGGCAGGCGCCAGTGCTAACATCATTACACAACTCATGTTGCATGATGACAATCCAGTTCAGCAGCACCTGCATTTATTGTCTATTTTTATCAGATCTATAAAGCCCATCTTTTCCATTGGTCAGCATTATCTTATGTGATCCATTAATACAGCTAAGAGGGATGCATTACACTATATCCTTGGATTTCAGTTAATGAAACACCTTTCCTTGTAGCAATGACAATGAATGAATGAGTGCAGCTTTTAATTACTTCCATTATGATGCGCTTGATTTGGCAGTGGTTACTGCCATATGAAAATTTAACTGGTAAAGTTACCCTACATCTTAGTTGTTTGTATATGTGCTTTCAGAAAATATCCCTTTCCTCTCCTTTCCCCAGCAAGCATGTACTGTGTTTTCTGCTATAGCTTAGAAAGTATTTGCAAAGCTCAAAGGAACAGGTAAAGCACCTGAGTGAGAGAGTGCATATGACCCCAGTGCAGTTTGAAGAGATGCTCTGAAGCGTATGAAGTTTACAGAAGTTAAGATCATGCGTTTTCATGTTGTGAGAGGTCACAGAAGTCCTGTGGGTAGCAGTCAGCCCCTGAAATCAAAGAGGGATGACAAAACCAAACCCGAAAGCCTGATCATTGTTTCACATTGTTGTTCAAGCAGAAACAATTGCTTGAAACTCCTTTAAGGCTTCAATGCCCAGTCATCTTTCACTTTCATGGTAAGAGAGTCTGGGGCTAGTGTGATATTTGGACAATGGTGTTGAATGGACATCCATTTGGAGGGAGTTCCAAGGAGTCTGGTGGTGAGACCTGCAGTCTACCTAGACTGGTACGTCCCCATATGCCAAGAAAATCAAGATGAGACCAGGGTTATGCTTACTGATGGTAGAGTAAGCTCTACAAGCATTAGAGAATGGAGCAAGCATAAGACTGGACAGACCTGGGCAGAGAAGAAAAGTTAGCTCGTGTTAGGAGAATTTTAATGTAGCTGAGTGGGTCACCCAGCCACTATTATTGCTGGTGCTATTCAACGGCTGCAGAGGCAATGAAATGGATAATATGTCTCCTGAGAGCATTTTGTACTGGATATAGTTAGTCCTGTTTAAAATGTGGATGTATGGCAAGACAAATATGAGGTAGCTGAGCCCTACTTGCAAGTCTTCACTGTTCTCATGCCTTCAAAATCAGCTAACACTTCCTTAGCAAAGGAAAGGGTAAAGAAGAACAAGGAATTGAAAATGAAAGGATAAAATTACAATTACTTCCTTCTGGTATACTGAAGAGTGTGCGGAATAATATCAAGAGAGTGAAATATTTAGAGTGGGTTTCTTTACTAATTTAGAGGGTGTTCTCAAAGACTCTGGTGCCTGCTTGTGTATGGCAATGCCTACATTGTAGCTGAAAAATTTCAGGGTGTCCTTCAGCTTTCCTACTCCAAAGCAAACTCTTTTTTTCCCACCATTCTGGTGTCCTTGTCAACTTTTTTGGTGGCTAACATTAATATTTTGGGGTTTGTTTTGCTCGCTGTGCTATTCGGGCTTGTCTCTGCTTCTATCAGGGCTTATTATCTGGCCTTCCCCCCTTCCCCCTTCCCCCTGCCTCCCTCCCTTCCAAGCAAGGCAGCAATCTGTTCTTTTTAAACCCTTCATCATCTTTGCTCTCTCCATCTCTGTTTCCCCAGATTTTAGAGATTGTTGACTATTATGTAACAGATGGCCTGACAGACCTCCGACTCTTTGCGGTGATGGCTAGCTTGGCGCAGAAAATAGCAGCACTGGAGTAAGTATTCAGTGGCATAGACGCTCATGAATTTTAACTCCTCGGTGACAAAGGAATTCAAGGGGGTAAGAGCCAATCTATCAGTAGCCGAAGTAATTAGAAGACTTAGATGGCTCTCTAGTGCAGAGTATCCCTTCGCACTACAGGCTGTTCATAGTAGATTAGGATAGTCTATGTCCCATTGATCTCTAAACCATAACTATGCTTCAAAACAATGGGACAGCTTAATCCAGAAATTGAGACATTCGAGTAAGCATCAGTGAGGGCTGTTCTTTTGGCTTGTAAAGTACTTTGTAGCATCAAGCTGGGGCAATGTATAGTAAGCAGAGTTAAATTTTTATTTTTGTTTCTCTTGCATTCCTGGTTAATAGGGGAAATCACTTGCACTAAATGACCAATATTCCATTTCTAAACATTTAATACGTGGGGAATTAACTTTACTGCCCTCTTTACCTCTTCTGTGTCTTTTCTTCTTTTGGCATTCTTGGTTATATATATATATGCATTAAAAGAATTCTTTTAAGTGACAACATTTTTGGCACACTTATATAGGGGGTTTTGTCATCTTTAAGAAATTTCTGCACATATCATTTCCTTTCCTGGAAATCTAGCTGCTTGCCTTTCAGAAATATTTCTGTGCTTGACCAGTCAATGGAAGAGTTTTCTAGTAAAGTGGGGGAAACCAGAAGAAAGCACAATCAGCCCAGAAGAGCATCTTCAAAAAAATTTAGTCAGGTATTCAAAACCAGAGCTGACTTACATTATTTTTAAGATTAGATTAAATTAATATAAAACATAATGCCTCAACCAATATACTGCAGGGGCAGAAGAGCGTAAAAATAAAGATGATCTGCCACTGAACTGAAAATAAACAGAGATTTGAGTCTGAATCTTGGGTTCTCAGAGCTCCCTGTTTAACCTATGCTATATTTATGTGTCAGTCTGCGTAATCTTGGCAAGAAGTGTAAGAGATCTGGGCACATGCCTCGGCAGGCAGTGTATGGCTGAGGTACGTGCTCTGTCTCCCATGCCAGGGCCACCAGCTCCACACCTGTGCTCCCGGCAGGCACTCCAGGGGCTTCTCTTGGCCCACAATTACCTTGAATAAGCTTCATTTTTAGTAGGAGCCTAACCAAGTTATTAATAGAGGGGAAAGTCCAGGAATGGAAAAGAAACAGAACTCTCCTCCTTCCCCATTTAGATGTGCCCTGGCACCCCTACAGATGAGGGATGGGCTTTTCATATGTGCTCCTGTGGTCCAGGAATACTTGTCCCCTGGGTAACCACTTGTAGAAAAGTTTAGTCCCAGGCCATAAAGTTTGCAAAGAATAATTACAGTATATATTTCTCAGAAAAATGTGTTCTCACACATAGTTGGCATTGGATCTTGATCCAGGGCTAGCCCACAGCCCTTCAGGACACTGGCAAGGTCAATAAATATCCTGGAGAATGAAAATTCTCTTGGAAGAACTGGATTTGCCCCTTGGCTACTGCCCCCACCCCTATCCATACATGGATGCACACGTACACACCTTCTGTCAGCACATCTCCAACGTGCAGTCAGTGCTGCAATACAGGGAGACCCCAGAGACCCTCCATAGCACCTCTGGGAAACAGAAAATCGTTCCTCTCCCTGCTAAATCTCCTTGGCTCTATGGAAATGTTGAGTTTTCCAATGATGGTGTATCAAGGGGAGGAAGCAATATGGAGGTCAGTGGGTGCCTCCAAGCTCAGCAAGTGGTAATGATCTGCCTAGGCTCTGAGAGTGCTAATAACATCATTTAGTAGCAATAAACCTGTTTTTGCAGCCCATAACAATGAGTTAGTTATGCTTAAAGTCAAACAGAAATGTCTGTCTAACAAAATCTTCCTTTTACAAAACAGTTTAGAATTGGATGAGCAAAGGACATCATTGTTGTAAAATGGGTTTCTCCATCTCTGCCTATTGTTTAATCCAAGTGTTACAGCTATGAAATAACTCCCCCCAAAACTAATGTCAGCATTCAGTCTTGGGCAAAAGAAAGCTTGGAAAATGTTCCAGCTACTACATTTTAATTATAAAAGATTATACATTTTATTTTGTGTAGAAAGAGAAACTTGAAACATTTTTTTTTTTCAGTCATTACAAAGAAACATTTCATACTTAGGTGATACCTGTTTCTGGGTGCACAGTGCACTGGGGCTGGGATGGAAGGAAATAGAGATGTTCTTCCCTCCCCAGTGCCAAGACATGGGCTAATCCCACCTGTGGCCCCTCAGAAGGAGTGCTGTGGGTGGCTGATGATGGCCAGTACTGGCTTCTTGAGATGGGAAAGGGCAAAATTTCTCCATTGTCTCTGGCCATAACATGACAGTGAGCAGAAGACATGCTTCAGTTGCTCGTATATTTAGTAGGGCCCAATTTAATCTCTCCTTTTTTATGGCTATTGGAGGGCAGTTTCAGTTTTGCTCATGTGTTACCTGTATGCAGCAGTGTCTCAGAGGACAGGGACAGATTAGGGTGTTTTTCACCTCCATGTAGCCAATCTGAGGTTGCCAAGGTGACTCCTTACCAAAACTCATGACTGTCTGGAGAGTGTTGGATGGTCTGTGTAAAATGAGTTTGTTTTCAGCACAGTTGCTGAAGGAGAACCTGACCCTTCGTGAAGCCCACTGCTCTGCTGGGCACACCACGTGTCTCACAGAGCTGTCCAAAGCCCACTGTTGAAAAGACAGGGGAACCTGACTCTAGCAAGAACATTGGAACATTGGGCATGGCTGAGGTCCCTCTTTCAGCAAAAGAAGCAAGGCCGGTGGTGTGATTTGGGGGGCGTGGGGAGCTGCTGCCAGGATCCAGGAGGCCAAGAGCTGTGCACCGAGATGCAAGGTTGGGAATAACAGTACCTATCCCTTCAAGCAGGCATCAGCTGGGGACTATAAAGTGCTTGGGGACTATAAAGTGCTTGAGAAGAAGACCCATAAATTAAACACAGAACCTACTCACAGGTAGAACCCACAGTGTAACTATGCTTAATGGGCCCATTCTGCAACTCTGCTGAAATACTTAACATCTTCAAATCACAACCAGATAGCTGACCTTTGTCTCCAACTTTGCTGTGCAAGTATTTTTCATGCATTTTTGTACCTTTGCTTGTAATGATACCCCCAAAACTCTCCATGTAATGTTTAGGTAACTACACCTTGCAATTTAATAGTTTGAGGAACTTTTATAATTGCTAATACAGGGCAGCTAACGGAGAAACACAGTAACATAGAAATCTGCTGAAATCATATCAGACATCCCAGGATTTCTCTGACAGGATGGTTTATGTTTACACTGCTACATAACAGCAAAAACAATAGTCTTTTTTAATAAAGATCCTTTTGCATTATTTGTTGTTGAAATTATCTTGTTTAGACAAGCCACTTTCTGAAGTTTAGGCAAGTAAACAGATAGGAATAACCTGCATCTAAAATCAGTTAAAGATAAGTGCAGCACAGTCCGCTGCTTCTTTGTGAGTCAAATGTTCCAGCCTCAAAATAAACATCTGAGGAAAAAAAAAATAAATCATTTTGATCAGGCGTCACATGTGAGAACTACCTGAGGGCAAATAAATGTGAAAATCACATTCTTATCAGCTCTTTCTGATAATAATAGCCTGGTCACTGGGGACAGTCTGTTAGTGTTGGCCCACTGGGTCAGATAACAATCCCGAGTCTCTCCCTCTCTTCCCCCGCTGTGACCCGGCCCATCTGCTTCTCTCTGGCCATATGGTACAGAAGTATCTGGGACTGGAGACATTATAGTTTTTATGCATCTGAATGCTCCTTGCTTTCATTGAAATTGCTGACATGGCATTCCTTTGAATATTCCCTGACAAAAGTGGGTTTTGTTTTGGTTTGCATGTCAGACGGAGTACAAATGAACACCGGGGTTTATATCAACACGGGATATCTAACCGATACGTGGGTGGGTAGCAAGGCTGGCCATGCATTGCCTCCCCAGTTTGCCTTAAATGCAATGCTATTTATTCTGCCTGTTAGCAACTAAAACAGACCTCAGCATACGTGAAAGAGCAGGTTTCCTTTAGTTTTGCTGTAAGTAAGCCCAGCCTGATAGGCTGCCTGCATGCTGTGGATGAAGCGCAGTCCAACCTGAAAGCAGTATCACTGCTTTACAAAAAGTAAAAGAAATAAACCCACTGGGACAGTGCTCAGTCCAGGCATCTATCTCCCACTCCAGACTAGGCAAGGGAGACGTCTGACGAACACATCAGCACTCTGCCTTGCTGTGCCTGAGGTCTCAGCCCTGGCACAGCCTGGCCGTAGCCCTGACGCTTCTCCTGGGAGCTGTCTGTCGACTGTGATCCTGTGGTGCTGTCCCTCAGAGGTCTTCAGCTGGCCAGCACAGACTGGTCCCAAAACCTTAAGGCGACATCCCGTTCCCTGGGCAGCCTGGGGAACACACAGGTATATCCTCCATTGTGTCCAATTAGGCCTAATGAGAGTTCAGCCCAGGCATCAAAGGAGGCAGAGACAATGGCAAATGCACAGTACTCCTCTTCAATGGTCCCTTTAGCGAGAGGAGGATGTAATTATTGTGTGGGCTTTAACATAACAAAGCCTATATGTTTATACTGAGGCAGGCATCCTGGGGCCCCTCTCAGCTGGGACCTCTGGACACTGCAGTAACCACCTGCGTGATGGAGGTCTTAACTGGAAAAGTAAACCAGGGATTATCACACAAATATCACCACAACAAGCTGATTTACATATTCTCTGAGGAAAGTGTCCAATGGCATAGTTGTCTTTCAGTTTCTGTAACAATTTCAAACAGCGATATAAACCCAAACAGCTGAATCCGTATCTATGTCACTCCCTCCTCTCATGTTTCTTACAGGGTCCCCTCATGTTTTCACCTGCCTTGTGGAAAGCACCACATTGTATGTCATGAAAATCTTCAGGGAATTATAAAATCAGTGAGACTCTCTGGAAGAATGCAAAGGTTTTTTGGCTGTGTTTTCATTTTGTCAATCACGCCTGTTATTTCACAGTTCCAGGGAGGTGCCTAGAATTTCTTCATTTAAGAAAAAAATAAAGAAGTGGTTTTAGTTATGGCAGACTCAACAAATATTGAGACTTGCTATCTGAGCCTATTGTTAATGCCTTGAAGTCAGAAACTAATTAACAGATTTTCTTGGGACATCTGAAAATTCAGACTTGATTGAGAGTCTCAGTGCTGGAATTTGATGTAGATAGACTGCCTTTCCTGCCAGACAAAGAGTCTGACCGCCTGCTGCTTGTGTAAAATAGACCCCCAACCTCATGATGTCAGAGTGAGTTTTGCTATGCCTTGGGCCAGTATTTAATGGATCAAAATGTGTAAGTCCACCACCCTCTACAGCCCAGTCTGGGTGTGCTGGAAGGGATGCTGGAGGCACTGTTGGGGGAAGAAGGGGAGATAAAGGGGGAAGCAGGGAGACAGTCTGCTTCATTCTCCTCTCCATCCACCCTGTTGATCTCTGAAACACGATGGGCCTCACATTACCTGAAAGGTAATACTGTCCTTTTGCATTAATGCCTTTCTGTTTCCTTTTTAGCTTGGAAAATTATATAGTTACAAAGCAAGATTTGGAACCTATTAAACAATATGCCATTTTTGTCACCCCAGCAGTGATTGTGGAGCAATATTTGCTGTCCCATGCCAAAGAGAAAATCAGCTTCCTCACAGCATTCCAATTTGCTTCCTTGCCTTCAGAGAAATTCATACCCTGAATCTCAACTGTGTGTGCTGGGGGAGGCAGGGAGTACTGAAGATCCAACATGGTTATTGTGCCCCTATTAAGAATTTGAAAGGAATATAGCTTTGATGAAAATGCTTAAATTTTCTATATGCTTTGTTGTTTTTTTTTTCTTTTCCTACGATTACCCTTTACTGACATATCCTTCCTAACAATAAAGCCAGCAGACATGTATGTGCATCTGCACACATATGCACACACACACAGAGCCTGCATATGAAGCAGCTCTACACTGGCAGTCTACAATTGATACAGCGCTAGTAACTGATGTGGCCCATGTCATAAGATCATTCATTTAGAGAAAAGGATCCTTCTCTCTTTACTTAAGCTTTCATTGACTAATTTTCAAAGGAAAACAAGGGGATAAAAAACAACAGAGGAAATCTGCCACAAAAATTAAAAGCTGCTAAGAACGATGACACATTTCTTAGATGATATGATAGTGTCTACTATGAGACCAATATTTCCTTTCAAATGGTATCCTTTGAGCAGGGATGAGGAGGGAAGAGGTAAAAGAAAAAAATTGCTTGGCAACTGCATTCAGTGATGACTCAGAAAACCTCTGGACCAGGACCCTCTTGTGTTAGGTGCTACATCAACATGTTTTAAGTGTCATATAATCATGTTACATTATATGCACCATACTGCAGAGTTTAATATAAAGTATGAATAATTGCTAAAGTGAGTTTCTCAACAACCTGCAACAATCTTTCTTATTATAGCCATGATCTACCTCCCTCTCTGCAATATCTTTATTCCTTAAAAGTCTGCAAAAAGATTCATAGGAAGTTTCAGAATGATGCACTATTAAGAACTTGTATAATCTTATGTTTTATTCAAGAAACTTATTCCTAGCTCACTGAGTCACAGGTATACATTCACTCCTCTGTACCCTATTGTGGAACTGGTTATTGCAGTATATTTTCCATTGTTGAATAACACAAGCCCCAATGCCAAATACAAATGCGCTGCCAAATACCTTGATCTTCACTGCTCTGGTCACAAATGCACATTGTTTGTTTCACCCCCTCAGTCTCTGGTGGGACAACTTCTGCAAGTGCTCTGGGCCTGTAAGCCTTTAAGGAACTGTAGTGTGTATTTATGAAGCATTTATACTGCACGGTAAGAATATATAGTCAACAATAGTCTCGAGACAACAAGAAAGAGGATTTCTTAAAGGAAATCAGACTCTTGCTAATCCAATATCCTGCTGCAAGAAGGGACCATACATGTTGTTTCACAGTATGATGCAACCAGCCCAGAAGCTGATCATTAGGAGCTAATGTGCTCTTGGGGAAAGGTTCTTCTCAAGCTGGCGGATGGGGATGATGTCCTCAAGCCAGAGAGCACATTTCTTGTTCTGATTTTTTGCTTCTAATGCTTGATACTTTGATGCTGCCTTCTCTTGTTTTCCCAGATGTGTATTTAGAGAATGATCAAGAAAACCAGGGGGTTGAGTTGTAAGGTTGGAGTAAGGTTGGATGAGTAGAGTATGTTAAGTACTGGGATACAGGCTGATGAAAGAGCACATGAAAAGGATGAGTGGTGGCTTCCTTATGGATTTGTTTTCAAACATGCTAATTGATGAGTGATTCTTTTTACTGCAGTCTTTTCCTTTTTCCAATGTGAGATTTTCTGCATAAATTCTATTTTTAGCACAGGGTTATTTTCATATTTCCATATAAAAATCTAGTACTGCCTCAACACGCAGTCAGGATTTCTTATGGTTTGTGAGTATATGAATGAAACCAAAATCAATTTGACACTCATCTGTAGAATACAAAGACCGAGATGGGGTGCAAGCTTGAACTCGCTCAAAGCTGAGTAATGCTAGACTGTTATCTTGTCATTAAGAATTGCTTTGAGTCCCTATCTGTTCAGCAACTCTAATTAATGATCATTTAACTGTACTGTCAGCCCCGTTTAAATCTGAGTGTTGCCAGTTGCTTCCTTCATGCAGGCAGCCAATAGGTGCTGGGGGAGTCGTTCATGCATAGCATTGCCCCAGTGGCGCTGGGCCTATAGCATCCCAGTTTAATAGGGCATTCAGGGCTCATTAGCGAGGAAACACATCAGGAGTGACCGCTCCACTGCCACACGTTGCAACTAATAGCCTCACGGAACAGAATCGTTTCTGTTTCTGCTCACTTGTTTTTGAATCCTTTCAATGTCAACAAGTGGTCATGTCGGCAGGAGCCCGCCATTCTCCCCAACAGTTTTATCCGTTGCTCTCCTGAGCCAGACTTGTGTCCTCCTCCATTGTTCCAGCCACAATGGAGCCTGAGCAATCACAAAGGCTTCACAGCCATTCATCATCAGCTCACGAATTCTGGGGTTGAGATTACCCGCCAAACTTTTGGGCCATCGTTTTGGCATAATGTGTGAATGCTTGTGAAATACAAATAGTTTCTGAAGTTTACACTTTTGTCACAAATGCACAGAATGATGTTTAGGGGGAATTGGGGTGAGGGGGCTGGACAGAGGGAAAGAAGAGTAAATAAAACCCAACATCACTCTGGCTAAATCAAGAAAAGATCCTGTGGAGGGGAGATAAGAGACAATGAGATTGCTGCTGGAATGAGAGGTGTAGAAAGGAGCAACCAGGGAAACAGAGGTGTGTCCAAAAAAGTCTAATCACACTTTTGGCTCGCAGATTTGGAAATGGTCCCCTGGCTTTGCGAGGAGGCACAGGCAGCTCTTGTGTTGCTGGGCTCCGGCAGGCGCAGGGACAGGGCATCCCTGCGCAAGCTCTCCAGACCCTGTCTCCTCCTTCCATTCATGGGAATAACCAGCATTTCTTCCTGGTTACTGGAAACACGGCTGGCAAAAGGCTTGCTGGAAGTGTACACCTGCTGCCTGTTATTTGTATTAGGGTAGCATTTAGCCCCTGTTGTGCTAAATGGAGAGTGAATCACAGAATCACAGAATTTCGGAATGGATGTTTTGCACCTGGAAACCTGAGATCTGAAGATGTAGTGGCTTTACCAGGGTCACACAATGAAGGTCAGAGATAAGCATCAAAGCTGGCACGTGCATGTCCCATTTTGTTTTGGTGTATTAATTTTACAGTGCCATGTTCTTCCCTACATCTGAAGTGATGGGGCTGAGTCCTGCCTGGTTGAACGCCAGACAAAACAGGCATTCATTTATCGTGTACTGGCTACTGTCCGGGCATGCTCAATACACCCAAAGTATTCTCCAAATGCTCCACTTCTGGTGATGCAGAAAGAGTGCACTGTGACCATGGTGCATAACAGTGCCAACAGATGCTTGCTCAGCACGTGGCAGAGAACTTGCTGGGCATTTCCACCTCTTCCTTACCATGTGCTGTTTCAGGGAGCTGATATTATGTTGATTTTTGCCTGAGTAAGGACCAATGGCTGAATCCTAATCAAAAGGATTTGATTTTAGCATCAATTGGAAATCCCTGTGGGTATCCTACAGTCTCTTCTCAGTGTTTTTAACAAGCCAGGAAGTTACAAGGTTACAAAGTGTTCATGGGCTTTTTTGGTTTGTCACTGGAAGATTGTTTGTCATAAACCAGAATCATAGCAAAAGATGCTTTTCAGTACAAGCACCTAGAAATGGTCTTGTACTCATCTATCTCCTGTGTATCAAATAGACAGCTCTCTTTTTGACTGTTATATTAATTAGAATTTAAACAAAAGTTTTATTCTTTTTTCCCAATGGGAAAGTGCCCATTATATGGCCCAGGATGCTATCAAGGTAATAAGAAGTATTGTGTGCCTATCAAAGACATTTCTTGGCAAAAGTGTTGCATGTAAAGCTCAGCAGTCTCCACCATTAAATGTAACGGGACATTTTGAGGCCTTGTTTTATATGATCATTGTTATTCTAAACCAGTCACAAACCACTAATTTTGAAAATACTGGGTTTTCTGTTATTGCATTAAGACCTGCTGAAAGCACAAGGGACTAGCTCTGGCACGAGGGCTGTGTGTAATTCCTGGTTATCTCTTGTTCGTTTCTTTCTTGATTTCTGTAGAGTTACACCCAACTGATACCGCAGGAATGGCAGGTGTTTCTTCTTGCCTTCCGTGGTGTAAAGCAGGAATACTCAAAGCAAAACAACTGCCTGCAGCATGCTTTGGTGCTGTTCACAGTTTGGGTATAAATTATTGAGCCTGATCTGGTCTTGCTTTGAAATTATGCTGGAATAATTCCACTGATTCCATTCATGCATGGTATACACAAGTGTGAGGAGTCAAAGTCTTGCATGAAAACATTGAGTTCCAGTTGTCTTGGTAATTACCATGTGTAACTGTTGGGTGAGTCATGGCCAGCTGTAAAATCTTTATGAAGCACAGTAAAATAAATACCATGAAATCAAAGTCCCAGCTACAGCAGGCCCCCATGCAGGGATTTGTTAAGTGAAGGACTCGCAGCTATGTCCATAAACTGAACCCTGCACCTTCAAGGGCCCAGCATATTCATTCTCCAGGGGTATCCACAGCCCCAAACTAGATGCTGAAACCGTGTAAGTAAGACTGAGGAGACAAAGCCAGGCAGGAATGGAAACCACAAAAGCCATATAGGGTAGAAATATCCCCTGGTTGCCTTTTGCACGTGACTGATCAGGTAGACGGGCACAAGGAACTTTGACTGACAAGTCTTGCAGACAAAATAAGCAGGAAAACATCACAAGGAATCTCAGCAGGTTTAGGCATAATCTGAAGTGCATTTCAGCTGCTGGGACATAAATGGGCATGTCCATGCTCAACATAACACCTTTAGGGATCCTTAGAAACACTAGCACAGGGACTTCACCTGTCCCTGGGTTAGGCAGTGGCTTTGCAAAAGTGTCTTGTGGAGCAATGGAGCAAAATCCTGACCTTAGTAAATCAGACGGGGTTTTGGCCTCAATATGTTTTCAGGTTCTTGCCCCAGTCACTCCTACCATAGAGCCATAATGGTATGCATCTATTCAAGCTTTTCAAGGACAGAATTTTTTTTCTCTTCCTTTTCTTTTTTTTTTTTTTTTTGCCCCTCTAAAGCAGCTTATGAAAGAGGTAACTGCTCCTTTTCACAGTCAAAGCAGGATATTCTGAACTGAATGCTAACTAGACTTGGGGCCAGACTGAAGAAGGGTTTGAGCTGTTGTTCAGATCTGGGATTTTAGCTGCAGTACACAGAGTGAAAATTATCTCTGGGAAATGTATAGATAGCAGCCTCTGACATTTCTGCAGTTTTTGTAAAAGTTGCAAGTTTTCCCTAAGAGAAGGGAAATCATGGTATGTAAAAATGTCTTTTTTCTTCTTGTTGAATTTTGCAGCAGTTTTATGAGACTGTTGAATAGCTGCATGGACTTGAAGGCCTTGTAATTGAAAATGTGTCAGCCTGGGTAGTTAAAACAATCTAATGCTCTTCACAGAGCTGCCTCAGAATTTTGTGCAGCCCTCTACAGCTGGATATTGGAGCTCTTCTCAAGTCCAGGTCCTGTCTTCCTAAACCACTGCTCATTTCTTGAAGATACCGCACATTGCAATGAGTTTGGATTACTCTGAAAAAGAAATGTATTGAAGATAATGTGAATGCTTATATCTGAGGATATGAGGTGTGCATGTGGACAGAGCAGTAGGCTGAGAGGTGTGCTTGCCACCCGAAGTTGGGGTTTCTTACTAAAAAATGTTTTTTCTTCATAGATTCCAATATCACACTAAAACATAGAATGTTTCACTCTATAGAAATAATGACTGAAAAGTCTTTTTTTTTTTAAGAGTATGATTTAGAATGAAAGTAGAGAAAACCAGAAATAGCATGTAAGCAATTATTCTGAAGTATATTGAGCAACTGACTGGGGAAAGGCTTTGTCCCAATACCGAACACATCAGGACATGCTACTGGTTTCTTAGATACCTCACTGGTGTTTCAAAATGCAACATCTGCACTGCAATTTCTTGTCATCACCAGATACATTATTCAGCAGTAAATTAAGCACCTGAGATGCCATGTAGATATACAAGAACCTAAGTCCTGTATTTCTCAGTCTTACTTCACATTCCACATTTGACTGCAAGTGCTATTTTTAGACTGAAAAGTTATATCTAGGTTTAAGTCAAATAAAAATCTCCCTTAACTCTATCATGATGCAGAAATTCATTCTATCTTCTTTTGTTGAAATCTCTTCCATGCTTCACAACTGGAGTTCCTGGGTTTAAATATCAATGTTTATGCAATAGTGGTAACCACAGACATAAGCATAAGACAGCTAGAGAAAGGTGGTAAAAGGGAAAACCTAGGTGTCAATGCAAGTCCCAGGGAACTGAAAGAAGAGTTAGTATGTTGATCAAACATGAGCCAAAACAGTTTTCATGGGGGATTTGCCTTTAGTGCAGAGCTCTTACGGCCTCAGAAGTGCAACTCCCCTCACACTTTCTAGGGATGTAATATCTTGCTTTTCTGACTTGGGAGCAATTCTGCTTATCCAGTGAAAAACTAAGTGAGCAAAACCAAACCCTGTATTTCTAGTGCAAACTTTGTTGCATAGTTGTTAGTTCCTCTTCTTCCCCCCCCCCCCCCTTTCTTTCTTTTCTTTTTCTTTCTTTTTTTTTTCTTTATTTAGGGCAAGTAACTTAAAGAATAGCCTTTCCTTGTCGATTGCTCTACCATTCATCAGAGAGCATATGGTTTTTGTCTTGGGAATCATCCAACATGTCACAAAGGAAGTGATACTGGACAGTTACTAGGCAGCTTTTGTGTACTTTGGGGATAGGGGAAGATGGTATTTTAATAGATTTCCTTGGGGATCTCTTAGAAGGGTAATTTAATTGCTGAAATCAAATTTTGGGCCCCTGTCACAAATCATTACCTTATCTTTCATCCATCTATTCCCTTGTTGTTCAAACTAATAAAACATGCACACTGCCCTCCATTCATGTGATTCCCTGCATACGTTTTTAACTGGCTAATAATGGGTAGGTGGCCTGTTTCTGGTTGGAGATTTTTTTGAAGGAATGGATAGTTTCTGTAGCTACCATATCAACAAGGGTGGCAACATTCATTTACTCAAAATGAAAAGCCACAGAGACATGTGAGTGTTGGTATAATTGAGGCAAGAAAATGAACTGAAAGAGGAGGATGAAACCTGGAGCATCTCCTCAAATACTCACATTCATACTTGCAAATAAATTCTGGGCAACTGAACCATTGGTGAAGTGATCTCAAACCCTTCTTGGTAGACCTGTTTGTTGCCATTGCTGTGGTGGTGTTTTATCAGTTTTAACTTTCACTAATAACGCTTTCAGAAGTTAGTTTGCTGAATTTTGCTGTTTCAGTTGTTTCACTGAAGCATCTGAGATGAAATGCACCAAGATGGTGGGAAACATCTTGTGGTCCCACTCCCTCAGTTGATCCTCTCCAGGTCCAAGCCACATGCCACCTGCAGAAACAGAGTCGGGCAGCACTTGTGTCCATCCTGCCCCACTCTCAGCAGCATCCATAGCGTCCTTCATTCCCCCAGTCTGAGTGTTGCAGATTTCCTGAGGTCAGTGTGAAGGAGTAAGGATCTTCATTCCTGCAGTTTGGACAGTCAAAAGATTGGTGAGAGGAGCTCTGAGCTGGCAAAGGTAAGTAAAGGCAAGAAAAATTCAGCAGGCAGCAGAGTCAGGGGAGCACATGCAGTGAGGTTGGTGGTACAGTCCCAGAGCATCCTTAACTCTTTGCTAAAGCTCAGATGACCTTGAAAATCCTTGGATTTGATCTAAGGGCTGCTTCAGCCTGCTAGTTGTCCCCTGAATTTAGGAGTGGAGGGATTGGAAATGTGTGTAGGCTGCTTATTTCTCCTGTTCAACCACATTGTTCGGACATCTCTGATTGTGTGGGCACTGAGGGATTTGGGGGGTGTTTGTGATTCTTTGTAGAGAGGATTTCTGAAATTTCTAAAGCTTGTCCCAACTCTACTCACTGGAGATTTTAAAAATATCATCATTAAAAAAACCATCATGTGTCATTAAAGGACTCAAACTCCTTTTTGGCACTGAACAAGCAGCATCCACCCCCAATGTGAAATATCATTAAAAAAACCCAACAACCCAGAAAACAGTATACCAAAGAGCATCAGGTCCAAAAGTAAAAATGTTTGTGCTAAAACCAAGATGGTGATAGGCAGCAGCCTCACACTGTTTGCTCACTCATTAATAAATAGGTCACTATTCTTTGGTCAGTTCTTATTTTTCACGACAACATCCTTTCAAACTATGTTCCCTTTCACCTTAAGAAATTATCTCTGAGCTGTTGTGAACTCAGAAAAAACATTTAAACACACAATAAATGGCTTAAATAATAATGACATTTAGGGGCTGTTTCCATCAAAGTCTGGCTACAGTCCCTATCATCTGAGAGTGGAAATCATTGTGCAAGTTAATAGGTGAGCTTCTAAAATAAAGGGATGTTTTTCCCGGTTAACTTGAGTGAAAACAGGAGGAAATCCAGTGCTTCATGCACTTGGGAGCTGACGCCTGCTAAGTGCAGTTCTTGTATGCTTCTTTACTCCCAATGCTAAGAAAACCCAGAGCTTTTTTTGCTTTTTTTTCTTTTTTATGCTTCATCAAAAAAATGTTTTTCTGGAACAAACCAAAACAAACAGTGCCCAACAGGTCTTTTGTTGGTTGCTCCACTTCCCAAAAGGGTCCCAGGCACTTAGTGACACAGCATCTGTCTCAGATGCTATTGAAGGCATTCAGCCCCTAAATGCTCTTCCACTGACATTCTTTTATACTGTGGTATTTGACAAACTCATACAACTGGGGTAGAGGAAGGGGGAAAGGCGTCTTTTGAATAGGGTGGAAAATATTTAATCTTCTCTCCACCTGATTATCAGTTAAAGTTCTCGGGAACCTGTGTGCACTGTTTCTACTTTTTTTCAACTTTGGGGGAAGCCAAGTATCTGTGTCTTTTCACCATTATTAAAATTATTGTTGTTCTTGCTATTAGCAACAGCAATTGGAATAATCCCTGTAGGATTTATAATTGAAAGCTGGCTGAGGCCTCCAAGCCTCAGTGCCCTTTTACTAAATGCATGTTCAGGATTAGACCTTGGGTTTGTGCTGGTGAGTTCGAATTCTGTTTTCACTGATTTTAAAGGAGAGAATGACTGAATATAGTTTCTTTGGTAGTAAAGCTTGTAGATGGAGTCTAACGTTGGTGTTTTAAGGACTGTCCCTTTAAACCATCTGAGGTGTTTATTTTGTGCATGAAGAAAGACTTTACTGCTCCGAGTAACATAATCCTGGCTGTGTGTAGAAATGGTGTGTGCGTGGCGAAGGAGGAAGGGCGATTGTTCTTTTTGTTCTTAAAAACCAATGTTCCCTTTTAAAAAGAGATTTTAGTGTGGCCCACCGTATTCTTCCTTACTACAGAGAAATCCAGTGAAATAGTATCTATTTCCTCAGATTGCTGTCCTACATACATAACACCACATGGGTAGTAGACGTGCTAAATTAGAAGGGATTTTTTATTACCTTTGTGGAAGTGTTTGTTCTTGTATCTTTTCTTATTCCTCATAAAAAGGAAAAAAAAAAAAGAAAGAAAAAGAAAAACTTCACAGAATAGTAAACCTGAGACACGAATTCGAGTGCCAGACAGTTGAATGAACAGGATAATCGGGGTATTTTTTTTGACAGGTGCGACAGCCTGCCTATGACTGGCATTATAATCATTACCATTTTAATAAGGCTCTAATAGGGGGGCCGATAATTCAATGGGGTGTGAGGATCCTAATTCAACTCCCAATCCCACATGAATGTGCTAGAATTTGTGGGCTTTGTTTTCCTCTTTTGTACCCCTGAATGCAAATAATTACTGGCTATAGATTCAAAAATTCTTAGAACTGGAAGCTAAATTAGCTCTCCTAATACTGCACAAGAATGTCAATACTCAGGGGGGAAAAAAGGAAGTAAGTGGTTTTTGGTTGTTTTTTGTATTACACTTGTGGTACTGCAAAGGTTCTGTAGCTTAAGTGGTTTGGTTGGCAGCGGGAATAATACCAGCACTGTTTCTAAAGGACATGCAGCTCTCTTTTTTTTTTTTCTTTTTTTTTTTCCCCTCCCCAAAAGGAAACCTAAATGTGTTTATCTGAAAATAATTTCTGAAAAATCATATGCTGCTTTCTACCTGCTATTTTTGTTGATGTTGCCTCGGTCTACTCTGGATGTGTCAATCCACTCAGTGCTGTTTCAGCAGTAGCATGTGGCACATTGAGCATCTATGGCCAGGCTTTCACAGGAGCCCTTTGGGTTATAGCGTAGTCAGTTCACTCAGACAATCTTACAGGGCAGTTTCAAATACCATGGCTGTGTCCCACACTGCAGCTTGAGCCTGGGTGCTGAAGGTGCTCTGTCCTTGCATGAGATGCTCAGCACCTGAGAGGAATTGGTCTCTACACTTAGGAGCAGGCACCGATCTCTCCTCAGGAGCGTACTTACATTTGTGCTCAATGGGCATTCAAAGAGCTGTTTTAAAACCCAAGAGAGTAAGGGGTAAGCAGACCTTCTTCCTTGCTCCTGCTGACTCCTGCCATGTGCCTGACTCTTGGGACACAGGACTGGGTGAGTGGTAACAGACCCCCTCCTCACCCCTCTCCCCATTAACAACCAGAACAAAAACCAAAGGGCCTTATGCTTTCTTTTCATTTTTTTTTCTTTTTTTTTTTCCCTCAGCAGGCCTATGCAATGAATTTCTCCATTCATTTGTGATCAATAATACATATTATAATTTCTAATTAATGAACAACAGTGCTACATGGGACAGGACTTTGAAAAATGGAGAGGGATATTTCCATATAACCCCTTGCAGCTGGAATCAGCTTCTCCCGCCCACTATTTCTGATCCCAAATTAGCTGTGGAGTCTTGCCATCATTTCAGTCCTCTTGCTCTTTTTGCACACACATTGCCTGATGTATAAGGAGTGTGAGCAGCGCCTGACATACAAGGGAGTGAAAGATAAGCAAACACACTTTATACCATGTAAGAGGGGGAAATAACTAAGGTGGGCGAACTGATCTGGGAAAATCAGCCTTAACCTTTGCCCCAAACTGAAATGCAGGGTTTTGGAGATTTGCCAAAATCTGGTTAATCTTTCTCCCTCTCTGTCTTTTAATGGTATTTATGGTTTCACTGCACTTCCTGGTTTCAGCTGGGTCCAAAAGCAAGAGACTGAAATATCATTGAAGAGGCTATTCACAGCATTTCCAGCTGGCCAGGACCATGGAATGAAAGATCTCTCACAATAAGGTCTGTTCTAGAAGGATTTTTGCCCAATTTTTATCTTAACATGATTCTGATGAGCAGCCCAACTGTTAGAAAATTACCCTAATTAAATTGAAACTTTGAAAATACGTCCATCCACGAAATAATCAATGTTCTTCACCTGAGGAACCTGTGTACAGAGAATTCATTGTTTCTCTTTTGCCTCTTTGTGCAGATGATGTTATTCTTGCTTGACCTTGGAAGGCTCCTCACTGAATCGATATGGACACAGGCTATTTGTGTTACCTTCAGAATAATTTTTTGGATGCACTTTAGAATTTCATGGACACTAAGAAGCAAACCTAGATCATTTCTGTCTTGATATAGACATCAAAACTCATTCCCAGTCCCACGGTCAATGTGAGAGTGGGACAAATGAAGGTTTTATCTATGATGATGAGGGCCTGTCACTCCAGACTACGACCTCAATCACTGATCTTACAGTCTGTCGATCTCAGTCAACTAATGACATTTGAATTACCTCAGAGAGCTCTAGGGGAGCACCCTGGAGATTACTCAGGACTGCTACATGATGACTTTTTTATTTTCAGCTCTCACGGAAGGGCCGCCAGGCATCTTCTTTGTATTCTCAGTGGAGAGAGTCAGGCTTTTCACCATGTCAACAAAGTTTTTGCTCTTCAATCTTTTGAGTCCTCAGCTCATGTTATGTACACAGGACTGGTAGCTGTTTCATTCAGAGAGGAGGCTAACACCATGCAGAGGTGGAAGTGTTACATCAGCAATGGCTGAAAGGCTCATAAGGATGCTTTAAATATTGTGCTATAGCTGCATGGAAAGAATTTATTTTTTTTTTTTAATCCATACCTATCCCCCACAAACTCTTGATCAGCAGACTTGATCTGAACATTGGACTTCTTGGGTAAATCAGATTAGCTGGTGCCAAACAGCTGTCATTGTGAGAAAATATGTTTTTTCAGGCAGAAAATGACAGGAATTTGAAATGATCACTGCTTTCTGCAAGTGTTGTAAAGAATATATGGAGATCTGGTCATCCTTGCATATAGTTATATTTAGGCTAGATATTGTTACAACAAAATCTGAGATGCTGTGACGGGCTGTGAAGAGCAAAACCCACAAATGGAGAGGTTAATAATATTTTACTCTGCTTTATCTTACTTTTTGCTGACAATGTGGCTAATTATTGTTCCTGTCTAACAGTTTTTCTATTTTGATTAAAAAGATTGTTGAGAAGTTTGTGAAGAACAAATTGAGGATGCCCTTCTCTTCCCTGTCCCTTATTCAGTCTTTCTGGGGGACAAGGTGATGTCTGATGGCTTGGGAGATGATCTTGAGAAAACACAAAGTTCTCCCTGCTGACTTGGTCTACATGATGTGGTTGACTCACTTGTAGGCACTGATCAATAACTTTATTCTACTGTCTCAGAGATCACAGGATGCTGCATTGGGCTGGTTCCTGTTCTGCAAGCCCTGTCCTTGGGAAGTCTCTGGGATTCTTCGTGTCACCCCTTTGGTTCAGTGTATCCATGGGGGTTGTTAGGTGTCAAGGAGCTCTCTGGTTATCCTCAGTTCTCAGGATCAGTTTTGTTAGCTCTAGTCACTACTGCTGGAAACTGCACTTTTTGTCAGCTACCAGGTTTGAGGGAGTCCCAGGCATGGATGACAGGCATTTGGCTATGTTTGGGTAGAAGTAAAAGCATCTAAAAATGTATGTTGTTATGGTCAAGAAAAGATGCTGCAAAAAATAGACAAATATTTTAAAGATTCTCTGAGGGTGTGTGACAATTTGTGATTCAGTGGGGAAGGGTTTAGGACATGAGGTAGGGGTCTGATCTGAGTCGCTGCCAGGTAAAGCATGAGAGTGCGATGCTTTCAGATAAAACTGTCACTCAGGAAATGGAGGCCATTCATGTTGCATGTCAGATTTGCTACTGTCCTCATCACTGTCTAATCACCATGTCTAGCTGTGGACCCAGAGATAAGCACAGGCCTAGAGCAACTGTCCTGCCCCAGCAGCCTGAGAAATATAAAACAACATGCCAGAAGAATGTAAGGGAACAGCATTTGTCTATCCTGTGGTGATATGAATGTGGTGAAGGAAAACTGGTTCTAAACTTAAAAGATATAAGGAAGAAATTCTTCACTGTGAGGGTGATGAGACACTGGCACAGGTTGACCAGAGGACCTGTGGCTGCACCCTCCCTGTCAGTGTTCAAGGCCAGGCTGGATGAAGCTTTGGGCAACCTGGGCTCGTGAAAAGTGTCCCTGCCCATGGCCAGAGAGTTGGAACTAGGTGAACTTTGAGGTCCCTTCCAACTCAAACCAATCTGTGATTTGTTTAGGATACTGAAAAGAGAGCACAGGGTAATTAGTCTTATTTTGCCCCTTAAGAGGTCCCTATTGCCTACCTGTTTATATGAGATTTCTTCTCGGGTCATCCCACTTTACTCTGCCGTGGTCAGGCCTGACCTGGAGTACGGTATCCAGTATGCAAAAAAAAGTATCTCTTTACTATATCCAAAAGACAGGGATGTCTTGGAAAGAGTCCAGAGAAGGACTACAAAGATGATTAAGGACCTGGAGCATCTCCCCTATGAGGAAAGGCTGAATGAATTTGGGCTGTTTAGCCTTGAGAAATGAAGACTGAGAGGGGATCTTATTGATGTTTATAAGTATCTCAAGTGTGGGACACAGGGGGAAATAGCCAGTCTCTTTTCAGTGGTCTGTGGAGACAGGACAAGAGGCAGTGGCCTCAAGTTGAAGCACAGTAAGTTCTGCACCAATATGCAGAAGAACTTTTTCACTGTGAGGGTGACAGAGCACTGGAATAGGCTGCCCAGGGTGTTGCGGAGTCTCCTTCTCTGGAGATATTCAAGACCTGTCTGGATGCCTATCTGTGCAATATGAGCTGGGGAGCTGCTCTGGCAGGGGGGTTGGACCCGATGATCTTCAAGGTCCCTTCCAACCCCTACAATTCTGCGAATCTGTGAAGCTCTCAGGCATGGCAGTCTTCAGCCATTGCACCCACATAAGACCTTCAGGCAAATGTTCCTGTGGGTTTAACAACAATGGCTGCCAGGAGTTTGTGAGGAGAGACCTGACTCACCACAACTCTTCCCCTTGGTACTAGCCTTACTGAGTCCAAGCTCGCTATGAGATACAAACCACAGCAAAACTTGGCCTTCCCTGTTAAAGCAAAAAAGGGGAAGGGGAAAAGGGGTGTGAAGATGCTGACTCTTCCTAATCAGGGAACTAGGCAATGTTTAATTGTCTTGTTGATCTTTCAACACATTTAGTGGGTAGCAAACTTTATTTCAGAGGAAAGATTAGTTAGTTGCAGTTATCCCAAAAAACACTGAAAGAAAGCAAACACCAGCCGACACGTAAATTTTAGTGACATTATCCAGTCCCAAAGGATAATGATGCAGCAGCTAAAGATTTGGTTTCTGCCTTTGCCACAGGCTTGCTATCTGGCCCGAGCATTTTGCTTCCCTCTGACATAGCTTCCCCTTGTCAAAGCAAGATCTAATACTAAGCTGTCTCTGAGCAGGTCCATTCATGAAGGTTCATAAAGTGTTTTGGAGAAGGTGCTGCTGCTAAGAGAACTGCTGTGAAAGTTTTGACCATTAGCATTCACTTTGATGTGTCAAAAGTAACCATTTTTCCCTAAGGTGCTGGAAGTTTCATTGTGTGAAGAATTTAAATTAACATTAAATACAGAAGGTTTTAGAAATCATTCACCTTGAAGATTGGCAAAACTGGCATATTCACAGCAGAAGTGAAAGACATGTTTTATCTGTGTTGTCCTTTGTAATTATGCTGCTGAATAACAGAAGTATTATCACACCAGGGTTAGTGCCAGAGGATTACCCAAAGTTTTTCAAATGGGATGGTAAAGTGGTGCAAACAGGTGCACAGACAAAGAGCAAAAGAGGGGGGAAAAGTGAGAGAAAGAAAGCTGAGGCCTTCTAGTTTCAGCCACATAGCAAAATTAATGGTTTCTCTAAATGAATAGCATAGCTAGATTACTATTGAGCCTGTAAAATTAGAGGAATGAGTCAGATTCTTCATTTCACTCCTGTTTTAATTTAAGCAAAGGAGGTCAATCTTAATTGTGCTTCACCTCAGAAAAAAAAAATCTTTTCATTGGAATAATTTTGCAGCAGACAAAGTGACTCATAAGAATAATATGGTCTCTGAAACCTGCTTGCCAATAGTTCCTTTTGCAAACTGAATCCTACTAACCAGGACTTCTCTTTGAATGTCCCGCACGTGTGCATTCAGAATGAGGGAGGCAGTTCTAAATGAAGTTAAAAATGTCTTTACAAGCAAAGCAGCCAACATAAGCACATGGTCATTGTTATTCTTTTTTCGTGTTGCCTTTTGAATCTATCTTTGTGTGTTGATTTATTTGTGTGCATTGGAGTGATGTGGACACTTCCTAATCTCTTCATCCCAGAAAATAACAGTATACTTTTGCACAGTTCCTATGCAAGATTAAATTAGGAGAAGGTTGTTGATGCCCTTGTTGAATATGAAACATTGTGTATCAAGTGGTGTGTTTCAGTAATTACTGTGAATTACCACAAACAGCTGTTATGGGTTAAGGATTTGGGTGTGGACATCTAGGAGAATTTGAGGAGGGAGACAAGGGGTCATTTGGGCCTTCCTCAAGGGAAGGTCTTTCTCGCACGGTGGCTTTGGGAACATTTTTTGGTGGGAGGAAGCAGGACTTCAGGATTTGGGTCACCAGGGAAGGTGGCCCTTCTCACAGATTTCTGTGTTACCTCAGTCTATTGGCTGTCATGGAGAACGGGGACAGATTTCTGCTTATTGATTGCCTTGCATTTGAGAGAAGCCTCCAGGTGCCTATAGACTTGTTACTAGCACCTCACTCCCCCCAATGCCAGGAAAAGTCAAAGTAGCTCTGTATGAGTGAGTAATGCGGACAGGTTTGAGATGACACTGATGTTTCCCTTGACTAATACCCTATAGTGGGATTTCTATGATGCTAAGCAAGACCTTGAAGGCACCTGTGGCTTTGTTTTGTAACTAGACTGTGGCCGTCCCTGAAAAGAGACCTCCTGAGAATACTTGCTATAAAGAATTGGCAGTATAAAATCTGAAATTGCTGTCCCTGAATCACATGGTGGGAGCAAATCGTGGGTTTCATGGCTATGCAAATAAACAGCAGCCTCATGATGCCCCATCCCCTCTGCTCTCCTGTCGGCTCTGTTCTCGTGCATCACTAAATGGCATTGAAATTGCACAAGTCAGTCCTCTCAGCGGGCCTGGAGCCCTGCTGGCTCACAAGAAAGGGGACAGCAGGGAGTTTAGGGGCAACAGAGTACACGTGTATGTGTTCACTCCACATGCATGCCCTGCCTGTCATCCCAGCAAGACCCGTCACCCTCCTGATTGTCGTTTTGATCCTACTTCTTCAGCTGACATGCTCCAAGTCCTCCAGCTAGGTTTGTGAAGGATTGACACTTTCCTGTCCCAGAAAGAGCCATGAGATTACACACAGTAGACTTTATGGTGAATCAGATTTAGTTTCTATCTGAATTTAAAGTGGTGGTGTTGACTTGATAACAGTAACTGGCTGTTCTTGTCCTATTTTGTCAGTGTCATGACATAGCCAAGGGGACATTAGAGATCAGATCTTTGTTTAGAGAAACTCAGAAGCCAGAAATTCATGTCCTGTGAGTAACTTTATAGATTGTGTGGATACATCTGAATAAATAGCACTTCTTTGTGATTTGGAACTTTACAAAACCAAAACAATTTGGTATTATCAAAGCAAACTTTTTCTTTTTTTTTTTTTTTTTTACTATTATTTGTAAACAAACCAGCAAACTCAGCTTTGTTTGACAAGGTATTTATTGCCTAACAGGTAATTATTCAAAAAGGCAGAGTAAGTCCAGTTTCATGATTCTCAGGACAGTTTCTAGCAGGTGAATGTTTCATGGTTTTGATGTTTGAGCCCATCATGAGATTTCTATTTTACATGCAGTACTGTAGTACATGGGATCAGCTGAGGTGTCTAAGACAAAACAATCCTTCCCTAACTATGGCTGACAGCAGAGAACACCACGTGAGGCATTTCTGCCTTACCGGTTTGCCTGAAGTCTGATGCATGGGTGTTCTTCCACATCCTTCCTTTTCAGCCCCGTTCCCTAGGAGGCCATGTATGTGTAAATTGGCTCTAGATCTCTATATACCAGGTCGCTCTAGGTTTTGAACTTGACTTTTAGGTAGAAGAGAAGCATCCAGATGAATGTTTCTCATGTGAAGAAAGTTTGAAACCTGATCTCAGCTGTACCATTAACAGCTGAGAGGATCTACACGGGGGTGAGGGAGATGCAGATGCAGGTTTCCATCTGGTCTGCTGGGACAGTGTCTTCTTCCTTTGACCTCCTATGGGACATCATGTCTTATGGGGATGTTTCACAGAAAAGGATGAAAGCAAAATGGTGTTTGTTGTCAGGCTGTGAAGGTCAATCCCAGTCTTTTCTGTAATATCTTTTAAAAAAATCTCATTTTGTGTAACCCAGATTGCCAGGGACACAAATCAGTGGTTCGCCATGGACAGCTCCAGTTTTCCATCAGCAATGGGTCTGGACCACAGCACTTGCCTAGATTTGGGATTGGTGCATTTATAGGTCTTATCAAAGAAAACTAAGAGTAAAGACCCTATAGAAAACTTTTTCAGAGGAAAAAAAAGACCCTCAGCTATGTTTAATAAAATTGTAATTGAGGCTCTAACACACAGATCACATAATGAAGAGTTTGGAATAAAGAGCATTTCTCCTAAACAGATAAAGTTCAAGTGAGCTGAGACCTGCCCCTGATGCAGCATTTTAAAAAATCAGATAAACTGTGCTTTATAAAAGTGGTCTATGACAGGAATAATTGTGGTGTGTAGAGCACAGTGCTTGTCACATTAGTAAGCAGAACTGTGTACAGAAATAACATGAGAGCCCAGGAAAACACAGCAAATGGAGAAACAGGTCTTCTGAAAGGAGAATCATAGAATGCATTGGGTTGGAATGGATCCTTAAAGTCCATCTATTCCAATCCCCCTGCAGCAAGCAGGGACACCTTTAACTAGATCAGGTTGCTCAGAGATTCATCAATCCTGACCTTGAAGGTCTCAAGGGATGGAACCTCCACCACCTCTCTGGGCAACCTGTTCCAGTGATCTGCCACCCTCACATTGAAGAATTTTTTCCTAATATCCAACCTAAGTCTTCCCTTTCTGATTTTAAAACCATTACCCCTTGTCCTAGTGCTACATGCCCTCGTGAACAGTTCTTCCCCAGCTTTCCTATAGGCACCTTTCAGGTATTGGAACGTTGCTACAAGGTCCCACCAGAGCCTTCTCTTCTCCAAGCTGAACAAACCAAACTCTCTCAGCCTGTCTTCATGGGAGAGGTGCTCCAGCCTTTTGATCTTTTCTATCGCCCTCCCGTGGACGTGCCCATGTTCTTCTTGTGTTGAGGGCTCCAAAGCTGGACACAGAGAGACAGCTGTTTATTTCCAAGGTGCAAATGATTAAAGTGGTGGCTGGCAAGTTGGCTTGTGTGACACATTTGGGAAGCACAATCGAGCTATCACTACACAGTGCTGCCCAGGCAGTGTGAGGCACATTTGTGACAGGGAGCCTTGCAGCTCTCACATACAGCAGCACACATGAGCCTTGCTGACAGTTCGATGGCTCTTATCATCCTTTCTGTGGTCTGCTTGGAACTGCAGCCTGCTCTTTGTTCACTGTGCGTGGGGAATACCCAGCAAGCCCAGAGGGGTTTGGGTTTCAAACCTCTGAGCAAAGCAAATTTTTCACTCTTCCATACCAAGGGAGAAGTGTTTCAAAGAAAACTGGTTGGTTTTAGCTTTGTTTTGGGGTTTTGTTTGTTTGTTGGGTTAGGTTTTCTTAATAATTATTCCTCACTTGAAAGTTGTGGGTTTTTTTCTGAAGCCATTTGAATGATTTCCAAGATTTCTTACCAGTGTGTTTATTTTAAAAGGGATAAAATCTAGAAAAAGCAATGCTCTCACCACGAACCTCTCTACTTCTCACAGCTGGCTGAGGCTGAGGTCTCTGCTCAAGCCTTAGGGGGATGAAACAGATGACAGCTTGTCTCACCTGCACACCATCAGCTGTGTCCACGTCAGATCACGAGCCTGAGGCAATTTGGCTGTTGCGGGGTTGTGATACCTGGTGCTGATTGCACAGGTAAGGTGTGCGTCTGGCTCTCGCAAGAGCTGTGCCAGGCTATGCCACAGGATGCTTGTCTGCTGTAGCTGATGTCCTCTGACTGTGGGCAGTGTGGCCTGACATTTGCAATGGGGAGATGCCCCCCTGAAAATAATGATGTTGTAACAAATGTACTCCTCTGCTCTGTGAAGGGAGCAGTGAACACACACTGGGGTTGCTAAGGGCCCTGAAAGCAGTGGGATAGCAGAGCCAGGGGTCCGTGGGCTGCCAGGAGTGGCTCAGTGGGGCAGTCTTTCTCTTAAAGTGGTCTGAAAGTCCCCACACCAGGCTCCAAAGGTATAAATCAAAGGGCAATGGGGGTGTTGAGGGAATGTATTCTAGGAGTTCAGAACTACCCTCTGGCCTAGCAAGGTGTTCATACTCTCACTGCAGGTTACATTTGCTCTCCAGAAACAGTTTTTCTGATATAGATAAAAGCGCTCCAGACCACCCCTGTTTATGACACTCACACCTGTTCCCCCTGTCCCTCACTGATGTATTCTTGCCAATCTGCAGGAGGAGAGACTGTACATCAGAAATGACAAATGAAATGCAATTTTATCTTTTTTCTTCTTTTTCTTTTATCCATGCCAAAGAGCGCACTGCACCTGCAATGTCAGCTTCCTCAACCAGCCTCATCAGTGACCCCTCAGCCTTAATTTGGAGGGACTGAACTCTGCATGAGGGAGAGGTCAGCTCAAGTATTGCCTAAGCTTGTCCCTACTTAGCTATGAGATCCCATGCTCTTTTTGAGCTTAATGGTCTCATCAGTTTCAGTTCCCTGCTGGCACACGGGGGTGGATCTGGAAGGGAAGCAGGGGCATGCTGCAGTGTGCGCCCATGCGTTAGCTCCCCTTGTGTAGCCATCTCTCAAAGCAAGCTCAGTTTCCTTCTTTGGTTTTGTAAAGATCAATCAGCTTGGCAGCAAGACAGACGGTGGGTATAGAAGTATGACAAAGGGAATTTTTTTTCTGTTCTGAAGGTGATGTTAAAAAGTGTGTAAAAGATGTTGCAAACATGGTCCTTGATTTTGTGTTGTGGATTTTTCTTTTTTTAGGCTGAGCACAGGATGAGGAGAACGTGAAGGCAACCACTGGTCCACAAGTTCAGAGCTGACATCCTCTGAAACACTGAAGTCATAAATCTATGCTTATTTGCAGGTGGGAATGCAGCAGCTTGACTGACATCCCTTTGAAACTCTGGCACCTTAACAATTCTTTAAACTGCTGATTCCGACTTATTGTCCAGACACTGACACGATTTCCAGTGCTTCCTGATCATAGATTTGTCTGCTGCAGTGTAGCTAAGATATTCTTGAACTAGCTCCAACCATGGAAGTACATGGGAAAGAAGACCTTCCTCCTTAGCCACCTTAGTATTCTACCTGCAGGCTACCAGACCTCCAACACCTCTGTATCCTCAACAGACATCCTTAAAGCTCTGTCCATGTGGTAATGACGAAGTGGACTTTATACTGAGGGCTTTTTATTAGTCAGCGTATGTGACTCTCATAAATTGTCACACGCTGTACTGACCATTAGAGACAAGAGAAGATGTAGGAGTTTGTGTGTCACACAGAGACAGGAGGATGGGGAACCCTCCACTGTTTTCCAGATGGCGTGCAGTTTGTAGAAGAGGTGCTTGCATGTCCTTGCTAATCTTGCTAGTACACTGTTGTCATCCTCCCATGTGAGGTTCTATAAAGCAGGTCAAAATATCTTACTGGAAGCACTGTGGCCACCTGCTCTGTCTCCTTTCTATCCAGTAAACGCAAGGATAAACCATGGTTCTCTCTCATATCACTCCTTTCTCTCATCATTGGTCATCGGAAGCACCTTCCTATTACTTCTCTTTATGTACAGCACACATGGATACTTGTATTTTTGCCAAGTATGAAAAAACCCTGTCTTCCTCCCTCTTCCACAAACACTCCTCCCTGTGCCCAGAGAGACATAACAGTTATTTTCTGAAGTTACTTGAAATTTGGATGGTGAATGCCATGAGTTTTCATTCCCTTCCAGCAGGAGTAGGACTTTGACTTTACTCTGTGGCAGGATACGGATCTTTTACCCCATCACATCCTGTAGTGGGCAGTTTGCATCACCAAAGAATAAATTACAGCAGTCCTGTGGCTGCTCTGTCTGATGCAGAAGGAGCATCTCACCCTTGGCTGCCCTCAGTGTTAAAAAGATGAAAATGGCCCTGCCACCCTCTGCCACGCTGGGCATGGGCTGTGACTTGCACCAAGACAGCCTCACAAAAACCTGACATGATTAATGGAAATCACAAGTTTGGAACCAGCAAAAGCTGAGCAGAAACTACTAAAAAAGAATAATAACCTCCTTGTTGTCCAGCAAGCATTTCTCTGCAACATCAACTCCCGTTCACACAACACCAGAGCAGTTTTGAGGGGAGCTGAGTGCAGGGAGGGAGAAGTGAAGGAGACACTGTGAGATGGGCGCTACAACACATATGGCAGCTGGGTGTCCTGAATTTCCTGACCTGCCTTATGGTCCTCCTTCGGATTCACTGCCAACCCACTGGGCGATTTTAGGAAAGTTAGACAAATTAACCCAGCACAAGGAGGAGGAAAACCAGAACCTCTCAAGATCTGAAGTAACGTTTTCGTGCAAGAGCCATTATGGTAGTGGCAAAGAGGTCACAAGGAGCCAAAGCTAATGGGAAGCATGTGTTGTGTTGGCCTGTGGGTGCTCCTCCAAGAGAGGCCAAGATCTGGGATAATGTTGACTCCACATGAATTTACATTTTGAGAGAGAAAAAAAAGTCCCTAGGGTAGCCATACCTCTCAAAATACACCCAGGAATTCAACGTGTCTGTGAAGGCACCAAAAAAAGAGAGGCGTTTTATGCAAGGCTACAGAGATTTCCAAAAAAGCTGGACAGCTTCAATTGATCCCAGTCTGTATATTTTATTTGCACATCTTCACAGAAATATCCTAGGCTTTGAAAAAAGTATTTTCTGCCACTATCGCGTATAGTCAAACAAACAAACAAAAAGCTATTGTACAGGAGGATGATAATGCCGGGAACTGACATTTTCCTCCTTCTCCATTTATCTCAGCAATGCACTCTTAGTCTGGTGACTGTGATATTGAGTATTGTTAGGTTGGGTTTCCACTAATTAATGAAAAACAGGCTGAAAGCACAAAGGATTAATTTGGCCTATTCAATCCAATCACAAACATTTTGAGAATCTGTTTAGACTTTTTTTTGAATGGTGTGAGGTAAACTGAGAGGAACAACGTCTTGTTTCAACTAGTCAGCCACAAAAGAAACGTGGATTTACCTAATGGGGTCAAAGCTAAGAAAAGCAGAGCGCTGTTCCCAGGAGCCAGACAAGGCTGTTATCTTACGGAGAAGGCTGATACGGGGGCTTTAACAACTTTAGAGCCACTCAATATCCCTGTGGGTTTAGAAGGAAGCTTTGCTCTGCCTGCAGTCTGTTTTGCACTGCCAGTATCGGGTGTATCTCACAGCACCTCCTGTGCCTTGCAACAGCCACTGGCCCTTTTGCAAGGACTGTGCTGCCCGTGCAAAGTGAAGCACCTCCGTCAGGTTCTCAGCTGGTGAAATCAATGTATCTGGCCAGTGAAGACACTGGCAATCTATATTCAGGCCCTACTTGCACAGCACTGAGTGTCTTTGATTAAACTATAATCAGAAACCAGCAAAGAGGTAATTGGCATATGTATTACTGCAAAACATGCATAAAACAATTCTCCTAGGCTTAGGCTATAAATATCTATGTAGGCTGGTATGCCAGCAATGAGCTACTTGCTTGCTCCGAGGAAAGGTGTACGCTGACTTAATTACATGTTATGCTGATCAGTGAAAGGCCAAAACAGTTGAATCAATATTTTATTGCACTGTTATAAACTGCAGTTATAGTATATTAGACTACAAACGGCTGACAGGTTTAAAAGCACGTAACTGAATCAGAGCCTGAGTAACTGTTATGTGTGCAATTTAGCAACAGTTAATACCTTCCAATCGAGAGGATTTGTTTCTAATTAATATAAAAGCTGTTTATTCAAATCCTAGGCAGGCAGTATTTAAATACAACAACAAGTCACCTGGGAATTCCAACTAAACCTCTTCGTGGAAAGCTGTTATGTTGTGCTGAAATAAATCCAGCATGAAGTAACTGTACCTGCTTCATTCTGAGCATAGAGCTGTTCTCTGCATGCTGTTTTCCTTTCTTCTTCTTCTTCCTGAATATGCTAAAATATTCTTGGCCTTGTTCCTGATTAAGGAATGATGTAAGTTACAGAGCGGCTGCGGTTTCCTGTACTTTTATTGCCGGCATATCCTCAATCATCCGTCGGCGGCTCTGGTTTTGAAGAGGTATCATGTATGTACAAAGTGAAAGACAAGCCCTGGCAAAAGGAACACACAATGTCAATAAGCCAGGGAGGTGCACAGAGACACGTGGTGTGCTGGCCAACAGTGTTTACAGGCTTAATAAATACTATTTTCTAGAGATTCTAGAAAATGTGAGGCCCTGGCTTCCTTTTCTTGATGGAGCATTTCAAATGGACTTTTGTTATATTTTTAATATTTTTGTGAGGTTTGGAGGGATTCCAGGTAATGAGGACCATAGCATCAAAAGGTCTTACATCCTTGTCAGCAGAACAGCTTGAAAGGGTGGTGTGGAATAAATGGTGGTTTTAATTTTTTTTTCAAATATACTTAAAAGATTAGAATCTTTTTGCATAATCTGGAGTGAAAGACTATGAAAACACTTCACAATTTCATGTGAGTCCATCTTTCACCAGCAGTACATCCCTCTCATTAATCTCTACCACATACCTTAATTTTCTCTCCTCCATTTTTTTTCACCATTTCATTTAACATCTCTATTCCCCATCTACATGTGTCACTGTGGTGACAGAGACCTGCATCTCATCCCAAATCATACCAGGATCCATGTGGCCACCCAAAAAGCCCACATACCGGTGAAAGGTGGTATTGATAACTGTAATTCCTAGAGTAGGTTGTGAATCTTAGAAACGTTTCCTACTGGGAATGGGAGGGGGAATAACTGGTTTTTGACATCTGGTGGTTTGGGGTAGATTTTTTCTGAGATTTTGGCAGGATTTGTTGAGTGGGTCTGAGTAAGGAGTCAGGAATGACCAGTTCAGTTACACTCATTTTTAGCATGTCCATCACGTTTTGCCCCTTGCAAATTTAGGGGAGTCAATGCCTTTATTTCATTTTCACCTGGCACAGTTGCAAAATTAGCCTCAAATAGCTTTTCCCCCTTTCTTGATTGCATGCTAATGAGGTGTTTACTGAGTAGTTTTTCCTTCAGGATGGCTGCCCTCCAGGTAAGTGAGAGTGATTTTAGCAGGAGTGTAGCTGGCAGGTCTTTCAATGGCAGGTAGAATATTTCTCTGAAGTTTAGCAAACCAGTAGGTTAACCAAGGAGCTCCATTTTTGCAGGGCTTCCCTGCCACAAGTGGTTTCCTTGGTGTGTTTTGTGGCACCTCCATAATGTACAGATTGAAAGTGTTGCAGGAGAGTAAAGCCTGGTATTTCAGTCACTGGGCAGGAGCAGCAGTATATCAGGACCAGGGAGCATGGAATGATGGGGTCCTGGCTCGTGGGAATATTTGACATGCAGGCAGTAGTAATTTACAGGGAATAAATGAATCTGTGTAGATAACAGAAGAATGAGGCCCACCCTCATCTTTTTATTTTTTTTCCCTCGCATAAAAGTAGTTGCACTGCCTCCTAACAAACTTGCTGCTGCACATCTCTGCATTTCTTGTCTGTTCTGCCTCTCAGCAGCCATCTCACACTCCATGTTTTAGGATGGATGTGATGCTCAGCAGAGGAAAGTAATTTCCCATAAAAACAATAAAATCCCACTGTAAATTGAGGCCCAAGCTCTGGGGGAAAAGATTTTGGATTTTAAGCACTGACCGAAATATAAGCACAACTTTCATCAGCTTTCAGGGTGCCTGGGCTCTGCTAAGAAGCTAGATGGCTGGTGGCATGAAGGTTACCGGGAAGTTAATGCCGTCTTCAGCAGCACTTGGAATAGGTTCTCCATAAACTGCAGGTGCACTAGATCGGGTTAGGCCATTTGAGGTTGGACTGCACACCTTGGGGTGAATCCAGAAGAAATCACTGTCAGTGATCAAATATTGATATATTGACATACCCACTGATGTTACTGCAATTTAAGTCATTTATGAGTCTTTACTTAGCAGAGACTTAGAACTACGCTAACTTAGAGCCTGAATTATCTCTGTGCCTGAAGAGCAGGTGGCCAGTCAATGCTCAGGTGGGGATTATTGCTGCCGACGGTGTCAGAAAGCTTGCTTTGCACCTGCCTCCTCCTCCTAACAAGCGTGCAGATAAAAAGAGTCCGGTTCCCTGGTACTGCCAACCAACTCCTCCAATCTTTCAAAAACAAATACTCAACCTTGACTGTAAAATAAAATAGAAAATAAGAGTTACCACTACCTTCTATTGACTGTTGATTGACCTGAGTGCTCTCCAAGCGTGAACATAAAAGATTAAATATCACTTTCCATACAGGTGTTTAAGCAAACCATTTTTTGTCTTACCGGGAGACTGACTTGTTCAAAGTTCTGGAAAATGTCTGTGTGCAGCTTTACAAGTGTGCTTAGTAAAAGGAAGGCATTGCCTTATGCCTTCAAAGGTGGTGATTTACAACGTCCTGTCTACTGTTTCCAAAAATCAAGAGTTTTGTTTAAGCTTAGCAGAATGTACTGAAAGGAGATTTCTGACACGGTGTGTATATTTACAGGGTAAATACAGGGACAGGCTTTTTAGAAATTAATTACTCAAAGTGATCTCACAGAGGAAATAGCCAGCACTGCAAGGGATGGGGAGTCAGGGTCTTCTTCTCAGAGGTTGACTAAAACAAGAGAAACTCTAACAGATAGTAGGTTTCGTGTCATAAATTCAACTTTGTGGGGGGACGGGACCATAGAATCATACTGAAGACACAATTTCTGCTCAGAGGAGATGGGCAGCATCCTTGGCTGTCACATGTAGTTCTGAATCCCAAATTCAATAATGGTTATTAGTTTAAAATGTTGTGAAATTTAGACATATATATATGGGAAACAAGATGGTATTTCTCACAAAGAAAGATTCACAAAATGTGTCAACAGTTTTAAAATCAATTTACAACAAGCACTGGTCATTTCTTTCAGTAAAGATTATGCTACATCCTTCATATCTAAAACTAGTGATTTCTTTAATGGTATGCTATTCCCCATAATATGGAGTTACTTAGTTTCCCCTTTGGAGCAACTGAAAACAATCTTTTGGATGAATTAGAGATGAACTTTTTGTCTCATAGTGGTGGGTCACCATTGAACAGGTGTCACTGCAGTTGAATTGCTGTGCCTGAGAAACTTTGCTTGAACGAATATGGCTCTATAAACTGGCATTGAAGAATTAAGGGGAAAAAAAACTGTACTCAGCTTCAGTCCCCAGCATCAAAGTGAAAAGACGTAGTTTCTTAATGAGGAGCAAACCTGCAATAAAAAGCCCACTTGCTTGAGCAAAGAGAAAGATTAAATCTGTCCCTCTGCTTCTCTCTGCAAGAATTAGTTATTTCAGAGCCTAACTGTCCTAATCTGAAAGCATTTATTCATCTAAGAGTTGAAAATTAAAAGAAAAAGCTGTGTAGAGACCTGGGAAAAGAGGCATCTTTTCTTAATTGAGACAGACAGTGGGCTGCTTCTGCTGCTGTGATGTATATCCTTGTGCCTTCTTAAAATCAAGGACAAGATTGTCCTTTACATCACCAGCGTGTTCATGTAGTGTCCCCTGATAAAGAGTGGCCACTGAGGAGATGCTGTGGTCTAGCTGCTGGCACAGCCTTGCTATGGTTAGGGTGTGGATGGAAGGCACTGAACGTGTTGTGGTGAACACAAGGTTTGGTCTAGGCTGTTCGTTGAGGCTCTCCACATGGGCATTCTCATGGCATGACAGACCACACACATGGACAAATGTGGGATGGGTCTGGGCCAGACATGAGCTCTGAAGAGTTGGCACCAGCACGCCCACCAGTGCCTAGCTTTATGCTGCTGCCATGCATTCATGTGAGGAGGAGGTGAGTGGTCAGCACATACCACCATCCCAGTTAGTGTGGCAACACTTTTCCATACCATATAAACACATTGATTTGATCTGATTCTTGTTTTTGAGATTAATTTCAGATTGCTCTACCTAAAATTGCATATTTTCTCTTCCATGTGGTTGCTCTTTATCATACCTTGGAGGACACTATTCCTACTTCTCCATTGGACAATGATCCTAAAAGCATTCACATTCTTTCACAGTTGTTTTGAAAATGCTTTCCTATGATTATTGCTTTTGTGGCCAGTTTCCTGGCTGCTGACTTCATGAGATGATCATTTGTCTTTGAAGGCCTTCATTCAGAGAAGGCCTGAGAGAGTTGGGGGTTATTCCAGAGAATAGAAGGCTCCCCTGGTAGGACCTTATAGTGGTATTTCAATACCTGAAAGGTGCCTATAGGAAAGCTGGGGAAGAACTGTTCATGAGGGCATGTAGCACTAGGACAAGGGGTAACGGTTTTAAAATCAGAAAGGGAAGACTTAGGTTGGATATTAGGAAAAAATTCTTCAATGTGAGGGTGGCAGATCACTGGAACAGATTGCCCAGAGAGGTGGTGGAGGTTCCATCCCTGGAGACATTCAAGGCCAGGATTGAAGAATCTCTGAGCAACCTGATCTAGTTAAAGGTGTCCCTGCTTGCTGCAGGGGGATTGGACTGGATGGACTTTAAGGATCCATTCCAACCCAATGCATTCTATGATTCTCCTTTCAGAAGACCTGTGGTGTAGAGTTTTACTTTGCATGCAATACTGATGCTATAGGCCACTGTTAGCATCAGTCAGGAATATTATTTTATTTCTTTGTTATGATATTTCAATTGCCCATGATTTATCTAAATAGGAGTGGATTGCTTGGAAGTCAATGGATTTTTTCCACTCTTCAGGCTGTAATGTTCAGGTTGTTCAATCCCAGACAGGAGATTCAAACTGTAACTGAGTGCTCTACTCACCAGGCTGCATAGGGTCTACACTCGTTTGTTGGACATGTCAGCCTCTGTATCAGTAGCCAGCCCTTAACCAGAGCAGACAGATGCTGACTTCCAAGTTGTGCATCTGCACCTTTGCCTGTGAGAGATGGCTATTGAATTCTCCTTTCCAATAACGCAGAGCAGAGATCTGCCTCTCCAGTTTCTTACATTTCTGTGGAACATCCTAACCCTGTGCTAGTCCAAGGTGGCTTTGCATCAGTGGGCAGGGGCTGGAGTCCTAACTGTACCAGACCCCCATAGGCTGCAGCAGAGAGGAAGAGATAAGCTGCTTAAGGGATTGGGCTACTGCAAACTTGCTTCCTCTCTGAGCAAAGGCCAGCTTGGACTTTCCAAGCACACACTGCATCCCATGCTGCCCAGATCTGTACTGCCTGCATTCAGACCCTCTGGGGATGCCACGAATTAGACTGAAATGCTAGGTGATAGCCACAGTTCTGAAAATAAAAATGCAGTAATCAAGTCGGTGCCTGTCTGGCAGTGTGTTTGTCATGTAGGTCTATTGCAAAGAAATCTAAACAGTTAAGATTGGCGATAACTGATCGGGGCAAGCCATACCTCTAATAGCAAACAGAAAGCAAAAACGGGGGAGGGACAGTGGAAGGTCTTATACACTGCATGCTTGGCTGAGCCTCACAGAGTGAGAGAGACCATGGCTGTATTGTGAGGGAGTTCAGTGAAAAGGCACTCTGTTGGCTCTGAACTTGCTAGTCTGAGGCGGTGCTTGTACTGACAGCGTGCTGAGCCCAAGCGAATATGCCTGGCTGAGAGGAAAAGCGTGTGTTTGTGTGTGTGTGTGTGTGTGTGTGTGTGTGTGTGTGTGTGTGTGTGTGTGTGTGTGTGTGTGCTGATCCTGCTGCATGGCAGTGTGCTCTTACACGCAGACGTGCAGCCCCTGCGGGCATTGTGCTCCCCTGGGCTCTGGCCTATTTCAAACTGGTAAGCTTGATTGTTATAAAAGGGAGGCTGCAGAGCTTTCTTTCTTCCACTTTGTGCCAGTTTGAACTTTCAGATCTCTTACAGTTGTGGTTTGTATCTGGCATCACTCTTTTTTCCCATAAGCATTGTTAACTGGAGTTTCTGGAGGTGTTTGTGGATGACAATGCCACAGAGCACTATGAAGTGTCTCATGGCCATTGGACAAAATCCATGCTCTGCACAGTACATTCGCAGATCCTCACCACTCTTCCTCTTAGGCATATTTTTTAAATCCCAGAGGACTGACCAGACACGATATCTGTGAATTACATGTTGAACTGTGTACTAAGTCCCACAGCCATTGTCCTACAATGCTTGAGGGTGAATACTTCTATGTAGCATCCAAAATCTGTTGCTTCTGCTACCAGGAAAGGTGCTGTTGACATAGAACAGAGTGTCCATTTACTTGATCAATAAACACATTCACCAAGTCCTTGATATTGAAGAAGTTAGAATAAACTTTGGACCTAAAAGCCAAGAACCTTACACTATGTCTAGACCAATGCAGTATTAGCACAGCCTGCAGCAAGTCACTCTTCATCTGCTGACATCTCTCTGACCTGCTGGCCTGTCATGGAGCTAATTTCTACACATAGACTCCATGTCACCCTTCTAACACATACAAATCTGCTTTTCTAGCCATCACCAGAAGGCTCAGCTCACTTAATCTTGCCTCTGAAACAGCCTCTTTTGTGGCCAGGTAGAGAGCATTAAGGCTTGTTGAACTTCATCCCACTGTTGTGTGCGGCTAACACTAAATGTTTTTCTACCATTACACGAAGCCCCAAAACCTCATTCACCTGAAGGCTAGCAGTGGCACCTCAACCAGGACATCACTTTTGAAGCCTTCACTGGCTAAGGAAACTGCTGTTTTGTGGCTTTGTGCCAGGACATGGGGGGATGCCCTGCAGTTATGGCCCATGCAGCTGTGCTGGGTATGAGTTATTAAAATGTACGTGCAAAACCATTACCATTATAGGAGGAATGCCCATGCCTTTGCCGTCATGCAGTGCAGCGTGGAAATAGCGCCCTTCTTGTAAGAGTGGTTTCCAGGGAGGCAGATTTCCCGAGTGTTCAAGCCAGGTGATTCTAAAAATGCTCCCTTTGAGACAAAGGGGGCTCGCCAGGGATTTTGGCTCCTGCGTTTTACTGGGAAACTGAAATATTCCCAGCGTGACTTTGCCTCTCGCTCCCAGGAGTATTTCCATGCCTCTCCAGCTCGGCGGGGAGCGCTGGGACGAGCGGGCACTCCGCGGGCGGCGGCGGGCCGGGCCGCGGGGCCGGGCGGGGAGCCGCGGGCGCTGTCCGTGGTGCTGCCCCGCAGGCGGCGGGGGGGCTGCGTGCAAGGACTGAGGGGTGGGTGTGTGGAGTGAGCGTGTGCGGCTGGGTGGGTATGGATGAGTGCGGGAGGGTGTGGTGCCTGTGGGCGTGCAAGGCGCATCATTGCTGGCATGCATGCCTGCATGTGTACGGGTTTGCTTGTGGAGGGGTGTGCACACGTGTATGTAGGTGTGTGCTTGTGCATGACTGTGTGCATGGGGCGGGGGGTGGTGCTTGATTGTGGGTGAGTATGTGTGCACACACATGGGGTGCATCTGTATAGATGTGCATTCAAGTGTGCCTCTGTCCGTGGCAGTGCACAAGCTCCCACAAAGGTGTGTACAGGTGAGTGCATGCTCTGAGGTGTACTTGTTTCCATGTGTGCCTATATGACCACTGGTGTGTGCAGGGGTACATGCATACACATGCAAGTGGGTGAGCCTGTCTATGTATCTACGTGAATACATACAGGTGTGCACAAGTGTGCCCGTGAGGTTGTGTATATGTGGCTGTCTGCATGCGTGCGGGTGTCTGCGTGTCTGAACATGTGTGCATTCATATGTGAGTGGGTGGGATTGACTATGTTCATGTGTGGGCAGAGGTACGTGCTGGTGTGCGTGCTTGTGAGCATATGGGCTCCCATCTACTCACAAAACATGTGCTTGCTTTTCACAGTATGGTAATAGAATATTTTTTCCAGTGAGTAGGCATTTTAATAGCACTTAAAAGGCATAATTCCTTAGTAGGGAATTAACATCTTTGTCATACTCAAAAGCATACTGAAATGACAAAATAGTGAGTTCATAAAATTGCAAACAGCACCAAAAAAAGCCATCATCTTTGTTTATCATGATGGCAGCGCTCTGTAGAAGCCAAAACATACAGCTCCACTATTAATATTTAAATATTTTATCATTTTTATATCTTATCATTATAAGACTCTCAGAGCAATTCCCAGAAGTTTCTACAATTTTCAAACCCCAGACAAGATGAAGAAATCAGTATGAGCCAGAGGAAACTGTATGAGTTTGAACACTATTGCTGCCTTCTTATCCCTCTGCTTCCTCTGTTAGAAATACCACACAGACACTGCCACAAAATAAGTTGAAATATTTCAGAAACCTGTCAGTGATTCTGGTGAACATTTTTTTTTTCCTGTTCCATGCTGGTAGAGAGCAGAACTTCTCCCATTAGTTGTCCTAGTATTTCAGTCATGTAATAGAAATGCTACTGGTTATTTAACAACTTGCTGAAAAAACCTACCCTTTTGCTATATCCTGCAAAACTTGATTCATTCCAGTGAGCACAGGTACAGACAACTGTGTCAGCTACAGCCCAAGTGTGGGACAGAATATTTAAACTCTTTCTGGGGTACCAGAGAAACCAGCCAGCAAAGGGGTCCTGGCAAAGGTGTTCAGTGAAACCCATCTCATGGCTGATGAGATGTGTTACATTGTTTCATCTCCAGGCAGCATTTTTTCTCCTGCCCATCAGCTAGAAATCCATTCCTAGATCTATTCAACAGAGACATGGCCTGCTTACTGTGCTGTGTGCTGCCGGTGTCAGGCACCTCTTGATGCTCATGCTCCCTTATAAAGAGAGAAGCTGTGAAGAATAACCTTTAGCCTAGCAGGTGTTTCCCTAAAACAGAATGTGTCCCCCATTGTAAGAATATACTATTTTAGGTCTAAAATTCAACCACTCCTTGGGATGTTGGAAGGGTTCTTCATGGAGAACTCATCAGTCGTGATATTCTTTTGCAAGCTGCCTAAGTGGCAGAGGCAGCCATGTGCAACCACAGCTAAGTAGCGGTGGAGAAGCCGTAAGCCTTTTTCTGTGTGTGTCTCCATGTGTTCTCACGGTGTCCTGTGGGGCTTTAAATCCTTTCCCAGCATCTTAGCATAGGGAATGTGATGTAGCCACCAGGAAGCTATTTTGGTCCACAGGATGCCCACAGCAGCCAGATCTGGAGTACCGCAGAGGCAGCTGCTGGTGGGCTGTGCACTTATTGAGGATCTGGGGATGTTGTTCCCATTGCCTCTTGGTTTGAACCTTTCAGTGTCTGTATGCTGACCTTTGTGTACTTACCATCCTCTTACTGGAGTGAAAGAGATGAGTAGTTCTTGCCCCTTTGTTTCAGAGAGCAGTTCATTGTCCACTCTGTTTTCTAACACAAAATAAATAAGGAAATCATTTCATCATTATTTGTTAGTTTGGCTGGTTTTTAATAGGGATGTAGGGCAGCTGCACGGAGCTCTCATAGTTTCCTTAGAAAACTTCAGGCCTTAAATACTGAAGCAAAGTCTTCAAGAGGGCAGAGTGACAATGTACTTTGCTCCCTGTGATTGGCAAGACTGGCAAGTGGATATATAATGTGTTGCCTAATTACAAGGAAATCTACCATACGATCAATTATCCTTTAGTTTCATCACTTTACTAAAACGTCATTTTGGTTTTGTCAGACAGCACATGTGACCAAGGCTGGGGATTTGGCTTGTCTCTGCGAATAGGATCTGCTCGGCCCCATGCCTGCACCCAGTATCTTGGTGGTGGAGATGCCTGAGAGAAGGTGGGGTCTAACTTTGTTCCCTTCATCAGCAGATTCATGTTGCTAGGCTGAAAATAAGTACAGGATGTAGGGGGAATTATACACAACTCAAAAATCCATTATGATTTACAATTTAATTCAGATTTTAGTTGTTTGGAGTTTTTTTATCAGAAACCAGAAAAAACCAAAACAGCTACAAAAAGCCCAGCCCTTCTAGGACCCCTGAATGCAGTAAAGGTATTAATTTTACCTATTTATCTGGCCCATTGCCTGGAAGCCTCACACACTAATATTTCCTCTCTGCCACCCCCAGAATGCAAAATGGGTGATTATCCTTACTTGATAGATGGAATCTGAAATACAAGGAGGCAAACTGAAGGGCCAAATTGTAGACCAAGGCCCCATCTACTTGGTTTTTCCAGCTTCCCTTTCACTGTAACACACCTCTCTTCACGCAGGCAGGACCCTCAGCTTCCCCTTTTCCCCTTCCAGCTGTAACTTTTGCCAAAGATTAGCAATCAGGATATGAAAGGTAAATAACACTGTCTGCCAAAGTATCTCTGTTGAGATAAATACGCCTCTGTGAATCAGATTGACATCAGAAAAACAGCTGAAGATCTGAAGCCTCAGCCTCGCAGGATCGTTAGGAATATTACTGTCCTGACCTAATGAGCTACCACTGATCCTAAACAATGTCTAGGACAAAAGACTGGAGGGGGATTGGCTGCCCTCACCGTGCTGCCAGCGGACTTCTGACAACCCATTAAGGTTATAGCTATTCAGCCCTGTTCAGACAGCCCTTTTTTCCTTCTTTTTTTTTTTCCTCCTTAACAACTCCCAACTAATGAGCGGTCAGCGTTATTTTTATTTTGCATGGGGAATATATAGCTGAAGAGTTGTCTGTGCATGGCTCTGGAAGGCAAGGAAGAGAGACTGGAGGTCTTGCAGAAACGTCCCCCTTGCCTTCATCCGTCAGGCAGAGACTTTTGGCTGAGGACCCCTCCTCGTGGGGGTGGGTGAGGATTTGGGACCGAGTCTGCAGTGTGTTGGGATAGCTGAGAGACAGCGGCCTGGCCCTACTGCTTCCCTGCTTCTGCAGAAATGAGCAGGGGAGGAGAAGCCAAGCCCCAGCTTGGCATATGCCTTCGGCTTCAGGAGCTCCTTGGATGCTGCCATCGCCAAGTGCCTCCATCCACTTTCACTATAAAAATTCCCAAAGGCACCAGTCTGTATCTCCCGGTGCATGCCACCCCCTTTCCCTGGTACTTTACTAAGTGACTGGAGCTGCCCTCTTCCTTTTGCACCTTCCCACCTCCTTCAAGCTCTCTCTTCAGCGACAAGCAGCATCACTAATTGCTTTTTAGGGTCTCTTTTCTGCTCTCTGTTCAGAATTCACGGGGCATTCCCTGGCCCCATTATGCTCCTTTCTGAACCTTTTCAGCTTCTTTTACAAACTTTGCACTTTCTGGGCTTCTCTTAGCCTTTGCAAAAAAAAAAAAAAAAACAACAGAAAAAAGAAAAAAGAGAAAGTTTTTGGTGTGGGTTTTTTCGTGGGGTTTTTTTTGGTTCTTTTTTTTTTTGGCAAGAAAGCCCCCTCCCTCTGCAGCCCCCCACCCTGTCAGAAAAGCACACGCACGGGCCCGCCTCCCATTGAATGGGAGTCTTTGTGCAGGGAATTTCCGGAACACAGCCCAGGGCGGGAGGCGCAGTGTGAGTGGAGGGGCTTTGGGCAAGGAGCCTCCCTTAAGCCCACCCCATTACCACGGTCACTGTTTGCCCTGGGCTCTCTAAAAGGACTATTGTTGCCTGTTGCCAGGTATTCCCTAGCAACACTTAAGCCAAGCTGCCTCCTCTATTTATGGCAGAAACTTTTCAATGGTCTCCAAAACACGTGCTTGTCAACTTGGGAGAATACCTTCAAACAGACACAGAGGGGGGAAAAAAATAATCCCAAGCTCTTGCTTTAGTTGAAATATGTGTGTTGGGGGTGTTTTTCGATTTCTTGTCATTTACCTTGGATCAGCAACCCAAACAATTGCAATTTGAGAGAGAGAAAGAGAGGAAAAAAAATGTCCCTCCCATCATCCTGTCCCAGCCCCAGTCCCCTGCACTACAGAGCCTTTCTGCTGGCTGGTAAATTGGGGGGCATTTATTAAACAGATGAGCCTTTGCTGCACTTGGAAACTTTTGGCACAAAAGATTGCTTCATCATTTTAAGAGATATTTTGATTTCTTTTTGTGTGACAAAGCCCTTACGAGAACCACCTTACTTCACGTGTCGCCCGCTGGCAAATGGCCTGTTACCAAGAGGGGTGTAGGTTGAGGATGGGGGCGGTTATATGCCAGTGCAGCATAGATATAGCATCACTGAGTTAGATTACAAACCAGTTGAGGTAATCACTTGTAGTGGCAGCTGGGCTTGAATACATATGCACACGTGTGTGTTTGTTCCAGGAAGGACGTAATTTCATCCCTACATTTCTGCAGTTAGTTCATCAGTTAAAGACAACCAGTTGTCCAGTCAAGTTCAAAGAGGGAATTAGGCTGCTGCATCTCCAAAAGGATGCATATACATTTTGATGATTGAGTGTAACGATGTGACCACAAAGCTCTTTACAGCAAGTCTCCCTCGACCAAAATAGTCTTTGGTGGGTTTGAGTGGTATGTCATACAAAGGGTTCTAGCTTAAACTGGTGCCTTTGCCTACTAGTGTCATATTTCTTGTAGATTGTTACTACTGCAGGGCCATAAAGTCGTTGTCACTGTTGGGAAAATCTTATTAGGTAACAGGAAAATGTAAGGCAAGGTCAGGTTTTGCAAAGACAGCTGAAGGAGCATGACACCTGACTCAGAGTGAATTTCAATGGGCCATGAACATCTCTGAGCTGCCTGCCCTTATATCCATGTTAGCAGTGGGTGCATTTCCACCCCTCTGCAGGAAGGACAACACACTGATGCAGTGTCAGCACCATGTCTGGAGTCATCACCTGAAATTTACCCATCTGCAAATTCATACATTTGTTCTTGATGTGTCCTTTAAAGTTTCAGAACACCAACATGACAGCCTGGCCTGGGAACTCATTTCTGAGCCGTAAGCTCCAAGCTACTGCTGTCGCCCCAAGAGCTGAGCTGTGCAGAGTTGTGCAGGAGACCAACCTGAGGCACCCACCCACAGCGTCAGCACCACAAAAGTCTTCAGAGATGAAGCAAAACCCCAAGAGTGAAATCGGACTGGTGCTTTCAGCCAGCCTCAAGTCTGACTGACAGGGAAATACTGCGCTGCCTTTTCCTGCTCTTTTTCCAGAGTATATGGCGGAGGTCAGAGTTGCCTTGCTTGTTCTGCCTGAGAAACTCAAAATATTGCATAGATACTGTTCATTCTGCATGTGATTTTGGGTTGCAACCCTCTGGTGAGCTGTGTCAGGCTTGTAAGAAGATCAGAGCACGTAACAACACAGTAACTCTCTTTTTATGACCTATGACTATGGAAGCTACTCAATCAATGAGAGTGTGCTCTTACTCCAAAATGACATGCACATTTTGTGATAATACATCTCTTTTCCTAGACACGTGTGCCAGTGTCTCCACCGAGAAGTAGAATATACAATACCCGTTGCTCTGCAACTGGCCCTGGTGCTTCTGCATTCTTGTCTGCCATGGAATAACGTCTGCTCTCAGCTCAGCCTTCAAAGCTCAGTTTTGTTTCTGTTTGATAGAAGTACTGTAATTAGAAGATGCTACATTTCCCGTGTTAACATATTCCCCTGCAGAGCTTGACATTAGAGTGAATGTAAATGGTTTCATGAAGTGCAAGATTAGGGCTGTTTAAATAATTGTTGTAATTGAAAATATGTGTATTATTATCTCTCAAGATGTTTTAGATTAAATTAATGAAGTTCACATCTGGAGGAGCAGATATTAACCCTTTACGTGATTCTGATCCCTTAACTAGGTAATCTGAAGCTCAGATTTTCTGTCCAGCCCTCATAGAACAACTATTCTTAGCTTTGAAAAGTACTTTATCTTAGCTCTTGCTATTTATTCCATTAATTCTATTAATCTTTGGATTATGGTGCTCAGCTTTAAAGCAAATAAAGCTAAAAGTAGTAGTTTCTGGAACACATAGTTCCACAGACTTCCATGACTGGAAAGTTGGCCCCAGAGTTCCTATTTAAACCCATAGAAGATACAAGACCTGATAGAGTTGTCTGCATTTAGTTAGCAAGTGGAATATAATATAGTAAAATAGCAAGATTTTAATTTCTGGAACACACAGCATCGTGCTTCTGCATGACCACAGGCTGTGTGGAAAAAGGACATTACTCTTCCTTGCAAGGTTTCACCCAGGATAGTACCTGTTTTAGCCCCGTGACCCCAGTTTATCTATCTTTGGCATACAAAGGTGCTCAAATAACTTCAAAAGAGGCATGGAAAAGTGGATTCCCTCTAGAGAGAGTGATCACTCAGTGCTTTCTATTTATGTACAAGGGTTAACCTCCACCTCCTGTCTTTGCGACTGGCTGACGTGCATCCTAAAGGTGATTCTGTAAACTGGGCAAAAATGACGGTTCCCAAGCCAAGAAATACAACTCTGGACAAGCTGTTCTGCGGACAGGCTTTCTTAGAAATAGCTGTGATCATCCCTGTTTGCCTGCGTATATTTGTGACTTCCAAAACAAGCCATGAAAATGGTGATTGTAACTATCAGCCACTGTTTGCCAACAGCCAGAGTAATTGCTTGTTACACTCATTTCAGAGAAATGATCTGTTAGCTCAGATTTTCACTGTGTGTTAGTTTGGCAAATATCTGACAGTGCTTAAAGTAATTCTGGGACAGAATTTTCAGCTTCTGATGAAATTAGTAGGGTTTTTTCTTCTTGGTGCCTTGTGGAAAATTCCACTCTTGTCCACATTCTTTTACCTAAACTCACTTTCTCTCTCATCAAAGAAGTCTGGCTTAAGTCCCTCTTAGATTCCAGAACACATTAGTACATGCTTTGCAGCCACCTGCAAAAATCACTAGCTCCCTTAAAACTTGAATCCCAGCACTTGAACTCTGGCCCTTCAGGAGTGCTGAGCCACCTCTAAAGACCAGAGTTTTTCCTCCTGGAACACCTGGACTACAAAAAGTTGTCATTAATGAAGTTGGAGTGATTCTTGTTCCTCCTGTGATGATATGGAAGGCGTTCTTAGAAAGCAAACTGTGTCTACCAGTTAAACTTAGTATGTATGTAGACTGATGGTGACCCCAGTATGACATGTCCATACAATGGTAGTTTCTGTCTTTGTCATGCTACCAAGTCACACAGTTTTGAAACAAATGTCTGATTGTCACTGTATTTTATTTATTGTCTGTCCTTATGGTTGTTGCTGTACTCACAAACATATGTTCACAAGCACCACCTGGGAACCTACAGTTTCTGAAATGCCTTGGGATAAAAATTCAGAGGGAAGCAAGCCTACCCTCTCCCTGTCAATTATCAGTGGTGAAATTTGTGCCACACCACCCTTTTCTGAAACTTAGAATGGTTGAAATTACTTCCCCTTCTCTGCCATGTGATCCTGATTGTGCTCTGGTTACTGAGGAAAAAAGGGAAAAAGCCAAAATTCTTCAAAAGACCTGACTTAGTTCTAGCAAGCTTCCAGTCTGACTCAATCCAAGGTGCTGCACTAAGAAACCTGATGGACAACTCATTCTCTCATTCGTAGACAGGTTTGATTTGAAGATGTACATGGTTTATGGCAAGCATGAAGCTGACTCACTCAGATAACTGGCAATATCACCAAATTTGCAAAATTTGCTTTTAAAATATTGACTAGTAATTCTCAGTGTTCATGGTGGATTACCTTGAAAGAACCTGGTTTGCAGAAAGTATTGAAAACATGCTTCAAGAAAATGAAACTCCATAAACATTCCCTCTTGCATATTCAGCAACTGTGGTCTTCAGATTCACTCATGACCTCTGAAAATCTCGGTCCAGTTCACCTTTAAGCAGCAGTTCAAACTGAGGTCAGTAAACACAAGGAACTGAGAGGTGATGACCAGTGTGAAATAAGGTTGACCTCATCGCACTGCCTAGCAGGCGGTTGGCTGTCTCACAGAAAACGCATCCCACACTTGGTTTGGGTAGAAAAGCCAAGGACACAACTGTTGTGGAGACTCTGTGTGTCTCTCAGTGCTCAGCTTCCCACAGAGAGTGGTGGAGGTCTGATGCTGGTGCAAATCCTTGTCTCGCTGCCATACAAGTTACTGTTCACGTGGATGTGGAGCTGCAGAACAAGCAGAAGAAGAAAGTTACTTTAAAATGATCATTCATTGTTTGTTATCATTCTTATCCTTTTCAGAATCAGCTGTGGCCTCCCAGGCCAAATATTTCCTCTGAACAGACATGTTCTGGTCTTTTGTTGTTGCTTTTGTGTGAGAGGAGCATGCTTTTACTGCTTCCTGACTTTTATGAAATCAAAGAGAGGTCCCAAACAAATTTGGAGACACCATCCACCCAAGAGGACAGGTACTGATTTTCAGAGACACTGGCAAGGCTGGGAGCTATGTGCCATGGCACCCTGAGAGTCCAGTTTGAGAGGTTTAAGGGCTCTGGCTGCTTGGGTCAGGAGGACCAGTTGTTTCGCACAGGCCAATGATCCTGCTGCAGCAGCAGGTTTTGGCCTCTTTGAGAGGCAGTATCTTCTAGCTACGGATGAGCTCTCGCTGTCCTGCATAACCTCTGCTCTGGCACTGATAACCACAGGATAGCAGAGCACCATTGAAAGGTTGTTGACCCCCATCTAGTCCGTCCCTTTGCCCTGAAGGCAGTGTCAGCAACACAACCATTCACAGATTAATAGACTTAAATGCACAGCAGCACTATCGTGCCTTACAACAGTGTGCTTGCTGCTGATTTTATTTATTTATGTACTTATTTCAGGCAAAGATTATTTAAAACCCTACAAAATAGTAGGACCTCCATGGTGCATCGTTGTGGGTTGGCTCTCTGCATAAGGGTGAAAGCCCCTAAGCAGAGAGGGGAGAGTGAATGCTGCTTTGCTTGAATGTGCTCATAGCCAGAGGTTTCTGACCCCTTCCTCCCCAACAGCAGGAAACCGTGACAGCTCTGAGCCTTCAAGTTACATACTGTGTATTTCCTATTTGTATTCAGTATTTTAAAAGTTTCTTTAAACAAGCACTAACATGTTGGGCTTTGAAGCCAGAGCTGGGGGAGGTTGCTGTTGCTTACAGTGGCATCAGAGAAGGTGATGTATTTGCTTAAGGCCTAGATGCAGAGAAATACTTACACTTGTACATAAATCTGGAACCATAAAGGTTTTCCAAAATTAGGGTCTTGGAACATTATGTACAGGATTAAGAGATATCTTTCATTATGAGGGAACAACATTACTGTGCATTGTCAGTGTTAGAACAGTGGATCTCCATCCTTGTTTAAAGCTTCCAGGCACAATAATAATAATAATAATAATAATAATAATAATAATAATAATAATAATAATAATAATGGACAGGATGCATCTGCTAGTGCCTTTTAGTTCTCCTTCCTTCAAAGCAGACAAAAAGAAAAGTAAAACTGAATGAATTATTGAAGTGAACATGACTGCAGTGAACCAGATATTTTTGAGTTGTGACTGAATTTTTTGGGATGCATCTAATAACTCATGATGGAAACAGAAACATATATAGATTATTCTAGAATTATTTTTCATAAAAGAGCTGATGTCTTTCTCAAAGATGGACTCCACCTATAGCTCAATCCTTGTTTTTGTTGTTTGCATGTTTGTTGGGAGGGTTTTTTGAAAACAGCTTCACAGGCAGTAACTATGGATTTTCCAAGCTTATTCTCATTAGGACCCATATTTTGAATGGAAAAGTTTGTAAGGTGGTTATTTGACAGGCAGTTTTTTAACCAGCTACAGATCCATTTGAATCTATAAATAAACCCTCATAACCTATTCCTATACGGAAAAAACCTGAAATGAAGACAAAGCTTTTCCTTCAGAATCTGCTTAGATTTTCAGATTTCATTTATGGCAAGGGTTTCCAAAGATTAACTTTTCTCTTTCAAACTGCATTAATAGCATTAGGCCTCAATTAATCAGATTCAAAATTTGGAAACAAAGAAAGTATTTTGTCTGTATAATCACTGAGAGGCCATATACCAGGATCTTTTCTTACCAGCCTTTTTAATGATTATTTCAGTCCAGAATTTTTTTATTTTTTTAAAAGAACCACTGAAATCTAGGCTTTGAATTTTGTAAATGAGCCTGCTGCCCAACGCACTTCTCAGCAAGATAAGGGCAGAATGGCATTTGCAGAAATGCTTAGCTATCTCTCTAACAATCCTGCTTGGTTGTGGGCCCCTTGGTAACAGCTTGGCAAATCTGCAAAAGGAATGCGACTATATAGTTTGTGTGTGGATTGTTGAGTCATTATAGCCTCCAAATTGCACAGCAGATCATTAATCATAGGCCAAGATAGGCAATCACTGCAGAAACCTGATGAAAAGGCTCCAGAATAATGCCTGCTAAATCATGTTTAACATGCAGACCTTGCCTGTGCAGATATGGAAAGGGGGAGGTAAGAAAAAAATCATTCCCCTTTTAGGAAAGAAAACTTCTACTTATCTTTGATTTGCATTCAGCCCTCCCTCAATAGTCCTTAAGCCTGTTATTTAATTCATTTTGGTGCCAGGTCCCATCACAAAGCGAAAACCCTAACCAGGACCTATGCAGTCTATGACCTCCAAACCCCCTGTCTTTTCTTGTCAGTTCTATGTCATTTGTGCAGTTGAACTCCACCAATTTGAAATGCTGACCTCTTCCATAGACAACCTTATTCTCCTTGAGTGAAAGAAAGGGCCAAGGCCTACAAACCACTCAAGCGAGAGATGGCAAGAAAAGAGAAAAGTGGTTGACTCGTAAATCAATTTCCACAGCCCACCCAAAACCCACACGGACAATAACGACGGTGTTTTTTAAAAGTTGTGTTGTTGTGGTTTTCTTAATTGAGCTCGTTCTCTTTATAGAAAGTTTCGTGCAAAGTAAAATTGTTTGTTCAGGGTGGAAAATTAGAGTAGATGCTGCTCACAGCGCACTTCAAATCAGGGTATATTTATATCAGACCTCCGTTCCCACCTGTCATCCCTGCAGAAAAGGAGCACAGCCTCACAAACAGGTCTTTGTCCGTGCTGGAAGAGGTAGCAAGATCTAAAGAAAGAGAAACTTTTGGGGTGTAAACGCGCACTCAAACCATGCAGTGGGAAGCATGCAGGAAGAGCAATGGTACCTGGCTTTGTGCTGCTCAGCCTGCCCACATGGACATTGATGCGGCGCTCTGTTTCTGGGCCCCCACAACCCTACATCTATGCCTGTGGCCTGTACCAAGCCCCTGGTGTGCCTTAAGTGAGTAAAGGAACACACACTGATATGGGCTGCGCCAAGCCAAGCACATGCGCTGTGCCTTAGAGACATGCAAGCAAGCATCTGGGCGCACAAACCACTTAGAAACCTGCCACCGCACAGTGAGGTAAATTTTTAAAGACCCATATTTCACTCCTTGGGGGTCTAATTCTGTCTGTGTTGCTTTCTTGGGAAGGTTTTCTACTCCTTAGGTGGTCTTGCTGGATTCAATGATTGTGTCTTTGAAGAGCAGCTGCAAAAATTGCCTGGAGCAAATCATGCCCCAGGCCCCCATCCCTACTAGCAACCTTCCATTTTTCAGAAACATGGATCTGGACGTGCTGTTTCCCACTGGACAGTCACATCTCTGGGTTTAAGGCTGGGACATCCTTAGACAGCTTTACCCATGTTCCCAATGGGAAAGAGCACCCCTTCTCTGCCAGGCTGGTGTGTCTCAGTCCTGTTCTCCCAGGCAGATAATTCTCTGGAACACAGGATGACTAAGTTAGTCTATCAGCAGAGGCACATCCAACTCTTAGGTTGCACTCAAAAAATGATTCTTTCAAAATTTCATATTTACTCCACTTAATTTTAAATGCACCCTAGTGCCGCTTACAACTTAATTTAAAAAGTCCATGGCAGAAAAAAATCTCTTGGAGGAATTAAATGTGATAGCCCTGCCTTTGGCTCTGTGCGTCCTTGAACCATACATCACTGAAGGTGGTATCACCAAGAGATAACTTTTTCTTATATTTTTTCTTCAGTTTCTGGCATTGGCCCTGTCTGGACTACTCAGACCCTCCCTCTATCTTCTCTTTCTTCAAACAAATAATGGTACTTTGTGATCTAAAAATCATTGACACCTTACAAGCAAAATACATCATAATGTATTGTTATGGAGGTAGAAAAGTTGCTCCACCAGATGAGAAGTACAAACAACGGCAGACTAACTCCTCCAAAGAACCTGGCCTATTGCATTGGATTTTCTCTAAACAGCAATGACAATGGGATACAATCAATGAGAGGGTTCCTCATCTGGGAGAGCAGATGCTCCGAAGGAATCTGCCTGTGGAGCCTGCTCAGCTGATGTGCCCCCATTGGGTCTGTGCCTGCTTATCGTGGGGCTTACCAGCTCCAAGCCCTTGGGCAGAAGGGAGATTTGGAGCTGTTTATACCACTTGACCCTCCATCCATATGACCTTCCATCATCTGGGGCCAGCTGATGCTAAGCAGTAAATTAAATTCAGTGGCATGCTGTCTCACTTCTCAATGGCGTGTTAGCGTGAGAGCCGGAGTCCATAGAGCAGGGCTCATTACACACTGCTGCAGCAGCTGGAGCTAAGGGGAGTGTCAAGCTCATTACCTTTTATAATATGCCCACCGATGGAGCTAGGTGTGCTGTAGATGGATTTATCAGAGGCCAGCACTTTTGTCTGGGGGTGAAGCACTCTGTTAATTTGACAGGCCAAGACTTCACATTATGCAAAAGGAAGAATTCAACAGGAAACAGATGCATGTGGCTAGAAATAATCAATATTTTCACAACCTGCACCTCTGAGTGCAGCAGCATCTGTAGCAGTTGAAAGGACATATCTTCTCCTTCCTCATCTCTTTTCCTCAGCAAACCAAGGCTTATGGCGAGCAGTTTGCAAAGTTTCACTCCAGTTCAATGAAAACCTTATATGTTACCTAAGTCTTCAGCAATTGTTTTCTTGGCTTGCTTAGTCAGGTCTGTGTATGTCATTGTCTAGTCCACTAAACCAGGGATCATTTTGCTCCTGAATGTCTGAAGTAATGCAACAAAACCTGTGTTTGACTATGTTCATTAGTATTCTAGCACACGCTTCCATACAAAGCTAACCTTGCAACACCATTTTGTTTGGAGTGCAGTGCAACATATTTCAATAATCTATGTGCATTCACCTAACTCACCATACTGCAGAAAACAATGCCACTTGCCTTTAAGGGAGAGAGAGTGGCAAAACTAGAGAAGAAAACTGACTGTGTCCAAATCCCCTGGGTAGATAATGCATACCTCGAATCTGTCCATTAATATCTAGATTTGTTGAGATAAAGAACGTCAGAGGTGCAATGATTATGAAGTCAGAAGGGAGTCCCTTGCTGGTCTCTGTCCACACAGTACAGCAGTGGACAGCTGAACTGGCAAATGCAAGAATAATCCACTTGCCACTGCAGACTGTCTTCCCGGGAGCTTTGTTGTTCAAGATCCTGAAGGATAAGAGGTTGTTTCCGAACTTCAGAGCTCATTAGCACTTATTGGTAAAGGCCACTGGGTCATTGATGGTGTTCAATGTCTCTGCTAGAGGATAAGGAATAGTTTGCAGAGCTAGGAGAAGGTGAACTTCAGGGAATGCACTGACATTATAAACCTTGTCTTTTCTGTACCCATTGATTCATGTTTCACACATGCCTGTTAAAAGAAAGTGGTTGTATGGTAGGTGGGAACCTTACACAGGCCCATCACTGAGGCAGCCAGTTTTAATTTCCTGTCTTCTTAGTCAGGAAGATGGCAAGGATATGTGTGCATTGTCTCAATTGCAGCAGTAGCAGCTAGCAGACATGCATTTAACAGTGGTCTTAATAAGGCAAATGCTCCTGGTCGTGTCTCAGAGAAGTAGTTGTGCAGCCCTTGCTTCTTTTCATGCTGTGGTGGCATCTGGCACAGCTAGATCCTTGTTTGGGTTATTTAATTGCTTCTTTGCCTGCCTTATGCAAACTACATTTGTAGCTGGGTCTGACGTGGGCTTTTGGGCACTCGGACCCATGACTGCAGTGCATTTAGTAAGCACTCTGCTCTGTCCTGTAGGCAGTATTTCACATTGTCACCCAGTGACTTTATTCAATTCGCTGGTCCCCAACGTCATTGTCACTCTGAATCATTTACCAATACAATTTTCACAAACAAAATTAGTCATTGCAATGTAGGTGTATGGAAGCTGTCCCACTCTGGAAGGATTCATTAAAATTCCCATAATAGTCTCCTTGTCAGGACTCTTGCCTGCTGTCTGGGAAGTATTTCAACAAGTCTGTCCTACTGTTGTGTTAATTAAACATTGTTCTATTTATAAATGCTCCATTGGTCAGTAGCAGTTCCCCACACAGAGAGCGCGAAGGAGCAGTGGTAACTAAAAGTGATGTGCCAAGAAGACAGGATTTGGCCATGCTGAGAAGCCAAGTGACAACCCAGGCTGAGCAGAGTGCCCTCGTGGACCTGTCATTGTCCCCGTCACCTGCCCCTGCAGCCACGGTGGTCTTCCAACAAGCAACTTTGAAGCAGGGGAGGAAAGGAGGTTTGCTCCCTGCTTCTGCCAGCAGCTTTTTATTTCTGGTTGTCCCTACATCATAATCCCTTTACGGTGATTGCTGCAGCGTGTTGTAGAAGGCACAAATGTGTCTGGGTGCAGAACAAGTGCAGGTAGGTGAATGGAGGATGCAGCCATCAGCGAGTACCCAGGATGGGCAGGCGCAGCCTCCAAAGCAGTGCCTGGCTGTGAGATGCGGGGAGGCTGCGCAGCCCGGGGGAGGCCTACTCCTCCTGTGCCTGCCTCACAATGCCACCAGCCTCCTCTACATGCCTCTCACACAAGCACATCTCTCTTCTGACATATGCATGGACACAAGGAGAGGGAGCTGTGGGGAGCCCCAGGGTGCTTGCTGCTGCGGGATCATCTCCTGGGGCTGCCAAGTTTTGGGGGTGTCTATCCAGAACTGCCGTTTCTGTTTGCTCCTGTTTTGCTCATCAGTAATCCTGCACTGTCCTGACATCCTGCCTAGCAGCACGTGGCATGGCTTCTTGGTAGGGAGCCTCTGTCTCCTTGATGACTACTGTGACTTTCTGCCATAGCATCCCGTGATAACTGCAGGTCCACGATGTCCCCCTTTCTGCACAGGTGGGGGGAGTTGCCAGCACTTTTACCAACTTCTACAGACTCACTGACCTCAGAGGCAGGAGAAGTTTACCACCATCCCCACCAGCAGGAGCCTAAGATGCAGAACCCAAATCTTTGGTGAAGCCAAGGGGAATTTAGAATTCTGGTGGGAAGTATTTGCAACAACATGCTTCTGGAAATCACATCTACGCTTTCTTCTTGATTTTATGACTCCTTCCAGCCCACATTTGTTCTCAATATACTATGTTGATGTGGGATATGAGAGTGCCTGGATGAAGACATATGCATATAGATACTTTGTCTTGAAGCTGGTTCAAGGTGTAACTCTTGAACTGCTGCAGGCCTAGATACAAGAAGCAATGAAGTATAAAAAGGAGGCCAATGTTTTGGAGGAGAAGAAAGCGAAAATTTGACAGCAGAAAGTCTAAAGTGTTGCCATGTTCATCCATGGACATAAATCTGTCTAAAACCTTACTGGGGTGCTCAATTCCAGCTTCAAATCATTGAACATGCAAAATCTGTGAGGACTGTATGAAACATTGGGGAACATCTGAACAGCAGCACCGTCAGAGATGTGAGAGAGAAGCTGAGCCTTTTTTTTTTGGCAGTACCTCAAGTTTGACAGCATATGAAACCTTCCGAGGTCAAGGCTCATCCACAGCTGAGCAAACCAACCTGTTGTGCATTACAGCAGTCTAAAATGCAGTTTGCTATGAAAGTTAAAGCAGGATGAAGCAAAGTGTGTCCAACTGCCTGCTCTTCAGCTTCTTGGGTCAGCAGCTCCAAATGCAGCTTGTGTAGCATGGAGGAATACACACAGACACCATGAAGAGCACCCTTCATCTGGAAGGCTCAGGTGGCTATTAACCAGTGACCCTTTGCTTGTAGACCCACTGTCTGACATTATCCCATATATTGCCTGAAAGCTATTGTTGTCCCATAGCAACACTTGGGACTGTGGGAGATGTGGGATAGACTGCATGTTTTGTGTTGGCTGGTTGTACCATTGTTCACTGGTGCACCCTCAGACATGCAACAGTGAAGACCTCCAGTGCAGTGAGATATTTAATTAGAAGAGAGAGGAAGGGAAGGGAAGGGAAGGGAAGGGAAGGGAAGGGAAGGGAAGGGAAGGGAAGGGAAGGGAAGGGAAGGGAAGGGAAGGGAAGGGAAGGGAAGGGAAGGGAAGGGAAGGGAAGGGAAGGGAAGGGAAGGGAAGGGAAGGGAAGGGAAGGGAAGGGAAGGGAAGGGAAGGGAAGGGAAGGGAAGGGAAGGGAAGGGAAGGGAAGGGAAGGGAAGGGAAGGGAAGGGAAGGGAAGGGAAGGGAAGGGAAGGGAAGGGAAGGGAAGGGAAGGGAAGGGAAGGGAAGGGAAGGGAAGGGAAGGGAAGGGAAGGGAAGAGGAGGACTGAGTTGGAAGGGACCCATAAGGATCATCAAGTTGTTTAAATGTTACTGACACTTAAGCAGGCTGTCTAGCCTCCTGTCTTGCTCAGGGAAACCCTCCATCACACTCCAGTAGGTCTTTGGCAAAGCAGAGTGGGGAAATTCGCCATGCTATCGCCTGTGCTGTGTTTGCCGTGGATATGACGCAGGACTTTGCCCTCCTGCGCTGTCAGTCAGGCACCTTTCAGGAGCACCGCGTTCACTTCTCCAAGTGCACATGTGAATTGTTGTTTACTCAATAACAAACCAAACAAATTCCCTTCCCTATTCAAAGCAAACCGCAATGATAAAAGCGGGCTGATTTCCAGCATTATTAGCACCAATTAATGTCTTCCCTTCACTTGACTGTCTATATTTCACATACAGGTGGCTTTGGTTTTTTTTTTTTTCCATTTAGAAATGTCATCACCACTTAATTAGCAATGTGCTGTTACCTGAAAGTAAAAGCAAGACCACCTTAGGCCATATGGCAGGGTTTTAATCTGCACTGTCACAGTATAATCCTGTTGAGATGACTTCCCTTTTCAGTCAAAACTGCATTTCACACTTTACTAATATGGTGCATTTCCTTTCCTGTTCCAGAGTAGTATAGCCCTGCCAGTGCAGCAAAGTGCAAATTAAAATAGCTCAGGGCTTTGACCAGCAGCAGGAGGGGAGAGCAAGCAAGAGATTGGTGTGGCTGGAGGGGAGGAGGGCCCCATCCTAAAAGTGGAACATGAGCTCTTTCTGTGATCTGCTCTCTGTGATCTGTGAAATTGGACCAGATGAGCTTGGACTTCAGTTCAGAAGACAATCCCCAGCACTACTGCAAAGGCCTGGACTACCCCCCCGGGGCTGACTATAGGGGTCTTTGTGATTTTTACCTTTCCTTCCCCACTTCTACCAAGTGCTTATAAAGACAGAAAGCGAGAAAGCAGCTTATTGCTGCAATGTAGGAGGAGCAGCAGCAAACTTGGGCAACTGGACTGCTGCAGTTGTTTACAGGATCTAAGACAGGATTGAAGCACACAGCCAGATGGATCACATTTTCAAAGCAATTTTGCTCCCCTGCAGTGTGCAGGTAACAAATAGGACAACATGCAGACATTTGCTCCCATGTTTTAGCAGAAATGAAGCTGTTCTGGGAAAAAAAGACGTGACTGTCCCTTTCTGGGGTGGTAGGTGAAGAGTACAAATAGGATTGAATCCTGCTCACAGAGGGGTGAAGGGAAACATGGATAGTCTGACCTCAGAAAAATAAACCAGACTAGACTATTAATAGGCAGTGGATCTTCCAACAGCACTTTGCACACGAGCAGAGTTTGGAGCAGGCACCCCCTCTTTCTTGCCAGCTTTCTCACCTTCCCCCAGTGCTGCATATCCCCAGGCACCTGTGAGGAGCTACTCATGGTCCCTGTTTAGCACTTGTGCATCTCAGGCTAACATAATTGATCCAGGACCAAATCACAGCCAGCAATGAATGTAGATAGCTTTGGTCCAAGATCAATGCCTTGTCACAAAACCAAAGCTGTTCTCCCTTAGTTACCTTTCCCTGTATTTTTAGCCAACCTCTCTCCTTGCACAGTAAGTACCAGGAGGGCAGGCAGAGGGAGAAAAGGAACCTCATGAAACTTCTCCCTGCTCCTACTGGTTGCTTGTGTTTGCCCAGGACAAAAGTTCCAGAGCTAATGAAAGTGCCAGTGCTCAGCAGGGCTCTTCCTTATGTCCTTCTGGAGACACATCTGGCTCCAAAGCCCCAGGAAATACCTGTCTTCTCTGAAGGGGGACAGCAAGCACCATAGTGCCTGGATGCACTGTGCTGCCTCATGGTGAGGGTGCTGCATGGGATGGAGGACTAGGGCTCTTGTTCCGGAGGCCAGAGCTCCTTCCCTGTAGGATGTATAGGAATCACGCACGCAGCTCTCTAACCAAGAGCAGAGTCTGACATCTATCTCTCTTTCATGTTGTCTGAGCTCTTGCTGTGTCCCTTCAGTGGTGTAAACCCTAGAACTCCTCAGATGTTGTTTGGAGATACTGCTTTTCTTCAGTCACTTCTAATTTTACTGTAATTTTATTTTTTCAACCCACTTATGAATAGCACAACACACACAGCAGTATTCTCCCCTGCTCTTCCCTCCCCAGCAAAAGGCTATAGAAGCTGTACATTGATGATCTGGTCCTTATCAGATATTAACATACACGTGCATTCGCAATGGACAAGGTAAAAAGGGAGAAGGGGAAAGGGGTGGGGGTGGGGACGGGATGGTCTGAGATTTTGCTTATAGTAAGAAAAGAAGCAGAGCTCTCTTGTAACTGAGATGCTTGAGAAAAGCCCATGAGTTGTCCAGGAAAGTCAAAGCTGAGATGTTCATTTGCAGACAGTGCAAGAAGGTTTTAAATAGTTTGGTGTCCTTGTCACGAGGTATTTCACTAAGGAAAAGGGTTTCAGCATGTGAGTAGTGCATCTGGATAGTTGAAGTTATATATTTGAAATAAATTTTTAATTTTTAATGTTTATTTCTTAAAAAATCTGATGAGTAAGGTAGCTCTGGTTCAGTACATCAACACAGCTCTTCTGACACAAGAATCTTCAGCCCAGCTGGGGATCAGCCCCACTGGACATCTTTATGACCACAGGCATGGAAAATTAGGAGTGGGACTTTGGAGGGAGCAGAAAGTAAATGGCGATAACAGCTCTGCCGTTAGGTTAATGGGCACCTCGAGTGTGCTTTGCAGAACCGAGCAGGAAAAGGTTGAAGATGTAGAAACCGGCGTTAGTGAGCATGATGGTCCTGACCGAAAATACAATTCAGGAGCATGAAACAGATGGATGAGTATCAGGAGAGAGAACATCCAGCTGCAGGTCCCTTTCCCTTCTTTTTCCAGCTTTCGGATGAACTGCAAAGCTGAGGGGGACTGTCAAGAGCCTGGGCCTGTCCATTTTTCTCTCTACTTCTCTGTCCCTAAACCTCCCCCTCCCTCTCCCCTCCCGCAGCTCGGGAGGGTGGAGGTGCGATTCGCTATGCCAGTTTTTTATTTCCAGCACGCTTGACAGGCTGGGCGAGGAAGGCGTTAATGTTTTCTGACAGGCCCCCTCTAATTGTTGGAGCTTTTCTTCTCTGCCTTTTCTGTGAAATTCTGACTTAGGCGAGCAGCATAACAAAATGCTCTGGCATTGAAATGTGCGCTTGCACTACACTGGGCTCGGAGAAACAGCATTATTCATGAAGATTTTCAGCTGTTTTTGTCTTTTAACTAACCTTTGAGTTTGATCAGAGGCTAGCCGGGCTCCCTTTCTCAAAAGGCGGTCTTGGCAACCCGACAATGGAGCCAAACTGTTTTCCCTGTTAAAGAGATAACTATGCCGTTGAGTTGGTACATGGGGAAATTAATCTTCAGGCGCATACAGATGATAGCTTTACCTCGGTCTGCAATCGCCTGCGCGGGATTATTAATAGGACAGGGGTAAGGAGCAGGAAAAATGCAGTCTGGGGCAGGGAATTTAAAAAAAAAAAATAAAGAAAAAAAACCCCAACCCCAAACCCATCATCCCTTTTGATTGCATAAAGCCTGCGATTGATTCCTCACCACTTGCCTTTTGCAGCAGGAATTAGCCCTGCATTGTGCGGCCTGACACGCTAAAAGCGAGCTCGCTTGGGAGCAAGAAGTTGCTGTGAGCTGGGACGGACTGGGGTGGCGGCCGGGGGCGCGGAGGGGGGCAAAGTGTGTTGCGGGGGGGATGCGTGTGTGTGTGTGTTCTCCCCGCTCCCCTTTCCAGGAGACGGGGCGGGGGGAGACACCGAAGCCCCCCTACACTTCAAGGCGAGCTAATCCCTGAATGCACTGAGTAATACGCGCTGCATTATGGAGCTGCGCGCAGCGGCGAGCCAGGGCGTCCCCCTGGCCCCGGCCGCGCCCGCTCGCCTTGGGCAGGTGCCCGCTCTCCTCGCGTGCTGCCTGCTCACCCCCACCCCCAGCACCCCCTGTCCCCCCCCGCCCCGTCCGCACCACGGCCGGAGACGGGAGACGCGGAGCGCGGGCGCGGAGCGGGGCGAGCGGCAGCTGCGGCGGGCGTACGCCGCCCCCGAGCCCGGCGGGCCCCCGCCGCGCCGCCGCCACCGGGATAAAGGCTGAGGCGTGACACGCGCGGGGGCAGCGCTGCCCGCTGCCTGCCCGGCCCCCGCAGCCCCCCCTTTGTGCCCGCACACAAAAGGCAGGACCTGCGCCGCGGGGAGGGCGGGGGGAGGAAAGAAGGGAAAAGGGGCTGGGGTTGGGGGGGGTGGGTTGTAGAAAAAGAAGAGGGAACAAACAAACAAACAAAATGGAAAACAAATTTTAAAAACAAAAAGGAAAACGAAGGGTGAAAGTTTCTAAAGGGGAGGAAGCGCTCAAGGCTCCCCAAAGGCCCGTGCTTGCGTAGCTGGGTGCGGATCGGCGCCCCGCTGCGAGGGAACGGTGAGAAAGCAGTGCTGGGGCTTCCCGGGGTGCCCGCGCCCCTTTCCGGGTGCATGCCCGAGGGTGCCTCCCCCTCCTCTCTGAGCGCGGAGGAGAAGGGGGCGCGGAAGCTCCGCGGAGCCGGCGCTGGTCCCACGCGCGGCCGAAAGTTTGGGCAGAGGAGGGGCCTGTGGGAAGTGGGCAGCGGTGGGAGCAGGGATGGGGACCGTGAGGAAAGTCCACGCCGCGGGAAGAGTCCCCTTCCGCCGCGGACCTCGCGGGCTGCTGCGCACTTCGCGGAGGGGGGAAGCGCTGCCCACCTCCTCCGCGGCCCAACGCGGCCGCGCTGGGAGTCTCGCCGTCACTGCCCGAGGGTCTCGATTTGGGAGCGGGGGCGGGGGGACACGGCCGGGACACACACACACACACACACACACGGCACGACGACTTCGGGTGAGGCACTTGTTAACGGGACACTTTTCCAGCATTACGACAAATAAATACACAGGTAAATAAATTAATAAACCCGTGGCCCAGCAACCTCCATCTGCACCCCCTCCACACGCACATCCCAGGCCTGAGTAGCTCTAAAACTTCTCCTGCGCCCAAAGAAGTCCCTGATTTATGGAGTTTACTAATGCTAACTGAATACTGTCTGTCAGGCAGCGCTGAAAGGCTCTCCGCGCTAATACAAGAAAAGGCTTTGTGTTGCTAAGCGATTAGAGCAGATGTAATGAGATTTACCCCAATCCTGCTTTGCCCTTTCCCTATCTTCAGTAAAATTGTGTGTGTGTGTTTTCTTTCTTTCTTTCTTTCTTTTCGGGAGGGGGCTTGAGGGGAAAAGGGAGGGAGGAGGTGGCGAATTTCTGAGCCTGCCTTATACATTGTAGCGAACAACAGCGTAACTTTGCCTTTAGTTTAATGAGTCTGGATATTTACTATTCAGAAGTGAGCAAAAAAGAACACCTGTCTACACAAGGAAGAGAAATTTCGCCTTTGTAACAGAATGAAACATTATCCTAATGTTATATTCATAGCTATAAATTACTCGCTACACTTTCTTTGCATACCTTATCTGCGCACTTGCAAAAGTGGGTAAATAAAAAAGGAGATGCTGTAAAGGGAGAGCGGATGGAGCCATATAACGGTTATTATTTTCATAACTAAACATTAGTTCCACGAGCGGTTAAAACAATGGGTGTTTGTGCTGAAGTAATGAGGGATTTCGTGACCCCAGCGTGGCCCGTCCCCGTCCCCACCCCCCCCTCCCCGTCTCCCCCCGATTAAATCACGTATTGATCATTTCAGGGCGCGGGGGGAGGAGGAGAAGGTGCAGAGATGTGGATACTTTTAAAGCAAGGCAGAAAGGGCTACACATTGATATGCGCGCATATATATGTCCATGTATGCGTGTGCGCGTGTGCGTATATAAATATATATATATATATACACACACGTATAGTTCCACAAACATACACACAGAGAGAAAATTCCGGGGTACTCCACCAAAGTTTTTCCCTCCTCTTTTTTAAAAACAGCGCATCCCTCGCAACTCGACGGCACGTTTGTAGCGGAGCGGGCTAGATCTTTTTAACTCCGTACGACACACACTGGCTCTCCCCGGTCTTTGTTGGGTTTTTCTTTTTTTTTGTTTTTCTTTTTTTTTTTTTTTTTTTTTGTAAGATGCATTTTGCGCTTTGCTTTCCGCTTGGCTTGGTGCACGCAAACTGAATTTGCAAGTAATGCGGGAGCCAGGCGAAAAGGAGAAAGCGGATTCTGGTCACGTCCTTGCTAACTGACAACAAGCAGGCTAGCCAAAAAAAAAAAAAAAAAAAAGCGGGGAAGGAGGGGGGAAGAGTCCAATTTCTTTTTTGAGTCTTGGTAATTGGGTACTTTTGCAGGCAGATCACGCTATTTGGATTTGGGTAGAATAACAAGCTTAGAAAGACCAGTGTCTTTAAGCTGCCACCCATTTCTACTACTATACTTATTTATTTATTTAATTTCATCCCCCCCCCCGCCCTGGCTTCCTCTGGCTTCCCGTCTTCTCCCGAGTGTTTTATTTATCCAGCCACTATCTTCGCAGAGCCAACACAGTTAGCCCGTTTTTTCGGTGGCGGCGGTTCTGCCTTCCCCCCTTGTAGATATTTTTTTCCTACCCCGTTGGGTCAGAGCCGCGGAGGACGGGGTCACACTGCCGAAATGCGGGATGGAGCGCCCTCTTTTTTAGGACTCGGGCTTTGGGGGGCGGGAGGCCGGGGGCGGGAATTCTTTAATGTGCAGTGATTTCAGGAAGGACAATGCAATCATTAATCATCCCCTCGCCTTTTGATTTGGATACACATTTGCAACACAGAAGGGCAAGAAAACAATGGTGATACCGCCAGATGTTTGCATATTTATATAGAGATAGATAAAGATATATATGTTACATCCATCAGATACAAACACTCCATATGCAACTTAGCTCCGGCATAACATCATTTAACAGTTTGTCCTTACATTCATCGTTGTCAATGGCAGAAAGAAAAAAAAATCGCATGCGGTAGGCAGCCGATAATTTTAATTTTAAAAAGTTTTATTACGAAACTAGTTTGTATAAAACAGGGTTACACAGGACCTTTGTAAGTTTATAATAAAACAGTAAGAAAAGGCAGTGGCATGAGGGGGGTGTGTATTTGTTTGCTTGTGTATTTTTTTTCCTCAAAAGGCAGCATATAAAAACAAATGGCTACCATTTTGCGTTTGGACAATAGCTGCATAAACTTTGTTCACTTTGAACATTGTTTAATAACATTATTAATACATTAACAAAGTTTCTATAAAGTAAGACACGTTGGTGCTAAAGTACATCTGGAGGAAATCCAAGTCCTTTACAAAACCACATACAAAAATGGCAGTTGTAAGGTAACGTCGACTACAAGTCTAAACATGAAGAGGTAATAAGCATTACATATTAAAAAAGTATCAAGATATACACATTTTAAACCATTTGTACAAAACCTCTATAAATCTCTCTCTCTCTTATGTACAAAAATAGCTTAATATATCCCCAAACGGGTTAGGATAGATACAAATAGATTTTCTTATAATAAAAAATTAACAAAAAAAAAAAAACCAAAAAAGATTGGAAGCATTCTATGATGGAAACGAGAGGAAAAGCTCGGAGCAAGGGCATGGAGAGGCACGGGGAGAAGCGGAGACGGCGGTCCAGGGGCTTCTTTGAGTACAGCATAACTTAATTTCAACACCTCCACAAACGTCGGGGAACTAACTTTGTCCATGGAGTGATGAACGCCGGTCTCCGAAGGGCCGCGGCGGCGGCGGGGCCGGGATGCGGAGAAGGAGTGTGTGTTTGGGGCGGTTGCCTTTCTGTTGGGGAGGAGAAAGAGCTCCTCCGCCCGGCCGGGGCCGCCGCGGCTCCCCCGCGAGACATCCGCTCCGCCGGGGCGCAGTCCGGGGCGGTGCGACGGAGTGCAAAGGCCGACCGGGCTCCGGGGCTGGGGGCGGCCGCCTCGACCGCCCCCGCGGCGCGCAGCGCTGTGCCCGCCCGCCGAGAGACGTGCCCGCACCGCCCTCCGACGGCGGGGGAGAGGGAAACGCAACAGGTTCTTTTTCTGGGTGGATTTTTGTCTGTCTTTCTGTGTGATATATATATATATATATATTTCCCTTTTGCAACTGTCCTGTAACAATAAAAGAGAGAGGAGATCAGAGCCGCGCCGGGACCACCGCACCGCAGCGAGTAAGTACCGCGGGACGCGCGGCGTCCGTCTGCGGGGGCACCCCAGCTGCGCCCCCTCCCCAGCGGCTGCACCCCCCGCCGCCCCGCGTTCCCCCTCCCCGGCCTCCCTCCGCCCCGCGGCGCCCCGGCCCTCCGCGGGCGCGCACCCACCTGCCGCGGTGTCCGCCGGAGCTCAGAACCAGCTGGTGAAGTCGAGCAGCTCCTGCTCCTCGGGGCTGAGCGGGTCGTAGGAGCCCTCGTCAGAGGAGTAGGAGGAGACGGGGGAGCCCGCCATGGAGTTCATGTCGTGGGAGTAGCTGGGCGAGATGGTGGGCGAGAGGACGCCGGCCTGGAAGGCGGCGCTGACGGCGTCGTGCTCGTCGAGCAGCTGCTGCAGGGCGCGGATGTACTCGACGGCGGAGCGCAGCGTCTCCACTTTGCTCATCTTCTTGTTGGCGGCGCCGTTGGGGACGTGCTCCCGCAGGGTGGCGAAGCCCAGGTTCACCAGCTTCACCCGGTTGCGCTCCCGCTCGTTGCGCCGCGCCACGGCCGCCGGCTGCTGCTGCGGCAGGCTGTACCCGAAGCCGCTGAAGTTGAGCCGCCGCTTGCAGCGCATCAGCTCCGGCGAGGCCGAGCGCTGCCGCTTGGCGGCCCGCGGCGCGGAGGGCTTGCCGCCCGGCGAGGGCTGCCCGCCCGCCGGGCTCAGCTGTGGCGGCGGCGCCCCCGGCGGCGGCCCCGGCGGGGCGGCGGCGGCGGCCACCGCCGCGGCGAAGAAGCACGCCGGCTGGAGGAAGGGCGGCTGTCCGGCGCCGCTGGCCATCCTGGCGGGGCTGCCGCTGGCCATGGGCGCAGGGGCGTCCTGCGAGGTGGGGGCGCCCGAGCGGCGGCCGGTCCCCGGTCCCCCCCCACCAACCAAGGAAAAAAATTTAAAAAGTGGGGGAAAAAAACCCGAAACCCAATTTGAGGCGTTGGATTAAAAAAGAAAAATTAAATATGAGACGGGCGACGGAGGGCAAGGGGAAAGGGGAAGCGGCGACCAAAAGGAGCGGGCGGCGGAGCCGGGCGGGCGGGCGGCCGGGGATGGCGGGCGGCTCTGCCCGCCCCCCTCCCTCTCGCCCTCCGTGCGGCGGCCGCGGGGAGGCTCGTGGCGCTCGCGTGTGCGCAGGCTGCTTTGCAAAGCCCCTTTTGCAAAAAAGTGGCTGGGGATTGTGTCTCTTATAAGGGGCGGACGGGGCTCGCCCCCCCCTCCTCTCCTACACACACACACACACGCTACGCCCGCGCCCCCCCGCGCTCACACACACACACACACACACACACTGCACCTTGCGCCTTCCACGCTCCCCGGCTTTGCCGGCCGCGGACCGCGGAGCGCCGCCGCCTTTGCAGCGCGGGGGGGTGGGGGGCGCGCACACACACACACACACACACACACACACATACGCACCCCCCACCCCCTCCGCGGTCCCCGGCGCACACGCGCTGGCCGCCGCACGGCCCCGCCTCCCCCCGCCCCCCTCCGCCGCCCCCCGGTGCCCGCTCCCCCGCCCCCGCCCCGCCGCCCCCACCCCTCGCGGGTTTGTTGTTGCAAGTGCGTGCGCCCGGCGCGTGCCGCGCTCCCGGCCCTGAGCAAACACCCGCGCCGGGGCGCCGCGCGGGGCGGCGGCGGCGGCGGGCGCGGCCCGGCGGGGCGGGAGGAGGCGCGCGTGGGCCGCCGCGGGGAGGGGGGCGAAAGGGGGACTGTGGGGGAGCAGAGTCGCGGGTACGGGGGGGACACACACGCACAGGCGAGAGGGAAAGGGGGGAGCCCTGCCCGGGGAGGGAGTGCCCGAGTGCCGTTTGTTGCCGTGTCCTCCCGCTCCCCGACGAAGTGGGGTGCCCGCCGAGGCGCTGCTGCGACGGGATGGGGGCTTAGGGTGGGGGTGGCTCCCGCGGGGAGCCAGGGTACGGGCAGGTGCGGACAGCCCCTGGAGGCGCGGGGCACCCTCTGCTCCGGCTGCTGCCGGGACGTTGCAGCGGGCTGGGGGCGTCCTTAGCGGCACCTGCCAGGGTTTGGAGGGGAGGACCGCCGTGCCTACAGGGCTAGCACGGAGGCGTCCCGTGGCGTGGGCAGGCAGGCCGGTGCATGCCCGCCGGTGAAGCGTCCTTGCCAGCGCCGGGACGCCGCGTGTGCGCAGGTAGCCGAGAAGGGAAACTTCTCCGTGTGCGGGACCGCGAAAGGGCGGGTTGGTCCTTCTCCCTTTGGAAGCACCGGGATGCCCGGTGCCGCTTCTGCGCTCAGTGAGTGCTGCGAGCGATGAGCTTCGGGAGTGTCCGCGACCCGCCGCCCGGGCCCGAGCCGCGTGTGCTCGGCGCTACTCGCGCTCCGCGGGCGGCCTGACGGCTCTATTAGCTCGCGACGACGGCGGGTGAAGCCGTGCGGGTGTCAGGAGGAGCGCTGCTCGGAGCCTGCCTGGAGAGAAGGGACCACCCCACCGTAGGTGCATCCAGAGTGGCCGGTACCTGTAGAGTCTGAGTGCCGCGGTACTGCCGGTTTGTCTTGGAGGACGGGTAAAGTTTGTGTGAGCTAAGCAGAGCATGCAGAGGGAGAGTCAGCTCTCCCTTTGCTGCCAGAGCTCGTGTCCCAGGTCACGCTGTCCGCTTGCTGGTCTCGGGGAACTCTCCGAGCCCCTGTTGCCTTCCACGGCACCCCACAAAGTGCCTTTCCAAACAGTGATGGCATTTGCCTGTACTTGGGGAGTCAGGGTGAATCTGGCCTGCGCAGGAGAAGTTACTCCTGCTGCCAGGTGAAGTCTCACTTGTGGCTTGTGGAAAAGCAGCGCTGAGGTGCTGAGGGCTTAGTGGTCACACTGACCCTTGGCACGGTGCGTATGTGGGCAACCTGAGAGACATGGCCAGGCTCAGCACCAGGGAATGCTGGTAGACCTGCTGTTGGCACTAGCAGCAGTGAGGACCGTCCTTCCCTACCCTCATGCCTTTCACGTATCCACGTATCCGTGCAAGCTTTAACACGTTCTGCCTTCAACTCTGTCCATCTCTGTGACTCTCTGCCCTGAAAACTCAGAGCTGTGTTTCTCTAGCACCCAAAAAAAGCAAAGCAATGGTATGACAGTCGGTGAGATTATGGCTCTAAGAAGGCCCTGACACAGACTTCATCAAGGCTTTCATCCCTGATGCTCACACCAGCCCTGAAGCAGGGAAGGAGGGGACCTGCGTAGTCCCTCTTCAGGTTTCAGGGGAAATGAGTGTAAAAAATAAGCCCTGCTCTGCTGGTGGCCTCAACTGCAGCAGCCTCAAGCTGTAGGCATTTCTTCTCCGATCCCTGACCCTGGCCAGACACATGAGTTTAAACAGTGATAAGCAGCAGCGTCGCATGGCAGAAATGTAGTGTGCACCTGTTAAATAGTCTTTTAGCATTTTTTAACATGGCAGCTTTTAATACACCTGTATGTTGAAAAAGGTGAAGTACCTCTGTCTGGCCTGACCTCTATCCAATCTATTTCAGGACCCTCTACACCAGTCATTGGGTTTCTTTCTGATTTTTAGCCTACTGTCTCACTGCATGTGAAACGTATTCAATGATTTTATTCTCTCTCGGGCAGGACAGGCAGACCTGAGCAGGACTTTTAAAAAATCATATAGGGAGCCTTCCCTTTTCAGTTCCAAGTCTTCTGGATAGTTTGTTTGATGTTGCTTGTCTGACATCAGAATTCTCTGCACTGGAAATAGTTGTTGCATCATCAGCTCTGTGTTGTGACATCACCGGAGGGAGAGAACAGTAATGAACGAGCCCTGCGATTTGCATCCCAGTGCTTTGGGGAGCAGCAAGAGAAATATCAAAGTAATTGCAGCTCTGTAAACTATATACGTATGTACAGAGTAATCCTCCTGCCGCAGCCCACTACCAGAACTGGCCTGGAAACACCATGTAGGGAAATTCCTGCCCTTTTGCCCCAAAATGGCAGAATAAGAGTGGCGTTTCTGGGTCCCTCCTTCTCTAGTCTCAAAGGGCTCTTAGGCAAAAGACTAGAGTCTCAGAGGTCACCAAGTGTAACTTGCATGTAATTTTCTTCCCTGGTGTGGCTCTGTCCCTGCTCAGCTCCCCTGAGCCCAGGATGAGGAGGGAGAGCAGAGCCTTTTCCTCCCTTTGCCCAGGACAACCCTTGCCATCCACTGCTACTGGGGACCAAACTCACCCCTCACATTGTCCAAGGTAATGCCAATCTTGCCAGCTCCCCTCTGCTCCCTGTGCAGAGTTAAGGGGTCTGGGGCTGCCAGATTTATAGATAATAAATATTGTTTCAAGGTCCCCTGCCTCCACCCTCTTGTATGCACAGTCCTGCACCTGCACTTGGAAATTCTTAATTCTAACATAATGATAAATAGCCCTTGCCCTTTTCATTGGGCTTTTTTTTCTCTTGTCTTTTTTTAAATCCCCCCCCCTTTTTTTTCTTTTTTTCCCCTTTTTTTCTTTATTTCTTCTTCTTTTTTTTTAATCTTGAACTGTCATTATTTTATAGTGGCTTTTTGTGTGCGTAAATTGTAGCCACACTCATGAGCTCTTTTGAAGTCCTTGCTTTTTTTTTTTTTTAAACTTTGGTATGCCTCTTTTTTTTTTCCTTTTTTTTCTTCCACCCCTTTTCTTTTTTAAAGGCCATTTACGTTATGATTAAATGCTGTCTTGGAAAAGCAGAACGAAAGTCGTTAATCTATATAGATCTTCAAAGAATCGATACATTCGGGACTTCTGTAGGATTTGTTACACTCCATTTTGTTACAGTAGGCAGCTCGTCTGGATTTGGGCACATGTGTTTCCCTCCCTCCCTCGCCCTCCCCCTCCCCTTTCCAGCTTCCCCCCCAAGAGTGAAAATAAAGTAAAAGGTCTTTCATGGTAAACAAAACCAGCTTATTCTCCACATAGAACACATGAATAGCTGGAAAAAAAACTTACAATAAATGGTGCATTTTTTTCTCTGCTGGGTATAGCATTCAAGATCAGTCCAGTATTCAAGAAGCAGTCCATTTTTTGCTCAGCAAGAGAGTTTAGAAAAGAAGCGTGGGGTCTATTCAAGGATCTTTTCCCCCTTCACAATTGCTGGGCTTTATGAAACCTATCTTCCATGCCTTGTCAGAGTATTTCTGGGGACCAATTAGTGCTTTGTTGCAAGGCTTCTTTGCTGAATCTTTGAGCAGCAAGAAAAAGCTCTCTTGAGTCTCCCCTTATTTTGACTATTTCAGTCATTACTCAGTGTAATAATTAATATGACAACTGGACGCTGAAGTTTGTATAGAAACACCTCGGCTGCAGGAGCGAGCGTGCAGTGGGTGGTAACAAGCTACAGATCAGACCGAGAAGCCACACACACAAGGAAGGGGGAAAAAAATAAAAAGGGAGAATAATGAATGAAAAGAAAGACAGAAAGAATAAAGATAAATAAATAGTTGGCGCAACCTGAAGAAACATAATGCAGACTTGGTAGGGGAAATAAAAAGAAAAAAGAAAGAAAGAAAAAAAAAAAAAAGAGGCAATTAGGAGGGAGGGGAGGGCGACCCCGGAGAGGTAAACTTGTTTTGAAACAGTTTCTGTGTGAATATAATTTTCAAAACTTTGGTACTTTCAGAAGGCAGGAAAGCGTTTCCCTCCCCCGCCCCCTAGGCCACTAGTTCCTTCGGATAAGTAATTTTCAAGGAGCATCTGCCTACACTTTCCCATACTTGATGAACTTTAACGTCTCTTTCTAACTGTCCCTTCACAGAAAGGAGGACTTGGAGCATTAAACCGTGTTGTGCGTGGCTGTGGCTCGCAGGGCGGGCAGAGGGTACTGCTCGGGACAGCGAGTCGTGAGTTTCTTAGCGTCGTATCGTCTACAGGGAGAATAAAGTCTCTGATCCAAATGAAGTATTAAAAATGACGTTTGACCAGGAACACTGCCGAATTCTTCTCGAAGGGCGCCTTGGGATGAACACTCATCACTTTGCAGACATTTCTTGGGCTGCCAATTAGGGCATAATAAATAATTAGAGGTTTTAAGCATATTAGATACAGCTCATGCTAATGAGCTACATCAGGTCTTGTGCTAACCTGAAGTGACAGTTTGCATATAGGGCTGTAAAAAAAAGCAGCCGCGGCAGTCGCCCCGCCCCGCTCCCCGCTGCCCCCGGTCCCAGCCCCGGGCCGCTCGCCCCTCCGCCTCTCCCGCGGGTCGCACCGGGAGGTGCCGCCCGCCGGCGCCGGGGTGCGCGGTGTCCTCGGCCCTCCGCGCCCGCGGAGCGGGGCCCTTCGCCCGCCGGCCCCGCCGGGTGGTCCCATTGTGCGGCCACGCGTCCCGCGTCTATCACAGCCCCGGGGAATAAATCATAGCTGGCTGTCCCGTCCCCTCCCTTCCTCCCAGCACTTAATTTTGAGAGCTGAATTTTGGAGGCTGGGGGTGTTCTTCCCGGCGTCTCCGCGCTGGCAGTCCCCAGGAAAGGAGGGGGGGGTGTGTGTGTGGGGGGTGTTTGGGTGATGCCTGCCGTAGTCTGGGAGGCGGACATCCCTTCCCCCCTCACACCTCCCCCCCGCCCCGTTCCCGGGGCTAGGCGGCTGGGAGAACTGGATGTCCGTCCCCGCCTCCCCTCCCTCCATCACCCCCACCCGCTCCAGGCTTTGGCGGCCGCTGCCGTGAGGACACAGTGCCACCTCCCGGCCACACCGCGCTCCGGAGGGAGCAGCGCGGGGGAAGCTCGTTAGGGACCGGATGGGGTGCTGCCAAAATACATGTAGCAGAGGGCTCTGCAGGTGTAGGGGAGCCCGGCTCTGCAAGGATGGGGGATGTGGCTGGGCGGCTTTGCAACTACAGTTCAGGCTGGCTTGCGAGGAAATGCAGCCTGGCTGGCGCGTAATGGAGGCTTGCAGTACTGGAGACATCTAGTACATGCATACACAACATTGGTAAGAGGGGAACTCTCCCCCCCCCCCCCAGCTCCCTGACATCACACACACACCCCGAGATACTGAATTTGAATTCTCATTTGGGAATTTTTCAGGAGCTTCTGGTTTCTACTAGAAAAGGCCTCTCCGTTGCTCACTTCTCCCTCAAATGGACTGGGACACCCTGAAGCAGCAGGACAGGCAGGGAGCTGCAGGCCATGGATAGTCTCAGTGTCTGTGCACAGGAAAGAACATCCCTGCCCAAAGTAGAAAACACACAGCTCCGGGGAAGACGTCACTCAGCAAATACTGGCTAAAGGCTGAGGCGGGCAAAAGCAATCTGAAATGCAGCCAAAGTCTGTGGCCCTTTGAACTTGCATCATGCTGGCCAGGGGAATGAGCCAACTTTCAGTGCAAGGAGTCCTCTTAGCTGTGACTGAGCCACACAGCCAGGAATGGATGTGTGTGTTGTGTGTGTGAGCTGTGTGTGTGTGTGAGCTCTGTGTGTGCGTGTGCACCCCTAGGTGTATGTTTCAGAGAGTGAAAAGGTGTTTTTAGATAGAGGCGATGTGGGGCATCAGTCCATATCTGCATATGGTAGGAGGCAGAGGAATTGTGTGGTGCTGCAGCAAGAGCCCAGAGCTGGACTAGTAGATCCACCACTCAGGTGCTCAGCCAGGGGCTGGGGAACCAGGCACATGGAGCATCTTGAAACCCAAGTAGCAATGCCACGGCAGGGGGGTGAACCCATGCTTGGCATGCTAGACTAAGACTTCAAAGACGACTTACCTGTCATGTCACCAAAAGCTCATGCAATTTGCATTCTGAAATTTTCCAAGGTACCCAGTACTGATGCAATTGTGTGTTCATACGGTGATGACACTGGACAGAGACACACACAACTTTGCTCCAGACAAGAGAATCTGGGAATTCCTCCTGGAAAGGAGGAACTTTGCTCCCCCCACCCTGTGCCTTTTGCTACCAGGCAACCTCTGACAGTCCGGGCTGATTAAACAGTGAACTGGTGGCAATACACTGGTGATAGTGTTATGATTATGTAGCAATAACAGTTAAGAGATAAGCTTGCAAGATAAATAGAAAACACAGGGGAAAGGAGGAGTCAAAAGAGATAATTAGGAGGATTTAGCATGAGCAGTATTTTGCATGCCAAATATTTAATTTTGCCTTGCCATTGCTGTCAATGTAGGGTGAACGGAGAGTGTAATGAGTAAGAACAGGAGAGGGAGGGATGGACAAAAGCAAAAAAACCCCCAAATAAATGCTTGAAAAAGTTGCAGAGGAGAAAAGGGATAGATCAATGATTAGTGAAAAGAGGAGGGGAAAAACAAGAGGAAAGCACAAACAACAGAAAAAGCAGTTTATGACTTTGGATGCCACAGCTGTAGGACATGCGTTCAAGTTTTTTTAAATGTATTTGATAGATATACCAGGTAGCAAGGCATTGATTGTGTAAACTAAACAAACCTACTTGCTGGAGACCGTCTTGTCTTGCACAGGGACTGCTGTAATCAGGGCCATCACCATCATCTCTTTTGTTTGATTTTTTTTTTTTTTTCAAGGTGGATTTCAGCGTCCCTGTCATGGATAGGATGGTGCCTGGTGCTGCACAAACACAGAACACAAAATGCTGTCTCCTGTAGTGATCTTGTTGGCAGAGCAGTTACAAAATAATAGTTTTTATACTGCTGGCAATTACCAAGGTTAACCTCCCTTCCCCCTACTGTCCCATCTGCCCTTGCCCCAACCTGCTGGCCCAGCAGTGTTATGTGTATATTGCATGCCCATGTGTAAGCCCATACCACAGGCTTCCTGGTCACTTCAGAAATTAATTTGCTACTCCTACGTGTAATTGTAGGAAGCACAAACAAGCAGTTCTTCTGAAAAAGGTATGTATTGGCATCCAAAGCACTGAGTTACTTCAGATGCACATTATGCAGGCAATAATTTTGATGGGCTGGATTCTCACTCCATGGTCATAGGTCCACATGGATTTGGACTGAGATCCCTGTGTTTTCCTACTGTGAGGCTGATCAGATCTAGCACCTATTGGATTTTGTAAGTACAGCTAATTCACAGCAAGTTTCTATTAGTATTTGCCAAACTGAGTTGGCGCTGGTGCTCACTGTTTCCCTCAAGGCTAAAAAAACCAGTAAAGAGATGACTCCTCTATTCCACATAATTTATCTTTATCATTAAAATATAGCAAGATTGCCTGCCCTGACACAGCTTGTCTTCGTACAGACTTCATCCTTCCATATAACAAGACATCCTTCCATATAACGTGATCCCTTCCAACTCCTTACATTCTGTGATTCTGTGATCAGTTATTCATCTGCCCTCAGGTATTGGGCTACAGAATTATCCCAACCCCTTTGGTGACTCTTCCTAAACCGAGTCTATCTTCTTTTATGCCAATCCTTTACCAGCCTTTTCTGAAATTACTCACACACCTCACCCTATTCCCACTGTAATGCTCCACAGCTGCAAGAACACATAAATCTTCTGGAGTTCTTCCGCATTCCCCTGCCCTCTAGTTCTGACCTACTGTTCCCTGCTCCTTTTCTTCCTCACCTGCTTCCCCTCCTCCGTGTCCAGAGTCATCTCACAGTGTGAAGTTCACACATCTGACTTAAGTTTCACTCTTGCTTTGTATCAGATATCTCTCTCCAATGCCTAGTGCTTGTAGCGATGTCTCCTGCTATCTGACTTCTTGGATGCAGTCCAAAATGTCCCACTAAAGGACAAATTGCCCTGTGGCTGTGCTGCACCACAGCCTTCCCTGGCGTCATGACTGTCATCCAAAGAGCAGATCCTGAAGAACATCTGATCTCTGGTCACGTGGAGTGGGGCCTGACGGGAAACCCCCCCTGAGGCTGAACATGCCTGCAGCGGTGGCAATAGATGGGGAGGGGAGGCTGAACTGAAGATGAGGGTTTGACACACGAAAATGAAAACAGCAACTGGTGTTGATCAGGAGGAGGAAAGTTGTTAATTGAAAGCACGCTGCTCTCCACATCGGTCACAGATAGAAACAACACGCTGGAGAACTTCTGTGTGCTGGGGTGGGACTCACAGGGGCTGGCTGGTGTAGAGTGGCTTGTCCATGTGTCAGTGGTGAGTGGGTGGGGGGGGGCGTGTAGGGAGAACGCCCCCTTGGCACAGTGTCCAGGGGAGGGAGTTGGAGAAGCAGGGGGGGGGAAGGGGATGGCTTTGCCTCCCTTGCTCCACTTTAAATACCTTTGCACAGAGCTCTGGCCACTGTAGTAAGGTCAGAAGGCTTCACCTGCAGCAGCGAAGGGGCCTCCCTGCGTGGGCATCACTGCCTCTGCAACATGGACGCACAGCACTGCAAAATGAACGGTGATGCTTTCCAGGTAAGCGATGGGGTCTGTGTGCTGGGTCTTTGCAGAGGGGCTGTGGCTGCCTCCCTCTGTCCCTTCCATGCTTGCAAATCTTGTTCCCTACTCTTTGAAATGCACTGTGACCTGAGATGGGGGGAAACAAGGTGCCTGTCTTGATGCTTTGCAGTGCCTGGTCTCCACCGTTCTCCCTTTCGGCAGTTGGTGTTCTTGTCTGTTGTAATTGTGCTTGCAGAGGTGCAGTGAGAAGGGAAATGAACAACACAACAGTATCCTTGCATATATGGCAAATGGAAGAAGCAGGAAAGAACAGAAGCTTAAACACAGGTCTTAAACCTGTGTGATGAAAGCAAGCGGCTGTCTTCTGTTAAAGGAAAGCAGCTGAAGTGACATGCTTTCCTGATAGAGCTATTTGTTAAATTTTGGGACTCTTACATCACTTTTCTTTTTTTGTTTACTGACTTACTTTAAACCCTTTGCTTTTGAAAATACAGGAAAGTCCTGAAGTCCATGCCTTTTGATTACAGACACTATAGCTTCTGCAAGGGCAAGTGATGTAACTTGAGGCCAGCGTGGTTAATTATTAGGACCAAATTCTGCATGTATGTGTCCTATGCAATGCTGCTGAAGCCAGAGGCAAGCTGCAGAATATATGCAAAACAGGGCTTCAGTTTCTACAAGCCTTTTTAAGAGTGGGGTAGCCAGGAAAGTGTTGATTCCTACTCTCTATGTGCTGAGGCTGAGCTCACACAATGATTCTCTAGGATCTCACTTCACTACTTTTCCAAGCTGTACATTTTTAGTTTTGCTTTCTCTTAAAGTAAATGCAGATTTGCACTGTGCTCAGGTAAACCCACCCTTGCATCTACATGTATCCTATCTTTGAGCTTGTACTAAGTCCAGGAATGGATTTTCATTTTCACCAACTGTTTCTTGCTTAATTTCCAGGGGAAAAAAAAAGGTGCTGGAAGAAAATTAGAGCTTAATTTATCCCACACTATGTTTATAAATCACATATATACATCATATAGGCAGTATTTCAGTGACAGTTAAATGATTTATTCAACTCTTAATCATAATCACAGTTGTAATAGAACAGTAGAACTATCCCAAAGCTGCAATTCCTCTCAATATATGAAATTGAAAGCCAAGAAATTAAAATCTGAATTGAGAATGCATAAACTGTGATCAGCAGTTGAAACGGTGCATAGGTACTACAAAAAGCAAGTGTGTATGTTGAGGTATATTGCCTCCAGTGTATATGTTGATGTACATTGTCTCCATTGCATATTGACCTATATCACTTTCATATATATTGATAAGAACTAGGTACCAGGAAAACAGAACCAGGAACCTCCTGCAAGGAAAGCTGTCATCTTTGTGCTTATGACCTAAGTTTCATTCAAAGAACTTCTGGTGAAATGAGTAGATATACACAGTATGTTAGTTAAATAGTTAGGCAGTAAGTTAAGCAAGTATGACCCTGTTTGGATGATTAGTGCCTACTCCTTACTGCAACCAGTCCAACTTTTGAGCACCCACATAAAGCAATTTACAAGGATGGGAAAGTGAGTGAGGACAGCTTGAGGGTGGCTGATCTCAACACATCAAGGCTAATGGCCACTGTCAATCTATCTATCCGGGTTGGAAAGAAGGTTTTTAAGGCATTGCTTGGTAACCTTATGGTATAAAGTGATCAATTGACATCAACATTATCTTGCAGATCTTAAACCTTGCATTGTATCCTCTGCAGTTGTCCAAAATGAAAATTATTCCTTTGTTATGCAGATTCAAATCAATCTGCCATAGAGTTGGTCCACAGAGCATGCCTTGGCAGGAGGATTTTAAATACATAAGTGCATGGCTTTTAAAACAGTTCCAGTGCAGACCATGAAAGACAAATTCTCAGTACGTCAGGCAGACACTGGTGTATTACAGTTCTGTCCTTAAGATCAATTTTGGTTGTGGTGGGGGAAACAGAATGGCAAAGCCATGCAAGGATGACATTTCAGATGATGGTTTTGGTTACACTAGTAATTAAAAAATTTCCAGAGTACTGACATTTGGTTTGCCTTTAGACAAGGTCTTGTCATTGTTTCCCCTCACAGTTGCTTCAAGTTTAAATAGGTTTCATTAGCCAGCAGCCACACCACTCCTGACTGTTTTCCTCTTGGTCCCCTCCCCACCAGTTAAGTGCTGGACCATCTCCCTGGCTGGCTGAGGAGCCAGGAAACACAGAGATGCTGTGGGAAGTGTCACAGTTGTGCAGATGACAGTCTTCCTTCCAAAGCATAAAACTAGCATTTGTATTACAGTTCCCACTAGAGGTTCCCCATAAAGATGGAAAATATTTGGATAATCTCTGCAACCACTGGAAATAAAGCCAGGTAGAAAAATCCGTTGGCAAACTCTGGGTATGAATTCTCAAGTTAGCGTCAGTCTCAGACATAGCCTGAAGAATCAGCAATTCTTTACTTTACAAAAGAAGGCAGTTCCTTACAACACTGCCTCAGAAAATGTAGTCCCACCAGGAACTTCATGGCTTCAGGGCAGCCATATCGATTATTAATTTGTTTGCTACAAAGACAGTCTTTATTAAGGACAATATGTAGGAACTGAGACTATGCTCTGATTAATATGTTAAATTAAGCAATACTATAATGACTACAAACTCTGCCTGAAAATGCAGATCTTCATAAAGAAAAATTGAATGGATATCTTGAGTCAAGTTTTGACCCGTGACCTGTTACATCAGAACCCATCTGTGTTGCAGATGTCTTGTGTGATCTTCCAAATACCAACCAGGGGCCATTTGCCCGAAGTCAGTAGATGTTAAAAAACCCCAACACATAAGGCATTAATGTGACTTCCTAAAGTTTGCGATGGTTGTGCATAAAATTTGCTCTGACATCAGAAAACTTAAGCGATTCTGGAAATCTCAGCAGGTACTTACCTGCCATGTCAGGTACCCAGATAATTTTGAAAATCTGGCTTCACTCCACTTTCCTGTTTCTGAAGTGGTGAAATAGATCTTCCCTATTTAACAGGGTTTTTGTGAAAAGAACCACATGTACTGAGACATACTAAGACATTCTGGTAATGAGAACCCTGAAAATAATTAAAATAAACATTCTCCTTTCTAGGGAACACTAGAAATTGCCTTTTGGAATTTGCAGAGTGGAAAATCAATAAGAGAGAGGGAACAAACATAAATGAAAACACATCTTGCCCTGACTGAGTCTTTACTCACTGTGGGATTTAGGGAAGATAAATGTTTGACCCAACATTTCCCCAGGTCTTTTTGTTTGGTTGGTTGTTTTTTGTTGCTGCTGTGTTTTTTTTAAACCACCTTCCATATCCCTCTTGTGAATACCACCTCTCCTGGAAGGTACAAGCAGAATTGAGGGAAACAGAATTGCGCTCTGTTTCTCTCAGTTCATCTACATTGCTCATCTACATCACTCTGCTTAATCCTGAGTGTTAATGAAAAGAAGGCCTAAGGGAAGGTCTTTGCACTGTAGCTGAAACCAAAGCACAGTAATGCTTCCAGTCATCCCTGAGCTTGATACACTGGAGAAGTGAAGCAAGGCAGAGATTATATTAGATTATTTTCATGTCCTTTTTGACTTCCTCACTTGTATGTGGACCCCAGTTTGAGAGAAGGGATTTGTGTCTCTACCATCATAAATCAGAGCATCCCTGGAGTTGCTCTACTTCTGACAGCAGCAGTTGCCTTGATTCCCATTTAAAGCAACTTTCTGCCCTCTTTACATAGCTGATGCTGTGCAAAAGGGAAATGGAGCGAAGAAAATGAAGAAGAGAAGTCTCCTGGGGGACTATGTAGCGGCCTTCCAAAGGTGCCTATAAGAAAGCTGGGGAAGAACTGATCACAAGGGCATGTAACAATAGGACAAGGGGTAACGGTTGTAAACTCAAAAAAGGGAGATTTACATTGGATATTATGAAAAAATTCTTCAATATGAGGGTGGTAGATCACTGACACAAGTTGCCCAGAGACATAGTGGAGGCCCCATACCTGGAGGTATTCATGGTCAAGCATGATGGGGCTCTGAGCAACCTGATCTAGTGAAGATGTCCCTGCTTACTGCAGAGGGTTGGACTAGATGACCTTTAATGTCACTTCCAAACTTACACATTCCATGATCCTATGATTGTAAGTCCTAGGGTGTATGTAAATCTTTTTTTTGTTTGTTTGTTTTCTTCTAGGAATCTATGTACATTGAAGAGTCATCAAATAAAAATGGTGTGATTTCTTTGATTTTCTCTCTGAAAGAAGAAGTTGGGGCATTGGCCAAAGTTCTGCGCACATTTGAGGTAAATATTTTCCTTTGGGAGACCTGACTGGGTCTTTACATTTTTGCATTGCAGTCACATTTGCTCATGGCATTTGTGGTCATGTTTGTGGTTCTGTGTCATTTCCATCATGGGGAAAAGGACCACATGTTTCTTTTCTGGGGTGAAAATCCCTTAAAGTCTTGGAGTGTAAGTAGTCTTTGTAAGTTAAAATTTGATTTCTGAGTATGCATGTGTGTAGAAAGGCAAATATAATGTGGATATGAGCCATGTGACTTGTAGTGCACACGTTGCATGAAATATTTCTACTAGAGGAAGCTACTATCTTCTTAACCCTTGTCCACCTCAGAAGATCTGATATAAATAAACCCACCACCTCCAATTGGTAACTCTCCAGAGTGGGTAACTATAAAACCACATCATGATGACAGCATTTTGTTCACACCAAAGGAACTTGTACAGGCTGCTTTGGAAAGCTTCTGGGGAAATAAGGAGCCATTTACCTTTCAGGACACTGTGTGCCTATTCATTCTTGCAGAAATATTTCCCAGATGTCATGGATTCTGTTTAAAAAGCACAAAATCCTTGCAATTGAGGACGGGTGTGTTGCGACACACAGAGCTGTGTACTCCATGCTCCAGAGCAAATATGCTGTTATGTTGGTTTTGTGACTTCTTTTTTGTTGTTTGCTTATTTGTTTTTAGAACATCATCATGTAATAGTTGTACCTGAAAGCAGCTCTTTCTATAGAATGCTGTAAAAAAGTTGTGGTCTGCATACTTTCCACTTGTAGTCTGAATTGACTGGGAAATGAAAGGTTTGTGTGGTATTAGTACGATTGAAATATAATTATGAGTTAAAGGCCATATTTGATTCATTAAGATGATGGGAAATTCATATAAACAACAGTAGGACTAGTCTAAATCTGTGAATTGACTGCTGTAATACAGTCCTGGAAAAGTGTCTGTGTGTTGGTGGTGTGTAGCCTGTGAGTCAATTAAGGAGGCTGCTGATATTCTCTGATTAAATACATTGCTGTCTACATTGCTGTCAGCTCTAAAGGAAAATCTGCAGGGCAGATAGTGTAGGAAAGAAAGTAGTATACACTTCTGTGACTTATATAGATATAGATGTGACTATTCTTGTCCCAAAGCAGGTACCTAAACTAGACTGAATGAGAGATGGTGGCCCTGATGGCAAATGAGGGGATGGGGCTCAGCTAAAGATGTCTGCACTGGTGGCTGTGTGGTTTTTGACCCCAACAAAGTAAATTCTTTCTGTGCAAGCTTGTGGTCTCCCCCAGCACAAAGGCTTGACAAAACACCTGGCACAGGCACTCTTGTTCTAGGTTTGCCTGCTGTTGGCAATCACAGAAGTGTAGAATCAAATGGATGAGTGGCTGGAGGAAAGGGATCTAATGGTAGAAGTCTGCTCTCCTCAGAACTGTCATCAGCTTCAGTTCCTCAGAACTGTTATCAGTGCATTCATGAGCGTTGGAGTGTGTGAAACAGAGCAGCCCTTGGGCTGCTTAGTGCAAAGGACCTCACCCTGTGTACAGCAGTGTAAGACTCATGCACATGCATGGCTGAGGTAACCTCCACCCTTTCCCACCAGGGCCACACCATGGTTTCTCAGAGACACAGACTTTGCACCATGGCATCTGCAGCAGAGATGGGGAAGGTGGTGATATGCAGGTGAAGGTTAAGGGCAGGGAGGAAAACCTTGAGAGGATGATTTCCTCTTACACTCCTTTCCTGCTTAATAAAATCAACTGTGAGATGCAGGTTAGCTACAGGAGTTAGTTCAAAGAATCTGAAACTGAACCCCAGTTCAGAGAATCTTGGTGGGATCCCCTAGGCAGCGAGACCCCTCACCTTGTCCACAGGGTTTCTGTGCTCTCCCAGGGAAACACAGTGGGTCTGTCTCCAAGGGGCAGCACAGGGATGAGAGGTGGGGATGGCTGCTCTGGTTGTTGTTGAAAAGGAAAAACACAAAATACGATGAGAGTGTTCCCTGGAGAGGACTCAGCACGGTATCTGTTTACCCCTTCTGAGGACCAAACCTCGCACAGCCGCTCATGCTGATGGCCACGTGTGGCATGTTTGGAGCCCATCTGATTCCTGGTGAGGCTGGGGGCTGCCCAGACTGCCTGGGTCTCTCTGGGCACTTGCATGAGAACATAGGCAGAGAGGACAGCTCAACCTCCCAGCTCGTGCTTGAGAGTAATTACGGGACAGTGCCTCCAGCACTGGCTTTGAGGATTTTCCTTTTCTCTAGCCAACCTATAAAACTACTCTGGGACACGAAAAAGGGAGGAAAAGGATTAAGAAAGCTGTAAATATGAAAGTCTTGAAAATAAATCCTCTCTTAAGACAGGGAAGAAAGCAGGGAAACAAGATCCAGACTGAGCACACAGGGAATTGAGTGGCTACCTAAACAAAGGAGAGATCTCGTGGTGCCATCAGCAGCTAGGCTGCCTTTCTGTAAAGGAGGTGTCTGTGCCCCTGGGGAGCTTCCTTCTTTCCTTGGTTTAAGAGCCAGAAAAAAAATCTGTTCCTCTTAGAAGCCTGTTCAGATACTCTTGTGTCCTGGCCCAGGATGCAGGAGCACTTTGTCACTCCCAGGTTCACATCCCACCCATGTCCTATTTCTGTGCATGGCCAGACATTAGTCCCCACCACAGCTTGATCTCCATGGGGAGCAAGAGCCCAAAGGGAGCTGCGCTGCGTTCATACATAACCGGAGGTCCAGGACTGCTGGCTCATCAAGCACCATGGCTGTTCCCCAGTCCAGACATAATCTTTACTTGCCCAGGAGGAAAACCTCCTAGGGAAGGAGGTGATATCCAAACACAGCCCAGAGGAACTGGGTAAGCCCCCACTGTGGGCCAGGATGGACTGAAGGTAGGGAAGCCTCCTATCCAGGTAGATGAAGGTACAAGGCCAGTGACCACAGAGACAATGCCTAAGGCACAGAATTACATCTTGTAACAGAGACACCAGTTTTAAGAGAATTCGATTGTGTTTTGAGGAAACATTAACATTTGTCCTACTCAAACACCCTTCAGGGTTTCTCATCCACTTGACAGTGCCTCATACTCTCATGTTTGTTTTTTTTTCCACTCAAAACCCCAAACTCTTGTTTTCTTGCTTTTCCTATGTAGCTTGAAGGGTTTTCTCCCTGAGGAATGTTCTCTATGGACTCAGCTCCTTATGTCTGCTGGCTTTATGTCCAAGATGTACTTGGTTATATCCCCTTTTTTCTTATGTTTACTCTTGATTCCTATTCTCTCTAATCATTTCAGTGTTGGGCCAACACACGCTGTTCAAAAAGACCAAGTAGTCTGTATGGAAGAAGGGTTTGTCCTGTCCTCAGAAGGCACATATTTAATGAAAGATTATATAGCTTTTGAATCTGAAAGCATTTCTGTCTTCAAAAGCAAACTAGACCATGTCTATGGATGTGTTCAACAGCTTTGGGTGGGAGGAGGGTCCTTTCCCAGGCTCACACACACAAAAAAGCACCACTTAGGAAGACCTCCCCCTGGCAAACACAAGACCTCAGCAGGCTCCTAAGCTTTTCCGACCCCCGGCTCTCGTCTCCCGTCTGCTTTGCAAATCCCTGCCTGGCTGCATGAATCTGCCCTTCCTGGACTGCTCTGTACCCAGGCTCCCTATGCTGCTGTTGACAGTACATTCCCTGCAGCCTCTTCTCCCCCTTCCCTCTGGAGACACAGCGTCCGCAGGGCCAGACTCACACTCTGACATGTGCTGTAATGTAAAATCAGCTCAATCATACCCAGCAATAAGCAAATTTTAATCCATGTTGCTTCCTCACTAGTTGTTCTGTGTGTATTCCAGGATATGCTAAAGATTCACTTTCTGCTTATCAAATCAAATCATTAGGCACATGAAAAGCCTGCATGCCCATAATCTTTTATCTGTCCTACTGTGCATACAGCTTCCTTATGGGTTCTGCTTGGGCGACACCTCTGTCCTCATTGCAGGCTTGAGGGTGGCCATAGAGACATCATAAACCTGTCAGCAGAGTCTTTAAACCAACTTTGTTTTAACAGGAAATGCTGTATATTAAGGCGCTGCATGGTGCAGCCATATGCTGTTTATTTGTCCCACGCTATTACAGAAAATGCTAACTAGGAAGGCAAAACTCAAATAAATACCTTAGTCTGAGACAAACTATCACACATAAGCAGAATACCAAACTTAAAATCAGGAAGGCAGAATAGTCATTGTGGAGTTACATTTCTTTTTTGATTCACTGGATAAATAAAAAAAAGGCTAGAGTATGAGTACAGGTCGAAAAAAGACTGGTTTATTATCAAAACTGAAATGGCAAGGCAGAGAATTTTTGGTTAAACCAAATGTTACACTAGAAGGGTATGTTTATTTTTCTCTGTAGTGATAAAAGTCTATTGAAGTTCAGATCATGTATTTAAACAACAACAAAGTTCACTCTGAAAGGGAGAAAAAGTTGCCTCCCCTCGAAGACTGCATTTCATAAGTTAAAGTAATATTTAGAAAATATCAGAGCTAAACAATTAGATATGCAAAAAGGATTGCACTCAAACTGAAATGTTTCCACATGAATTTGTGAATACATTAATCTCCTCTTCAGTTCTTTTCCTGTAGGATATACAGGTAGTAGAAGACATGCCAGCTGCAGTATGTGGCAAACATTGGGTTAGAATATATTACAAGTTTGCCTAACCCATTCTTGGAGAGGAGCCTTCCATTTTCTCTTCACTGATACATCCTTGCCAAACACAGAGAAGGACTTCAGTACAAGATCCATCTGTCAGTGATGTTACACTGTGTAGGGCTCAAGCTCAAAAGCAGCCCCAGTGATTTTCACTGAGTAGTAATGCTGCTCTTGGACCAAGTTACTGTTCTGTGGGAGGACTAGATGAGAGTAACAGGCTGCACTAAATGAGACCCCGCACTTTCAGAGCCAACAAAAATGACTGTTCTCTTTTTTCTATTTCTGTTTTGGAGCTTACTTTATTCAATAGAAAGTCCAAAGTGACTGTTATCTCTTTGTCCCTTGGGAAGGTATTGGCTCTGCAGTGTTCTGGATTGTTTCCAAACCAGGAGAAGCAAGCATGACCCCATTTGGCCAGAAGGTGTGTTGGAGGTATCTGTAGTGATAGGTGAACAAGCCAGGCATGCCCCTAGCAACAGACTTGTTTTTCAGCACAGTATGCATACGCACCGCTGCAATCATTTTATTACACTTGAACACTCCAAATCCGTGTCCTCGGTCTGAGCTCTCCTCTTTCTAGGCCCAGGAGAGCAGGCCCCCTGATCTAGTAAAACAACACGAGTTCAAAGAGAGGAGTGCCCTCTTGCTAGGTGTTTGTGCTGTGCTGTGCATTCTCATGTCTGTGCTCTACATGTTTTGTGGCTAGACTGTGCTGAACGCCTCATAACAAACTTCAGGGCTGGAGCAGAAGTGCTGAGGCATGAGCACCAGTAGCTCCAGGGCAGGCTGCCACCTCTGCCTCTGTGAGCTTGTCATGCAAGCAATATCCTGGCAGATGTGAGGGAGAAGGTGGGGAAGCACTGTCTTCAGCTGAGAAGGCAGTTGAACCAGACAATGGGAAACCATTGCTGCAACTTCCTAACTCCCCTAATCTGTGAAAATTAGGCACTGAGTTTCTACTTGTGCTTCTGAAAGTGTTTGCCTTCAGGAAGCCTTGAACCAGCCTGTGGCAAGGGTTAAAAAAAATTAAAAGTATCATTTTTGGTATCAGGAAAGTGCAAGTAAACCCTTATTTTTGGAGAGTTCACCCGAATTCTCACTGAATGTTGATTAGCGGCACCATAGAGCTGCTGCTGATTCTTCATCTGGTAACAATGTGGAATCTCCTGATGAGGCCAAACTTGCTTAATGACAAGTCATGAAAACAGGCTTCAGACAGATTTCACAGCTGTGCTTAGTTTTAGCAGCCATGTACAGGAGCACTAAGTAATGTGTAAACAGGACTGCCATGGGAAGCAGTAGCCCATAATATTCCGAGAAAGGATCCATCTCCACTGAAAGCTTCCCCATGTAGCTGTGAAAACACAACTTTTCTTTTCCAATGATCAGGCCATTAAACTCTGAGGGTGTGGTGAAGCTCTCTTGGCAGTGACCTCTGCAAGACTGCTGGCATAGTGTAATAATAGCATAGTTTTATCCCTCTAGTATGGGGCAGTTCCAGCCCTGGAGATGCTTGGTCAGGATGGCATAGCTGGAATAAGCTGGGGAAGGTGCCAGGAGCAGCTTCATGGCCTCTGAGAGGTTGCTGAAGCTGAGATCCAGCAGTGTGGGGTATGGCAGGGAGATGGGCAATCTCCCCCCTGCATCCACCATTTCTTCTGGTGTGAATTGATATCTCTATCGCTAATCCCTGTTATTCAAAAATCATGACTTACACAGACTTATTTTGAAGTTGAGTTTTGGGCTCCGAGAACACATCTTGGCACTTCTTTGTATAATGGGGAGTGATAGAGATACAATTAACTTGGATATTAAAATAATAAAAGCTGAGATAGTTCACCTTTGGAGCAGAGGTTTTAAGAAAACCAAGAAATCTGGAGTGAATTCTGCTAACTTCAAGACATCTGGCAGTACTGTACCCCTGTGATCTCTATTAAGTGTTACACTTAATTCTACCCTTAATCCTCAAGGCAAAATCTGTTCTGAATTGTTAATACTTGCTAAAAAGTGTATTAAAAATGGCCTAATACACTGCTTTGAAATAAATGCAAAATGAAGAGCTACCTCTCCTCTACCAACACAGAAGCACTCCAGCAGGTACGTAGTTGTGTGATTGGATGTGTCCATGTAGGACAACCTCTGTGCTGGTCATAAAGATGAGAACTACAGAAGCACCAACCTTGATGGGGTGAGTTCAGCAAAGTCATGTTGAATACCAAGCCATGGGCTAAAACAGGAAAGGCAGAAGAGACTAGTGTAAATAGTTACTTAGGGTATCAATCCAGCCTCGAAGTGTAACAGCCCAGATCTTCCAAAACCAGTTAAGTTAGGAATTAGTTTCCATCAACAAAAAATAGCTCAGAAATCATGAAGCCCTGTGAAATAAATGCAGGCCTTTTTATTAGCTACCTTTTGAGGGCATATATTTTCAAGATTTTCAATCTTACTTTTAAAAAAAAAAAAGCAGATTGAAAACTTTGAAATAAAAAACTAAACAACCCCCCAAATTCTCCTTTCTCAGGTAACTACTTGTCTCCAGAAGATGGAGATTTAAATAAATCATCAACTACTATGAGAAACCCCATGCAGTCACAAGATTTGGCAATACTGAGGATGCATTTTGAACAATGTGCAACTATGAAGATTAAACACTAGATGGAGCAGTTGGACTAGAATGAAAATGAGATTTCTAAAGCAACTCTAGTAACAGAGCCATTGTAAATATTTTGAAATTGGGGACTTAGTAGCAAGGCACAGGGTATGAGAGCATATTTTTACAGGAGCACCAGTTCAGGGAGCTGGATCTGTGCTGTTGAATTCTTGCTTTGAAAACAGTGACCAGAGAGGTTCCTGCTTCAGCTTCTCTGCTGTGAGGTCCCAAAGCCTTGGTGCAAAGACATAGCAGGTTGGCTTTCACATTGCTGAGCAGGATATACCACAGCTGAGCTGAGCTGTAGGTAGCTTGTTGCTTCATTCCCAACCCCTTCATAATTCCCTCCATTTTGTGGGCACCACTGTTGGTGCAGCTGCTCACTAGGGCAGGTCGGAAAGCTGGCACAGAGGAAAATCACCTGGCCAAAAAAACCCTCAAGGATGAAAGGATATGGTTGAGGTACTCACATGATCTCTCAAACAGCTCTGCTATCTCCAGATGAGGGATGCTGAGGCAGGGATAGACGTTTGTGGCTGGGTGGGGGAAAGAGAGGATAATGTCTAACAGCGTCTCTTAAGATGTAGAAAGCCAGTCAGGGCCAGGGACCCCGTTACCCTGTGAATCTACACTGAGACTGAATATGACTTGTGAACACATCAGTGCAAGGTAAAAGTAAAGCAGTGACCCAGAATGCCTGAGCTGGGCCTTTCAGAGGGAAAGGTTTTATATCTGCTCTCCACCTATGCAGAGCAGCTAAACTGCCCCAGGCCCTGGGTGCCAGCCCCATGTTGTCACACTGCGCTCCATGGTGCAGCCGTAGAGAAGGCGCTGGCAGCCCCCTGTGTCTGTCAAAAGCTTTCCAGCCCCCAGCCATCTCAACTTCCAGCTCTGTGCCGCCTCACCAAGCAGAGGATACAATGTGTCATCTGTTTGTGAAATGGGGCTGTGGAGGCCTAAAGCAAATTGTCCTCAGGGCCCAGGACAGTGGCGGCCATTCTCTCCTGTAGCCGGCCTGCGAGGACAGAGTCTTTCAAGAGCAGCAGTTGGTGAATGCGCTTTTGACCTTTTCAACTTATTGTATTGGTATCAAGCCAAACAATTTAAGTTCATCTGTAGCGTGCGACACTCAGGAAACAGAGGAATGACATGCATGCTGTTTCCTACTGAGTAATAAACTGCCTTTTGTGGTGGAGTGAATGGCGCCTTTGCCACTGATGGCCAGATGCCCCCCTGCACTGTGCAAGCACTGAGAGGAGCAAAGAAAACCTTAAAGCGCCTGAGAAGCTCAAACTAGAGGGAGGTACAGAAAAAAAGCTGCCCTCTTTCTTCCCTGTAGGTCACAAATAGATCCTTGCAATGTTTCTTCCTGGATGAAATCCTGACCCCACTACAGCAGGGGGGTTGACACTGACACCAGCAGGGCCATCATTTCAACCCATGTAGCTTGGGGTCTTCTTAAACCTGAAAGCACAAACCAGCAGCTTCTCCAGGGCTGCCGAGCACTGTGTGTCAGTCCCTCTGACTCTTCTGGGTTGATATTCAAGCCCAAATTTTCTCCAGGCCCTTGTCTATTCTTCTCAGAGGATAGAAGCCCAGATCTGGTGGTGGCTGTGGCTCCAGTCTGGTAAAATCAGCACCAACTGAAATCTATTTAAAAGTCTTTTCTTACAAAAAAAAAAAAAAAGAAAGAAAATAAAAAAGGTAATATTTTCATATTGAAATTTGAGCAAAACATTTGAGTTCTGGTAAGTTGAAATAGATTTTCCTGGACTTGTGTTTAAGGGACTGGAAAAAATAGGATCTTTAGCTACTTGTTGCTTTGCATATTGATATGGCATTGTGTTTTGAGGTCAGGTACCCACTGACCATACTCATGATCTCTTTCTTCAGAGCTAGGAGTCACTGCTGCTGGTCAGTGAAGATATTTGCTGAGGCAGAATTTGAATTTCCATGCTAAAGAAAAGACTCCGGTCAAAACCCGACTAGACACAGTTCTGAGCAATCTGCTTCAGCGGACCCTGCCTGAGCAGACTGTTGGGCTAGATGATCTCCAGAGACCCTGTTGAACTTCAGCAACTCTGAAATTCTGTGACTTTGTGATTTAAAACACCCATATTTTTATTTGAAAAAACCTGGGCTGCCTTTTTGATGCAAGACCATGTTTCCCATTGGATCTCTGCCTAACACCTGCTCACAGCCCTGGAAACTCTGCAGGTGGCTTTGCAGGTGACTGCAGTGGCTTGGCAGAAGCGTATCTCATATGGTGCCCAGCTGCTTGCTTTTTCAATCTGAGATGCTCATAAACACAGCATTCACTTTCTCATAAGAGGGCTCTCTACAGGGCAATGCCTTCTTCCCATGTTGATACTGAGGAAATATTCTTGCCCCCACAAACAAGCTCCTATCATGTACCTGCAATTCTGGAGGCACCATTTACAATAAAAAGCCTGTTTACAATTTGTATCCTGCTTCCACCTTTTTCAAGGGTTTATGTAGTGCTTAGTCTTTATGTTTGTGCTCTGCACAAGAAGAGTGAATCCCACAACCTTTTCATTCCTCCTTTTTGTCTCTCTCCCCGTTGTGAAAGTCCTCAGTCCAGTGGCCATGAGAGGCAAGTCTCTAATTTTCAATTATTTGGATTGTATAGTATGGGTTTTTGTCTAACACATGAATTTTAGCTAGTCTTTATGTCATATTTCTTCCCCTAAAACCTGTGGAAAAAAATCTCTTTCTTAGGAAAAAGATATAAACCTGACCCACATCGAGTCTCGACCTTCCCGTCTCAACAAAGATGAGTATGAATTCTTCATTAACTTGGAAGGCAAGAATGTTCCAGCTCTGGACAAGATCGTCAAGTCCTTGAGAAATGATATCGGAGCAACAGTCCATGAGCTTTCACGAACAAAGAAGAAGGACACTGGTAAGGACAGACTGACAAGGGTAATATTGACAAGGAATAATTACACCACTTACTTCAATGATTTTTTTTTTCCTGTAGCAAAGGAATTCCTCTTCATGTATGGCTGCATTTCCCTCCCTCTGCCTATTTTGCCTATGTTGTAAGCTTTTTCATATGAAGATTTTCTCTCAGTGTAAACTGCCATGCTCCACCTTTTACCACGCTCCTCTCTATGTTTCCTGGGGAATGGTGTTGTGGTGTTATGTAATCATTTGGTTGGTTGGCAGCATTCAGTCTCTTAAAAACAGCCTTGCAGCAATAGCTTGTTAGACTACCTGCAGAAGTTAACAGGGATCAAAGGATGATTGCAATTGCAGGCTGAGGGCTCAACTTAGAAATCTCTAATCAATGGTGCAGGAAGTTGTAGGTACATTGATTTTTCTGCTCCAGGTCTCTGTTGTGTTTTAGAACAGGCAGCATTTATATACACAGCTTTTGGTAAGTCATGCAGGGTGGCAACATTTGTTCTTGATGCGCACCTGTAATGTGAAGGAATAACAAAGGTGCAGGTGGGATGCAAACTACCATGTTTAACATAGGTATGTTAGTTTATCAAGCCAAATGACATATGACCTGAATTTTTGCCTACCAACCCATAGCTTTTGGACCACTGAGCACTGAAAGCCACTGCAGGGCCTGTACACCCTTAGTCTTTTCCTATTTTGTCTGTCCACATGAGAACTTAGAAGAAGAGAGACAAGGTTCTCCATGTGAGATGCACTACATCTGTCTAGTTACTGTCTGCCCTGAGTGAAAAACCCCATATAAACTCAATCACAATTTACAAGGGCAGCTCCAGCCAAATCTGCAGGTGTGTGCATGGACTTGGCTTGCAGATGGTAGATCCATTCCCCTGAGAAATCCAGGCCTTGATCTGCTTCATTTTCCCTCCCATCCCATCCTCACAATAAATCTGGGCCAGCAGAGTTAGGCCTCTACAGTGCGGTTTTGTGGAAAAATACCACCTATTGAAGACTGCTTTCACCTTCCTAAGGAAGGATGACTCCTTGGAGTCCCAAGGGAGCTCACCATGAGGGTGTCCTGGAGGCATCTACAATGCCTGTGCATGTATGTCCTGGCTGGGGGACTGCCTTATTCTGAACACTTCTCCCAGAGAGCACTCAGGTGAAAAGAAGCTGTATTTTTAACTTTTTAATGATACACAGCCGCTGTGAACCTAGTCAGACTTTGCTGTCTTACACAGTGAGTCTATTCAGAGTCAGTCCATACAGACACACTCACTGCTGACCGGTGAGCACCCTACAATTCAGATAAGGTATCTTAAAAATAGATGTAAAATTTTAATACAGAAGATGGAGATGAAAATCCTGCAAGGGGTCATGTGGACTGTCCCCTGACAAAAGGCAGGACTAGCTAAACTGCCATCTGTCCTGAGTGGTAGAGATTTCCTGGGCTCCACAATTCTGCACTGCAGGGCTGCCCTGCTCTGACCCGGTGTCTCTTTGAGAGCTGAAGACTTCTACTTGTACCTGCCTGTCTTTGACACTGGGAACACAAGATGCTCTTCCTCATTTGACTAGCCTTTTTGGTGGTTGTGAAGTGACCTGCCCAATCACAGCCTTCTCTGCTCATTTCCTGATTCTTCATAAACTTCACACAAAGTCTAGCTGCCTTCCAGATTCTCCTTATGGAGGTAGGAACTACTGGTAAAGGGCACCACAGCAACACAAAAAGTGGTAAGGAAACTGTTGCAGTGTCTCCGCCTTGGCAAATCTCTCTGGGAATTCACAAATCAACCTGGCACAACTGGATGTGCCAAGAGCCTGGCATGAAGTGGTGGCATCTTTGTGGGGCAGGAGGAGGAATTGCCCTCCTGTGGTCCTGGGCTGACACGTCCCTTTGAACACCTTGATTTATTTTCTGATTTTAGTCTCATGAACCCTGGCTGTTGGCTGCTGCAGACACATCCTTGCAGGACCCTTACACCTCTGGGCTGAGATGAGAGGTGGGGACAAAAAGTCTCGGTGGGTGGCCATGGCCCTTGCTCCCCACTGTCCCTCACACAGGTGACATTCGCCTCTCTGCTTTTTGGGATTGTGGATATCCCTCACTGCTGCTATTGAAACTGGGTAGGCTTTGCCACCAGCTTTGGTGGGAGCAGAAATAACTCTCTGCTCCTGGAAGAAATCCCAGGGACCTCAGTTGTAATTCTGCTTTCAAATAGAGAAAGATTTTATGAGTTGTCCACATTACTAATTCTCAGAGATTTTTGCTGGAGTTAAGGCTGCTCAGTACAGTGGTGGCTGCCCAGCATCCAGTCTGAGACATACTTAAATGTCTCTTCAAATAACAGATGTGATTGTAATAGGATTTTAGACTTTAAATACTTTAGGTCTGGATCTTCCTCTTCCTTCCTAGAAACAACATGAAAAGACATTAATACCTTCTTGAGATCAATGCTGGTAATCCTTTTACCGCTTCCTTTGTGCCCTACCCATGACATTACATTTGAAGATAAAAAAGAAGAAGGCAGATACTCTTTGGAGTCAGTTCTTTCCATTCATGAGACATGGGGACAAAAGGTTGATTAGGTGATTTATGATCTTGTCAAATCAAAGATGTTCTCTTTTGGGGATTTTTTTATTTCCAGAAGAAATCTACAGAGCCTAGCAGGGCTTGTGATTACTTTAAAAATATTTTAAAGTAGTTAATAATAAACTTTATTAAATAATAAAATTGTGTATAAGCATAAGCCAGAACTGGATAGAGATACAGCTCTAAATATCAGCCAGGAAAGTCTTGTGAGTGAAATTCTGACCTCACAGAAGTCAAAACTCCCGTGGTCAGCTGCAGGATTAGGATTTTGCTGCATGTTGCTGTGTTGATCAAAGGTTTTTTGAACTAGATTATCCTATCAGCGCCGCAGAAAGGGACTTGATCCTCTTCCGTCTGAGAGGACATGTTTGTTAATTTCAGTAATACAGAAATAATGTAAAGTGTGAGCAATTTATTGCCAAGGGAAGAGAGGAAGACTGGTATTTCTTTTTGCTCCTTGCCTTGCCTTGTCTTGCCTTAGAGAAGGAGAGCAATATGCCTCCAGGGAGCAAAATCTCAGGAACAGTTTATGGAGACGTTGTCATGCTCCTCTCAGTTGGCAGGTAAAGGCTGGGAAATTTTTCTCCTAAAGGCAGTCTGAACATCCACAAGACTGATTCCTTTCATCAAGGCTCTCTGTCCTTTGTTAAGGCTTCCTTCTGCTTATGTTCATGATTTGAGCAAAAAGCCCTATTTTGCTCAGTTTCCTGCAGGAACCACACAGTCCTGTTCTTGGTACAGTGCTCTGTGGACTGTCAGAAAAAAAATTATTGTCTTGCCCCTTCTGTGTAGTTCAGCATTAAACACTTGTGTGTGTGTTGGGCAAGGTATAAATTAACGGTGCCTTTTATTTTTCATCCAAGCACTCTGTTTTTCGTGTCTTTCCTCTCAGATTCAAAATGTAATTTTGGTTTCCCATTTGCACACTAAAATAGTTACAAATACAACAGTGTAATCTGAGCTAAGAGCAAACCAGCAAGATGCTCTAAATCCAAAAGGTAGTTTCAGAGCTTCAGATGAGAAGGGCTGGCAGTCACCGGGCCAAAAGCCCTTTGTAGAGATGGAAAGATTTGTTATGAAAACACAGTGCATCTCTTCATGGCTCTTTTTGGAAACAGGCTGGGTATCTGCAGACCACTCAGAGCCCATGACTAAAAAGAATTAAATATTATTGTGTTGCAGCATTAAGGAAATGCAGACAATTTATTGCATTTCTGAGACAGGCTGGAGGCTGAGGTTCTGTAGGGGCCTTGTTTGCTAAACCCTGAGGCAGGCCAAAGCATTTGGGACCATTTAAAAAAGGGCTAAACCTGGACCTCGGACTGCTATAAATTGCATAGACCTGTCTTTGACCCTCCTCACAATCGTCCAAATGGAGGAGTTCTGCAGAAGTCCTTGCTGCCCCTGCTTTGCTGCCCCTCACATAAATGGCTTATTAGCATTCTGCTAAGTATTTGACCCCATGGTAATTTGGTCACCACTTGGGTGTCCAGCACAATCCCATAAATGCTGCTGTTTCACTTACAGACAAATCAATATTTATTACTGATCAGCCCATGTTTGCTCCTCAGGCCTTCACAGAGGCCCAGTGTTGCAACAGCTTGCCCTGGCAATTCATTAATGGCAGACAGACAGCGAGTCTGGCGAACGGGGCTGGAGGAGGATGTTGCAAACAAAATATGGGATAGATTCAGCCAGGGGGTAATTTGATTTGATCTTTTAAATAGTCTCTGGAAGGGTTGGGGACAGCCTCCTGGCACACCATGGCTAGGCAGAAGACCCAGTAGCCTTTTCAGACCCTGGTCCCTGATGTGGACTGTGTGGACTTAGTGCAGTACCTGCCCTGGGGGTGAGCTCAGCACCTTAGATTCTTGTTTCCACAAGAGCTGAGAAGGTTCAGGACTTTCCAGGACCTGACCTAACATCAGCTGTGCACTAAACATTCTCAGGATATCTCTTTCACAGCCTGCCACTTTCAGCCAGCTCTGCAAGCTTAGAGCTGCTCTCTCTTAGCTACTGCTGGTGTCTTGGAGGACCTGGGTGGTGAGCATCCTGCATCAGCCCAGGAGCCAATCTGTCACACAGTTTATAATGATCTCTACAACAAGTATTTTGGAGCTCTTGAGAATAAAATGTATTTAATGAAATTAAGTCACTATTAGATATCTTTTTTATCAGTTTTTGAAGTCGTGGTGATTTAAACCCCATCCACCTAGCCCTTTCTGATTCAGGGCAGCAAAAGCCTACAGATGTTGCTGCTGTAATCCACTGCAGCCTTCAGCTCCCACCGGTCTGCCTGCACAGCACAAAGCCTTCAGCTAACAGTGCATCCCTGAGAATAGTGGTTATTAAGTCTCACACTAACAAATCTGTTGCCGTAGGGCTGCCAGACAGCTTTTTTTTCCAGTACCTATTCCCAAAACATGTATCAGTGTGCCTAACCCCAACCTGATAGTGGGGACCCTAAGGCACAAAACAGTGAAGTGATTTCCTCACCATGACATAAATCTCAGTGGCAGAGCTTTTTAGGAGATAAACCCAATGCCTGTCTGCCTATGTAGAAAATGGGGACAGGATGGCTGGGTGTGCTCACCCTTTAAATGGTGTGAGTAGTGACTCGTCTCTGGGACACAAACAGACCTTTTTCTATTCACTCTTTCTGGCTGGTTTAAGTCAAGGGGCTGGAGGTGCCAGAAAGATGCTAACGGTAAGGTGAGAATTTCTGAAGAAACTAGAGTTAGTGGTACAGCCATCAAATAAGTAATTTAGGGAAGATCTTCCGGGGGCTGCTGCTGCCATCTAGTGACTTTTTCAGGCCTGGCTTTTAGGGCGAAGTAGAAGGGTGCACAGCTTGGAAAGGCAGGAATTAAAACCCACTTCTGCTGGCCGGGAGCAGTGCCGAGCCATCGGGCTGGGTCTCTGCAGCCCGGGCAGCCCGGGACCTTCCCTGGCTGGCAGCCACCAGCTGCCTGCTCTCCCTGGCCTGCCTGAAACAAGTCTGGGTGCTCCACAGGATGGAGCCAGGTTGGCGGTTGGACAGGAGGTCAAGGGGAACGAGGACTCTTTGTGGGGCTAAGCTGTAGCCCCCCAGAGCGTGCCTTGTATATCTGCTGTTCTTGTGCTGGCCTGTCTGTGCAGGTGTCTCGCAGAAACCCAGTGCCACAAGTGTCTTCTGCATTGTTTGGCTCAGCAGAGAACAAGGCCAAATAATCCTGGAAACAGAGTGATCCTCTTACCCTGTAGGTGGTCCATGCAGGTCTGGGATGAGCCCCATCAACGAGGCGCTGCAGGGAGCTCATACAGCAGCTGCTGGCTGGGGATCAGGTTAATTTGGCACAGAATCCAAAATCCAATGGGGAGGTGTGGCTGAGTGGCAGTGCTCCTAGCCGAGCAGAGAGATGCACAGGGAAACGAGCTGTTTTCCAAGCACTGACTGAGCAAGCAGCACCAATTCATACAAGAAAGTCACTAAATGAACTGCAACATCTTATTGACAGAGAGACTGCTCGGAGTCCTGGGCTCTGACCAGCAGACCTTTGGGTCATAGTAGCCTGAGAGTCCATGGAGCTGACTTGTAGTCAGTGTGGGAAGCATATAGGATGTGATTGCAGGGCCTGAACATGGGACACATCTTTAGACTGAGGCCTTGTGTCCTTTCCTCAGAAGAAGTATAGTAGAACTGAAAGTGGTGCAGAGATAAGTGATGAGAGTGCTTAAAGATGACCCCCAGTTTCTGTGCTTGAAATACATAAACAAGGTCTCAGCCAGGACAAAGGATGGCAGATGGATGTCTGACAGGGAGCTATAAAATCCTATGTGACCTGGAGAAGGAGAATAAAAACAAATGATGTTTATATGCAGGAAATAATTAACATCATATGAAATAAAGTATAAAATGACAAGGAATGCTTCCACTGAGGTCAATACACCTGTGCCCACCTTTCCAGGAAGGAGGTCTGTCCTGGGATGACTGCTCCACGTACCTCACAAGATTCAAAGACTCTCTCCTCAGAGTGCACTCGCCTTCTGCTTTCCCCTGTCTGAACATACTGCATCTGGAAAGCCCTGTGATTCTTCTTTGCTCTCTACCTTATGTACTTCGGTAACAGAAGGGATGCTGTGTAGTTCGTGTGGTCCCATTTCATTTCTGGTGTTCTGGCTGCTCCGTAGGAAGTGTATAAAATATGTGAATTACAAGGCAATAGACAACCAGGCCCAGAATGTTAATCGAATGCATAATTGTGTAACGACTGCAGCATGCTAGCCTGAGGTATTAGGGTGCCATTTATAATTTTATTTCAGCAACATAGCTTAAGTGAGGCCACCAAATAAGTATTAGAAAGAGATTTTCAGAGGGTCATATAATCCTGTATCCATTTCTTGCTGTTCCTTTGAAATGGATGATTCTAGTTACTGTGAAAGTAAGGATACTCTGGAAAAATTCCTACATTTTGGTAAGCTAAGAAACCAGAATAATAAACAGAAAATCATAAACATTACAAGCCAAATCTGCGCCAAGGGCTAGATATTCCTGATACTCTGTATTCTTCCAACAGTGCAAACCATCCACAAATTCAAGTCAACTTTCAGGGTTTGCTCTTGCCTCCTGCTACAGAGAAAGGCCATCGGTGCCCAGAGAATTTAGCCTCTTGTATATGTTTCTTTGTATTTAAAATGAAACCGTGGAAAGACCAGAATAAGGCCCAGTCCGAGGAATGAAGAAATATACCAATCTCTATTTCTTTTCTCTTTTGCAGTGCCATGGTTCCCAAGAAGTATCCAGGAGCTGGACAGGTTTGCCAATCAGATCCTAAGCTATGGAGCAGAATTGGATGCCGACCATCCTGTAAGAAACAGAACTTTGTTTTCTTAACATGTTTCTAGTTATTGGGACAAATGTTTCTCTCATTTGCATTTGCTCTGCTTTAAGACAGATCTAGTAGACTAAGTCTCATGTGGTTTAGGAGGAGAAAGGTACCACATTTCTAGGGTTAGAATTGTCCCAAGCACCAGGAAGAAGCAATTCACACCAAAGGTTGCTTTAATTTGAGCAAATACCAGGAGATCTTAAAAATCATAGCAGTCATCAAGGAACAGAGCTGCCACGGGGATACCTCTGGTTTTCCCAAGTGGCTCTGACATGGTGACTTCAGGCTCATTTTTTGAATCACTAGCAATAGAATCTTCAGAAGCAGCATATTGTAGCGTAGAGATAGGAAGACGGGTTTTTTCATCCTGGATCACACACGATTGAGCTTAAAGCCTTGTTATGTGGTTGTAAATCTGCACACTTCATGTATGGTGAGACAGAAGAGGAAAGAAAAAAGGCCTCTGTTTCCAAAAGTCTGTGGTTTAAATGGTAGAGTCAAAATGTATTGTCCATTGGCTTTTTCCATTATTCAGTGTTTTTCAGGTCTTCCAGATACAAGAATACTTTCTGCCTCTATTCCCTCTCCAAGCAAACAACAATTTATTTTCATTTGTCAAAACACACTGAGTTCCATGCAGTGCAACAGAAATTGCTGCTATTAGTTTAATTGAGATAGGGTGATTATAAAAAAATTACATGCAGCGCAACAAAAATTGCTGCTATTAGTTTAATTGAGATGGTGTGATTAGTCATTCACTACCTATTGCTTAATTCGAGATGTGTTATGTATCATGTACAATGATTCATGATGTTCAGTGTGGTCATATGAAAGGCAGAGTGAAAGGAGATACACTGAGTCAATGGCCCCCTTGTGTGTCATGTGGGAATAGACCAAGATTGTATTTGTAAAAGGAAACAAAACAAATAAAAAAAAATATTAAAGGAACAATTTGGCAAAACAAATAGAAAATAAATTAAAAGGAATGAAGCATCTCTGCTTCAGTTACTAGAATTAATGAGCAGTTAATGCCTTAAAAAAGAACCCAGCTGCTGGGGTAAGTAGGTATGATGGTACATAGAGTGCAGAAAAAGACACATTAAAAGACCCTGTGTTTTTAGTAAAGTGATACGAGATTTATCACAAATACCTCTGTGCCAGGTTAATCTTGGGCAGAGAATTTCTTAGGTCACTGGCTGACTCTTTTTGACTCACACTCTTAGATCTGCACTCCAGCTGTCTGTAGTACTTGGTTGCATTTCGTGGCCCCTCAGTCCAGTTGTGCCATGCAGCACTAAGTGATGCATTCATGAACTGTCCCAGTGCCCACTGAGTTGTTGCCATTTGCCCCGCAGAAGTATGTCCTAACTTGAAAGACCATTTCTTCATTTTAGGTGGTGAAGACACTCTTAGTCCTGAGGAACTTTTAGTCTAAATAGCAGGCACACTGGGATTTGAGAATGGCTATCCTAGATGAAGATTTAGAGATTATGTTTCTTATCCCTGGTTTTAGTGGTAATTAGCTGCAAAGGTCAAGCTCCAAACCACAAGGTCTATTAGACATTGTCTGTAGTAATCAAATCCCTTCAAATGGTTGGATTTGTAGTGCAAATAGTACTTTTTGGCTTGCTAAGTGCCTACTGTTCTTCTAAGAGTTGGAAAATGAGCACCTTTAAGTGTGGTTCATGCTGAAAATCTGCCTAAAAAGTCTGACTGAGTCGAAGAGTGTGTTTCTAATGTGGTTTAATTCTGCTCCTCTAGGCCAGCCCAGCTCTGCTAGGAACTGCAAAAGCTTCCTGAGAAACCAGAAGGACATGGTTATCTGAGTACCGTTAATGAGGTTTATTGCTCTTGCAGGAGCACTGGCACTATAAATGAGCATGTTTCCTTTTTTTGTAGCATGTGGAAATGAGAAAATGTAAGGACTTGGGGGGTGAGAGGTGCTGGGAGGCTGCAGATGAATGATTCCTTTGGTGGCCCCACAGGTGGGGAAGGATTGGTGCTCTGGGCAAGCAGGGAGCAGAAAAGCCAGACAGGATGAAGGCACTCACCCTTCTGCACTTCTTGGACTGCATCAACTGTGCCTGAGGGTGCTAGGTGAGAGAGAGGAAGGCTGTTCACCACCTGCACTTACACAGGGTCTGACCATTGCTGTTTCTCTTTAGGGGTTCAAAGATCCAGTGTACAGGGCCCGGAGGAAGGAATTTGCAGATATTGCCTACAACTACAAGCAGTGAGTGCTCAATGCCCACATCTCCTGCCCTCTCCTAGGGCTCTCACCCTGCGGGCAAGCCCTATTTTCCCACAAGTGTCCTCCTGCTGTTGGTTTTTCTCTGCTATGTGTTTGAGTCTTCCTGTTCATGCATTTACTCCCAAATAGCAGTAAAACAAAAGTAAATTGTTCCAGGCACATGTTCAGAAGAGAACATCGCCTCCCTTCTTTCCCCACAACACCCCTTTTCATTGGCTTTGTTGTCTAATTGAGCAGCAGACTCAGTTGCTACTACAAAGACCTGAGCATTGAATAAAACCACTCCCCATTAAAACAGGACTGGGGGAGGAGTGCCTATCATTTACATTAAAGCAGGAGCTGCATACACTATTAAAATAATTAATAACTTATGGTTCTGATGCTAATCCAGCGCCTGATACTCTACTTTTATCAGGTCTGACCCAGCTGCAATCAGCAATTTGGGCTTTCATTTCCCAAGAAAAATAAATGAATAGAGATGATAAATTCAGATAGAGCAGGCTGCTTGATTGCTTTCAGTGATCAAATCTGGAGGAGATAAAATTCTGTTCCCAGAGCCACTCACACATTTACATCAGTACTACTAGGCCTGATTCTTGCTGAGACTGGTAAAAATTGTGATTGCAAAGGATAAAATAACATATGTTGTACATTTACGGCTCTGCTCTGCACAGGATAGTCCCTGAGCCAAAGACCTAATCATCTAATCACAAAATAAGAGACCAAATTGGACTGATTGATGGAAAGTGAAAAAAGTCAGGAGTCCCATTTATAGCTGGAAAATTTGGATAAGGCTTTGTGGCCAGATGTGGATGGATCTAATCCCCTTTTCTAGGTATCCCACAGAAGATTTACCTTTCCTGCATAATGGACAGCAAATTCTGGTCTCTAGTTTTCAGGTTTCCATCAAATCCCACAAAACACTAAAACAAAAAACATGTTAACCACCCGTTCCCTCAAGGATTCAAACTTACACCATCTTCAGAAGATGAAGCCATTCTTTTCCAACATGTAACTAATTAATATTTAGTCTTTTATCCAGATTCTCAGAGACATCAGAAACAGCCTACACAGACCTGGACCTATGTTCCAAAAGCACTTTCTATGTAAAGTTCTTGGCTTCCCAGTAAGATCTTTCCATATCAGAGCAATACACAGGGTGTGAAAGCCCATGTCTGGGCTTCTGGGGTTTATGGAAAGAAGGCATGAAGGTTTTGTGACTTTGGGTGTTGATTCAGGAAGGCCCAGATGGGTTTGTGATGTCCTTGCCCTGGGTGTTACACCCGGCAGACATGCCTTTCAGGATCTACAATGGGGAGGAGAGGTCAGAGGGGTGTCTCCAGCAAATCGGGACAGAGGTGCAGAGAACTGGCCAGGAGGAAAGGGAAAACCAAAATTATCAAGCTTTCTGGGAAGCATCAGAAAAAGGCAAATGTGCTTAGCTTGCAAAGACAGCTACAAAGGTGAGGTGGGTCTGTGGTTGTTTGTCTTGTACTCTTTTTCCTGCCAACAATTTCATCCCCTTCTGTGTACCTTCTTTGGCACCTGTTTTGTTCTCTTTCCTCCTGTTCTTTGCCTCTCTCCTTTGCCATTGCTCTTCTGACAACATTTACTGGTCATTTTTATTGAATGCCTCATTTTCCTGAATTCTCTTTCCTTTGCTTTTAGTTTGCCTCTTCATTCTGCCTTCCTTTGCTTTAGACCCTGTTGTTCACTGATTATTTTTTTTTAATTGAAATTTGGAAGATCTTTAAGCCATAGTTTCCCCCTGTTGCCCTGCAAGGTGACTGAGGATTACTTAAGAGTGCTATAGGAACAATTCCCCAGCAATCCTCAATTCAATATGATGTTTAAAGCTCCATAGATCAAGGAGGGCTGATACAGACAGACAGAAAATGATGGTGCTCCAGAGGAGCTGCCCTGAGGCTCAAGTAAAAAAATAAGGGAGTGGGAGATGGTGGGGTGTCATCAAGAGTTTAACAATGGGTCTCTGGGGCTCAGAAAGCTCCAGCATTATTCCAGCAGTGATGTTAACCCTATTAAGTTACTTAAAAGCCTTTGATTTTTCAAAGCTGCTGGCTTCACCTATGGCCCTATCATTATTGCTAAGGAATTGACTATTCACAGGAGGCCAAACTACATTGCTTGTGATTGTCTAATTCCTGCTAGCTTCAACATGAGCTAAGCACATGGAGGCCTGAGGGTGGGATTTGACTCAAAATTACTCATTACAATTATAAAAAGTCAAACTGGCTGGAGTCTGCATCTGTTACAGCATGAAGCACGGATCAGAATTTCTCTGCCCCTCCAAGAAACAGAGGTTTTTGGAGCTGATGGCTTTCCTGTTGTAACCAAAACAATTAATGGAATATCTGTTAGAGCAAGAAATAAAACAGCTGGTACATATCTAGAAATGCAACTAAATTGAAGCCAACAAAGAGATAATATTTTAAAAGATCTTGTTAAGACAAATAAGCACTAATTTATTTTTACCACAATAGTGCAAGGAGCTGTCTAAAGGCCAGTATCTCAGCTGAGGTCAATAGAGTCCTTCCCAGCCTGTGCCTAAGGGCAAGTGAGGCTCCATTTTCACCTGCATGTCAGACCAAAGGCATCTTCCCTCCTGCACCACCAGTTCTGAAACAGCCCATGTAAAGCTCCTAGGTATGATGCTGGTGGCACAGGTCATTTTCTCTGTCACTCTTATGGATGGTATCCATTTTCTTTTCAGTGGCCAGCCTATTCCTCGAGTCACCTACACAGAAGAAGAAAAGAAAACATGGGGCACTGTCTTCAGAGAGCTGAAGAGTCTCTATCCAACTCATGCTTGTTATGAACACAACCACGTGTTTCCACTGCTGGAGAAATACTGTGGCTACCAGGAGGACAACATTCCCCAGCTTGAAGATATTTCAAAATTCTTGCAGAGTAAGTTTGAAGCGTATAAAAGAACCAGATCAAATTAAAGGCCTCAGCTGTCAGTGGGGGTGGTGCTTCCAGGGATGGAAATGCAGTCCCTGCTTTATCACAGGTTTCCTGTGTTTTTTGGGCATAACACTTAACCTGTGTCCTCAGTCCCTCTCTAAAACTTCCAGGGGCACGATGGTACAGATGCTCATATACTGTGAAGGGGGTACACACGTGTTAGAAAATTCCTTGCTCTCTCATATCTAAACTCTGTCTAATATAGGGAGAGCAAAGAAAATAATTAACAAACTTTTTTCTACTGTGAGGAGTCCGGATAAGGATAAATCAAGCATACTAGGTTAAGATGCCATTTTCTTCCCCTTGCAGCCTGCACTGGGTTTCGCCTGCGTCCTGTTGCAGGTTTGCTTTCCTCCCGTGATTTCCTGGCCGGGCTGGCGTTCCGAGTGTTTCACTCTACGCAGTATATTCGCCACGCGTCCAAACCCATGTACACACCAGAGCCGTAAGTACTCAGGAACAGAAAGCACGTAAAGTTGCAGCAGACTGCCCAGGGTCAGCCCAGCTGATAATAAACATGTGGGGCACTGGGGCATTCCTGGGAACACAGCTAATGGAAAGTGGCCAAGCAACTACTCTCTTCTGAGAACATTTTCAGGTGGTTTCTAGTGTTTTTAACAATCTGTGAGTTCTTATGTGATTGATCAGACAGACTTGCTATTGAAGGCATGATTGTGTGGTGGCTGGGAGGTGAGAGAGTAGTGTACAGAGGCATTTAGCTTAGCTATTATCACCTAAAGAGTGATGTGAGTGCAGGAATGACTCAACATGTTGCCAACAGCCTTCTGTCAGAAAGGAAGCCCAGATCATCGATCCTTTCTCTTTTTCAGTTTTATATTGTAGTGTTTCTCTCTGTCCCTGTCCATTGTCCTTTTCCACTTGCCATTTTCAAAACAATTTTCTTCCTCTACTTCATATTGTTCCAATTCTTTCTCATCTCCCATACCATTTTTTTGTATCCTACTTCAGACAATCTCCTTATCCACTCAATTTTTCTATCCCCGTTCTGATTTTCCTCTCTGCTTCTCCTCACCCCATTCTCATTGTGCACAAAGTCAGGATGAAATATCTTCCATAGATCTTGCCCTCCTGCAAGCATCTTATCCATCTCCCCTTTCAATCTCACCAAACAACTTCTCTGTCTTGGAAAAATCTAGCAGTTCCTCAATGAGTTTTTCCCCTAAACGTTCCTGTCCACCTTCAAACTTCAACTTCTGATGAAAATAGTCCTACCTGAGGAGGAATAAGCTTCTACCTCTCAGTGGGAGGCTGTAGGCCTAAACACGGTCTAGAGCTGAGCTCTTGAGGTACATATTGACACTAGGGTAACCTGAGCTTAATCTAAAAAGGTTTCTTGTCCTTGAGACTGAAAAGTCCATATTCCCTTTGTGGGGTGATTTCTTTCTGAGGTTTCCTGAATTGGTTGGGCCGTTGAATACATGGGTTTCTTTCATAAGGAAAAAAAAATCAAGTCTGAGGTATGTATGATGAAAAAATTACTGAAAACCCTGGAGTGTGCAAGCCTTTCCATCACAAGAATAATTTTAGAGCAAAGTGTTTTCCCATGAATTCTGAGCATTATTAACTGGTAGGAGCAAATACACAGCACTCCTGACTATCTCTACTATGTGCTGACTTGAGGGCATTCATCCAGAATTGATGGATTTTTCCTAAATAAACATTAGTAAGATGTCATGTTTTCCTGCAGTGATATTTGCCATGAGCTGCTAGGACATGTGCCTCTTTTTGCTGATCCCAGTTTTGCTCAGTTTTCCCAGGTAAGTTGCTCAGTGGTTTTACTATTTTTATAAACAATCACATCAGATACTAGGTAACTCAGAGGATGAAGCAAGAGCTATGAGGGGTGGGGCATTTATTAATATTTTAAGAGCTGACAAGGCTGATTTGTTTATTGCTTGAAATCTTGACACAAATCTTTTAGGTGAACTCATCCATGCAAACTCCAAATGTCTGTCTTGTGTTGAGTTGTTTTTTTACAGGAAAAACCTTTGTGAAGCCATAATCTAAAACCTTTTTGTAGATGTTGATCTTTCGAGCAAAGTTAAATAGCTTATGAGTCACATGAATTATTGACCCACACTGCAGTCCAAATGTTAGGGAAAGTGAAGACCTTTTTGTTTGTTTTCTATTGAAGACACAGAGGAGGCTGAGTAAAGTGGGGAACTGTCCCAGCTGCCAGCATGGCAGAAGGCTGGAGAGGATCTTTCTATTTGGTAGTGTTAATTTCTCTGGAAAAGAATCCAAATCTTGATGAAGGAGTAAATTTTTGGCTGCATCTTAACAGAAAACTTGAAAAGGCAGAGAGGCAGAGTACGACAGAGGGAAAAGAAGGGGAAGGAGAGAAAGAGAAAGGCAAGAAAAAAAAGACAAAAAAGGCTGAAAAGAAGGATGAAAAGGAGGATGGAGGATAGGGAGGGAGGAAGGGAGGGAGGGAGGAAGAGAAGGGGGAAGGGAGGAAAGGATGGAAGGAAGGAAGGAAGGAAGGAAGGAAGGAAGGAAGGAAGGAAGGAAGGAAGGAAGGAAGGAAGGAAGGAAGGAAGGAAGGAAGGAAGGAAGGAAGGAAGGAAGGAAGGAGGGAAGGAAAATGGATTTGATGTAACATTCTGCTCACATGGCAAAAGTCAACTTGATGGATTTTGTAAGCACTCAGTATTGCCCGCAGGCTCTGCCCTTCCCCAGAACTGAGGTTTCCCTCAAGATAAGCCCTACAGCACCTTGGTTTATTAGGATTTGACATGGTGATTTTTGCTCTGATGCTTTTGGGGTGTGGGTGGCTCTGATTTTGCACTGTGCAGTCCTCACTAGAGCAAACTAGTATCTGGTTATTTACAGTCCTGTGTGGCTGTATTCTGAATCCAGTTACTGTATTCCTCATGGGAAAATCTCTGTTAGCTAAGGTATGAATAAACTCTTTCAAATTGTTCCCTGTCATTCAGAAAAAAACCCCAAACACCTCATTCAAGGCTCCAGGAAAACTCCCGTAATCAGGGCCCATCAAAACAAAGAGAAATATCCAAGGTGTGTGGGTGTGACTGATTTACCTCCTTTGCACCATATTATTCTCTGGGGTGTGCATTGTGGACTTCATCAAAAGCCTGTCAAAGCAGTAGGAGAATTTTATTTGAACTCCGTGGGATCCGTAGCAGGCACAAAGGATCATGCCTTGTAAATGACATTTGGACAGGACCCTTTGTTCATTTCTGGATAGATTTCTGGTTTAAAATCGATGTTGCACGATAGGAACATGTCCTGTAAACATTTGTGTGTGGTAGTAAGTGATGGTAACATTTAAAATGTGAGAAATTACATAAGACAAGACAGGAAGAATGTTCACAATAAACAGCTTGAAGAATAATGGTTTATTGTTACAGGAAATTGGACTGGCATCTCTGGGAGCTCCAGATGATTTCATCGAGAAACTTGCTACGGTAATTCAATAAATGAGGGCTCAGTTTTCCAAAGCACCCTGTGTTGTCTTAATTCTGCAGCCACTGAAGTCACTGATAGAACTCCCATAGAGTTGAATGGGAACAGAGTGAAGTCCATGATTGGAAAACCCCACCCTGAAACAGTTGCATTAAAGGAAAATAACTCTGGGACCCCTTATTCAAAGTGGCAATTGTGATTAAACACAGAAACCCGGACAAGTTTTCCTCCAGCACAAATATTGGGCAAGAAGAGGCCACATACCCCCAGGAGATTTCAGGAGGAAGCTTCAGTAATTCTACCAATGAATGTCCCTTCTCTTCCACCCTGCTAGGCAGATAATGTCTTCTGCAGTCAGTGTGCTTCACCTGAATCATATTCTGAAACTACTGAGATCCAGAATTGCAAGAAGATGCCTGTGAGATTAGTGTCCCCAGTGCCAACTAACCTGGGCAAAGAATTGCATCATCCTTGCTGTTTCAGATAAATAAAATAGTTCTTCAAAGCCAGAGCAGGTATCCTTTCAAAATGATAGGCCAAGAAGTTAAGATAGTCAACACACCATCTTCCTTCAATATTGCACTAACAGCCCATTCCCTCTCCTGCTGATGCAGCTAGATATACTCTGTGTGAAACAGGACACATCTGTCAACCAAGGTTCAAACTTCAACTGGGTTGCTATAGTTCCATTGTCTCCCCTCTGCTAAAAAATGTAAGCTCAGTAAAACACAACTGTGCTTGTCAGGGAACTGAATTGATTTGCAGGCACATTAAGTCTAACACTGTGATCCTTCTAGGTGAAGAATTTCAGTCTGTGGGGATATTTATTGTATTTATACAGTTGATATTTGAAACATTGCAACTTTTAAAATAGGAATTTAACCTTGTAAACTCCAAATGTATTCAAATTTATCATGTGCTCCTGTTATTTTTGATCAAGGAATCATATTTTCTGTCTAATTTTCTTGCTAGGTTTATTGGTTTACGGTGGAGTTTGGACTATGTAAGGAAGGCGATTCACTCAAGGCATATGGTGCAGGGCTGCTGTCTTCATTTGGGGAGCTGCAGGTGTGTTCTATAAAACAGCATTTCAAAGATGTTTATAATTAATCAAATTTCTAGATGTCTTCATATGTTGTGCATATAAGCAGCATTAAATGTCATGCTTCTAATGTGTCAATGTATGCATACACAGGGGACACATACCTCCTTCTTGCCTAGTAAGTGACATTATCACGGTATTGCACTGGAGCAGTTTTTTCCTCTTGGAAACGGGGTGACATTCAGTAACTCTATCTTTCTTTCACAACAAATTCAAGCACTTTTTAACTGAAAAAGATTTATTATCCTTTTGCTCATAGTATAGTTTATCAGGCAAGCCGGAGATTCAGCCACTTGTCCTGGAGAAGACTGCTGTGCAGAAGTACCCAGTTACTGAGTTCCAGCCTATCTACTATGTTGCTGAAAGTTTTAAAGATGCAAAAGAAAAGCTAAGGTAACCCAGTCATTCCATATAATGAAATGTCCACTGCAAATATGATGGATCCCATTGCCATCACAAGTCTTGAATTGGCAGTAATGTTTTGAGAGGAATTAGAAAACATTGAGCAATGGTTTAAGAGACAAAGCCATTGATACAGTCAAAATCATGTTATGGTCAGTAAGGGGAACATACCTTATACATTCTTTCCTTTCTGTCTTAAGTCAACAGTCTGGTAGTGGGGTGGAGTTGTCAAGTAATCAGCATCTTGAGGTCTTCAGAGCAAGGGCAGATCTGTGATGTTAATTAATGGAACTTCTTCCTTGCTTTCTAGAGGAGGTGGATGGTGTTGATACTTCCTTTTTTCCTCCTCAGCCCAAGGTTTCCTCAGGGGCATTTTTATGTTTCCTAACATCTTTCTCCTTCTGTATTGGTCTGCAAATCAATGTTACTTCTGATTTAACAATTTATGTTAAAAATGGTTTTCTTTTTCCATTTTGTTTCATCTAAAGCTGTTTCTTTTTCCTCAGCTCCTAAGTTTGCTTTATGATGAATAACTGACCAGTGGAGAGTTGTTGATAGCCTGGGGACAACCAACATCATCCTGTGCCTGCACCTTTAGGGCCTCTGTTATCAGCCCACACTCCTTTACATGGCATCACTACTTTAGGGTCAGACTTAGTTCACTCTATGCAGCTATTCCTGCCTATGTAAAATTATTAACGATAGGCATTATAGCACACAGTTACTGAGAATTAAGGAAAACTAAACCAAATTAGTTAATAGCTGCATGGTCATTAGACAACTGCTATTACAGCTACACAAGACTGCAAGCAAGCCTAATAAACCCACTCCTGAGGCCTGTGTGGTTAGCTTAATACAGAGCATCCAGCTTGTTACCAGCAGTGTGTTTACAACACTACAGCGCTACACAGTAAATCTTTCAGTCATCTGTGACTGAAAAACAGATTCAGTTTTGAGTTCCACAAAAACTTTGAAAAAATGGTCCAGGTTCAGTTCTTGTTCGTGAAACAGGATTGGCTCAGACTGTGTTTGGGGTTCAGCTTAGTTTTCACCTCACAGTAATATTTCTATTTCTGTGTAATGCCTCCTGCCACCATGTTTCTGAATGCTAGCCAAACCACTGGGGGTTAGCCTAGGTTCATGCTTAACAAATTTTTCACTTGGAAATGCCACACAGGGACTTGTCCCAGACCTGCAGTCTCTGCTCTCTCTCTGTCTCCCATCCACAGATAAACACATACCAAGACCTAAGATATTCTGCTGCCCCAGGCTCCCCAGCTCCAAAGTCTTCCTAACTACCTCCCCTTCTTCTTCCTCAATTGTCACAAGCCTGCAGCATCACCTTCTGCCTTGTTCTCTAGGGCAATGCCTGAGAAAGATTGCCTTCTCTTCTGGTTTGTGCTATTAATATACTGCATGTAGTTTCTATCTCCTCTGTATACTTCTTTAACCAAGAAGCAAGTTCCTTGAGAAAATGGAAGATACTGTCTCACACTATAAAAATGATCTTGGAGCTTCTTTTAATTATATCAGGGACCAAATTGGAAAACTGGTTAAATTGGAATAAATGTCTGGGGGTTCATCCAGTGCCTGCATTCGTGGCTCGTACCTGGACATGTGTGTTTGTGTGCAATGGAAAACCTCCCTGAAAAAGCTGACCTAAAATATTTAGGCTGATTTAAAATATTTCAGTTTAAGGTATCCATCTTCTAATTAGGACATCTCCTCCAGCTGAGACTTAGGAAGACTGTCTTCTAATGTGGATTTCTCCTATAAGAAAAACTGGACTGATGCCACTATGGGCTTTCATCCTAGCCAATATAATTTTTTTTCCCACTGTCACACCTGGTGGTCTGCTCAAACTGAATTCTTTAAGGCAATGTCCTTAGCTGATAATAATTAGGACCAAGTGAAGAATCAATGTGGAGTTGGTGTCCAGCATCTTCCACTGTTATGGGCATATGGGATTTACCACGCTGTGTCACACAGTCTGTATAGTGGAGCTCTATGATCGACTCCTGCGTGCTTTCTTTCCTTTTTCAGCAATAACTTCAGTAATCCAAAGCAGATATATAAGCCAGTATCCTGCTGGGGTCTACAAGGAATCTGAAACAATAGCTCTGACCATCTCATCCCATTCAGAGTCCTCCTTTCCACAGCCCTGTGGTTATGCAAATTAATGTTTTCCCCAGACACAAAAATCTTAATGTTTCTGCCATGGATTTAACTATTTTACAGAAGGGAAAGCTCCAAATAAGGGGTTGCAAGAATGCTGCTTCTCTCCATTGATTATCTCCTATCTTTTCAATGACCTTGAAGCTGCTAGCAACCATGCCAGAAGTTACTCTGCTTGCTGCTTGGTATGCCAGGATGGCATAGGTACTTGACCTTACTTTCCCAGAAATTGCAGACTTGGATCAGGTTTCCTATATTTTACATTACTGAAAGGAAAATGAGGTTTTCAAGTTTGGCAAATCCCAATAGCTGCATAGTTGGCCTATACCAGGAGCAGTGTTGCCATGCCAATAGCATAATTAGTCCTGTTTGGAAAAAACCAAAGGTGGTAAGGACAAATGCATATTCAAGCATGTTAGAGAATGCTGATCACTCAGCAGGAATTTCAGTTATTTCCTCTCACAGATTTTCTTATTCCCCTCACCAAATGCACACACCAGAAAAAAATGAGTTTCTGAAAGAAGGAGTTTTTCAAGTTTGTATGCATTTCTGTCTTTTTCCCTCAGGAAATTTGCTCAAACGATCCCTCGTCCTTTCTCTGTTCGGTACAATCCCTACACCCAGAGGATTGAAGTCTTGGACAATGCAAAACAGCTGAAGAACTTAGCTGACACCATCAATAGTAAGGAGCTACAGATTTTTTGCCTTGGATTTCTCAAAAGTTGGATCAGAAATAGCAACCACAAAGCAGATTTCGTCTGGTTGCATTTAATGCTCTGAGCCTGACCAAGTTCAAGCAGCCCACATATCCTTTCTGGTGAAAAAATTGCTTCCTAATTCTAGCCAAGCTTCAAAATAGTATTTCCACTTGACTGTAGCTTGTTACATCTGAAATAATCTGGTTGTAGTGGAGGTGCTAGGGAAGTTCAGAGGGTATTGTAATGGATTCTGATGTGTGGCTGTAGCTGTTTTCAGAAAGAAAATAAAAGAAAAGTTTGCTTTTAATCACATTTCCTTTTGCCATCTTAGCCTTTTTTTTTCTGATATGTTTCCCCCCTAACATTGACTAGCCTGCTAAAAGGCAGCATTCCTGATCCTGTGAGCCATCCTGGTATGGCTGGTGAAGGCCACGGGCTGACCCCAAGAAACTCACTCTATAAGATACTAATAACTTTGTCCAATCCAGTACTTCTTTGTTCACTTTATTCTTTCAGAGAATGGATAGAAAGGGTAAACATATACAGCAGTTCTAGAAATGGGCTATCTGTAGGATTAACTGCTTTGATTCTTTCCTTTCCAGGTGAGATGGGAATCCTTTGCAACGCCCTCCAGAAGATAAAATGAAGATTTGCTAGAACTTGTTAATCAGTGGCTACTGACTAGAAGCTGACATGTGCAAATACCAGTTTTCATCTAGCCTCAGTTTATTATCTTCTTTTGTTTTGCATGAATGCTTATGTTATATATCTTAATTGCTATAGATTAGCAGAGGAAGAGACATATACAGGAGACCTTTGAGTCTTTTGGCCTTCAGACATTAACCCATTTTTTTCTCACCAATGCAAAAATCACTTTAGTCCTGAGAATCTAAGGAAGGCCTCCATATTATGGGTCCCTTCCAATTCAGGATATTCTATGGTTCTATAATTCTGTATCTCTTGTGCCAAAGGTTAGCAGAAGGAGATCTCCACCATGCAGAGCTACAGTCTGCTGCAGTTGAAAGGTTGCATTACCACTGTGGGCCCAGGCTAATGTTAGCAATGGCTAATGGAGCAATGGCTAATCCACCTTGGGGTTTTTTCAGTCATTCTCCCCTTAGCCCCCCCATATTTGTGCAAGGTTCCCATGGACTCCCAAATTCCACACCTTTCGAGGGGTAAACATATACTGCTTGGCCCCTGTACCTCTGCTTTTAAACACAAGAACCTCCATCCAGGGGTTTTTTTCCTAAAGATGACATGTGATGTTGCCATTGATCCAAAGCACAGATGCTATCAGAAAAGACAGCAAGTATGCTGCAGCCTCATTAACAAAGATTTATCACTGAGTGTAAATATAATGTATTTGCACAAACACAGTCCCAGAAAGGTTTCTGAAAGTCAAGAAGGCTGCATGCTGTGATGCTGCACTAGTTTGCAGAGCCGAGTCCCTAAGCAAGGCACTGAGACTGCCTATCCAGGGCATGGAGTCTGTGCTCCAGTGGAGTACCCACAAAAAAGCCCCTTCAGAGGAGAGTTCCTTACAGGCAAGACTGTGTGGCTTTTTGCAGTAGGATGTGTGGTCAGTTTGTCAATATGTTGTGCAAGGAAGAAAACATGCAGATGTTTTAACAAGGCATGAAGGCCTTATCAGTCCAGTCTGAGAGCTGTTAGCTGTAATGTTGCGTGACATCATGGATTCGTAGCTGATTCAGAAGCAGCCATTTTACAGAAAGGTGAGATAGACTTCCCTTAACAGAAATAATCAGCTACTCACTGTGGGATGCTTATGTGTGAAGGGTACCTTGTGTTGTGCACGTCCTTCTCTGAGAGTGTTTTATTCAGGACTGCTACAATGTGTCTCCTAACTTTCTGGACTCACAGTCCACAGGGTGTATACCAACACCTTGGAAATGGAGGAGAACTGGTTGTTACAATGTAGATGAGGACATCAGAGCCTTCTTACTGGCTGTGTCTGTGGCTAGAGTCCCCACCAAAGCTGGGAAATACTTGGGTCAGCTGTGTCCAAGTGCCTTCAAAGCCAAACATGGTATTTTTCAAGGCAGCTCCTAAGTCATTATGCTTTTGGGTATCTCCTTCCTTCCCCCAGTGGAGTTTTAATCTCCCTTTTTTGGTTCAAGCAGTTCTATTCTTGCAGAAGTGTAGCTTGACTGAGACAGCTAATGGAAGCAAGTGTGAATCCAGCGTAACTCAACGGCTGAGCCATGGACAGAGAAGACTCTTATTCAATAACTTCTGCTCAAAGCATCTATCTACATGCCCTCCTGGACTGGTCCAGATTGTATAATGCTTCACTGTAGCTTCCTGGATGAAGAAGGAAGGAGATCAGCATTTGTACATTGGAACAAAATGGAGCAAAGCAAAGCAGAACAGTACTTCCAACTCAAAACAATTCTGCATCATGATGCTAACATGAAACAGCAGTGACATTTCCATTAGAAGATCCAAAGATGATTTGAAAATCCACAAGTCTCTTACCTACTATTGTACTCCTGTATTTGTAGCTTGAAAATCAATGGAGATTTAATGTAACCATGATCCTTTAGGTAGATAGAAAGTACAGCTGTTTCCATTATATTTATGTTAGGTAATAACATTAATCTAATCATACCAGCTGGAACCCCTTTCAATAGACATACACTTATGCAAAATGGTATAATTTTGGTGCTTTGAAGTATGCTTTTTTATCTCTGTATCTTTTTTCTTCCTTTTTTTTTTTTTTTTTTTTTTTTTTTTTTTTTTTTCTTCTCATGACAATGTCTGTGTAGACCTTTCAGTCCTGCTTGGCATGTATTTTCAGTGTGAAAGTAGCCCATACTTTTCTCTCCTAATATAATAGGATCCATAAAGTAACTGTGTACCACAAAGACACAATTTCATCTCAAGAGTGAAATACTTCAAACTAATCTTCAGTCAGATTTCCAAGCTCATCTGTTTCTGGCTGTTGTTATTAAAGACAGCAGCAGTAACTTTATAATGATATTGACAACCCAGGGTTCACAGTTGTTTTTTATGTGCAAATGGAATGGATAAAGAGAACTGATGCCACACATCTGATTCTGTGTCCCTTAATGCAGATTTATATGAACAAGAACTCCAGCCAAAGCAGCATAACATAGCTGTTCAGCAAAACTGAGGTGAGAAGATGAGCTAGAAAGATAGCCTGTTGGAAAAGGACTTGGGGGTGTTGGTTGACTGCCAAGTGAATATGGGCCAGTTGTGTGCCCAGGTGGCCAAGAATGCTAATGGCATCTTGGCTTGTGTCAGAAACAGCGGGGCCAGCAGGTCAAGGGAAGAGATTATGCTCCTGTACTCAGCATTGATGAGGCTGCATCTCAAGTACTGTGTTTAGTTTGGGGTCCTCACTACAAGAAAGACATTGAGGTTCTGGAGCATGTCTAGAGGAGGGCAACCAGGCTGGTGAAGGGTCTGTAGAGCAAATTGTATAAGGAGTGGCTGAGGGAACTGGGGTTGTTTAGCCTGGGGAAGAGAAGAGACCTTATCACTGCCTACAACTACCTGAAAGGAAGTTTTAGAGTGGTGGGTGTTGGTCTCTTCACCCAGATGACAGGTGATAGGATGAGAGGGAATGAATCCAAGGTGTGCCAGGGCAGGTTCAGATTAGACATTAGGAAAAAAATTTCACTGAAAGGGTTATCAGGAACTGGATCAGGCTGCCCAGGGAGGAAGGTGACAGAGTCACTGAACCTGGATGTATTTAAAAGATGGGAAGATTAGGTGCCTATGGATATGGTTTAGTAGAGGACAGGAACGGTTGGAATTAATGATCTCAAAGGTTTTTTCAAACCGAGGGATTCTTTGTGATTCTGTGAGAAAAAGCTAAATGCTCATTATTTTAAAAGCTGAGGAAATGTACTGAATGTAAATTGACATGCATGTCTGCATATGTGCTTTAAATAGTATAAATAAGTTGATTTTTAAATAGTACTTCTTAGTGTGTAACTTCTTATTTCCATGCTAAAGAAAATTTAAGCTGTACAACAACCTGCTTGGTTATCTGGCCAGTGTACCTCCTCTTTGTAAGGTAACCATGCATGTTGATCAGAATCAAATACTTAGGTAGGGAGGAATGACCATTTGAGGTGGGTTCCGACTGAGAAAATGCTGTCTTGCACTGGTTGAGTATTGTTCATCCAGACAAGATCCTGAAACTGATAAAAAACCCCAATCTTGATGTGTGTAAGTACCTAGAAGTGTACAGCAAAACCTTGATTGCTCTACCTTTGCATACTCTGACTCATGCTACTCTGACTAACACATTCCAAGCTACTTTTTAAAGTAATCTTCCTTTCTTCTATCCTTTTTTTTTTTTTTAATGTGCTGATCTCCAGCTCTGTTTGAAGCGACCAAAGAAGCCCTTTAGTGAGGCCTCTTCCTTTGCAGTGACCTTGGCCAAGGTCAGCAATGGCGATGGAGGGGGAAATTGTCAGCACAGGTTACATGGAGAGATAGTCTCCTCTGAGTGTCTATATGCATAGATATGACAGCAGCCTTGGAGTAGGGACACGTTATTACTCAAAGGAGGCAGAAATTATAGAAAGGGATTAAGGACCTCACACAAATGCATTATTTTAAAGCCTATCTCTTTGCTGCTTCAAACCATTCTGGGAGTTGACAAAGATGACTGTTTTCATGTTCAAATGTAAACATTTAAACTAACAAAAATAAACAGAAATATTAATGCCACACCCATCTCAAATAAGTAGCACTGTGCTCATACAGGGTGGAGATATTCACAATGGGAACAGATCAAAAATGAGCAGTTTGTTTGTGGTGATCTGACATGGCCTTTTAGAGCACACACCCCAGGGGCTCCATACAAGAGGGTGAGGCAACTCTTGGGGTGGGAGATCCCCACCTTCTGCAGGGAGAGGCTGCCTGTCTTCACTGAAAAGGCTGACACACCGTGCTCTAGCCCTTGCATATTCTGTTAAATCATAGAATCTAACCGAAGACCTCTCCTGTGCTCCTAGAAGTCCCCAGAAGTGCTGAAAGCTGCTTCAACTATGACATTCTTTGATGAATCCAGTCTGGCTTTATGGAGAAACCTCAATTCATACACATAGCCATTATTAGTGCTGAAAAAACACATAGATATGAGATATTAATACTAGAGCATAAATACAGCCGTAGGAGCCTGATGTTCTTGCTTTGTGACCAATGCCTTAAACATGCATCTTGAGCCCTAGGGCTTTCACCTACATGTCCACATAGCACTGGAGTAGAAGGCCTTGTGCCATTTGTGTTTGTGCCATGTCTGTGGCCTGGATTTGGTGGTTCGTGCTCCCACCCTTCACAGAAAAGGCCCAGTTTGGACTCAGATAGTCACACTCAGTTCAAGTTGTTCGGTGCCCAGACTTGCCACCACTGCTGGTGGAACATGGGAGTGGGAAGAGCCCTTTTCCCTCTTAAAACCCACTTCTCCCTCCACCCCGTTCAATTTGCAGCTACAATTCAGCCACATCCGAAGTGGCCTCTTGACACCCGACCTCCCCCTGGGACATGAACCGGGTCAGGTGCGGGAGTCCCGGGCCAACCGGCGGAGCAAAGGGTGCTGCAGCCCGAGCCGGGCCGGGTTCAGCACCGCGGACAGCGGCCCGCCCTGCCCTGCCCGCGGGCGGCGCCGGGCCCCGGCTGGGCAAGGCTGCGGGGGCACCTCTTTCCGGACTGGCACTTACCACAGGCTGCCTGAGGTCTGGATGGGTCGATGTTCTTCAGGATGCTAAGACCTGACTCCAGGGCATGGTGTGCCAAAATTCACCTTGGGTTTTCTGGCTCATCCAGGCAATAGATGGGGAAATTGAGACCTTCCCAGTGCTCTGTCTTGGGCCAAGGGGGAACACGATGCTGTCATGGTCTCTGGAGAACAACATTTTGTTGCAGTGTGTTTATCCTCCTTGGCCAGGGAGGAGGCAAGTGCAGTACACCACCGTGGAGTGTGTCAGCAAGGATTAGCTAAGGGCACATCAGAAATTACTCCATTTGCAAACAGAAGTCAGAGAGGTGGTCTTTTCTGTGCACCTACAAGATGACTTTCACAGGGTTTTCAGCCCACTGTAACCTGATGTATGAAGATATGGGTGCTTACAGCCAGACACATGTTTGTGGTTATCAGATGATGCTGTGCCGTGGCAGAAACGGTCTGTGCAGAGGAGATACCATTTGGATTGGGCTAGGTTTTGGGGCAAGAGGCCCTTTGGTTCCCTAGGGTATGGTCAGTGCAGAGGCTGCCAGTGAGGTAAGAGACAGTGTGGAAGGAAGGGCAATCTCAGACACTGTGAAGGCAGTCCAGACTGGGAGATGTAAATGGGACTCAGACTAATTGCCTCTCCACAAAGGAGCCAAGGTTGTACCATTTGTTGCAGACACCTTCAAACAGAGCAGGAGGGTCACACTTTGAAGTTACCCAGAGGAGGAGGGTTGTGTTGGGCACTTGCGCATATCCTACGCAGGCGGTTTCCCTTGATGTGTCTAGCATGGCCAACATAAATGTCCCTACACCTAACACAGAAGCAACCAGCTTCCTTTTCTGCTGTCCGGCAGCTCTGATCTCACTGCCCACATATACACACTTCAGTCCCACCACATCCCCTGGCCATTTCTCTAGGAGAAGCACTCACATCCCCAGCCAGTTTTCACTCAATATCTGGCAATTGTAATCAACTCCCCGTCTCTGTATGAAGACTGACTTATTGGGGATCTCAGGCCAAAAGGAAGAGGCCAGCAAGAAGAAGGACATGTGTGGCAAAGAGTCATTGAACAGGCAAGGCAGCCTGGACTCCAACAGAGAGGAGAGCAGAACCACTCTCTTCCTGACCCTCACTCTTGGCAATGTGAGGAAGACTGAGCTCTCTAAGGCAGCCAAAGTCTTTGAGGTACAGACCTCCCCATTCCCTTTCTCCACTGAGCCCTCTCTTCTGTTCCTATGTCCTTTATCTCTCCCACTTTGCATCTTGCCCTTTCTCATGCTTCACCTGCTCCCTGCCTTATGCCTTTACTTGCCTTCCCTCTTTCTCATTGTCCTTTTTGCTACGGCTGCTCAGAGAGGTTGGCTGGCCTCTCCAGGTGAAGAAGGAAAATGTGAAGGAGGAAGCACCTGGTAAGTCATTCAGAAGAATCATCATTTTATACAAGGGATTTTTAGGCAGATACCAATGTATTATTTCTTCCTAGCAGTTGTGGTGGCCAGTCACTACTAAACAATGGGCCAGCATTTCAGATTATGGGGATGTTAGAAGCCAATGATTTTTCTCTGCATATTTGGCAGAAGATACAAAGAATACAAGAGATGTAAAATACACAAGCATTATATATCCTGGGCACTTGAAGTATCCCTACCAGGTGCTCAATCTCATCTGTGAAAATGAATAACTCAAAAGAAAAGTATTATATTTGTTACTTATTTTTAATTATTTGCAATTATTTAACAATTATGTTATTATACATCAATAGATATGCTTTCATTATGCCAAGGTTTTAAGAATTACTCAGCCACTCATCTGTTATTTCTACATAGATGAAATGCTACAATCAACAGTATCTCTTCTTTCATCTCCATCTATCTCTTCTTAACTCTACAGTGTTTAATCTTTAGCTCTGCCCACGATGTAGCTCCTTCTAAACTGGGCATAATTAAGCTTCATTGCTTAACACACACTTCCTTTTAAGACCCCTTTTAGTCACCCTTTAAAGACATTGTAGAAGTGGATTGAGACTTACCTGGATTTTCAGTCTTGGGAGAATCTGCATCAGGTGAACATCTGGTTCTTGCAGATATTTGAAACTCAGATCCATCACTTTGAAACCAGACAAGCCAAGAAGCCCAGGAACTCTGCTGATGATCTTGACGTTTTTGTTGAATGTGAAGCTCACAGTGCTGATGTTAGTATTCTTATCACCTCCTTAAAGAGAGTAGCAGAGGATGTAAAAACTAGCAGAGAAGACAAAGGTAAGAAACATATCTGTTACTGATGCTTTGTTTCTATTTGGAGTAACTTTTTAGCATTAGATTCACAATAGTAATTTAATTAGTCAGGAAAGCAGGTGAGAATGCATTCATTTTTTCTTCACTGCATGACTGTTTTCCCTGAATTGGGACCATTCCTATCTATGTGGAAAGGGAGACATTTCATCAAAGCCATTATAACTGAGGTGAGAAAACTGTTCCAGCACAAAGGGAGGTGGTAAGGATAGACCAGCAAATCAAAAAGCTGAGAAACTGGAAACTCCTCAATGACAGGAAGATTGTGGGCTGAGACCCGTACAGAGAACTGAATGCTCCAAAGCAAACATAGTCACTTGATGGGAAAGAAATGATATAACAATGGGTCTGAATGTCTCATTTGCTTGTAGAATAGTGTGTAGGTTTTGTTAAAAGAAGGTAGATGGCAGGTAGATCGCTCCTTCACTGAAAAGAGCTAAGGAAAGAGGGTCAGCAGAAAGCTTGCTGAGTAGGCTGGAAGAACCAGGGATGGAATTTTCATAGCGAACAGAAACACTGCCAAATCTGGAGTAACAGAACATCAGACATTTTCCTAGGCACTTGAAAAGCTTGTTTGGAGGTTGTGCAGCTTCAAAGTTTGCACTTTAGGACCAGTGTTTCAATTGAAAAAGTGCTGCAAGTGGCTACACCGCTGCCTATGCTGTATTTGAGTCACCACCCCTATCAGTCATTGGGATGGAAAGTGAGTTTGCCAGAGGTAGACTGCTACTTTCCCCACTAACAGGCAGTTAGGGCATTGGTGAATACAACAAGTTGTTAAGAGACATTTAATACAAACCTGAGGATGCCAGAGGTGCCCCTGGTAGATCAGAAAACTGAAGGTCCAGCTCTAAGGTTGAGTTCTTTGAATAAAGAATTGCCATGAGGTTTCCCATGCTTGAAAAGATCAGTCAGAAATCCCCAGGGCCCTTTAAGCTAATCCAGCCCTGTTTTGACATCTTTGGGTGTTGCTTGTGATTTGGCTTCAGGCTAGTGATGACAGGCAGTCCATGCCAAGCTGTTCTCCAGGACTGTGGGGATCTCAAAAGGGTATCACTGTCATCAAGGAAACTGGAGAGCCACAGAGGGTTTTGGAGATGGGGAAGTATTTCTTTAGGATTTCCTCTGAATTGAGAGGTTTGTGCTCAGAAGCAGCAGTTAGTTTCAGGTACGCTGGGACTTGGATCTACAATAAAAACAAGGGACTGTTAAAAGAGAGTGTGCTTATGCAGAGGAATATTAGGGACATAATTTTCTTCAAATTTTCCTTTTTCCTGTGGTTTAGAACAGTAATCATACACCTAATCAGGCTTATTTTGGATGTAATGATGCTAGATGCCCTTAGGTGTGGGCACCAGCATGAATGAGGAATTTGGAGGTTTTGGCCTTAAAGTTCTTTGTGGGTTTTGTCCTACTGAGGTGAATTTGGTGGTGCTGAAGTGTCAGAGGACTTTCAACTCAGCCATCTCCTAAGTCTAACATGGGCTAGTGGCCCATTTTACTGAATCTTACTGAGAGCGGCAATGCATTTTACTGAAAGAGGCTAGCTGCATCTCCACTTTCTGGTGAGATTTGCAGAAGCCTGTGAGCACATATTGGTAACTAGGAGATACCTAATTTGTATAAAAGTGCTTATTGGTCAGCAGCTATTTTACTAGGCAGATGTAAATACATTCTCACTACCACCATCACCTGAAGCTCCAGCTCCTGTTTGTAGGGGTTTTTTTTGTTGGTTTCTTTTTTTTCCTGCATGGACATTTTATTCTATTTTTGGAGTTTAAAAAATGAAAGGTAAGGCAGTTTGCTGAGGGTCAGTGATGAGACAGTGCCCTGCCTACAGTGGCTTTAAACCAAATTAATTTGGTCCTCAGCTGAGAAAAGCAGTGGTTGTCTCTGCTTCCATGAAGCAGGAACAGATACACTCAAACTGGCATCTGTCAGCACTATTCCTGTTGTATTGGCTACATCCATTTATGTGGCCAGGCCAAGGGTTCTGCCATGGCCCTTCCTCCCCTCTCCTGTCTGCCCTCCCCCAGGACTCACTAAGAGATAGGCAAGATGTATGTGGGGATACACACTGGAGTACTTATGATCAAATACAAGTTTTGAAGAGATACGGCCACAGACAGCAAACATCCTTGCATGCAGAACCATTGGTACAGCTGAAGACAAAGGCTCAGCAAATAAATTCTGGGGTGATGAAAGCCATCTTTCAGACTAGGATTTCTTCCATCTTATTGCAGAATTGGCCATAATTGAAGGAAGTGGAATTTCCCAACATCAGTGTCTACTTGTAGCCATGTAGGTTTGTGAACTGTCTGTGCCTGGATATAATACAATAGGGTTAAAGCAGAATTTGCCATTCAGTACAGAGATACCCTGTGTCTTGTTGGGTATGAGATTAAGGTGACCCCAAATGGATCTTTTCTGAACTGTGACACCCTATGTCTGATCGCAATATCAGCCTGAATTCAGAAAGCAGTATCAAATCTGGGGTTTCTTTTAAACATTTTTGAAATTCGTTGGTTATAAATGATGTCACTAAATTAAAATGACCACATTTACTCACCAGAAAAGATCCCTACTTGAGCAGAAGAAAACTGGAAATTCAGCTAATGCTAGAATAATTTTGCTGAAAGAAAATAAAAATGAGTCAGAAGGGAAAAAAAATGAAGTCAAGATCCTTCTTGGCCTGTTTTTCTAGAAATGTCATGTTTTCCCTTTAAAATGTTGTTTTCACTTTTAGAGGTATGAAGATTTAAGACTACATTTTAGACATGATAAAAATATTTTCTTAAATCAAAAATAAAATGGAAATAAATTTGTTGTACTGTGTCAAACACAACTTTTTATTTGGCCTAAAAGGAAATGATTTTGCTTTTAAAAATTGACTCTACTACTTAAAACTGAGAGATTATTCTTGCAAATTAGTTTCAGATCATTTTTCATTCAGTCTGCCACTTTGGTCGGCAAATGAATTCTACTACTGCCATATGGTGACACGTAGATATGAATAGTCTTCGATATTGATGAAAAGAAAGCTTGTAATCTTCTGCCTAACATTTATTCTCAGTGTCTTTTAAAAATTAATTGATCTTATTTCATTTAGCTCTTGCTGTTTTCTCTCCAGTTCCCTGGTTCCCCAGAAAAATAAAAGATCTGGACAAATGTCACCATCTGATCACAAATTATGATCCCAGTTTGGACCATGCTCACCCTGTAAGTCTGATGCCACTGTTACTTAATTAAAAAAAAATATTCTCTGCAGTGAAACGTAGTAAGGAAAACTTCAGGAGTGAAGAAATGCTCACGAAAGGACAGAAAAAATGAAGGCTGATCTTCAGTGGAATTAAATATTATAGAGCAAATAAATAATGAGAAAAGCTTATGGCTCCTGATTCATCAAGATACATATCATTAACATCAGACACATGCTGAAGTAGTTTCTATTCAACACATTCTTTAGCATGATTTTACATTTCATTGTTTAGTTTAAAAAACACTCTTGTTTATTATTTCTCCCTGATATATTTGAAGTTTGTCCACATTTTTTCATTGTTTAGTTGCTCACATCTCCTGCCAGTGATGGGATGGGGAAGAGTCAGACAGAAACAGTGAAACTTGGGGGTTGGGATAAGGACAGTTTACTGTGACAGCAAAGGGAGAGGGAAATAACAACAGTACTTAGAATATATAGAATGGATGATAGACAACGCAATTTGCCCACCCAACCCAATGCCCAACCTGTCCCCAAGCAGCGGTTCCTCCTCCCCAGCCAGCCCCACTTACATACTGAACATGATGTCATATGGTACGGGATATCCCTTTGGCCAGTTTGTGTCACCAGTCCTGGCTGTGTGATCCCCTAGATTCCTGTGAAAATTAACTCTATTCCAGCCAAAAAATAGGACAACTTGTACTAGCTGGCCCATGAAACAGTCAAGTTCCCCAGGTTTTCTGCTTTTTGCATTTTCTGTGTTTTGACCTTTCAGATATTCCATACTGTACTTGGAACCTTGCATGTGCCAGGAATATCATTCAAATGCAGGTGTACAGAGGATAGTAATAAGTACAAATGGCAAAGAGCTAGTGGCTAATAGATACCAGATCCTCAGATCCCTCAGAAGGGAGTGCTACTATTCCTAAGCTTGCAAAAACTGTCTAGACAGAAAATTTGAGAAATGCATGGCGGTACTGATTAATGGGTGCAATACCTGAACTGAGATTTAAATGTGACTGGAGAAGCTCAAAAGATCTAGTGATTTCATTTGAGGTACCTGCTCTGGTGGGGGCATTGGACTTGATGATCTCTGGAGATCCCTTCCAACCCCTAAAAATTCTGTGAAATTCTGTGAAATAATCCTAATTTACATTTGACTTTTCACAAGATCTTTGGAGCCAGGATTTTGGCATTATTTATAGATACTAATCTGCAATATTCATAGCAGCTTTGTGTGTATAGTTTTATCCTTGCCATAATCAGAAACTATGAGAAGGAAGAGGAAAAATGTGTTGCAGAGTTCTGCTCTAGTGATCATAATAGTAAAGCAAAGTACTGGGAACAACAAACACTTGCTTGTCTTCCAAGTTTTCCATCTTAGGTACACATGAGATATGAGTTAAGTACAGACAAATAAGGGACTCCAAAGCTCCAAAGGGCTATTTGCTCATTGACCAGGTAGGTCACAGAATTGTTGTGAAGTGTTCTGCCAAACAGCACATAGAAGAAATGCATGAAAAGCAAAAAAAAAAAAAAAAAAAAAAAAAAAAAAAAAAAAAAGCAGAGTTTACACTGAAAAATACAAGGAAGATTTAAATGGATGGCACCAGAATCTACAATATTTTGTCATTCTCTTTTCTAAATGGTCTGAATTCTGTTTAGACCCTTTTATTAACTTACACTATGTTAATGCTTTTAGCTATGCACAGTTCTGTGTAGTACAAAAAACCTTTCCATGTCTATCTCCTATTTGTGAGATTCATTTATCAAACTATAGTGCTCTAGGAGAGATTTGTATCCTTAACCAGGACATCTTCCGTTCTTCCTCACATGTTTCTGATAGAAACAACTCAAGTAATTGTCTTTTTCCTGAGCTAGCTCTGTCTCTATTTCACATGAGAAAAATTAATGCACACTGGGAATTCTTTGAATTGGACTAAGTTCCTCTCCTACTTTTCCAAATAAGAGGTATGAACACTGAAGATGAGAGAAAGCACCAATCATGCAGAGGTACCGAAGTACTGAGTGGGGATAAATCAGAATGCAGTGCAATGCAGAATTACCTAAACTAGCTTAAAACAAATTAGTTTAGGCACTGAAAATCATTTGTCTGTGGCAGGACAGAGCACGACATGGGCTCATTCGCTGTCCTCCTAAGCATGGACCAAAACCAGACAGGTTGGAGGAACATACCACTTGTGTTGACTCAGCTGGTATTTTGCATATACATTTACTACCAAATATGCAATTCGTGCTATCTCAGCAGCTTCACATTGTTCTTCACTGTCTCTTTAATGGCCAAAAAGCAAACCTACGACACTATGACATCAGTCTCTGGGGCACCCTGACCCTGGCTGGAGCAGTCTCCCAGGGAAGGTCCTGCTGCTTAGAGGGTGGGTACGGAGCCCTGGGAACATCAGGGACAAAACTAAGAGGTCACAGCATCAGTGCTAGTCTGGCCACGTGGCTTTTCTACATGTTTTGCACAGACTCATTACAGCTACTGACAAGCAAGGGTGGCATCTGAATAAACATATTATCCATTACACATGACAAAAATAAACATGCTCTTGGGATCCAGTTCTTTCCTCAGATTCAGGCACACAATGCTCATTAACTGCAATATTACTGGTATTATTGCTACACTGAAAATGATGTGAATAAACCTAAGGGAGAAATTTGGCTTCTAGTATGCAAAGTGGTTCCAGTAAATTTTGAATATTTTAGAATAATAAATATTTGCACAGTGATGCTGATCAACGCTGCTTTATGAGTTATATTAGTAACACTGTGCCAGATTTCAGATTTTATTCCTGTTATGAATGATGTAAAATTCGAAGTAATTTGATTCCACTTCTCTATTAATATTTAATAGCTGGAAAAGACTGCTTGAAGATCAACTTCTAGTAAACACTGAGGGGGCAAAAATAAAACTCTGGTATTTAATAAGTAAGCCCCTTTAAACAGATAGAACTGAATCTGTCATGTTAATATGGTAATAAATGGTCAAGGGCAAGTTAAGATGAAAGCCTGTACTTTCTAGATATTGAATGGTGGCTCTAACGATTTCTAGCTGGTGAGGACCCCTTCTTCGCCCAAAGTGCAGGGTACTGTGCAGTTGTAGTTTACTTTCTCTGGCTTGGTACTATCCTGTTCATCACAGCCATATATTGCAACCTTCATGCAGGAAACAAATGATTCAGATTCAGCTCTTCCCCAGCGGAAATGGCACATGATTTCAATTTCCTTTATAACGTGACTTGCATTGAAATTCGACTCTAAGTGTAATGGTTTGTGGCGTGGTGCTTATCAACAACTCCAAAACCTGCCCACCAAGCCTTGCTGCTTTCCTTTCTGGTCACAGGCCCTAAATATTCATCAAAACGTCATGGGTGTAACTGATTGCAAACTTCGTTTTGCTGTTCATAAGGTTCACAATTCATCACCTTGGAGGAAAAACCTTTCTGAGGTCTAGGTTTTCTAGATGCTTCTGTTACCAAATCTATTTATGTCCACAAATCTCTCTTAATGTAAACTTTTTTCCGAATTATTTCCTCACTCAGGGATATGCTGACCTGGATTATAAGAAAAGGAGGGCATTCTTTGCTGACCTCGCCTTTAATTACAGAGCGTAAGTACAAGGTTGGTGAGGAGGTACTTCAGCGATCCACAAATTGCTTTCAGAAATCTTCACGTATAAGAAATACCAGAGACTTACTCTTTCCATCCATCTGGAATAGACTTTTCCTACAACACAGCAAAGATATCTTAAGATAAAAATCTTAGAATTGCAGTCACATCACCTTCAGTGCCGTATTTTGTCTTAGCAAAGGAGGTTTCTCAACATGACCCTTTCATTTCAACTTTGCTGTTCCTTTTAGCACTAGCTCCTGAGCTGAGGCTAGTCTTTTTTGAGGAATGATAAGGAGAAATGTTTAGGAACATAGTTTTGACAAAGAAAAGGAATTTACTATTTTTTTAATTTGCTTGATAAAACATTCCTAGCCATGACATTAGTTACATATGCACCTAAAAAAACCTCTCAGGTCTCTTGCAGGTGATTGAAAATGATTCTGCTTTTTTTGTGTAAAACTTCACTAGAATCATCCTGCTGTCTGTCAGAGTCGGTCAGATGTATAGGTAAACTGATTGTGGATTATGAGCTTCATGGTGTTCAAGAAATCATGAAACCTCCCATGGTTTTAGTACAGTTTTCTCATCACCTCCATGTATCACAGCTAGCACAGCACAAAAGCATAGAGTGAACTGACTCAGTGCCACCAAAGAAGCAACAGTGAGGAAGAGAAGACTGCCCATCAGAGAAGTTAGTGATAACCACGCAGTGTATGCCTGGGCAGCTCTCTGCTGATGAGGACTCTGTGATGGTACTGTTCTGATCACATTCTCCAGGGATGGACCCTCCAGGCACACACTATATTTTGCTTGCTAGCTTACATTCAGTGGAGGTAAGGGTAAGTCTGAAGACCTCTTTTTTCCTTCTGTAAAGCAGAACACTCTCTTTCTTACCATATCCCTTTGTTTCCCCCCACACTGGAACAGAGGAGGAAAATGCACACATTAGAGCCTACCAAGGCAAAGCATTTGTTTATGTATTATCTTGCTGTTTCTATCTTCATTACAGCAAATATTCATGGTGCATGCTGAGAAACTAATACTTGGAAACTGAACTTGAAGCCTGCTTTTGACACATGCATTATTTCCTCTTCATTTCAGAGGAGACCCTCTGCCTTGCATTGAGTACACAGCGCAGGAGACTTCAACTTGGTGAGTTTACACCTTGTACTCTGACTCCTGGGCCATTCCACTGCAGTGTCAGGAAAGACTGGCAGCATGAGACAACTATATCATTTTAAAACCGTATTTATCCAGCTCAAATTGTACTTCTTGGTTGAGTGTCACCTTTCAGTTGTTTGCTTTGCAGAAAGCAAAGGGCAGGTCTTGAATATTCACTTTCTAAAAAAATCCACATTTCCCTGACCATCTCCCTGCTTGAAAATCCCATCAGGATATCTGAATCCAGACCATACCCTGAGCCCACAGTATAACTTCTAAGTGACCTGTAACTAACCATAGCTATGGTGGTGTCAGAAATATTACCTTTCCAAGTCTGTTACCAGAAGAAAATGCCAAACCACAGGATGGAAGTTCCCTCATAGGATGTTGCTAATCCAATGTTCATAGGACAGACCAGCCTTGCTTGTTCTCCTGCAAGTATTCATTGCTGTTGACATGAATAGGTATCATTCTCTCAAACTGAAGGTAAATGAAATTTTGGAGTGCTCTTCCAAGATACATTATTTACATCGCAAAATTCCTTTGATGTCATATGAAATGATAGCAATTTACTTTTACACGGGTGCAGCATTTATTCACTGAGGCTTTGTTTCTATTGAAGATTTGCCACTCAAAAAAACCCCCAAACCAACAAAAAATCCAAACAAACAAACAAACAAACTAAATTTAATTCCATTCAAAGTATGTTTGTAGACTAGGTAAGCATGACAGATTTGAAAGAAAGCAGAGTTCTTATTTCATATACCTGTCTTTCCACTTTTTCCCACTATAACAAATCTCATTAAGCAGCAATAATTACACATATGTATGAGAATACCAACATAAATATATCCATATGTCCCAGTGAAAAGCAGAGCCCTAGTATTGTGTAAGGTGCCATGTATGCACATAATAAGAGGGAGTCATTAATCAGAAAAGTTTACAATTTAAATGGAAAGACAATGTAAAGGTGAGAAAGAGGAAGAATGATGACTATATTGTATAACTGTGGAACTGAAAAAGCTCGAGCTTAAGTGATTTGACCAAAATTATACACAATATTTATGTCAATGCCAGGAATTAAATCCATACACTAGGCATCTAATGCCAGAATCTCAACCACAGGGCCTGCTGTGATTATTTTATTTTAAATAAAATCTAATGCGCCATAGAAAGCTTGAGGGTGTTGACCAGAGTCACATAGAAGGCTTGCATCAAACTTATCCAGGCAGTCACATTTTTATTAAGCTCAAATAGGTTTTTATAGCATCTTTCAATTGTCAAAGATTGATGGTCGATGTCATGCTCGTGATTTCTACCACCAGCCAACAATCTTGGCATGGGGTGGTGTGTGGGAATGTCATATTTAAGAAAATTTAATTTTGTGTTCTTTCCTGTTTTTTTCCCTTTTGTTGCCAATCTCCGTCATTCCAGCCCTTCTCCACCTAGAATTAGTCCCACTGTGGTAACAGAAAAGACCTTTAAAGGAGTATCTGCCCATTTCCCCAAACAGCCAGCCCCAGCAACCCAGGTTGTCTTGTTATGTAAAGCTGTTTCCAAAATTAGACTTCCCAATCGTTATCACAGCCCCCCTGGGGCTGTGCCCTGAGGTCAGCAGCATTACAGCACAACTTAATTGAGCACAGTGCAATTGAATGGGAAATTTATAGCACAGAAAAAATTCCCTTGGTGTTCACTCTGAAGAGCTGTTGGATACCTTCGGTTTGTAGCAACATGGTTATAAAAATGAAAATTAATCAAGTGAAGAAATATGACTTTCAGGGTACTGATGATCTGAGTGTCTGTTTTCAAGCAGGCTTCTTGGAAGGCCGGGAAACTAAGTGGTCATAAAAGGTGTCCTATGAGTAAAATCTATGGAACAAAAAGGGAGAATATAGGATAAAATTATGGGGATGCACCTGTCATACCTTAATAATAAAGCTGAATAGTGCCACTTTTTTCTAAACGTTTAAGGACATAAACTCCTTGCCTCTAAAGTCATTCACATGGCTGGCTCCAATCTTTGTTACGAGGGCTTTTTCCAGAGTATTTCATAGACTGCACTTTCAGCAGTTTCTCTTTCCATCTCTGCACTGAAGTACCATCAAGTAGCAGCTTAGTGGTTCTTTGAGTGATAGCACCTCCGTGCTGTGAGGTGTTACACTACATTAGGGCAAGCTAAACTGTTGTCTGGAAATACCTGCTACTCTGACTTTGGAGTGAACTAAGATAATAGCCTTAAAGGTACTTAGAGAGGAGGGACACTGAGCTTTGGACAATTCATCACCAGCCTCTGAGACTGCCTCTGTTTCTGTGGTTGTTGATGTTTGGCTGCACAGTAGAACGACGCTTTGGTAAAAGAGACCATATATGCAGAAGTGTAAACAAGCCTGCCCTCTCTAGACTCTGGTCTGGGGATGAACTATGTACTGGTTCAGATCCTATGCAATCCCTCTGAAGTCAGTAGTATTCTCTGGAGATAGAACCAGGGCAACATCTGAACTCTAGTCCTCATTTTTTCCTAATTCTTCCATGGAAATGGCCCAGTCTCCTGCGGCTTTTGCAATAGTGACAGCAGCCACTGTTTCTCTCTGCTATTTTAATTCTTTTTTCCTCCTAAGGTTTTCCTCCTCCCCCCTTCATTCTGGTTCTTTACTCCCACACTGTGTAAGACATTCGTACAAGTGAAAAAAGCCATTACCAGGGACTGGCTATCACCTCCATAGCAACAATAGCATCACAAAAAAAAATACAATACAAAAACAACAAAAGGTCATTTTCCGTAGCCAGCATTTCCAAGAATGATCTCAATTTTCATAAAACAACGTTTATAAAATTGTTAACACCCTAGGGCCATGTCTGAACAAAAATAACCATTTCTATAAGGTTTTTTGCCATCCTATTACTACTTGTTTATTTTATAACAGCTAAATATATTCCAAACCACAGCTCTAAATCCAAGCACCACCAAATTTGGGGGAAGCTTGAATCCTGTGCCCAAATCTGGTTATATATGCTTTTCTTCAGCTGGTCTCTTTTTGTATAATAGGCTAAATGCTTCAAGAAGTTGGCATGTCTTTCAAATACACAGCCCATGCCAGGCATTTTGAACTGCAAAAGTATGAACCTCTTTGCTGGTCCAGATGTTACTCCTCAGTATCAGAAAATGTGCTTTTTTAGGTTTTAGGATGAGGTTTGTAAGACGTCAAATATAGACCAGGCTTCAGCAAGGAGATGGAGGGGCCAGCTTTTCAAGTTTCACCCTCACATAGAATACGTGGGAAGGAATGTTCCAACCTTAAACTGTGCAATACAGAGAGGGACACCACCTCAGCTTTCTCGCTGGGATTTCTTTGGAACCTCCAGATCCTTATACCTAAAAAAAAAACCCCAACCATCTGAAGCAGGACTAGAGCCCTGCTACATTAAAAGAAGGTGTAGGAAGGAATAAAACAGATTTTATGAACAGCATCTACCTTCAGAGAAGGGGAAGAGCATCTTTGCTCGTAGGCTTGCCAAGCTGGTTGAAGAAGTCTTTAAACTGAAGTTTCTGTGAGAGGGGGATCTCAATCCATCTCATTCCTACTAGTTCACTGCCAGTGCCAGCAGTAGATACCCAGAAATGGCAGAAAGATCATGGGGTCAGCAGGAGACCACCTGTCCCACACGACATCCTTGTCTTTAAATTGGAGATGTATGCATTTGACAGATGGACCACTCAGTGGATAAGGAAGTGGTTGGATGGTCACACTCAAAGACTTGTGGTGAACAGCTTGATGTCCAAGTGGAGGCATTTCAGTGCCATTTAGCATCAGCAACATGGACAGTAGGATCCTCAGCAAGTTTGCTGACAAGACCAAGCTGTGTGCTGCGGTTGACACACTGTAGGGAAGGGATGCCATCCAGAGACCTTGACAGGCTTGAGAGGTGGGCCTGGGACAACTTCATTAAGTTCAACAAGGCCAAGTGCAAAGTCCCACACATGGGTTGAGCAATCCCAAACATAAATGTAGGCTGGGCAGAGAATGGATTGAGAGCAGCTCTGAGGAGGACTTGGGGGTGTTGATAGATGAGAAGCTCAACATGAGCCAGCAATGCACTCTTGTAGCCCAGAAAGCCAGTGGTATCCTGGGATGCATCAAAACCAGCATGACCAGTTGAGGTGATTCTGGCCCTCTACTCATGAGACCCCACCTGGAGTACTGCATCAAGCTCAGTCATCCCCAGTACAAGAAAGACATGGAGATGACCAGAGGGCTATGCTGGGGGTTCATGCCTCTCTGTGGATCTGTAGATAGGGCAGAGAAGTACTGCTTTATTGAGATGGGTCATGCTATATGGCTTATGTTTTTCAGGGGAGAAGTCTACAGGAAGCTGAGCAGCCTTTTCCCTACTCATGCCTGTACACAGTACCTGGATGCTTTCCACCAGCTGGAGAAATACTGTGGCTACCGAGAGGATAACATACCCCAACTTCAGGATGTCTCCAGATTTTTAAAAGGCCAGTCATTATGAACCATGGTTTCCTGGATATGTATGTATACCACAAACACATACAAACCATCTTGTAGGACCCAAGCTGATGAGCAGAACTGATTAGCTGTAGAGTTCCATAGTGGCAAGATGAGCTGTGGCACAGGACATTGATACCAGGCATATCTAGGAAGGAAGCTATTAGCAAGTTTGTGTTTGCTCTGTGACTGGCTGCAATTGGTGTAGCAGTAACCAGCTAATTCCAGTGACAGCAGCAGTACAGCCATGGCAGAATGCTGGTCAGCATGACTTTCACACACAGGTTTTCTATGGTTTTGGCTGTATTTTATGCTTCTGTAGCTATTCTGCTAGTAAGACCCAAACACAAGTACAGCTACTGTTATCAAGAATGACTGAGGAAAGGTGTTTTTTAAAACTTCTTTGTTCCTTCTCAGTGATAAGGAGATGTCCCATTTCACTATGCTGGGACAAATAAAAAAGTATGGCTTAACTTTAATTAAATTGATTTTGAATGCAGTATTCAGGAAATCAGTTACCTGCTCCATGTATCAGTAGGTGATGCTAAGCAAATTTGAATCAGCTTTGTGTTGCTAAGAGTTTTCTAAGACATTGCCATTTTTAGGGAAGATAAAGTTGTTCAATGACAAGTTTGTTATCAGACCTTTAGTGGAAGCGAACAGAGGGCTGGCATATGGAAAACATCTCTTGAGTATACCAGCACCATCACAACCAACTGTAGGATTTTGTGTACTCATTACCTACTTTCTCATGTATTTGCCATTTTATTCAACTTCTCTCCTACAGTAACTGAACTTACAAATATTGTTTCTCAGGAAATAGCCAATATCATCTTATCTCACTTACACAGTAGCTGACAGCAGGGAGCTCCAGAAAACACGTGTTGCTAATTTGATTAGCACAGGTATTCATATTTCTTAAGTGAATCAGGCAGTTTCAAAATAGGAGGATTTAGAATAACAGAAGAATACCCTGTCATAATATTATTTGTAATGTTCATATTGGTTGGCAGGATTTGATTGCCTGGAGTATGGGCTTGATTACTTCTTTTGAGGACTCTGGTTCAAATTTTTTTCTATGCCATACAAATTGGCCTAAGCACAAAAAAAGAAGTAGTAGTAAAAATGGTCATTCTGAAAACTTTATGAATAAAACTTGGGGAGAAGTGTACTGTGAGTATCAACTCATCTACTTCTAAACACAGAGTGTCTAGTATAAGCTAATCATCCAGACTCTTCTGAGTGGGAATGAGAATTGGGAAATTTAGAGGCATTTTACTCCATCCTGGAATGAGCATCTAAGGAAAATGGAAAGAATGGCTCTCAGAGCACTGGTCCTACACTTGTTAAGTTGTAGTGAAAACATAGATGTCTAATTTAGCCTAGAGACTTTGTAAAAGATTAATCTTTTTAAAAGATTAATCACAAATGGAACGAAGTTGATTTATAAGAACCATGTTTACAGCTAGACACGATTAAGAGTAAAGTGTTTTAGTCCAATTATATATGGCTTTGAACCGATACTGTCATTATCTTAAAGATTCCCTCCAATAATGAAATTTCTCTATGCAGAATACATTCTAGGATAGCATAAAGATTGACATTGGAAGGTCCCTTTGTAACAAGTCAGAAACACCTGCAAGGTCTGTAAAATCTATGTTAAAGACATCCTCATGCCAAGCAGCCACTGGGTGAGTGGTATGATTTATAAGGAGTTCTGATTTATTAATAATTTTTACTACCAGAGTCAGCGAGACCAGAAATTTTGCTCATTACAGCTCACTGACCAACTGTGTGCTTAGGCTTCTTCCTGTGTTACAGGCATGCAGTGCTCAGCCAACCAATCAAACTATGGGCTGTGATGTGTCTCCCAAAATTCCTTGGCATACAGTGGATGTGTTTCAGCTACTACAACCTATGTGGAGATGCATAGTGCAGTTCCTCCTGCCACTGGTTAGCTGTGAGTGAGCCCTGAACTGTCTCACTCCCCCAGTTAGGGCATAAATCCCAGCATGTATCTTTGCCAAACGCTGCCTCTAAGGAATTGATCATTCTTTATCATACATGATCATGAGCCTTTCTATAATTGTAGGGATGCAGGGAGAGAGACAGAGAAAGAGGGAGAGGAATATCTTTGAGAGAAAATGATCATGCTATAACCGGCTCACACATCCAGAAACACTTCCATCTTTTATTTACTCAGCTGTATCTGTGAACTCAACCAAGAAATTCCTTTTGCCATTAATATAAGTTGAACGACAAGATCTGCCTAGTGATACTGGGCCTGCTAGCGAGGCTGGTTTGAACAGAAATGAATTTCACATCGTAAGTATTTAATAATTTCTTAAAGGGAATTAAAATGTCTCACCATGTAATCATTTAACATGGCAAGTGTTTTTCTAAAGGGTTAACTACATGAACCTAGGCACATCTTTCTAGGAAAGATGTTTGGATTTAGGCATTCATTGTCCTCCACAGCTGGAAGAAATTACAGACAGGGAACTCAAGCAAGCTCATACTTTAACGCATGGGTCTGTCTGTAGACATGATTTTTTTAGGCCAAGAATTAAGCCTTACAGATCACTTTAAGTGAACTGCACAAGCCTTTCTATTCAACTCATTTTGATTTCAGAGATCTTGGGGCAGCAGGTCCAATCAGCCACACCCCCAATTCTCCACTGATTGCTGGTTTTATTGCATGGCAATGAAATAGAAGTTTAGTTTTTGCAGATATTACCTTCAGCAGATAACTTTTTCCTATGGCTTTTCAAGGCAACTGGCCAAGTCTGCTCCATCAGCAGACTGTCTGATTCACTGGCCTATATTTAAAGGGCATCTCAGGGAACATAAGCTGTAATTTTCATTTTCCCTCCTGCTCCTCCAACATGGATGCTAAAGCAATATAAATTTTCCTAGACTCTTTCATAGTCCTTCCAAAACTGAGTTGCTTAGGGCTTGCTGCTTTCCTGATACATTTTTCAGCTGGTGCAGTTTTTGCTTCACTTCGGCTCAGAATTTAGCCCAAAGATGATCAGATTCGGAGCCTTTCATGTCCCTCTGGATTGGCATAGTATGGCCCAAATAGCAAGGGAGTACGCTTCTTGTGCGAGCTCCTGGCCAGTGCCTAAGAACACATAGCTGACAGTCTGTCTATTCCCCCTAAGACCCTGCTTCCTTAGTTGGGGAGGCAGGAGAATAGTAAACTGCTTTACAACCACTTCTGATTTCCTGGTTTACTCCGATGCCTTTGCTCAGCATTGGAGCAAAGACAAAGATGTAGACATAATCTCCATAGTTTGGTGGTGGTTTTTTTTTTTTTGGGAGGGGGGTTGTTGCTGTTGTTCAACTTCAAGGCAGTTCTGTACCAATTACAGCTGAATTCGGTGGAGCGACAGAAGATAACCACAGCAAATGCTAAACACCTAGTTCCTCACATTGTCAGGCAGAAGCATGCCTTGCATTATACTCTTTTTCAGCCCTGTATAGCTTCATACGTTTTGTCACTTCTAATTCTTCAAATGAAGCATATTTTTTTCCTTTTCTTGTCCTTTTTTCTTTCTTTCTTTCTTTTTTTTCTTTTTTTTTTCTTTTTATTGAGAAAAGTGCTAATAGCCAGACAGAACAAGACACGAAATGCTGGAAGAAACATTAAAAACCCAAACAAAACAAATCTCATTAAATGACTTGGTTTCTGGGTGGGATTTTTTTGTTTGTTTACATAAAATAAATTAAGTTCCAGGCTTCATGACACAATAGAATATGGATAGAGAAAGGAGAATAAAGCCATTTCTGATTTTTTAAAAAATGTAGTTTTATGCTTTAAAGAAGATGAAATGTCATTTATGAGAGCTGAGAATGCAACACAGATTTTGAATATAGGACTTCAAAAAGATTATCATTGGCTTTCTTTTAAAGCAGTGATTTTCAAATTTCTTCACTTTGCAGACCACCAACACATTTCCCATGGAAATGTAGATCTTGGTTCTGATGACCATAGGACTGGTTATTTTGTTAGCTGTCTCCCACAGACCTTTCACAGTAATGCCGGGTGTACTGAGGTAACACTGATAGCACAACCTGAAATCATGGTACAAAGGTACTTCTGTCCTGTTCTATGGACACATGCAAAGCAAAACATGTACTATCATGTCGTTGGGAGGCTGTGTAGTTATGCCTGGATAAACACAGTGGTGGAAAAAAAATAGAGCAAAATAAGTGGCAGCACTGGTGGAAATTCTGATGTTAAATGGTTAAGGGCCAAAATCCATCCGCCTTATCTCTGTCGAGGGCCTGTTTGCCCTTTCTCCTGTGTATTCCCATTCTAATGAAGTCAAGGCAGAAAGATAAAACTGATAGTAAGCTTTGACAGTGCAGGGCTAGTTTATACATGTAGAACATGCACCAGCAAAGGGCAATGATGTTGAATAGTACACTCCAATTCTACTTCTGGGGTATGTCAAACTAGGCCCACCGAGGAACAGGAGAATAGCCCAGGCTGGAGCATACCCATGGTCCACCTAATTCTGTCTTCAAAAGTGCAAGTTGCCAGGGGTTTCAGTGCAGCAAGTAAGAAAGTTTGCAAGGGGGGACTAAATAGTAACCTAGCATTAGGGAAGAGCCAGGTGCTCTTGGACAAATGTAGGAGCAGGGTATGTTCCTTATCTAACTCATGCTTTTCTTTTACACGTGATATACAGGAAATGAGAGAGATAATCCAAGAATTAATAGGTTAGCCAGGACTGAAAATGCAGGATCATATGTGATGTCAGACACATCACTGACATGTGGGACAGAGTAGATAAATGTGTAAGTGTGCAAAAAACATAAATCAGGGTAGACAATACTCCCACACCTCATACCATTGCTGTGTGAATACGTGTGTGATGCAATGATGCAGTAACTGGACCCATAGCAGTACAGGGGCACACTGATAATGGTAAACCAGGATGTTTCTGATATGCGTAGGTGGAAGGGAGCTACTGAAACAGAGCTCTATGTCAAGCTCTCTAACAAAGGCTCTCTGAAACTGCTTATCTGAAGTAAGTGTGCCATGTAGTTAACCCTAGAAATGTCTAAATTCATTCTCACTTCACTTTGCAGAGAGAACAGGTTTCCAGCTGAGACCAGCTGCAGGACTGCTGTCTGCTCGTGACTTCCTTGCCAGCCTGGCATTTCGTGTTTTCCAGAGCACACAGTATATCAGGCATTTCTCTTCTCCCATGCATTCCCCAGAACCGTAAGTTTGATGCTCTGGCAGAGTCCCATCCTTCTGAATGTCTTGGGGATGATTTTCTTAGGAACTGCTCTGGACTTCTATCCAGTAGTCAACAGCATGAAACAGTTTGAGAAACTGGTAGCTGGAGAATTAGAAGGGGAAGTCATGCATGAGAGGGTGTGGGTCTCTCTCTTGCAAAGCTGTCTGGGGAAGGAAAAGACTGGAGAATATCTGGTTTAATCTTTTCATCCTGCCTTCAGTTACCATCTGCTGGGGTTTGATTCCCTGCTGTGAAACTCTCCCAGTAAGTGTTGGCCAGACATCAGCAATTACATTTCATGAGAAATTACAAGTTCACACAGAGGCTTTTGTTGTATGCTGGGACAAAACATGGGCCTTTCAAAGATGTTGTGACATAGGAGACCAATGCCTGTGCCATCCCAAGTGAGACAATAGCCAAGGTGGTGGGGGGCAGCTGGCTCCCCATGGCAGAAGAAAGTACTCAGTGATACTCCCAGGGCAGGTATGGAGGCAGCTACTGCAGAACAGCCCTCGAACAGCCCTCACACTAGCTCCCTTTTGGGGAGAGTGTATCACCTTACATCTTTCATGGGAAGTTCACGTGGGCCAGAAAAAGAAACTTTTATTAAGCATGAAGGTCACTTATTTTCCAGAGACTGCTGCCATGAGTTGCTGGGCCATGTTCCCATGCTAGCTGACAAGGAGTTTGCCCAGTTCTCACAGGTAAGAAGCTTGTTCTGCTGGTTGTTGAACCAACTGTTCAGCTATATAGCCAGACATGCCTCAAGGACATGCAGTCACCGTGCTTGAATGCTATTGATTGTGCCTGAGTCAACCTTCAGGGGTGGTGGGCTAGCAGTGCCTGGGGAGACATTTACTCCAAGGGAGTGGTAGCACTGTCCCTGTGGACACCGTGTAAAAGGAAGGGCAGACATTACTTGTGGGACTTCACTGTGGGAGGGCTGTGTCAGTCTGCAGAAGGATGCCAGTGGAGCCTCTGTTTGAGTTGGACTGATTGTGCTGTTCCCCTGGCTTCCTGTCCTACACCACATGAACCTAACCAGCAACAGCCGTTGAACCCCCAGGCTGGTTCTGTCTCTGGGTGTACATTTTTATCTCACATGATACTTTAATTGTGTCCATCACCATGTCATTCATTCGAGTTGTTTTTCCTTTTACAACTCACCAGATTCTCACAGTATTGCTCACACTGGTGAGGAGGTTCCAGAAAGCAAACAGGGCTGCTTTGTACAATAAAGGGCTATTTATTATGAGCAGTCACTGTCAGACCAAAGTGAACTCAGTGACCTCCTATAATTAAAGGCATCAGAACTATGAATGTGCCTCAAAACCGTAGCAGAGGGAAGAAGATAACGCATATTTGAGGTTTATCAATCACTGGCTGGTGTGGAAACAGGCAGTAAGAGTAGAGGGGTTACATGATGTGAGTCCCTGTCAGAATATCTTAAAAAGAAATACAGTTCCTCTTATACATTGTGGTTTCCAGTTGTATCAGCTTGGATACATGCTAGGTTCTATTTTGGCCATCAATATTGGTTATTATCTGATTCAGATGAGTAATACTTACAGTATCCTACTGGTCTCTAATTAGTTATGGAAGAAACTTCTTTAGTTAAGTTCAATATCAGAACTGAAGACACATGAGAAATAGAACATTATAGCAATTTCAAAACTTTCAGCTTTCCTCTTTTCCCATCTATAACACAGACTATACAACATAGGACCAGATTAAATGGATTTTGATTTTCTGTTACCCCTAAAGTATTTTCAGAGTTGAAATTCACCCCATAAATTTTTTTGTTCCACTCAACAAGAGATGATGGATGGTAAAAACGTCCTAATTTTGTTTGTTTGCTGCATGATATGGCTGCCGGGATAGCCAAGATGAGACAACTACAGACTCTCATGGTGCGAATAACAATTAACAGGGAGCAGAGATGCCTCCCTGCACAGATCTGACCCACTCGCAAGGGCTGCCAGAAAGAGAGTGAGAGGCAGAAAGGTTAAGTCACAAAGATAAATACCCACCTTGCTGTCCTTGTTATGTCTCCCTATAAATCTCTGCCAGGGTAGTCCAGCATTAAGCTAAGAGATAGTTAACTTTATACAGAGAACACTGAGGATTAAACACTCATCTAATGTGGCTCCCAGTGGTATGTAGCTGGGGGCCGGGGAGAGGTAGGCATCCTGGAAGCCATGGAAGGTCATTTTGGGTGACAAAAACAATGAATAGTTCATGCTATTCATGCTAGAAATGATGCGGTCCTCCCCCTTCCCCTCTTTCTCTCCCTTGGGCTGAATAATCACACTAGTGTAACGCTGCCTGCTTGCTTACTTGCTTTAGGATATTGGACTGGCTTCTCTTGGATCATCTGAAGCAGAGATTGAGAAACTGGCCACAGTAAGTACAGATGGCAGTTTAATATCAGAGGCAAAACCCAAACGATTCACTGTATATCCCTTACTGCACAGGGAAGGAAGGGTCTTCTCCTGTGTCTCAGATTAGCTACAAAAATGGGACCATCATCAGGATTGTCTCTTCTCCTCATCCACAGGTCAGGGAGGTTCTAGAGCAGGACCTGGAGCCCCTAAGTATGTGATTCCACCTGAGGAAATGCTTATACTTTCTGTTTCTGTAAGAAACAAAGCTGAGTTTCTGTAATTTCAGCCCCAGGATGGTCCCAGCTTGCTCTCCAGATTGACTGAACAGCCTGGATACTCAATGTGATTCCTGCATTTTCTCCTACACAAAGTGCAGGAAGCTACCAGAATTTGAATCACTCTGTATTCATTATCCCATAAAATAGGCGAGAACTTAAAGGCAAGTTGAGAGCAGGTACTGTCATGTGGTTCTGAATAACTTGGCTGCACGCATCTGCCAAAACAACTCGCGCAGCCTCTCGCTGCCATCTTAACTTGTTCTGAAAGTAAGCTGGAGGCCAGATGACCTTTTTTTTTTTTTTTCTGATAAAGACAGCCATCTCCCAATCTTCAGTATTTTTGCAGGGAAGGAGAGGAGCCTTACTCTCACCCAGCTGGGTGAGGCTCATTAAGGAAAGGGGATGGATGGGAGGAGACTGTCACTCCTGAAACTCCTCACTCAGGCCACAGCCCCACTCATGGTGAGGTGGAATAAGGCACCATGTGAAGGAGATTATGGTTCACCTAAAATCTATCTGCATGTATCCATCCTTGGGTTAGGACTAGGTAAGACCAGAAGGTTTTTTTAGAGTTCAGAGAGCAAATGGTACCAGTGCTGAATTTGTTTTGTAGCACCATTCAGGTTCTGAGCTGGTGATGTGAGAGGACTATATAGGAAGAGGTTGTGCCATGTCCATATTTTCACTGCAGTTTCCCCTCTCTGGGTTTAGAGAGGCTAGAGGAAGATTAAGATCCATGCCTTTGCTAGGGTTAAAAGAATTATGGTCCTAGACACCCACTTTGCATCATTACCTGAGTCGTGGTGAGACTAAGTGAAGGCCAGTGGTTTACATAGCATTTCTCTGCAAGCACTCCTCTCTGACCCTGAACTGGCTAGGACTAGTTTAGAGATACGGTTAAGGTTAGAAGAATGATGAATCTCATATCTGACACTGTCACAGCATCATCTTGGTTTTTGGGAAGTAGAATAAGGACACCTTTTTGAAAGGGCTACTAGCAGTTTGGAATCTGTGACAATTCAATTTTGTAAGTGTCATTCAAGCAATCTGAACAGTAAACATATTCCAGATTAACATCTCAGTCTTTCATTGTTATAGACATCTAGTCTAGGTTTATTTATTAGGTTCCTTCACTAGAAATTGAAGATAGAGAAGAACCTGTAATATATTCACTATCCTGACATAGGTGTCTAATATAATTTTTTTTCCTCTCTGAAAGTCTCTGTCAGTCTCTGCTCATTATAAAGTGAATGTAGGTAACTAAACTCATGGCTAGGAAGGTGCAGTGTACTTTGTGACATCTTCCAAAGAATGAAGAGTATAGGACGTTATGACTTTATTTACCAGTGTAATTATCATTAGTTAATTTTTTTTTTTGGAAGTGAGAATGGAAGGGATGGCAAATTTTGAAAAAATAAGAGTTATAATTTGTGTGTATTATATATATTGAAAGAATTTTTTAAATTAAAATACCGCTATAAAACTGAAGATACACAGACATTAAGAAATAAACATAGAAGAAAATTAAAGGAAAAATGAGAAGCTTAATAATGAACTGCCTGTTGAGACTGTTTTTCCCAAGTTGTTCTTATCACCAGCTTTATTGGTTCACTGTGGAGTTTGGCCTCTGCAAGCAAAACGGATCAATCAAAGCTTACGGGGCAGGACTGCTTTCGTCATATGGGGAACTTATGGTATGTATGGTATTGAAAGATTTCTGTCATCCAGATTTCTGAACTCTGCATTAAAGGCAAAATATTGTTTCCTCACATAAACCAGTATGATTTAAAATACTGATTTTTCTTTTGCAAAGAAATTTATTCTCCCTTCCCAGAAGCTTCTGAGTATGGGAATAGCTACTATAGGTTTGCACCTGTCTTCCACCTAAAGAGATGAAATGCAAAAAAAAGCATCCATCCTATAAAGAATCAGATTTGCTTCTTTCTGCTCCTGGCCACTAGTAAGTAATGCAGTTGGCTTGAACATAAAACTCATGTATGTTTCTGCTTAATTCACTAGAGGGCAATATTATGCCTATTATGAACTCTGCTATATGTCTGTGCCATTGACATTCATGCCCATATGAATTGGAAAGGGACTGACTGGCTGGACCAAATAAAGTGTGAAGAAACTGTAAATAACATGGCCACTGGTAAAAAGGAAATGCTTTGGTGTTTTACACTCCTAAATATGTTTCAAAACTAATCCCAGCCTGAGATTTGTGTAGATGGAAATCTGTGTACACAGATTTGGTACTGCTCTGCCTGGACATATTAACTGCAGAAAGAGGGACCGTACACCTTGATTGAAAGCTTCTGAGTTTCCCCTCCTTTGAACAAACAGCTGATAGGGGAGACATTTATTTCTCCTCAGTTTTGCAGAGCTCTGAAGCAGAAGATCAGGTCTTAAGTGCAAAAGCCCTAAACTGTTATCAGTAGGTCTCAATTGCTTCAGATCCTGGATGATTTTTCAGACTGAGGAAAAGCCAAATGAAAATAAAACAAACTCTTTTAAATCGTTTTTATAAACCAGAAATTATTTTTTTTATGGGAGGTGTATTTTAAGCTTAACATAGACACAACAGAAATTGAGGCTGAGTAGCAAAGTTTGGAGTCACGTAACTGGAGATAGTTGGACTATTATGACAGTAAACATATGACAAATCTCTCTTAATGGCATACATGTCAGCCTGCTTCCCAGTTGATTGACAGAAGGGAGAAACATGTTAAAGTATCTCAAGACATTTGTAGTAGGAGTCCCCACAGAGAAGGAACAGAGAGTTAACATAGAAAGGGGAAGCATCACAGACATCAATCTTCATTTTGCCACCTGATGAGTTTAGCCTTGGTTTTCTCCCAACAGTTGCCATTTGGAGACTTTTGTGAGCAAAGTCTTCGATATAGGATTTGCAAAGCTTTGTCTTGATAAGTAGAGATCTGCATGCTTATTAGCCCTCTAGAGAAATAAACATGCCTTCCTTTCCACATGGCAACCTGACCTTGTGCCTGACTGCTCGTGAACACGAGCAGAAGTGTGCTAGCACTATTGAAGCACTCACAGAATCACAGAATCACTAAGGTTGGAAAAGATCTCCAAGATTTAGTCCAAACATCCTCCTATCACCTGCATTACTAACAAAACCATGTCCCTAAGTACCTCATCCAATCTTTGCTTGAACACCCGGAGGGACAGTGACTCCACCACCTCCCTGGGCAACCTTTTCCAGTGCCTGACCACTCTTTCTGAGAAGAAATTTCTCCTCATTTCTAACCTGAACCTCCCCTGGCGCAACTTGCAGCCATTACCTCTTGTCCTATTGCTACTTACCTCCGAGAAGAGGCTGACCTCCAGGTCACCACAACCTCCTTTCAGGTAGTTGTAGAGAGCAATAAGGTTTCCCCTGAGCCTCCTCTTCTCCAGGCTAAACAGTCTCAGTTCTCTTAGCTACTCCTTGAAAGACTCATGTTCCAGCCCCTTCACAAGCTTTGTTGCCCTTCTCTGGGCACACTCCAGGGCCTTGATGTCTTGTAGTGAGTGGCCCAAAAATGAACCAAGTATTTGATGATCACTGCCCTGGTCCTGCTGACTATGCTATTCCTTCTGGGCCACCTGGGCACACTGCTGGCTCATGTTCATGTGAGTGTCAACCGATACCCTCAGATCCTTTTCCTCTGTACAGCTTTCCAGCCACCCCACCCCAAGCCTGTAGTGTTGCCTAGGGTTGTTATGACCAAAGTGCAGGACCTGACACCTCACCATATTGATCTTCTTCGCATTGGCCTCTGCCCATCAGCAACCTGTCCACGTCCCTCTGGAGGGCCTTCTGGCAGTTTGACACTTCTCCCCAAAAAACTTGGTGTCATTTGCAAACATAATGAGGGTGCACTCAATTCCCTCATCCAAATCATTAATAAAGATATTAAAGAGGATGGGCCCCAGTACCAACCCCTGAGAAACACCACTTGTGATTTAACTCCATTCACCACCACTCTCTGGGCCCAGCCATCCAGCCAGGTTTTAGCCCAGCGAAGAGTTTACCTGTCCAAGCCGTGACCTGACAGCTTCTCCAGGAGAGTACTGTAGGAGCCTTTGCTGAAGTCAAGCTAGACTACCCCAACAGCCTTTTCCTCATCTACCAGGCAGGTCACCTGGTCATATCATCTGTAAGAGAGTGAAACACGCTGTTTTAAAACAGCAGATCAATGATTTTCCCTACAAATTAGGCTCCAAGGCAATGCATTGCAGTCCCTACGTAAGCTCTGCAAGTTCATCATCATGTAACTTTTGGGGGAGCAGCTTAGTGGGTTCTGCATTTCACCTTGAACAACTGGATCTTTTTGTATACAAATGAATGATATATATGGCCTTAAGTGCTGCAGTTTCCTTTTATGGCTGATTGATTCATCTCATGGAGTTTTATTTGGAACAGAACAGAAATACAGAAGTGTTTCCCTTTAATCACTGTAGTCTGCATAAGTGTCTGATTCAAACATTAGTGTAGTCCATGGCAGTGTGAGTAAAGTGCTGAGCTCCTATGCCTAAGCAGCTGCTAGCAACTTGAAAATGTGTATCAACTGTTTCTTTTACAGTTGAAGAGAGGAAATACGTGTAGTGCTGTGTTTATTTTGCAGAAGGGATTTATTTAGAAATGCAGCAGTGGCTAGCTAGTTTTATTAGAGAAGGTGAAGCCTGGGAAGTAGTCAGGCTCATTATTATAGCCTTCAATTCCTTGCAATGCTCATTTTGCAATCTTAGTTCGGCTCTTGAGAAAGCTCTAGATAGGTTTTGCTGCTGCTTGAGAGAAAGCCAGTCTTCTCTATGGGCCCAGATGTGGGCTTGTGCATGGAGGTCCCAAACTTGATTCCTTATCATTTAGCTGACTGGCATATTTGACACATGCAGACTCGCTGCAGTTCATGTGACAGAGGAGACATGAAGCAGCGACCTGTGCAAAGGAGGGGTTTCCATGTCACTGAAGGCTTCTGAACCAGGAATAGGAGGATGATTTAGTTACTGAGGAAGCCTGAGTTACTAAGGCTAGGTTTTGGCTACAAGAAGATAACATCTAACTGTCTGGAGAGGGTGAGCAGCAGTACCTCCAGCTAAAGTTATGTGAGAACTTCGCATCAGCAAGGAGCCTGGGAACATCCCTGATCTGCAGCCTGGAATGACTGACTGTGGGTGTGTGACAGTAACCCAGGGAACCACATCCTGACTATGAAATCTTCAAAGTGTTTTCCTCTTCTCCACAGAAACCCACTCTGACTAGAATGAACTGAGCTTTAGCTAGTTATTTCCTGTGGATGAGCTGCCCTAACTCAGGAAAGAACTTGGGAGAAAAGCAGCGGGTGAGAGATAGAGCTAGATGCCCTCTGCATGAGACCTGCACTTGAATCCATGTTATCTAACAATTCATTCAGTGACAGCAGCTAGGTATTCAAAGGGACAGGATAACCATACCAAAGTCTAAACTGAGCAGTTGTAATGGGTCTGACTGCTGGCCAACCTTGCCTCCTCTGAACTGTAAGAATTCCTCCCCAACAGCTCTCGGTATTGCACTGTTTATTTCACTATATTCTGTCAGCTGTTCTACATTATCCAAAATGCTTCTCCTGTTAACACTCAGCTGGACTCTGTCCTACATACTGTAAAATCTTATGGCTCATACCACACTTCTGGCAGCACTTGGTGCTACATATGCTTTTCTTGCAGCACAACAAGTACTTAACTTGTAGAGGCCTTTAAGGCCATCCGGTTTCAAGATGAACTTCCACTGAAATCAATGGGATTTCAGTTCTGCTTCAACACTGACAGCATAGAGGGACCCTGTCAGGTTTTGAGTTTCTGAAATGTTTTCCCATTAGTCCCCAGAGCTTCTAAGATTATAAGAGCAGCCTCATGTATGTGTATACCATCCATCTTAGATTGTATGAGTGCTCTCCAAGGTTTCTTCTTCAATTACACACTGCAAATGAACAGGAAAAACACTATCTCTTAGCTTTATATATCCTTGTTCTTTCTTTTTTCAGAAAGCCAACACCCAAACCCTGTATTAATTTCTGCACCAGTTCTGCAGCAAATTGGCCCACTAGTTAAGGCAGGCCACTAGTGATGGAGTTCAGGCTCAGTTCAGTGAAATATTTAAAAATGTGCTTAAGGGTACCCTCTGATTTTTTCCAGTTAGCAGATTGAGCTGAAAGTTTTGTGCAGCATCACCCATTCTTACCAGTTATTTACTAATTCCATGGGAGTTGGCATTTGGCTCAGAAAATAGCAAAGAGAGCCTTCTGAAGACTGGGGAAGAAGACAAACAGGCAGATCTCAATGAAGTGGTGGGTACTAAAAGTCTGTGTCTGGGTGGATGGGGACCACTGTCCAGGCTGGAGGTAGAAAGACAGGTCTCAATGTTGACTGGGATGAGTTGCCTTTTTCCTTTTAGTTTTTGCACAGGATATTTCATCGCAGTGGCCATGGCACTCATCAGCCTGAACATCTGGAGGCCAAAACAGCTTTTAGGCCTATCTACAATGCAGTTCAGATGTCAATGGAGCTGAGATAGCTTTAAACTTTCTCACTTGGGTTTCAGAGGCAGACAAACTGAGCAGGAATTCACTTTTAGCCTCAGCTGCACTGTCTTCCCAGGACGCTGTGCAGGTATTAAACAACCAACAGCAATACCTACTCAGTCCCACTGTCACCAGCTCTACTACTGCTTAGTTTAAATGTGTAAACAAATGATAGATGTGCGTATAGAACTGCAGTGAGGATGTAAGAGGCTTCCATAATCCCCCTGTCTGCCTGAGGCGACAATGCGGAAGAACCTGAGAACAATGTATAAAAGAACCTCAGCAGGTTCAAAGCACAAACACACACACACAGGGTACAGTGCATATTTTTATCTTGGGTTTCAGGGAAGCTTTTAGGCTTCTTAACTGATATGGGACCTGTGCTAAATTACCAGGAACACTCTGTCCTTCAGTGCAGCAGATAACATGTGACATGGGCTGGGGACTTTGAAGTAGTGCTGTGAAGGGCTGTAAATCTTCTGTGGTACTAACTGACAAAACCAGCATGATTTTAATTTTTTCTTACAGATATTAATTTTTTGTGGGGTGGCATAGACTTTCACCTCCCTAAGAGCGTGGCTATGGTACCAAATTGTACACCACTGTAATACAGGAATTATATATTTTTTTCATTTTTCTTTTTCTAAAAAATATTTATTATTCAGTTTATTAACTGCTAATTATGAAAAGCAGCTTTCAGCTACGAATGAACGGGACTTGATATAACCTTTACATGTCCCACAAAAAGCATTTCACAGCCCACAAGGCACTAATTGTTGCTGTCTTTGTTCACTTGCTCTAACCCGTGTTGTTCCCGTCATGAAGTATGCTTTATCCAACAAGCCGGAGTACAAGCCTTTTGATCCAGAAGTCACTGCAGTTCACCCCTATCAGGATCAAGCCTTCCAGCCTGTCTACTTCATAGCAGAAAGTTTGGAAGATGCCAAGGCCAAGCTTCAGTAAGCAAAGTGTTTGCGGGTTATTTTCATCGAGGGGGGCGCGTCAACTGGAATCGTAATCTCAATACTACTGTGATAACCATGCCAGGCTGTCTCCCTGCACACTTCATCTGAACAGTGGCTTTTTTACAACAAAGTTAAACATGAGATTGTTTATCTTTGAAAGCTTCATAGAAAATCATGGTTATTTATTGTTATGCTCTGTCCCATGCTTTATCTTAGCAATGCCTCATTTTAGCAACTTCTGAAGTAAATTCTGTAAATGAATAATGAGCATAGAGCTCAGTCCCACAGTTGGGGTGCCTATGTGCTAGTCCATACAAATACCAGGCTGCAAAGAACTGATTTACCCGAGGTCACACGGAAATTTTATAGCAGACTCAGGAATTAACATGGATCAGCAGGGGGCTTAAAAACAAGATTGCCTTTCTTCTCTGATTATATCTGCACAAGAATGCAGAATCAGCATTCACAGGCAATCTGATTTCTACAAAGTAGCTCACTTCAACCTAAATAACATTATTTCAAATTAGCTTGAGGTGTTTCTAAATGTATTTCTTTGACTGCATTATGGTATGCAGTAAGGATTTGTTAAAACTTTTTTTGTAGTTTTTTTTAAGTTAGCAGGGTTTAAATTCTGGCCTTCATCGCCAACAGTTAGAACAACATGACCAATTCTGGCTGGAGGCAGAAGGCTGGTTGTGGAACTACTGGGGAGTATGTAGGAGGTGAAATGAGGAATTTATTAGGGGAAAAGAACCTGGGCCAAACTTCTTCCCTACTCCCCCACCTCTACTCCAGAAGCACTGTCTGCTGGGGTTATAGCAATGGCAAATTAGGTGCCTCATCTTAAACCTGAAGTTCGCATTAAATTATTAACGTGCGTAAAAACGTGGCTGAGAACTCACTGGCAAAAGAGAGAGGAGTTTCAAGAGCATCTGCCTCTTTTCAGTCAAACCTGAAAAGAATTTACAAGGATAAGGAATATACCATTCTCAGTCTTGAAGCTTTTTCATACATTTTTTTCAAGGTTGTTGCACAGCCAAAACTGCTCAAAATAACCAAAGGCACAAGAATTTGTCAGAACAGAAAACATAAGGCAACATCAGTACAGGGGGTTCCTACCAGCATGTACTTAATGGAAACATTGTCAAAAATGGCAAGTGATCATGTTTTTTCTTTTAATAGAGACAGCAAAACAGTCCAGGTTGCCTCATATCAAGAGGTTTTTAGAATTTTATGCAGAAAGAGCTACTCCAGGTTATTTCTTGGAAGTGAAGGCAGCAGACATGCTGTGTTCTTGCATTCCTCAGTTTGTGGTTGTAATAACTCTGAATTGTGTTAATGTAGAGCTGTAAGAGCACAGACGGGTCTAAGCCAGCCACGCTGGAAAGCAGGCACTGCAGATCTTTTGGGCTGCAAGTAGTTGAGCTGTGGGGAGGATGTACTGCACCAGACAGCATTAAGGAATAACTGTGAGGAGGCATCACAGCAGCCTCCGCTCCCTAAGTCCATGCCTATATACTGAGAAATTAGACCTTGCCAGTTTTACACTCAGGGAAATAGCTTCTGAATTAGCAGTTGTGTCTTCTTCCCCCCCAGAAACTATGCGATGAAGATTAAGAAGCCTTTTTCTCTGCTCTACAACCCATTCACCAGCAGCATAGAGGTTATGAACACACCTCAGAAAATCAAAAGGACACTCTGTCAAATGAAAGAGGAGCTGAAAAGCCTCTGCTTGGCTCTTGAAAACCTCTCTTAAAACTACAGCAATACGTGTCACCCAGCACTGAGATACTTGTAGATGGTTTCAGTCCTTGAAGATTTAGTGATGAAGTTGTAGTTGCATGCAAAAATCTTTAACCTACAAAACAGTACTGTCAAGCTGATCCGTTCACTGTAATTTGGTCTGCTGATTTAGCCACATAAATGAGTTCCTTTTGAGTATGTTTCACTGTCAAAGATGACTGAATGACTCCAATTTTTGGAAGTTGATACAGGCTACAGCTGTTTGGAGTGTATTTATCTGTTACTGGGCTTTTACAGGTTTTTTTATTCACCTGCTATCTTTTCAAGTTATCTGTCACAAAATAACACAGTAACCCTTCAACCACAGTATTTTTACTTGCTGCTTAAATGAATGACATGATCACAATCTTTCGGGTTGGCTAGCTGCCTACAGTTAGCAAGTTAGCAGTCCTTGCAGCTAACTCATTTCTGCTAGCAATTACTATCTGCTATTGTGCTTACAAACTAGGAATGGTTTCCTTACAATGTGCAAATGCAAGAGTTTGTAAGAGAAACTTCTTGCTTCTGCTCCCTATTTTTTAGACACATATTCAGTAGCTTTCCAATATGGCAAAATAATTTCTTGACATATTTGAGTTTGCAGAATATTTGTCCCTTGGCTCAAAAAAACCCAAACCCAAAAAATAATAGGCCCATGATGCTCAAGCACTGTCACTTTCAAGGATGCTTCATTTGAAAGGGAAATTTGGATTCTGGAAAGGAAATTTGGGGGTGTGGTGGTTTGACCCTGGCTGGAGGCATGACACCCACCAAAGTCACTCTATCACGCCCTTTTTCAGCTGGGGAAAAATATATATTGAGAGGCTTAGGAGTTGAGATAAGAACAGGGAAAGATCATTCCACAATTAGTGTCATGGGCAAAACAGACTCGACACAGAGTGAAGGAAAGAAAACTCTCTAATTTATTACACTACACTGCACACCCAGTGACACCAGAGTCAGGTAATGAGAAGTGTGACCAGATCTTAAACCACCTCCCCCCACCCCTCCCTTCTTAGCAGACTTCTCTTTAGTCGTGATTTTGCTCCCTTCTTCCCCGTCATTGTGGCATGAGGAGGGATGGGGAATGGGGCAATGGGGGTTTTGGTCAGTTCCTCATGAATTGTTTTCCGTCTTGGCTGGGGCTGGGGGGAGGGGGAGGGCAGAGGGGCATTCCTTACACCCTTCCCCTGCTGCACTGTGGGGTCTTCCTCACAGGGCTTCAGCTTTTCACCAGCTGCCCCAGTGTGGGTCACTGCTATGGCAGGCAGTCATAAATCATAGAACGTTTCTCAGTCCCTCAAGCCCAGACTGCTCCAGCCTGGTCTTCCATGGAGTCACACGCCTCCCCTCCCAGCAAACCGGCTCTGGTGTGGGTCTGTCTTGCTCATCTCCGTGTGTCTGTCGCTCTCCACAGACTGCAAGTGCTACTGGCCAAGGCTTGCTCCAATGCAGGTCACAGCATCTTCTGTATGTCTCTACCTGCTCCAGCTGGGGCCTCTCCATGGGATGCAGGTGGGGTTTCGGCCTTTTCCATGGGCTGTGGGGGGTGGACACGCTCCACCATGGGTTTCTCCATGGGCTGCAGAGGCATCTTGCTCTCCATCACCTAGGGCATCTCCTTTCCACTCCCTTCACCAGCCTTGGTGCCTACACAGCTCCTTACATTTTCTCACTCCCTTCTTTGATGGCAAAAAGTGGCTGCTTGCAGTTTTTTTTTCCTAAATATGATTCACAGAGGTGCTATGACTGTTGCTGATGGTCTTGAACCAGCTGGTGTTTACTCTGTCGGGCCTGCAGAGACCTTCTGGCTGCTTCTTGCAGAAGCCACCTCTGCAGCCCCCTTCTTCTCCATCAGAACCCAGCCATGCAAAACTACAACAGAGGGCAAGGAAGAATTTTCAAAAAAAGTCTTTAAGAAATAGAGTCCCATTGGTGTTACATGGGATTTGAATACTCCTGGAGACCATTAAAAATCTTATTTCCTTACTGATGTCATGATGGTTGCAGTAATAACTAAAAGGCCAAATCTACAGAACGTCTAGTTTAAAACCTAAGATCAACCACTAGCAGCCATATAGCCCTGCTATGGAAACAATATCATATATGTATTCTAACTCATCTTGCCTCCCTCTCCAGTCCCTCTCTGAGATGAGACTGAAATTTATCTACCCTCTTCAGGTCATATTTCCCAGAATCAATCCCATAATTGCTTTTTCTGGACTTTTATGCTCTTTGTGTCCCCTTCCTTTTTCCACTATCAACAAGTGGAGACTAGTTCAGGAAAAGATGAGCCTCATGCCTAGAAGGATTCCCTCTCCTCTCAGCAGCAGTGCAAACAGACAAGGCAGATGCAGGTGACAGGTATGGCATAAGCAAGGGCAATGTGGATCTCATGGCTCAAGCTGGGTGACAGTGGTCTGTGAATGTTGAGGTAGATTCATCCTGTGCAATTTAGAAGCTCTCCTTATTTTTTTCCACCGTATATTTAGCACGTGGCATACAGCAAGCCTGTCCACTGCTATCCACTTACTGCCAGTGTACATGGTCTGAACTCTGAGGTAAATGTGAGGTGGTTTGGCTCTTTATGGAAAAGGAGTCATCATCTCTGCCTTAACTGGTCACTGTGGGATAGGAGCATGTACACAGAAAATCGCAACAGAGCAATTCACATACTATTACTTCATACAGAGCTTATCTCACTGTAATTTGTCCACATTCCAGGCTCTAAAGAAACTGTCTTATTGAAAGTTAATGGGATTTTTGTCTCTTAAATCTTCATGTCTATAAGCACTTCAGAAAAATTTCCCACAGACAGTAACACAGTATTCAAAATCTGGGGAGCTGCTGCAACTGCTCTGTTTTATTAAAATGTGTCGATGCCTGAAAAATTTGGAAGCATCTTGGCAAAAATGGCTATGAGACTCCTTCTTTTCAATAGCAGGAACATCCCAAGGTCTTTCTTCTTTTCATTTAAGTCCAGGATTCTTCTATTCTACTCCAGGAGAACATTTGCATATCATAAACTCTTTTTTGCTAGAGATTGAGATGAGGACAGAGCTGAAGTGAGCTCCTTTGTTTCCAATGTATTTCTGCTGTGATGGAGGATGATTTCTCAGCATACTTTAACAGATTTAATTCTACTTATCCCTCTCACACACACACACACACAGAGACCATTTCTCTGCCCAGTAATTTGTTTTGTTACATATTGTAATAATTTATCTGTCTGCTTCCTGCCAATTGGTGCACAGGCAAAAATGCTTGATAGTTCACAACAGATTGTTTTCAAAAGTATTATTTTCATCAATCAGTTGTTTTACAGTGAAAATTGAACCATGTGTTCCAGTTCTGTGTGTTTTCTTTTTCTTTCTTTTTAACTGGAAGATAATGCCAGAGCGGAAGAGCTATCAAAATATTTTCTATAGATGGACTCTCTAGGCCATAGGGTCTTTTTCATGTATTCCCTCTGAAACAGTTGAATGTGGAGTTTAGACTTGAGTTTGGCTATTGCTCAGAACAGACCTATATTTGGAAGAAATGAGAGACCTGATGGATTTGTTTTGCCCAAGGCCTCACACTTTCCTTGGAGGGACTCCAGGCCCGCCCACACACCCTTGTCTTTTCCAGTTCCTGTAGCAAGGAGAGAAAAAGAAACCATTTGGAGCCAGATTCTCCCACCCTTACACACGCTGAGTAGTACCCAATCTCTCGAGCAATCCCAGGGACAGTACTGAGCCTATTTTAAGGTGCTGTACACAGACATTGAAAGCAGGATTATTGAAACCTCTGCGGGTGTACTTGCTTTTTCATTGTCTTAATGACAGTCAGCCAGCATACACAGCTAGGGTAGGTTCCAGTGAAGCTCAGCAAAGCTTCAGAAGTAAGTAATTCGGCTACTTACATTTTTAAGCAGCATTAATATTTTTTCCAAAAGGAGGCAAATCTTTCCCTCGTTACTCAGGCAAAGCCTAGCCCAGGATAGCCATGTTTGACACTCCTCTCTAAGGAAATCCAAATTCTTCTCTTCTGATTCAGTGCAGTGACAAAGCAAAAACCTTCAGGGTTACATCCTTATGAGGTACACTGGCCATACTGCTCCTCCAATAGTCATTCCTTCATTTCCCTCCTGGAAGCCAAGAAGTACCTCATACTCCTGTCAGTCTAAGGCAGGGGTGATGGGGAAGGCAGTGATGGGGCCTCCCAATGAAAATAATGGCACACAGGAAAACGCACCAACCAGTAAAAATATGTCTTTTTGTCGGTTTACATTTCAGCAGTTTCACATTAATCTTGCACAAGGAGGCTCCAAAGCCAAGTAAAACACATCTTGTGACTTGAAACTGAACTGATGAACTCCCCATGGGTCCTTTGCTTATCCCGATAAACTTATTTTTCCTAGATGGAGTGCATTTAGAACAAAGTAGCGTATGTTATTAAATCTGTATTGTGTTGCTCTGTTACACAAGGCAGAGTTAGTAAATTCAGCTCGTGGGTTTGGGTTTGTTTTGTTTTTTGGCTAACCATGTCTGTCCTCTACCAATTTTGGTCCATCTTCAAGCCTCCAGCTGCTTCACTGCTTCCCTGCAGATTTACTAGGGATGCCAAGGGTACCACTGTGTAAGGAGAATACAGAGTTATGCAATTTGGGGAATTTGGCAGGACAGGAAGAGGAAATTTAGGCAGGCCTCCCACCCACTCCCATGAGAAATGGTATTGTGTTACAAGGCAGAACTGTCATCCTCAGAAAGACCTTCTCAATCACTTGCTTCTGGTTCCCTTAACATTTTGACCTTTATACTACCTGGTGAATGTAAACCTGTCTTTAACAATTGAAGAAATGCCAGAGGGGAAAACAAAACAAACCAACCAAACAAAACAAGCAAACAAAAACCCCACTAAAACCCCACTCCAACCCCCTCCTCCATTCCCCCCAAAAACATTCCAAGAAAGGAAACCTCATTATACTCAGTCTTCCTTTTCTCTGCTGATGCATGAATGAAGCAAACAAACAAATAAAAAAAAGGGTAAACTCTCATGGAAATGAGTGAAGCAACCTAATCCATTAAATTGTTCCACATACCTCTACACACATAAAGATTGCCTTACATCCATCACTGAAATGCTGTAACTTACCCGGTAAATCATGACTATCAACTAAACATGCACAGAAGTGCTACATGACTGCTTGAGGCAGGAAATTATGCTACCAGGAAAAGCCCTGCAGTAGCTTTGCTGTATGCGTGTACTGCAAAAACAGAAGGTTCTCTGGAGTCTGCTTCCATAGATATCCTACAGCATGGAGAAATTCCAGCTGGCAATGAAACAGAGGGGTATATACATACATCCCTAGTAATCTCACCCACCACTAATCAGGAGTTTCTATGCAGACTTTGAGATTTAGTTAGAGGACATTATTTCACAGCATTCTTGAGCTGGTGCATGGTCAGAGGTTGGCAGAAAGGGTTACTGGTGTATTGTACTAAATATACATTAACATTAGGTAACGCTGGTAGTTGAGGCCCAGTGTGAAAGCAATCTCTGGCACTCTCTCCAACCACAAGAGCTCCTCAGGGGAAAGAAAGACAGACTAGAAAAAGAGTCTGACTGACAGCTGGCAGAGCAAAGGGAACGTAAAGGACTGCTAGATAGGCCTAAAACATATTTGATTTGCATAGTCTGTTTCATTACATTTGAGAAACATTTCTGTTTGAAATGGAGGTTTTTAGTATAAAGGAAGGAAGTTCTTACCTATAAGTGTAGAGGAGTTGAGGTCAGTTGAGACTTTTTAGCTATGCCTGAGGAGTGTCAGCCTTATCCTAGGCATTTGCTTTCAGCATAGGCTATTAAGGTTAGAAAGTAAAAAAAGTCTTTGTGAAAGAGTTTTTTACATGGAGTTTGAGAAGGCTGAAGCTGACCAGGTCTTGCTGCCCTGCAAGAGGCAAGAGTCTTAAATTTTGAGTGAAGGGGAAATTTAGGGGGGGAAAGCAAGCAGCTGGCTGGACATTGCCCCTGCAGCAGAAGACTGGAAAAATGTTATTGCTATAGCTGTGTGCTAGGTGCTCTCTTTTATGCTGCTTAACTGTTTTGCCAATAGTTTTGGTTTTTTCCCATTGTTTAAAATGCTATTTATTGATCCCCCAGACTTGTGTTTGCAAATGGGAAAAAATCAGCTCACTGAACATAAAAAATGGGTAGATGAGGTACTTAAGGATATGGTTTAGCATAGGACAGGAACGGTTGGACTTGATGATCTTAAAGGTCTTTTCCAACCTTGTGATTCTGTGATTCCGTGATAACAAAGTTTAATAGTATTTTCCCAGGATTTTGTGTGGAATTTGAGCAATAAACAGACCCTCTTAAATTCAAACCTGGACTTTACCAAATGGCATTAAGACCTGGCAAAATGGTTACATTTGGGCAAAAAGAGGTGATAGGTACCACTCGATGTATCCAACCCAAATCTCTACTCCGATCCACAACCAGCAGTGTTAGTCTTCAAGGGACATCTTTCACAAAACGACCCGCGACAGATTTAAAGATAAACTACTAAATACAAAACATAGCACATAACAATTATCAGATAGGGTAGAAAAATCCTCCATTTTGACATTTAAGTGCCTGAACTGACAGTTTTGTAATGATTTTGCATACCATTCACAATTACGTGACCTATTTTACCTGTCGCTGAAGTTGTGGAGTTTGAGCAGGGTGTGCATTAAAGCAGGATACACTGTTGACCTTAGTGAAGCCAGTTTGACTGATCCCACTTACAGACTCTGAATCAACAGCAAAATTTCTGTTGAGCAGGCTAGTAGCTAAGAAGTGAAAATAAAAATAAAGGACCCAATTGCAGTCATACCACTGCAGAGTTCAGTACTTTCCTTTTATATTTACTGAGAGAAAAAAATTACAACTATCAGTATTTTTGAAATATTCCTTGAAGTGGTAGATTGGCAGGCTTTAAATACTCTGACATAAATAGACAATTAAAATGAACTCATAAAAGGAAAATATCTATTAATTTCTTAATTAATGAATGCTGTCTTTCAAGAACATCTCACAAGATGAGACAGATGATCATCATTATGTTTTGTACACGACTGCTAGAAACATTCTCAATAGAACCCATAAAAAAAAAGAAGAAAAAAAAAGGGTCTGTTTTTAAGTATTTCCTGAATGAATCCCAAAACTGATGGGTTAGAAATGGAATGTGTGTTGGATGATGATATGAATTTTGTACAGTGTTTAAGTCTTGTACTTCAGACATTTCAGTTTGGTTCTGACTCTTGTATTAGTTCATATTTCTTAGTTTAAATCTGAGTAAACAAAATGATTTCACTTGATTCTTGTGTCTCTAGTGTCCTGCAAAGGCAGGCTTTGTAACTGAATCTGAATTTTAGCCCCCTTTATGAAACATCATGTTAGCTGCAGGGAGCTTGACAAAGAAGGAGTTTTGTAAATGAAACTTGCTAGTCAGTGTTGCTTGTAATTTTCTTCCAATTCCCAATCTTTATCCCTGAGCAGGAAACAAGTCAAAGGTTACCAGCATGCTCTTTCTATTACAAATGGATCATCCAACAGTCCTATCAAATTCATACACAATTTGGTAATAATTCCACCCCATCACTAATGTGGTAATGGTTTTATGATGGCATTACCTGTTTGGGTTGTGACCAAACCATTAAAGGACATTTTCTCAGTGCTTTGTGGTACATCATTAGTTTCTGAATTTCTATCTTACTTGGTTAAATGTAGTTCAAGTTAGATTAAAAAAAAACCAAACAAATTGAGTTTCCTATTGCCTCGACATCTGTATTTGTTGAGGAATCAGGCTGAAAGCATGAAGAAAAGACTGAATGATGTAATTATGCATAAAACTAGAAAACAGCTCTTTACTACTTCAGTGGCAAGGATGGGCTGTACAAATGCTTGCCTGATTAATTTCTGTAAATTGTTTTTCACATTCCAAAAGCCTTTAGGTGCTGACTAACAGCTGAAGAAACTAAAGTTACTACAGAGGATCATTTGGCCCAGTATGATCCCCACTGATGGCTTTGTCCCATATCCTTAAGCTGATATAAAATGGTATTACAACACCAGTTTCAGATGAGCTGTCTTAGGTGATGCTGTACAGCGCACTACGTTGCCTGAGAGTTCAGGAAAGGAGGTTCAGGTTTTGAGCTTTCTAATGCATCAGTTTTGAGATTATGGAACCCCATTTATATTTGTGCACAAGACAGATGATATATCACTTAGGAAACATGGAGCAAGGAGAAATAATTTTTACATATGGAACTCAACTATTGGAGTGGGTAAGAGTATGCTTCCTGTATATGACAGCACCAACAAAACCCATAAAACTGGGTTTGCTCTGAATTCCTCCTACAACACCATCACAGTCTTCTGGTAGCAATTTCTCTTCAGGAAACCAGATTCAGAATTTGTCACATTACCAGACTTCCACCCTCAGTAAAGAAGTTGTTATTTTCAGCATGACATTAAAACCTTTTACTAGAAAGATCTTGGTTAGTACATCTTTAAGATTAAGGTCTTTGGTTGCGGAATGAGGGTTTCAGTCAGTTCCTCACAAGTTGTTTTCCTTCTTAACGGGAGGGTGAGGGGGAAATTCCTCACACTCTTCCCTGCTCCAGCATGGGGTCCCACTCATGGTAGACAGTCCTCCATGAACTTCTCCAATGTGAGTCTTTTCCCATGGGGCTTCAGCTCTTCACCAACTGCCCCGGCGTGGGTCACTTCTGTGGGGTGCAGTCATAAAATCATAGAATGTCTCTCAGTTCTCAGGCCCAGACTTCTCCAGCCTGGTCCTCCACAGAGTCACAAAGTCCCCCAGCAAATCTGCTGCGGCATGGGTATCTATCTTTCTCTCTCTCTCTCATATCTATATCTCTCTCTCCATGGGCTGCAAGTGCTGGCAAGGCGTCTTCCATATGTCTCCACCTGCTCCAGTGTGGGGCCCTCTCCATGGGCTGCAGGTGTGATCTCTATTCCCCATCATCTTCCACAGGCTGTGGGGCAACAGCCACCCCACCATGGGTTTCTCCACAGGCTGCAGGGGCATCTTTCTCTCCGACACCTGGGGCACCTCCTCCTCTACCTCTTCACTGGTCTTGGTGTTTTCACAGTTTCTTACATCTTCTCACTCCCTTCTCTGGTAGCAAAAAGCCACCATGAGTTTTTTCTCCTAAATGTGATTTACAGAGACACTACGACCATCACTCAGTGGCTCAGTTGTCAACAATGACTCTGGCATCGAGCCGGCTGGTGGTTACTCTGTCGGGCCTGCAGAGAGCTTCTAGGTGCTGCTTGCAGAAGCCACCCCTGCAGCGCCCCACTCCCCTCCGTCCCATCTCCACCAGAATCCAGACATGCAAAACTGGTACACAACCTGTTTCTCCATGGCACTTCTGCTATTTGACCGTATTTGTCAGTGGAAGAGAGAAGCAGAAGGACAGCAGGTGAGCATAAATAGGAGAAGCCATAGATTCATTATATTCTTAGATTCATGATATTCTTGTGTAGCAATTTTTCTGTGTTTAAGGCAGAGCAAGGGGTGAGGGAATATAATCCTAAATTAAAGGACCATTCTTTCATAGAGCTGGAAGGGAAGAGCACATGTAGTGCAATTACTGCCTCTCATGCCGTAAGTTTATCCTGTGCTTCTGCCACACCAGAAAACCCAAAGAACACACATAAACCCCACTTTGGTCTTTCCCATCTCCTTGTAAGACAGAAGCTGGGCCAAGAAGGGAACTGGGGCACTGACTGCAGCACTCCAGATGCAGTTTCACCAGTGATGAGGAGAAATAAAGACTTCCTACGTCTGGCTGCAATGGCCTTCCTAATGCAGCCCAGGACGCTGTCTCAGGGGGACATTCATTGCTTATTGTCAACTTGTTTTTGACAAGTACTACCAAGCCAGAAGGCCTTCTCTGCCAAGCTGCTTTTCAGGTGGTGGATTCCCCCATCTTGCATAGGTGCATGGGGCTTTTCATCCTCAGATACAGGATTTTGTACTTCCCTGAGTTTCCTAAGATTCCTGTTGTCCCATTTCTCCAGCCGAGAAATCAGTGAGCTCATCAGCCTTTTTCATGACCCCATTCAGCAGCATGCCTACATTTCCCCCAGTCTTTTGCTGCAGATACACTTGTAGAAGTCCTTTCTGTTGCCTTTTACATCTGTTGCTAGATTCAATTCCAGTTGGGCTTTGGTTTTCCTAACCTCATGCCTGGATGACATAATGTGTCTATATTAGCTATGGGAGATATGAAACTAATTGCAACTCTTGCATGTTGTTTTTTTATGTTTGATGTTTGTTTGGACCTCCTTTTTTTTTTTCCATTCATGCAAGCCTGCTGTTGTTTTTCCTTGGCTTCTTGCCTATAAGGATGGACCATTCTTGACTTTGGAAGAGGTGATCCTGGAAAGAAATGCTCAAACTGTCTTTTGAAAATGTAGAGGTTGGTGGAGGTGAGATGGAAGGGAAGCAGAAAGAATTCTACTACCATTAAGGCTATCTGTAGTCATGTTAGAGAACTGTGTTCATGTGCTTGCTCCAGTAGACACCTGATTTACTGTGAAAAGAGAACTACACTAATAGATGAGCTATTGAAGAAAGCTTGCTCTGTAATATCAAATAAATGATGATTTTTTGCACATGTTCTCTGGATGTGGAAAGCCTCAGTTGGATTTTGTGTCACCTCAGACCATAAAAGGAATTTGGCATGGGTGTAAGTCTGGATCTCTAGCCTGTTGACTAACAGAGGCTCAGTTGCCCAAAAGCTTCTGCCTTCAGCCATGTAAGACCCAAATCCGACCATGTCAACCACCTTTGGCATGTAATTGATATTTCTGAGTAATACTTATTTTTCTCTATATTTCATATGTGAGAAGACACATCAGACAGTACGTCTCCTGATCGTGCAGAGTTTCAGACTTGTGGGGGGATTTCTTCAGTTTAAGGAAAAAGGAAAATAAGGGTTTGAATACAACTTGTCTTTGCATCTGCTCCTGATGGGATGAAGTGTCTACCAATAATATTAATAGCGTATTTAGTAACTGAAGTTTTAGGTGTTGTTCTGATTTCTGTTCTTCCCTGAAGCACAGCAATGAAATGCAAGAGAGATGCTGTAATCCCAGCACGTGGATTGAAAACCAAGGAGGAGTTGGGACTCCAGGGTAAAACACTAAAGGACTCAGCTGAGCTAGCAGGTAGAAGACAGTCAAGGAAGCAGCAAGTGGCTCTGAGGACTATGGTTGAGAGAGGGTAGGTCAGAGTCATCGTCTATATAGAGGCATTTGTATCTAGTATCACAGGAACATGATTTCATTCCTACTTGCTTCTCTCTATATCCTAAAGGAGACTCAAACTGTTAATCCCTCCAGGGGGTACCCTGCCCCAGCTATCGCACTTCAGGGCTCCAGCAGATTTTTCACAATTTCTTTGGCTTCCGTTCGCTGCCCAGACCCTGAACTGGAGGATTCAGACTACTTTGTGCTTCTCAGCCGGACTGCCCACAGTCACCTGCCCCAGCAGTGCTGTACCTATGTCATACGGACAGGGTCCCTGCGTGTAGAACTGTTCAGTGCTATCTACCTTTTGCCCACAAGGTGGTAGTGCAGCATCAGCATTAATGTAAACATGGTGGCTGGCTTAACTTTTGCCCAATTACCTGACAGACTCCTACTACTGGGCAAATGTTGACAATCTTCCTTTTTTTTTTCTTTTAAACTTCCTAGTTAAAGAACAGATATATTAGGCTGTATACCCTGGGATAATAAATACTTGTGAAAACAATGAAGAAATACAGAAATCTATTCCATGCCTAAAAGGGCTATTTGGAGAGCATGAGTGGTGGGGAAAAAAATCATGTAACCTGGCTTTGAGATTTTGTTTTCAGAAATGATGAGGCCAGATATTACCAAATGCTGCTCAAGGGGGATGAAACTGGCTGGGCTGCAGTGGCCCCTAACATCCTGCTATCTTGCAGCTTGTGGAACCATATGTTGGTTGCCTCTTTAGTGAAAGGCTCTTCTCTAAAGCTCGTTTAGGTTATAGTTTTGCCTTTGGAAACAGTACTAGTCACTTCAAACATACCCATCTACAACCTCCTCCAACTTTCCACTGTTCATCGCTGGCCACCACACCTGGCAGTATGACTAGGACAGATCAGAAAACTACTGCAACATTATTGTTATTCTCTGAGTTAAACATACTGCTGTTTTTCAACAAAATTTCAGACGTCTAGTTCACAGCACAGGCTCCCGAACTGTTGTGCTGCCACTGACAAGAAGGCATTGTGCTTGCAGTAGTGGGTTGGGAGTGGGAAGGAGCACATTAAATTGGAGTTAAACCCGTAAGCACTTTTAATCATTGATCTGTGGCTTTAGTTCTCCATGGTGAATGAGCTCTCCTGCCAGGTTTTGTGTCTTGTTTTTCAGTCTGTTGTACCAAGTGGGGTAAGATGTCATATAAAAATGTATTTCATATTAATGTTATAAAGATCACTATTTAGGAAGTCAATAACAAAATATTTGTTAATTTTTCATGCCATTATAAAATATAGCCAAGTTAATGAACACTCATGAGGATTCACCCATGCTTAAAACCTCTTCATCCTCGTAGGTCAAAAAATAAAAGTCAAGTGTTAGAGACATTTTTAGTGGTCAGTCTCTTGTTCAATAGAAAATCAGAGCATTCATATAAACCCTTTGAATTGACATCCTACCTCCAGCGAATTGTGCTCAGTCCTGGGATATGTAAACTAATCAAGTAGTGATTTTTTGCTGGAGAGGAAGCTAATTAGTGTGGTCTCAAATATTTATGTCACATCACAGTTTGTGCTGAATAACTAGGGCATTCTTTAGATTGCCTAATTCATAATCTCCTTTAGCAGGTTACCAAACAAAAGTGGCTTTAACGTCAAACCCAGTCTGCTAGGCTTCTTCCATAGCTTTGAAAGGACGGAGAGTATTAGTATCAAAGAGATCAAAAGAAGGTTTTCAACCTGATTGGTACCAGAACCTAGCACTGGAACAAAATTCCCTTGAGTCCATTTATCAGTAATTCTAGGTGGTCTCCTGTCAAAGTGCTGGAAAGCCCTCCTCAGTGTCATAGTGACTGCCCACAATCCTTACAACCAAGACAGTGTGTTGCACAAACTACGCAGGCTCTTAGTTCCCAAGGGCATTTCTACATACCATGGGTCTGACTATAATTCTTCATCTGTTACTGTAACTGTAGTAGGAGGCCTTCATTTATGTCAGACTACCCTTACAGTGTCCTGATAAAGTATTATGAAGTATTCCAAGGAATGGACATAGCTGTCTCCAAGAAATGGAACTGCTGTTCCAGTCTAGTGAAACTATCCAGTTGAGTGAAAACACTTCTATTGATGGAAACAGTTTTGCCAGTATGCTCATGGCACTGCTGGGGATCTTACACTCCTGACAGACAGAGCCTGGCAGGAATTTGAAGCGTAGATGGGGCCTAGATCAAATGAACAATTTGGAGTTAGAAACATATAGCAATGATCCTTTCAAAATGCTTTTATTTACAGAAACATTCAACTGAAATAAAGTCTCTTAACAGGAGGTCTTGATTACTTTTCCATTTCCAAACCACACATCATAATGGGGATGGAATGTGGTTACCATAAATTGTTGGTTTACAAATCATCACTGACTTGTTAGCAACAGCTAGGATGTTAGAGTTAGAGCAACAGTTTGGATGTGATAAAATAGCAAGAGCCCATTTTTCATGGCATTGTTGGAATGAATATAAATGAATTCTTCCCAGAGATTCATTGTGGTGGTTGTGGTAAATAGCGAACTGCATATTTCCTGCTCATGTTGAAATCAATGGGAGTTTTATTATTGACATCAGGAGATGCAGGATTTGACCTTAATAGAAAAGAGAAGAGGAAAAGAGAAAAATATGAGGAAAAAAAGAAAAGAATGAGCCTGAAACTTCTAAAATGACTAGCAATTCAGATGCCTGACTGGAGACACTTCAAAAGAGGAGTCTGAAAAGCAGAAAGTACCAACAACCTGAAACTGGGGCCCCTTTTCACTTGGATTTCCTTCCAAACTTTACTTTGAATTCTCTGCTTGTGAGCTTTGAAACTGAGGAATAACCAACACTAGTCACTGCTGAAAATGCAGATTTTCAAATTTTCCTTTTTCTTGGAAATGCTTCTGCCTCTCTAAAGGCACAGAAGAGTTCTCTTATTGGGTTTTAGATGAAGCCTATAAAAAACAGCAAAGGAATTCTTTCAGGGAAGCCAGCACAAACTTTCTTCCATACTTGAGTTTGAGTCATGACATAGATCACTATCAGTCACTTAACCTTGCTCAAAATCCGCATCTTCTAATAGTCAGAATTAGCAACTTTGAGCTGTCATATAGGTAAATCTTTATAAGAAAACTGCATTAGAAATAGACAAAACAAGAAGCTCTAGTCCAGAAGCAATCAGCACACGTGCTTAACTACTAGACTAAACTACAAAAATGTATGGATTTCTCCTCAAGTACTCTACAAAAATAGACTCAACCAAACAAAATAGCAATGCATTCATTCTCACCACTTGGTACAAACATCACAAACCTATTTCCCTTTTCAGCTATATTTAAAACATTCACCAGTGTCACAATTCCTAAATATAATTGTTAAATATTTAAAAGAGTGAGTGAAATCTGGTCCTCTGAGGTCAACTGCAAAGCTTCCAGTGACTTCACATAGACCAGAACAGATGCTTAGCTGAATAAATGTAGTAATGGTGAGACTAGGATGATCTCTATTAGCTGAACATTTTGTACTTGTCTACTTAGAATTTAACACAACAAACATATGAACATCTTTCCAAAAGTATAGATGCCCTGAAAAGATAGCTGATGGGGAATGCCAATAAAGATACAAAGAACAAAGTCAAAGACTGAGGACTCTGCCCAGAAGAATTATTGCTCCATTTGATCGGTGTTCTATCCTTCGATATTCACAAACCACATCTTCTAAAATACAAGTCTATATCCAAGGACTCTGAACTTAATGTTCACAAAATTACTTGTCGTGTACCTCCTTTTGGACATTCAGACTGGCACGCAGGTGCTGAAAATGATCATTCTGTGCAATTAGTCCTGAGCATGGCGGTAAAGAATTTGGATTAACATTAGGGTGTTTCAAACTAGGTCCTGCAGCGATGTAAAGCAGGATGAATTTAACCTTTGCTAAAAAACCTGAAATTGGACATTTCACGGACTCTTAACATATGGTGAGAGTAGAGCCAAATCCAAAATCACCATGGGTTTGTTTTGTTTTGGTTTTTTTTTCTTAAGGTAAAGGGCTAATGCAGTTCATTTTTTCCCATTTGATATTATTTTTTGGTTCTTATACAGAATTCTCATTAGCTGCAAGACAGCCCTTTAAATAGAACGTGTTGTCCCAGCCAGATAAGAAAGGTTTGTAAAGGCAAGTTGTGTCTAATAAATGTCATGTTTCCTTAATAGAGTCAGACATTGTTGAGATCTAACATGTAAGAGCAGATGATTCAACTGAGATTATCACAGGAAATCCAAGAGGAATTTAATCCAATCTTTTGAACTTTCAGTAAGATTTCTTAACTGTGAAGTACACAAGGAACTATGTTGACTATTGTCATATTTGGCTAGAGACTCCTCATCTTACCAAAGTATTCTCTAGAAAATGATCCTTTATCCCCAAAGTGTTTCTGATGTTGCTTGAAAGAGAAAGCAAACACAGTTGAGACTGCATTTGGAGGAAGGATATATTCTGTGTTCTAGAAAATACTAAAATTGACCCTCACAAAGGTAAAATGTGTTTCCCAGTAGATGCACTTAAATTTATTCTTAATTTACCTTTTGCCTGGACAATTTATCCTAAACCTAATCACTGGAATACACAAGGTCTCTACTGCAGAGGTACCTATTGGCCATTTCACTAGCCTAATAAATTTGTTTCTCATTCCTCCAGAGTGGAATAGAGGTCTTGGATCCAAAGGAGCAAAATCCCCCATTTCGCAACAAGAAGACATCTTCCTCATTAGTTCACTGCTCGGTGGAGCAGAAACAGTATTTTATATCCAGTTTTGCTACTTTCCCCATGACAACTGGGATGTTCAAAAGAGAAGCATTCAAAGAGGTATCTTGGAGGTGTGTTGGTCTACTTTTTGGGAAGTGGATTTGATTTCACAAATTTGAATTAATTACTGTGAGTATTTAAAGTCTGAGTAAGCCTGGGCTATGGCTTTACTAGGTGGTACAGTATCCCAGACTCATGAATAAAGATACTTCTATTAGAGGAATTTAAAAATGTTTCAGCATTTATTTCTCTACAAAGCAGACAGAATGGTTTTGTAATGTAAACTTACCTAATGTAATCTGTTCTGTTTGCACAAGGGTAGCTGACTCACTGTGCTAGCAAGGAGCTTACTAAGGGCTAATTTACCCATCTTCAGGGAGTTTCACAGCCTGTGCTGAATTTCCCACTCCCATGACCAGACTCCCCCTGCTGATAGTCATCAGCAGGTGGAGGTCAAGTCTGCTGCCTTGATGTTTTGGTGGGATCAAAGCTAACTTAAAGCTTACTGTTAAGATGTCCTAGTATGCGCCATAGTAATACCAGTTAATAAAGTACTTGCTCAATAATCAGACTTGGGACTCCAGGAATTACGAACTAGAATATTTAGAGGCTGTGCAGAGCTTACATAGCAGACCAAGTTGCCTTTTTATGTACTAAGATTCAGGCATAACAAAATTACTTTCTCTCTCAAGATGTTTAGGGGCAGTTTACCCTAATGCTATACTTTTCATGTTTGGCACTAACTAGGGGCATTCAGGTAATGACATTATTTAAGAATTACCTATTTACCCACAAGCACTTTCTACCCTTTTAACTACTGCTTTTTCTATGGATTAAAAAAATCTACATTAGGGAACTTCCACATTTCAGTGTTCTGGGGTTTAAGAGAAAGAAACATGTAAGTGCCTCCCTGAAAGCCACAGTTCATACAGGGTGCTACTCACAATCAAGCAGTAGCCAGGAAAAGAGTACTTTGAGACCTCACTTTTGGGATATGCCCAGAGAGGCACGGAGGGGTCTTCTCAGCTAGCACAATCCTGAGAATGCCCATGAAGTTAACAGGCTCTGTAGAAACTCCCATGGAGTTCAGAAGATGCTTCATACCGAGTGCTTCTTACATCCTGCTTGATGGATATAATAGCAACTGTTCAGGCATCTGGTAGCCTTTGGCTATGTGCTTCCTAAAGAGTGTATAGTACTGCACACTGCTTCAAGAGCACAAAGGCCTTTGCTATGTGGTTTATAAACAATGCACAAGCCAGAATGTGGTTATTCAGAAAACCGATGTGTTTCTAATGTATTAGACATAGTTGTTACTAATATCTAAATTATAACCCCCCCAATATCTTCCAAACTGAATCCAAAGCACCTATCACTGCCAGGGACAACAAAGTAGCCCAAATTTGGAGTTTCTCGGTCATGATAGTTTTGAGCCATGACATTTCTTTAAAATAAACATTAGGAAATTATCCAAAAAGTGAGATCACCCCACTTTTAAAAATATCTCCCTATCTCCCAAATGTTCTGCCTAATTTCAGTCAAGTTTTCCTGAAAAATTGTAGTCTGACATAGAAGTTTGCCTGTGAAGTTTCAGGTGGATTAATTTAAGCTTTTTTCAGGCTGGGTGGTATTCAAAATAAGGCTCATAATAGAAGATCTTGCATTACACTAAACTGTGGAAGAAAGAAGCATCTCTCCATCTTGTATTTTCTCTCAGCAAGAGCTAACAATAACTTTGTCTCTGCTACTGAACAGCCAAGCCAAAGAACCAGAAAGACAAAAGCCAAAGACAAACCAAAAAGACAAGAAGCAGAGACAGCAAAGAAAGAGGGGGGGTGGGAGAAATCTATCCTACATACAAATATTGCTCTGAAAGCCCAAAGATAAGAACAACAGCCCCTATAAAAGTCAGTTTTGACATTAAGAGATGATAGCAGCAGCAGGGATGGCAAAGCACCTAACCTGACCTAACATCAAGAAAAACTAATTTAAACAAGATGGAAAACATAAGGTTTGTCACTCTAAAATAAAAAAGTAATTTTTAATACTGACAGTATGCAAACCAGTAACATACTTAGATGTTGGATGAGGTCCATATCAAAGGAAGTCAGCCTATAATTACATGAGAATCAAAAAATGTAAAAACATAATAATAAAGACACTGTGGAGTGCTTTGTCCTTTGTGGAGCAAGCCCATCCATACCACCAAATAAGGGAAAAAGTTAAACAGGAGTTCAGCATGATGATTACAAGAAGGGAACCATAATGGATAGGAATGGGCAGATGTGGGAAAAGAGAAGAAAATGGGCAGAAATTATCAGTAGTGAATAGTTAGTCAAAAAGGAAAAAAAAAAAAGAGAAAAAAAAAGAGGAAAAAAAAGTGGAAAAAAAAAAAGTCTGCCTTGTGCTTGATAGATACCTGAAGAGGAGCTGAAACATTCAGTCATGACTTGAAGAAATCTTTATATATAAATTTGCAGAGAAAGACAGTATCACCCATCAGTCCAACTAATGTGAGAAAAAAAACCCAAGCATGCCATCAGAAATACCAGCCAGTTTTCACATATGAAATGGAAAAAAGGTCTTATATGCCCTGAAGGTTGTCTGATATTCCAGCAATATAAGATGGAGTAGCAAACATATCAGCTCTTCTCACAGAACAGATTTTGCCTGTCTGCTTAGCCCATCATAGCTATGTCAATACTGTCACTAGGAATTTCCAGAGGGTCAGATATAAATTGATCCAACTATACTGTGTAAAGTGAATGTATATCAGTTTTTATTAATTGATAAATCACTTCAGGGTCTGGCCAGCATAATTTTTAGTCCAATGCTCCCAAATGTGGTCATAATTTTACTACCTTTGTCCCTATTGAAGTGAGTTGATGAATTAACCTTTCACTTTGTTGGGAGCAGGATGAGGCCAGCTCCAAGCACTTTGAAAAACCTTACCTATTTAAAAAAAAAAAAATCTCTGTTTTATAGGTGTAAATCTCCCATCATTTAAAAATTGAGTGCATGATTTAACTCTTTGTAAATACAACATTGATTATTTCTAATATTTCTTCAGGAGGCTTTGAAGTATATATCAAATGCAAAGAAATAGAGAAAAGGAAGTCTAAGCAAAGTAATCACTAACTGCATTACCTAATGGCAAATGGGAGGTTAAAAAGGAAAAAACCTCCAACCAGATAAAATCTTCTATGCCTTCAGATTGCACATAAACACAAAAGGGATGGCAACCTTCTGAAAAAAGGACAGAAGCTAGTCCTTTTTTCTTCTTACAAACCCTTTGTTTAATCTTAGATCATAAATAATAATCCTGAACTTCCCGCATTTTATCCTAGAACTACTACTGCTGTCAATGGCAGCTTTCAAAGCGCAAGGAGCCATCACGGGGCTAGAGCCTTGGGCTGTAAGATCTAAGTCCAAATCTATGCCTTTCTTTGTGACTGAAAAGTGCCCACAATTTTATGGGCAACCTATAAAAACAATTGAAGTAATTGTGGTGATCTTACATTGTTTAGATTGTTTGCTTTACACTCCTCAAGTTCGTAATATGAACGGTGCTATTACAATGATCTATTATAGCTGGGGCTAGTCTCACTATAGAAAACTCTGTACAAGCTGGGAAGCAAAATGCAGCCACAGCTCCAAACAGCTTGAGGACAAGATGAATTCTTTGTCTATCCTGCATCCTAAATGCATCCAAATTATTCTAGTATCTATATATCTACATGGACCACTTAACTCTGTCTTGAACTCTCCTTAGTGCTTTAAATTGCTTGTCAGCCATATGCAAAAAATCTCTACCCTATGTGAAATTTACATTCTAGAGCTTTTTAACACTGATTTCTCTCAGCAGTAAGATTTTTTCTGATCTCAGTGACACTGGAACAATGGGATTGAGCTTCTCCTGCCTTTTGCAGAAATACTCAGACTTGTGCATGGAGCAGAAATGTAATCATCCCCAAGCCAGAATTTCAGCAGTCCCGTATTTAGTGCATCAGCATGGGGGAGGGCTAGCTGAGATAACAAGGTAACATGACTGCTGCTGCTGGCAAGAGGACAGATGTCAACATTGCCTCTCCTTTTCATGGAAATATACCTGGCTTTATGAAGAATAGGTTAGCAAATATTTTAATACAAATAGTAACCTCAGCTGAGCTGCCAAAGCAGGCTCCAAAGAGACTGACTTGTTTACAGTTTGGACCAGTGCCTTAAAACCTGACATGCTTATTCAACAGAAAATTAACCCCAAAACGGGTATCATCATTACTGCAGGGAGAAGCTCCAGAAAGATAGTATCCTAACTCTCTCCAGCTGAACTCAGGACATTGTCCACGTTTTATCACATCAAGTGCCCTTGTAGTTGTTCAGAATAAACAAGCAAATAAAGAAGTGAGGTATATCACATGTGATAGCTTGGGTCACTGGGACTGCATAAATGTTTGGATGTGACCCAACCCCCTGCCTTCACTTGAATTACTACTGGAATCTGACTTCTTGCATTGTTGTAAGAGACTAAATTGTTCTCTCTGTGTACTTTGGTCATCCCAACTCAGATGTTATCTTTTCCTTTCCCACTCTAGTTTTTGGCTACAAAAAATATACATGAAGAAGAGTGCTGAGAAAAGCCTTTTTTTCCCCCAGCTGCAGAGTGTGTGTGTATGTGTCTATGGTACTGTTCTCCTCTAAATGCCTTTGACAAAGATTGTCATTTATGAGGTCATTTGCTTAAGAGGTTATTAGTGATTCTCATGAAAACGAATGCTGGTATAGATTTGACCTGGGAAGCAAAATTGGCAATACCAAACTGGTGTAGGCAAAAAGGGATGGAAGAAATAGTTTCTGAAGTTGCTGTAAACGTTCACTGACAGATGAAACCTTCATAGTCAATGGTGACTAATTTGGAAAAGTCACTCTGCAGACGTGTCATAAACTTTAGCTATCAAATTTCTTGGAAGATGGAAAGAAGTACTGGTCCTGGAATTATTATGCAAAGGCCTGTAATAATGGATTTACCAGTTGAGACCTCAGTCATCTTTCATTGCATAATTCAGTTGATTTTGAGCAACTCCATGGGGGACCAAGAGAGAGAGCTGATGAGGGACAGCTAAGAGCCCAGACTTTCCTATCTGACCTGGTGGCAGAGCTCTGTGGGGAGCCACGCATTGACTGGCATCACATGAAGGTCAGCAGCAGGCATTAGTGTGGCAGCTTCTATGTTGAAACAAATGAGGGTATCGCTTCTCATGTCCATTACTTAGTACGTCAAACTCCACTTCTTGGAGAGAAACTGATCTCAGGCCTCCGTATAACCTGGAAAGTAAATCAACTGGATTTGGATCTCATGCAAGTATTTATGGGTCATGAAACTTTTACTGAAACTAGAAAATAAGGATTTCTTCTATCCCAGACTATTGCCTTTGGGATCTGAACTGAAGCCATTCATGAGTTGCCAATATTAAGATACAGCAGTTGTGCTCTAGAAGAAAGGGTGAACAGAGAGAGTTATTGCTTGCGGTGGTCAAAGGTAATATTCATTTGCAATGACCGCTTTTGATGACCAGCATGGAGGCAAATGACTTAATTCCTTGTTCAACTACACCATCAGGAAAGTTATAGTTGGACAAGCAGGCTTCCTGGAGCTGCAGAAATACGTAATTTCTTTTAGGGATAGAATAGCAGTCTCTGTCAAAGTGGTGAACTATTGTTAAGAATGCAAAACTGAACCAGTCTGTAGTTACTAGGTCACAGGAAAGTTGGGGATTAAGGACAGAATCGGACTGTTTTTTTCGTCAAATGTGAAAGCACATACCCTCTTCCACCGAAAACACATGATGGCATCTCCTTTATACAGAAAGTGTAATAGAAGGGAGTGAAAATGGAAATGTTTTCCACAGTATTCTATAAAAATTTGAAAAGAATTGTATCACTTTTGTAGAACTTCATAACTGTTTAAAAACAAAACCAGAAGAAAAGAGCATTACTTCCTCTTCTGTCTGTATTTTTAGAGTACTTTACGCAGAAACTTATTAGAGCCAACCCTGCTAAATTCCTTACAACTGTCCCACAAGGGTGGTTCTCAAAGTGAAAAAGAGAAAAATGTTGGCAGTTTATGCAATGTCTTTTTCACTTATATAATCTGAGAGTCTGTCTAGGAAGTTTAGTGGTATACAAGTCTCTGGTGGGAAGAATCAAGCTGGAGAGCTTTCTCAAGCTTAGCCTTGTTTATCCACATGTCCTCCTGTACACCCTTGTCCCATATCTCCTCTGCTCCTGAAAAGACAAAGCCCCTGCATTCCCCTGAAAAATGACAGACTGAACTGGAATTTGGATGACTGAAAAAACACTGATGCATTTTATAAGAACAACTTCTGGGTCTGTTTTGCTGGAAGCAAACATTTGTCTACTAAAAAGCCTGGTCAGGTTCAAGTGGCATAGTAAAATGTTCCCTAGCCAATCCTCAGTTCATTCCCTGCCTTTCCTATAAGTAGCCTAGGTTCCCAAATCTTTTCTATTTAAACTCACAAAGGCCAGAGTGCTCTGCCCTCTCCCTTGCACCATACGTGATCGGGAACTCCAGACCTTTAAATGCCTATCTCATACTCTTGCCATTCGGCATATTAATGACTTTGTGCCCCTGTGCTATTTTCCCTCCTCACATGTCTGGTACAAAATGTTAAGCATCCTTGTGACCTTTAAATATCCTGCACAGCTCTCCATCTCCTCTTTACGTGATCCAGACTCATCTCCACCTCCTGTTAGAAAATCCTGTGCATGCACCTGGCTTGATTACATCAGCATATATGCACACAGCTGAGCTAACACATTTCAATGAATCTACTGCAGAAGCAAACGGAAATGAATACCTCTCCTCCTGACCGCAATCCAATAGTTGCTCTACTATGGTATAAATTTGGCATGAAATTAGAGTTATCTGTAAATCTGTTTTCACGGTTACCTGAATGTGCAAGCTACCCATAATGTGGGAGCTAGAAAAGAACAATACTGACAAGATACTGACAAGGTCACTGAAATCTGAAAGATTTTCAATTTCTTGTGCTTGAAACATCACCTCTTATGTGGCTTGTTTTATTTTTTTTTCCTTCTTTTCTACTAGATGACGTAGCTACATATTCCGGGAGTGAATGTGAGTAAAGCAATTGCACAGGAGATCCAAGACACATACCATTCACTATGAGCTATGATGAAATTTACCTTAAATGCAGAGAGCCCAGTGGTTGTATTTCTCAAGATATCTGCTAAGGATGTTGCATTTTTCAGCATTGTTTTACTGTACATGTCGGTGATAGCTGTTTCTTTAACCTAAACAATCATGCAGGAAACACCAGGAAGAAACCCAAGCATCATACAAATGTACACACACAGCAATACATTTGATCTGTAATTCTCAGTTTGACTGTAAAGCACAAACAGTCCTTTTTCCTTCAATGTTAAGAGGGCTACTGGATTGGAGGGTACTGTAAATAACTTCTGGCTACTGCTGAGCAGGACAAACCAGTGAACAGAAGTGTGGGTTCATCAGAGGCACCAGTTAGCTGAAGGAGAGCAACAGTGTAGGAAAACAAGTGTTATTAGGAATAAAATGCCTGCTCTGGTTTCTCGTTCTGAACTTGACACCAGAGTACCAGGAAAGTCTCTGTGGGAGAGTTTGGAAGACTTCAATTCATGTCTGGTGGTGCAAACAGTTGCAAAATCTCAAGAGATGAGGGCCACCCAGAGTGTGTCAGTTTATCAACCGGACAGCTGTGGTGTGTCTACAAATGCCAAACCATAAGCATATTGGCAGGGGAAGCAGGAATTGTGGCCAGCATACAGAGAAGTGGCTCCTGAGTTTCTGAATTGCCTGCCTCTTGGAATACACTGGCGGTCCAGGCCAGCCTGCCAGCTCCAGCAGGACTACTGTGCAGCAGGCCAGTGAGATAAACATGCCTCACACCTGGCTTCACAGCTTTTGGGAAGATATATAGGATGGTAATTTGGGGATATTGTAGCACTGTGCTCAACAAGGGAGGGTAGGTTAATGAGATAATACCATTGTAACTGGAAAGAACTTAGTTTCTTATTGCTCCTCAGCTAGAGAAACAGCCCTTTGGGAGCTACTAAGTTTAATACAGGGACCTTCTGGTGGCAAAGAAATCACTGAGGGACTTGATCAAATGATCTAGGATTACGGCAGCATAAGCATAGCAATAAAGCTACTTCTGCACACACACAGTGGTCTTCCCACAAAAGAAAGTCCTGTGTCTTAAATTCAAAAGGTTCAGTTATTGCTGATGGCTGAATTTTCCACTTACAGGAAAAAAAATAAAGATGGGAAGCAAACCAAATTAGTCACAAGAGGAAGACAGAGAATCATGCCTCAAAGAATAACTTGGGTTACATTGAAAAGATAGTGGACATCAGCAGTAAATGCCCAAGAAAACTGGACATGCATTAAATTAAATATCGAATGAAGTGTTATCCAAAATATACACAATATTTTTTATCAGCCTTAGGTGTCCCTCAGACACTGTATAAGCTGTCATATTTATGTTTATTGGTGTTTATACAACTAATAGTAGCAACATTAATATATCAACAGTCTCTGAAGATATACACTCTGTTTCTGATGAATTCCTAATAGAGTTCTAGTGAATATTAATGGATTTCACCTAATCCATTCTGAGGACAGAAACTGGTAGTGTTCAAGATCCTCAGAGCAGCAAGGAGGGCACATGGTAAGCTTGCTATCCTAGACCTCAGACTTCAGATTCCTCAGGGACCTTCTTGGTAGAGTTCCATGGGACCAAGCCCTGGAGGGAAGAGGGCCCTAAGATAGCTGGCTAGTATTCAAGGATCATCTCCAAGCTCAGGAGTGATGCACCCCAAAAAGAGGAAGTTAGGCATATAACACCTGGAGGCCTGCATGGATGAACAAGAAACTCCTGGTCAAACGCAAAGGCAGAAAGGAAACCTACAGAGGGTAGAAACAAGGGCAGGTATCCTGGGAGGTATACAGACTGTCTGAGCAGCCAGAGATAAGATTAGGAAAGCTAAAGCCCTGATAGAATTACATCTGGCCTGGAAAGTCAAGAACAAGGAAAGTTTCTATGTCAGCCATAAAAGGAAGATGAGGAAAAATGTGTCCCCCATCACCCTCCCTCCAGAATGAAATGGGAGACCTGGTTATTCAGGATACAGAGAAGGTAACAATTTGTTGCCTTAGTCTTCACCATCAAGGGCTCTCATCACACTGCCCAGGATACAGAAGGCAATGGCTGGAACTGGGAGAACGAACTGCCCACCTCAGAGGAAGATCGAGTTCAGGTACATCTAAGAACCTGAAGGATCACAAATCCATGGGATCTGATAAGATGCATCCACGGGTCCTGAGGAAACTGGCAGATGAAGTAGCTAATCCATGATTCATTATATTTGAGAAGTTGTGGCATTTCAGTGAAGTTCCCACTGACTGGAAAAAGGGAAATGTAACCCCCATTTTTAAAAATGGAAAAGAGGAAGACCTGGGGACTACAGGAACTACAGAAAGTCGTCTAACCAGTCAGTCTCACCTGCATTACTGACAAGATCATGGAGCAGCTGGAAATTATGCTCAGGCACAGGAAAAGTACAGAGGTGATTGCTGACAGCCAACATGGCTTCTCTAAGAGAAAATCATGGCTGACAAATTTGATGGCATTCTATGACAGAGTTGCAGCACTGGTGGATAAGGGAAGAGTAACATCATCCACCTGGACTTGTGCCAAGCATTTGATACTATCCTACATGATATCCTGGTCTTTAAATTGTAGAAACGTGGATTTGATGGATGGATCACTCATTGGGTAAGGAACTGGCTGGATGGTTGCACTCAGAGAGTTGTGGTCAATGACTCAATGTCCAAATTGGGACCAGTGGCAAGTGGCGTTCCTCAGGGTCTGCATTGGGACCAACACAGTTTAACATTTTTGTTGGTGACATGGACACTGGGATTGAGTCCACCCTCAGCAAGTTTCCTGACAGCAGCAAGCTGTGTGGTGTGGTTGACATGCTGGAGAGAAGGGATGCCATCAAGAGGGATGTTAAGAGGCTTGAGAGGTGGGCCCATGTTAACTGCATAAAGTTCAACAAGGCCAAGTGTCTACCCATATCCTGGACATGCGTAGGCATAATCCCAAGCACAACTCCAGGTGGGGCAGAGAAAGGATTCACAGCAGCCCTGAGGAAAAAGACTTAGCGGTCTTGATAAATGAGAAACTCAACATGAGCCAACAATGCCTGCTTGCAACCGAGAAAGCCAATGTTATCCTGAGCTGCATCAAAAGCAGTGTGATCAGCACGTCAAGGGAAGTGACTCTGCCTCTCTACTCTTCTCTGGTGAGACCCCACCTTAGGAGCAAGTCTAGAGGAAGGCCAAAAAGATGATCAGAGGGCTGGAGCACGTCTCCCTTGAAGACAGGCTGAGACAGCTGGGCTTCTTCAGCCTGGAGAAGAGAAGGCTTTGGAGAGATTTTACAGCAGTCTTCCAGTACCTAAAGAGGGCTACAGAAAAGCTGGGGAGGGACTCACTCTCAGGGACTGTAGTGATAGGACAAGGGGTAATGTGTTTAAAATATTAGAAAGTAGATTTAATTTAGACATTAGGAAGTTCTTTACTGTAAGGCACTGGCACAGGTTGCCCAGAGAAGCTGTGGCTGCCCCCTCCCTGGCAGTGTTCAAGGCCAGGCTGGATGGGGCTTTGGACAACCTGATCTAGTGGACGGTGTCCCTGTCTGTGGCAGGAGGGGTTGGAACTAGATGATCTTCCAACCTAAACCAGTCTATGATTTTATAACATTGTCTGTATTTCAAGCTTCTAACACTACAATTAGGGGAGAGGATTATCCAGGCTTCTTAAAATTCTCTAACCAGAGACGAGCTAAGCGGTGCTGTTGTTGCCAGAGCTCTACCATCCTCAGGGCTGCCTCATGTGCAGCTAGATATTCTGGCCTAACTTTTCATCTCATATACTTAAATTGGAAAAGAATACATACTAACAGACTGGGATGCACTCTGGAAATGCCTGCAGTTGTTCTGAGGTTAAGGGAGACATGAGCATGCCTTTACAGACTGAAAAAAGATCCAGTCCATCTCTCCACTGATTCTGCTTTCCTTCCTCATGCAGGACCAGCATCTCCAGAATCTTGGCAAGTAACAAGGACACTTCTTTCTGCTTCCCTGCAAACACAGAGAAACAGTCTCAGGACATTATATTGGTCAGGACCCAGATACTGGTGGTGCTCTTTTAATGGAAATATTGGTAAAAGTTTGCAACAATTACTTAAATGTCCCAAACTCCTGCTTACAATTGATGTTTATGACTGCAACACACAAAACAATACAGACTGATTTAAATATATTTCACAGAGATGGGATCACAGAATCACAGGATCACAGAACATTAGGAGTTGGAAGTGATCTCAAAAGATCACCTAGTCCAACCCCCTTGCCAGAGCAGGATCACCTAGATTAGGTCACACAAGAACATGTCCAGGTGGGTTTTGAATGTCTCCAGAGAAGGAGACTCCATAACCTCTCTGGGCTGCCTCTTCCAGTGCTCTGTCACCCTCACAGTTCCTCCTTATGTTCATATGGAACCTGCTATGCTCCAGTTTGCACCCATTGCCCTTTGTCCTATCATTGGACATCACTGAGAAGAGCCTGGCTCTGTCCTCCTGACACTCACCCTTTACATATTTTTAAGACAGTGATGAGGTCATCCCTCAGTCTCCGTATCAATTCCATCATCGATGTCATTGATAAAGATCTTAAAGAGTTCCAGTCCCAAGACAGACCCCTGGGGGACCCCGCTTGTCACCGGCCTCCACCTGGACATAGACCCATTGACCATCACCCTTTGTCTATGATCTGTCAACCAGTTTCTTATCCACTGGATGGTCCATCCATCAAATCCACATCTCTACAATTTAGAGATAAGGATGTCATGGAGGACTGTGTCAAAGGCCTTGCACAAGTCCAGGTAGATGACATCGGTCGCCTTCCCTTTATCTACCAATGTTGTCACTCCATCATAGAAGGTCACCAGATTGGTAAGGCACAACCTTCCCTTGGTGAAGCTGTGCTGGCTGTCCCAGATCACATGCTCATTCCTCATGTGCTCCAACATGTCATCCAGGAGGATCTGTTCCATGATGTTCCCAGGCACAGAGGTGAGGCTCACCGGCCTGCAATGCCCTGGGTCTTCCTTGCTCCCTTTCTTATGAATGGGAGTGACGTGACCTTTTTTCCAGTCCTCAGGGACCTCGCCCAACAAAAAATGTTGGGGCCCATTAGGGAGCAGATGGTGATTTGGTATAGCAGGGGATATCAAGGTGTGTGCCAGTGAAAGAATGAGGAGACCCCTACTACAGTTCTACTTTTCTGTTCCACCATGCCTATGAGTTTTTGTGCATTCCTTAAAAGCAGCACTATTCAAAAATAATGTTGCTGGCCCAGGCCAGGGTGACAGGTTTAAGCAGGCACCAGCTGTGACCATGTGCATAATTGCCAATCGGCATCATGGCACTTGGTGAGGGTCTTGTCACCAGAGCATTCAGCACTTTGTTGATCACTGAAACAAGTTGTTGCCAGGATGATATAGATCGCCTAAATAAAGTGGTCCTGCTACTCAGCTGCTGAATCCTTTCGGCTCTCCAAATCAAGTGGAAGTGGGACAATCTGGCGCAGGCTGACTCTACTTATCTTACTGTCTGGATCTTTTGTCATAATCCCAGGAAACAATGAAAAAGGGTAAAAAAACAACCACAAAACCAGCCCCACTTCCTTGACTCTACCCATAAATACCACACCTATTAAGATAATCTTTTGCCTACTGAGGTCAGAGTGAGCAGTGAATTTTGCCTGAAAAATGCAAACAGAAGTACCTTCTCTTGAAACTTTCGTGGCAATATCCAAGTAGAGCCCTGCAACAAAATCTGTCTTATTAGTTACAGTGCACAGCTACAGATTTTACTAGGAAAAGAGTGGGTGGTTATTAACAAGATGCAGCCACAAATAAGATGACAACTATGACTCTAACATGGCTTGCTAAAGAAAGGGAAGTATTAATGTCATTGCAAAAATCTTTGGCCATCCACTGTTGTGAACACAATACATTTCTGACCACCCATATGCAATAAAAATGTATTAAAAATTAGGCAGGTACGGAAAATAACAACACAGCTGATCAGGGCTGCCTGATGTTCAGCAGACATAAGAGAAGGTACAAAAGTAGGTATAGAGAAGAAATTTTTAAATCTGAAGACATTAACAGTGTCAGTGGTTGTAAATTAGCTAGGACTAAGTTTAGACTGGAAATTAGAGGGTTTCAAACTTTTGGAAGAATGAGTGAAGCTTTGGTGCTCCTCTCACTGCATTCCCTTCTGTCAGTCCTTCATGGTCTCCTCTAGTTGCTATTGCTATTTCTCCTATGCACATCTGTTCTAGCAGCACAAACTGGTTATTGAACTGAATGGTGCCCCTAGCTTCTGTGGTACCAAGGAAATTACACTCTGTGAACAATGGCTGTCCTTCTGTGCACTAGGAGTAAGTAGGTTTTGCCCTGTATTTTCCTGTAATCTATAGCAGAGTCAAAGGGATCACCTTCTGTTCCATTCTGTAATGAGGCATTTAGGTCCACAAAGCAAATTTTTTTTTTCTTTGTTGTTGCAGATATGGTAAAATAGCAAGTCCTAACAGCAAAGCTACTACATTTTCCTCTAGAACAACAACAAAAACATAAAGAGAATTAGATTTTTATTAAAAACATAGAAATTTACAGAGGCACTGAAGGTAGGCTGGATGCTTTCAGGTTGTCCACTGTGCAGTACAAAATCTGTTTCCTACTAAATGCTCCATACCAACTACTGAAATTTCATTCCTCCACTATGCACTGCTTTCATCCCTACCACACATTACAAAATGTAATACTGAAGATAAGAAACCATAAACAGCAGCTTCACTGCTTTCAATACATCTGCTTGCTACTTCTTTAAGAACCAACACCAACATCTGGATTAAACTGTTGTTATTTGCAGTAGCAAATTCTTATCGTTAGTCTGAATTCTGGCATAAACTCATATAAACAGAGACTAGTGTAAGAATACTGAAATGCATTTTATTTATCCGCATGGGAACTTGCCATTTTGCTCATAAACATGGGAACTGTCATATTTAAATATTTCCCCAGTACAGTCATAAATCTCTTTTATAACTGAATGTCTGGGTCTAGCTTTCTCTTTGAACATTATCTTGCCTTTATGGAAATGTATTGTCTATTTTTTTTTTTTAATTTTAGTTGCTTGCTTGTAGTTCTGTCTACTGTCTGTTAAATATGTTTGTGGTCTGCAACTTGTTGAGTATTCCTATGTTATAAATGAAGGCACCATATCTACAAGCACAGTTAAAGCAAATATACAAGGATTTACACAGGAAATACTGTATACTCATTATTCTGATCCCAAAGTCTATGAAGCCAGAAGCAGCTTTTACCCCTTTATTTTTAATTAAGCCTTCTAAAAGACATTGGTCTGAAGCATGAAGCATAAATCAGAAGGTCATCTGTAGGCGCTCTGATTTGAGAACTTCATTTAGGCCACACACTACTACGGAGCCAAGAAGGGTACTTCAACTGAGGTAAAAACTCTGTCAAATATACAAGATCTAATGTAATACTACACAATACCTTATTTTTATTCCAGATTAGGAATTTCCACAGAAAAAAATATATGACCACTATTCTGAATAAATTCCTAGGGAAAAAAAAATTCAAACTATTGTGTTGACATTTAAAGAAAGTCAATGGTTCTGTTCCATATTCAGATTTTAACTGGTCTCAGAATGGAAGGGCACAGGGAAGGATATGGTAAATCCAAGCACAGTGACAGGAGGCTTCTGTGTTATTATTAGTTTTAACAGAGTCTGTTAAGATACATGCAGATATTCTCCTTCATGATCCTCAAGTGAATATTTTTTGTAAGAGGTCCATGAAAATTTGGGAGGGGTGTGTGAGTCCTGATACCATTTTCTCTTCTTAAGTCCTTTACCTAATGTAGCCATCTGTATTTTAACTGTGTTTTAATTCACAAGGTCTTATTCCTGAATGCATGGTTAAGAAGGCAAGGAGACCCTCTGGTTTTACTGGGATTATCTGCATCTTCAAAATAAATTAGGATCATTATCAAGCAGTACAAGGAAACGTCGTTATCATGTTACTCCTTAAGCACAGATTTGTCAGTGGAGGTACAGTCTCCCATAGCACAATATTAGCTTAAACTCAGTGCATTATTTTAAGATTTGCACCCAACTATTTGTTACCTTTCCCTTGAATCATATGCCTGAGCTTTTTCTCTTACTGTAAAAGGGGATCTAGCTAGAAGTGTGTAAAATGGCATGGTTTAGTTCATACTGACAACATGCAAGCGTTAGCACCTATTTCCCTAGGAATATACTCGTCCTGTATACCACTGACAGTTTTGAACACATGGAAATTGTATGCTACTGAAATGAGAATGAAACTCATGTTTGGCTTGTCCTACCACACATAGCAAGGCAGGGAGCAACTCTTAGACTCTTGGGTACCCCATATTTGAAAATGTCAACAGTTGTAACCAGTTCTGCCTCAAGAATCACAAGGTTGGAAAAAACCTTTAAGATCATCAAGTCCAACCATTCCTGTCCTATGCTAAACTATTTCCCTAAGCACCTGATCTACCCTTTTTTTAAACACATCCTGGGATGGTGACTCAATCACTGCGCTGGACAGCCGATTCCAGGCCCTGACGACCCTTTCAGTAAAAGACTGGGATGAGAGGACACAGTCCTTTAAAGAATGTCCTTTCCCCCTCATCTATAGAGTTGAAATGTAATGGCAAACTCAATAAAGTTGTTAGAATATGTTCCGTAAGTCTGGTGAAATGCTTGTGTCTATAGCTTAATGTTACAGGAAAAAAAAGAAGGAATTTCACTAGAGTCTACTGGGTATTGAAAAAGCTAGTGCAGGAATCCCAGTTTCACTCATTATGCTGTGGAACCATTCAAAAAATTCAGCAGAAATAAGGTAAATGGTGATATTGTGCCATTTATTATATACTGCACCAATAGCAAAAACATGGGAATCCAGCCAGTTACACAGTAAAGTTCTTCTATAATCTGTATGTATATTCAATACATCTCCCCTGAAATCTTTACAATTTCTATAGGGAGGTTACATTTTCACTTTCTCTCCTCTGGCCATAATCAAATATTCTAGTGCCAGACATCATTGCTGGCCACAAAAGGATCATAAGAATATTCATAAGTTCATAAAATAAATGGATACTATTGCTAAGAGACAAAAAGTTAAAGGGGAAAAAAACTATTAGCACCGCAGAAATTAAATTGTCCATGGCCACTATCACCTGTTTTACCATAGCTTTTTAAAAAGGAATGTATCACAAGCCACTGATCTTTGCCAGAGACAACCTGGTTGATATCCAAAGAGAAGCCTGCTGGGAAATGTTGTATAAACTCTGCTAGCTTACTGAGGTAAGTGCCTTGATGTCCATTCTGACATAAAGGAGGTGGAAGCAATGCCCCAGAGAAGGACTCCAGAAGACAGGCTGAAAAATCTGGCAGAAGGAACCCTACAACCAGGCAAGCCTGGGGAACTGGCAGAATATACGTGAAATTATTGCTAATGAACAGATTAATATCAGAAGCCAAGGGTATGTGGACTTTTGCAGCCTTGGATCCAATATGAGTACCATTCTGCACCCTCTGACACCATGCCACCCATCCCAAGCGCTTTGAGGGACAGTAGGGTTCTCTTCTGACATACTTGAAGCACATCCAGCCGTTGTTGCTTTCAATACCTCTTTGTAATGTGTGCAGCCTTCATGTAGGAAGCAGCTGCTGCATGAAAAGGGAATGAGCTTCCACTGGAAAAAAAATTGCTGTTATTGAAAATAGTCATTACTTCACCACTCAGCATGCTAAAACATTAAATACAGGAAATTGCCTCTCTTGAATGTAGTATTGCTAGAAATACGAAAAAATATACAGTCTTTGCAGGACTCCATCTTTGCTACTCTTAGTTTAAAAATCAACTTGGACCCCCTGTGAAGGAAGCAAGCAACTCTATTTGCTTATTTTTGGAATTTCTGTGCCTACATTTAATGACACAGATACTAGGAGCAAGACTGATGTTAGTGTGGTCTACAATGAGGAAAATTATGAAGGTCAGAAAAGTCATGCCGCCTATGGAAGACCAGAGCCCAAGACAACTTTAATGTATCCATCTGTCTGGGTCATCAGAAAAAATGGTACAATGAAAGGGAAAACCTAGCAGATCTCCTGAAAGGCAAGCCAAAATCGTGAAAGAAAATCAAACCAAACTTTTCTTTCAAAGAACTAAAACTTGGGGAAGGAATCCTTACAGTTTTATTTTAATCCTTTTCTTTTGGGCAAGTTATTTAAATTTTTTCTCTGGCCATGTACTGCCCTACCTGAAGGCCAAGGAAGAGAAGAAAAAAATTATGAGGTCAAATATTCTTAGAACTGGATCTACTTCTGAAAGATACTATAGCAATAAAAAAGAAGAAATAAGTTAAAGAAAGGAATTCCTAGGTAATAATTTATGGCTGGTGTTGGAGCGGAAGGGCTTGAAATGAAGAGGCAAAGATATGAATTCAGTACAGTTCTTTATAAGGAGGAGTCAAAGTCATTTGCCTCTCACATGGAGGAGATTCCACCTCTATGGGAATTAGTACATATGGTAAACTTTGACGTCACTGGGAACCAAAAGCAAGTACCATGGAGTCAGGATATGACCTCTGGTATGAGGCATCTGCTCCTGGCCCCTAGGTTCCTCAGAGGTCTCAATCCAGGGACAGGTAGCCCTGCTTACCACAGTTGGAGGGCCCCATGTAGATGCTGAGGTCCTTTTGAGCTCAGCAATTGGTAAAAGTTGGTATTGCCCCTCAAAAAATACAGAACACTGTGTGTAAGAGAGGCTGCAACTCTGAGTCAGCATGTGTCATTTCCTAGGTATAGAAGGTCTTAATAGGAGCAATCACTGAATTTCTGGGGTACTGAAAATGAGATCTTTCCACAAATAATTATAATAAACTTACATTGCAAAAAAACTCAGCCAACTAACTAACCAACCAAAAAAACCCACCAAAAATACCCCAAACAAAAAACCCCAACAAAACACATCCCAAACTTCCATATGTCCTTGAAATACTTGCTGTAGGAAATCAGATTAAATGAACAGCAGCTGTTCTTTCTGCTCTTCTGGCATTCAAATCTGAGAATTTCTAATATTTGTTCACCTTTTCAACATAAAATGTGTAGAGGGGCTCAAACCTTAGAAACCTCAGGAACATATATTATCAAGAGTCAAAAAATGGTTTCCATTTCTTTACATATAACAGGAACTCATCTTGGTCTTTCTTGCATCTGATCACTATCATTTGTAAGTCAAGGGCCAAGACTGTAGTAGGAAAAATAGAAGTCACTTTAATCTGTACTGGAAGAATGGATATTTGTTCTAGTTGACAGGCTGGCAGGAACTCAGAATAGCAATATATAAGACAAATCTCAGAAAATGGTTATTTATTCTCATTTAACCGCAGTACAAAGTTCCTCATGAAGCTGGAGTTTTGGAATGCTTGACCAGATCTCTGTGAACCTTATTACCAAGGTTGAAATTATCATGAATTACTGTTGTACTCATTAGTGGAAGTTCTCAGAGACATTAAGTCACCTACTGGCTGACCTTTTGGAGTAGCAGATTTACATTACCCAAGACTCAAAAAATACCAATATCAGCACTTAAACACAGAAGATTATTATATAAAGTCTGCCAAGTTAAAGAATTTCATGTATCAGTCTCTGAGACCGGTAATGGTGTGTTCACACCTGCTCCAAAAAAACCTTTGTTGATTTGCTAAGCTGGGTTTTGTTTTCATAGATTTGTGTCAACTTAAAGGTCATGGTGATACCAGATGGTATAATACAACTTCAATCATATTTTAAAAGACAGTTCATTATTGTGTGCAGGCAGATGGTCAAAAAGAATATTCGAGTAGAGACTGGAAGCGTCTGAAACATCAGTGGCTAGTTCTCATTTACATCTGAGAAAATGACAGTATAGGAAAAATGAAGAATGGCAAGGGTAAAATCTTAGTCACACTAAGGTTAATGACACAAGAAATTCAACCCTGAAGAAGTGTTTTCAGTAAAATCTCTCCCAAGGTTTTGTAAAACAGCATCATGTGGTTATGACAGTTACGTACAATTTAACAGGCAAGAAGTTTGCATAAATGTTTGAGGCCAGATTCATTTGAAAGTAATACAAAATTGGAACAATTAGTCCCTTCTCTTCCAGATCCCAAAAGTTCAGGCAGTAGTTGGAAATGAACAGATCTGACCCTTTTTTCCACCTTCACATTGTAAGTTCTAAGTGTACCAAAGAAAACAGTACTGCTCTTCATTCCGGCATCTTAACAGAGCCTTTCAATAACTAATTACAAAGATTTCCTAGCAATTTTCCTTTCCACTTCTTTTCCTCATAAGTCCTGATGTAACTTTGTCTTTAACTTACCCATACTAAAACAAACATGATTCCCTTCCCTGCTGTTGGCTTTTAAAATTATACAGTTTTAGTCTCCTACAGTTCCCTGGCTTTTAAGCTATCAGGTGAACTTCTCTAGATGTATATAGCTATAGCTCAGTATATTGTGTTCCTCACTTCTGTTGGACATGAAATTTTACAGTTTGGTGTTATGCATTATGGAGAGGCTGGAAGGGAAGGTTGTTCTCTTTGCGCTTGGCCCTGAGGCTTGGCAGCAACACTGCAAAATGACTTTATCCCCAAACCAGATGTTCAAGTTGTTTTAATAATATCTTATGTTTCCTTCACAAAATAAAACAAAAACTCACTGTATCAGAATGTTCCAGTGTTATAACAATATGATTTTTGCTGTCTGCATTTTGCCCACCAGATGGTAGCACTGAAATTAAATCTGAAGTTTTCTTATCAAAGCACTTATCACTCTCACAGGTTAGATGAAATTCCTCCTTTGTAATACTTGTAGGATGTAATTGTCACCCGTACCCTACCAGATCTGACAACAACCACAATACAAATCTAAGGTCATCCTTCTTTCATGGCTTAGGTATCACCTAGTTAACTTGCAATTTATATCCTTTTTTTTTTACCTCCATCTTAACTTTGTTTCCTGGCATTATAAAAGAGAGTAGCAGAAGGAATGGTATTTAAATTATGTGACTGCTACTGCTAACTTTATCAGGCTTTAAATTCAGTAAAACTGAAAACACAATGTTGATTTTCCTAGGAAAGCCTAGTTCTTCATTGGGAGAAGGCTAAAGACAACCAGAAGATCACTAAAAATACACACACAGAGCAATTGATGTGTTGCTTTACGCAGAAGTTACTTTATCTCTGTGTTAACTACTTTTATATTTTATTTCTGGACTAAAGATACTACCCTGATTTGAATTTTTGATAAGAACATTGCTGAAATGTCATGACAAGTAACTTTTTTTAGATCATTATGGATCACAGGCAGCACAGGTACCAGAGATATTAGAATCTCTATCCGGAATTCTTCAAGTATGTCAGTGCATACCACTTTTCATTAAGAAAGAACATTTAAAATATATTTAATAAATTTAAATACTTTGTCAAATCCTTTGTTTAAAGTGTCATCATTAGTAGAGCTTCCCAAGAAGAAAGACTTTATAGAAACTGCAGACATTTTTCTCACTTTATTACAGGCTAGTGACTGTCTAGTTTGGAGTTTAACAGAGTGCTTTCATTTTATGAAGTAGTCCACATATTTTCACTGAGATTTGAACCAGGACCTTTTTCTCATAAGAGGCAAGGTTGTTCTATTTAAGGGGTCTTGCTGTGCTTACATGGCTGCTATATCATTGTTGGCAGATCTTTATCTAACACCACGAAGTTTCAGCAAACACATTTTTAGTCCAGAGAAAGGATTATTGTCTCACATTCCACCAAGAAAATAAGGGCCCTGTAGAATACCAACTGTTGCAAGAACAAGACTTCATGAGCTCTAGCTCTACCAAAATAACTGTTTTGATGCATTTCTCTAGCCTTGTTTTTTACAGGCACAGGCTGGTGATCTGTCATTAAGGAGAACTCTTGGACTATGTATAATGTAGACCTTGGTATTTTATCTCCTTTGCTGGGCTCGACCTCTCTGGAATTAAAATTCTTCACAAGACCAGTGAGACTCCCTGAAGAGGGATTTTTAAATATAGATGCCAGAACCGCCCCTCTCCACCCCCCCACCCCCCCCCCCCCAGCCAAAACCCCATAAACAACTCACCAAACAAACACAAAAAACTACTGTAGCAAATGGTTTGGTAGAGAAGACTACAAATATCTGGTAAGCATCTTGGTACTACACCATTTTACATAGCTTCTGGATTTATGTTGAGCTTTACAAGTGAAATGAACCTTTAGTGGTGCAGGTTTAAAATATTTTGAACCTTTGCCATCAACCTGGAACTTGATCAGTATTACTCAATTTTCCATACCTTCTTTCTGAATCTGGCTGAGCAGTAAGAAAATTTGAGGTGGTTTTCTATAAACCTGGGTGGCTTCATGCTTTTTTATATAGAAACCATCTGAAGTATGGTTTTCACTATATTTTGACCCCAAACCAGGCAAAAACTTGGTAATTTCAACTGAATTTCCTTTTGAGGTTTTGGATTCTTTCCAATCCTAAGCTCGCACTCAGGCTCTAAAAGGTTCGTATGCGCCTTCCTAGTGAACCTGCTGAGTTTACTCTTCTCTCATGATCAGAACTGAAAGGTTCTAGAAAGAGGTGAGGGGAAAGGATGTAGAAGGGTTGAATGGACCAAGTCTGTAGGCCCTTGACATGCATGGCTTCCATCAATTTTGTCAAGCACCTTGTGTATGGAGCACATCTAAATCACCCTACACCTTTGGCAGGAAGGGTGATGTCACCGAACAGGGACTCAGAGTTCAATTCCTGTCTCTGATGCAGACTTCCCGTGTAGTTTTGGACAAGTCAGCCATGGAAGAAATCCAGGTCAGATGGAAATGAATGACAAAACTCTCATTGACACAAGGCCAGAATTTCATCTTAGATCATTGTAGCTCTTGATCTTTCACCTGAAGCCGTTTTACTTCATCCTTTTTGTTGTCATAGCCATTTGGACTGCAAACTCTTTGAGTTAAGGGCTGTGTCTTAGCACAAGTCTCTGTGCAGTATCTAGGATCAGCAGGAGCTGATCTCAGGTGGGGCCTCTAGGTGTTCCTGTCATGCACATGACAGACAGTAAAAAATGAGAAGCATGTGGACTTGATCTGAATGGAAACAGATGGAGAATGCAAGTCCAGAGCATTTCATTTGACAAGATTACAGCTCTGCACTCTACATTGTTAAATTCTCCAATGTCCTGCAGAAGTACAGAATCTTCCTATATGCTCTGCTTGCTAACAGAGAAAAACAGGACTTCTGGCACAACAGAAGGCTGTATTCATTGACAGTATTCACATTTAGAGTTGTTTTTACTCTATATTTTACTTCAGCTGACTGGTTGGATCTAGGCAAAGGCACATATGACGTGTCCATAAAACAAAATTATGTTTTAATGAATTAATTATAAGTTTATAAAACATCTTTAATCTTCAATATGTGAATGTTAACTAATGTAAAGGAGGTGAAAAGAGACCTAAAAGCTGCTTACTTAATTCCAGGTCTAGCTGTACCCAACTTCCAGATCTCTCCATGAGATAGTCTGCTAATTTGTAGATTCAGCATCTGCACATTTGTCACTAGATCTGCTTTGTTTCTAGACTGCACGTGCTGTCTAGAGTAGCCCAATCCCCTACACATACTTCTATGAGCACAGCCATTAGAGAAGATAATAAACAAGTGAGCATGGGCATGGGCAAGACCCCAGATGTTATCACCTGTACAAATGCAGCATTAACATTTCTCAGCATGGCAGGCAAATGTTTCAGCTCTATCTTCAGTTTAGTTCCCCTATCACACCCCACCACCTCCACCCGCCCGATTTATACAGGCACTTCTAGTTTCGCAGTCCCTCATTCTTTCATTGCCTGGAGGTGCTTCTGCTGTTCTTTGTGTGTCTTGCCTCTTCCCCTTCAGAGACTTGAGACTGTTCTTCCAGCAGTTTTGTAATGCTTTACCTTTTCCTACCTAAGGGAAGCTGACCTTGTTCTAAGCTAAGGAGTAACTACATCCTCTCTTTTAAAGAGAGGAAACAATGCACTCTTTGGCTGCATCCATGCTAGTAAACTAAATGTGCTAAGGAATGTTCCCTGGCCCACAGCAAGTTTGGCACAGAACAGGCTGCCTCAATCCCATTCAGTTCCCTTGCCCGCCAAACTGGGGTGAGTGCATCCAAACTGCCTACTGGGACCTGCCCTTGGCATGCACTAACTCCTGAGCCATACTTGGGAATTGTCTAGGAGAGTGCTATCTGACCTGGGTCAGACTGTTGCCAGCATCCATGCTAATAATTTAATAGTCAAAAGTGGTCTTCAGTTCTCAGGAACATTCCCTGGCATTGCTTAATTTGCTAGAGTCAGTCTAGGCTTGATTCCTGTGCTGTTAGCTAAGCATGCATAGTTGACAGTATGTAGGGTCATACTGAAGTTTCCACATACCAGATCCTCCAGTGGTGGGTATGGCTATCAAACCAGAATAGCTAGAGGTTCAACAGCATTGTCAGAGATAGAAAGACTCCACTGTCCTCAGTGAGATATAAACAGACAGCAGACAAAAAATATGATGGGAAAAAGCCCCAACCAAACAAAAAAGAAAGAATGGCTTCTTTGATTGCCTACATCGGCCTGCCTTTTATCCCAGAATATTCCTCCTCAGAGTTCTTTGTTGTATTTCTCTGAGCTCCTCACTCTTTTCTCATTCCCATGTGTATTCTGTAGTCCCTGCCACTTCCTGTGATCTTTTTTCTTCCCTTCACCCCTACTCAAAGCTATTATTTCTGAATCAACTTTGACACACATTTCTCAAACCATTACTTTTCTTCTCTATTTTACATTTTTCTACTTTATGTTCTCCTCCCCTCCATATTTTCCCTACTTTCTCACAACTAGAAAAAGCTTTTCTATTTTATTCTCTTAGTCTTTTAGTTTTCTTCCTTTAGCCTTTTAACTCGACCATATAATCTCTCTTTGACTTTCCTAGCCTCACAGTTACTTGTTGCCTTCTCTTGACATACTCTTCATGCAACCATTCTCTAATATTCAAGACACCACAAAAATCTTTCCTGTTTACTTAATAACCAAATCTCCATTCTATTGCCTCTTTTCTCTGTATCCCTTGAATCTTCTCCCAGACTTTCCACTATCCTTTCTCAAATAACAACTGTAATAGTGAACAACAATTTGTTTACAGACAAGGGAAGGGGAAAAGAGTACTTCCATCAATGTCCATGGGTTTCATCTTGGTGGGGCCATGGCAATGGTGTCATGCAATTCTTGCTTGCCAACTGGCAGGTTGGAAAACCTTGAAATTTGTATGAGATGTCAGTGAATGTCTGGCACATTCACAGCCTGACACCCCATTTTTACTCAAGAAGCTCCAGTGGTAATTTGTTGTCCTTTTGAGAATTCTGTTTCAGATGTTTCAATCAGTGTGACCTTGCTATTTGCATCCACTAGGTCTTTTTGCTGGAACTTCTTACATGTGCATGTAGTGATAAGACAAGGGGTAATGCATTTAAGATTAGGGAGGGTAGATTTAGATATTAGGAAAGATTTCTTCACTATGAGGGTGGTGAAGCACTGGAACAGGTTGCCCAGAGAAGCTGCTAATACCCGCTTCCTGGAAGTGTGCAGGGCCAGGTTGGCAGCCTGGGCTGGTGGACAGTGTCCTTGCCCATGGAAGGGAATTGGAACTATGGAACTACAGGATCTTTGAGGTCCCTTCACACCCAAGCCACTCCTTTAATTCAGTCCCTAGATTATGCCAGTTTACTGTTTTTGCGGAATCCCAATTACTCCTCTGACTGATATTTTACATTAACTAACTTCTAGTGTCAGTAAAATATTTAAGCTTGTGGCTAAAGAAATCTCTGTGCAGCAGTAAGGGCAGCAGTACAGAAAGACCTGAGGTGCCTCAGGTAAGAGTTCATCTGCAGCAGACCAAATGCCTAAGCATATTTCTGTGTCCCTGGGTTTGTTTTTCAGCCACAAATCTTGGTATGAAAACTAGGTGTTTTTGAAGGAACCTGGGCATGCCTGTACTCAAATTCAGACATTACTGGAATACATTATAAGGTTTGAAGGAAATATATAGCATGCCTACATCTCTCCAGTCTTTTCTGGCCAATGGCAAGATTATTAAGCAATTTTCAAGCGGTGGTCAACAGCATCTCCCAGGCTTGGAAATCTTATGAACAAAATGGTGGTCTACTAGGAATCCCAGAATCCCACATTAACTGGGCATAGTTACTAAGCTCAAACAGAAATAAATGGTGACATTTTGTGTCCTGCATTCTACAGGAAAACTGGATAATCTGATGGTCCTTTCTGATACTGAAATCTACATCTCTGGAAAAAACTTTTTGCCAGAAGATATTGATATTTCATATGGTGCTTGAAGTATGTGATTTTTTTGGTCACATTTTCAATTAAATTTCTGTTTCTGAGCCTATTCTTTTTTATGTGGATATGATTTTAAACGGCATAAAATGTACTATTCTGCAACTTTTCAAAGTTTTCCCTTTTTGAAAAAATTTCCTCCTTTCATTACTTCCCAAAATTTCTGAAGTTGAGAATGTTTTGGAAGATGACAAGTGAAAAAAAAGGAAAGAAAAATGGAAGTGAATAGTGAATTAGTATTTACATTGTACTCAGTGGCAAAAGAAAGGAGGGCACAGGAGAAAGAAAAAAAAAAAAAAAGAGAGGAATAGAACTCCCAAATACTTGGTTCCAACAAAACGCCCCCACCCAAAACAACAACAACAAAAAGCTGATTTACACTGAAATGTTTTACTCCAAGTATGTTTTCAGTCAGTTCTAAAACTATTCAAGTTGAACTCTTCCTTCACTAGCTGTTTAGCAGTCTCAGGGAAAATCAATAAGACATAGACAAGTCTTAGCACAGTCCCCAAATATTCCTTTATGGTCCAAAGAGCTTAACTTTTTTTTTTTCCCCCTTTCTATGTAGGATTTTTCCCCTCCTCTCAATTCTAAGAACACTCCACAGATCTCATTTGACCTTTCCTGTTCTTTGGTCGGTCTCAAAATTTTTTGTTGAAACTATGCAATAGAAATTTTGGGATTTGGCAAGAAAAAACACAAAAAAATCAACAAATATTTGCAAGGGGATTTTTTTCAAGCTTTTTTTTTTTTTTTTTAAACACCGAACCTATTAAAAATACATCCAGTTTTCACTTCTGGCTGAATTTTCAAGAGGAACAGGATTTCCAAATGAGCTATTTAAATAATTTCAATGATGACTCCTTCATAACCTTTATAAGTTAGTAGATGTTTGTAGGTGATCAGAAGTTTTGTTGTAAGTAATGCTTTTGTTTTTTATAAGTAATACAGCCCTGCAGTGAGGTACGGAACACTCCCCATTTCAACTTAAACTGGTGGATAGTTCTCAGTCACACTTACTCCAGGCACGTAGAGCTACATCTACTGGTTTAGCTTCCTTGCAACTGTAGCAATACAAGCATGCATTGAAGGTGTAAGCAATACAGAAAAGATTAGAAGTGAATCACAGAAAGCCCACTTTATCTAAAGTGAGTCATAACTTTTGGATTCATACAAGTTATACAACCTATTGACTGCATACACTGGACACTAATTTTTGGCAGTGTACTATTGCATTCACTTTGTATTGCACTTGTTCTCCACTGTCATTAAAAATTTTGCCAAAGAAAATTTCCAAGGAACCTGGGAATCTGGGGACTGTGTGCAATCTGAGGAATTTCAGGGTGGAGTTAAATATTTTACTTATCAAGGCCTAAGATCTTATAGTTCCCTGGCAGTTCTTACAGAAGCGGTCCTCTACCAGGACAGGGGAGAGAAACCTATATCCTGATTGCTTCACTCTCTTCCTTACCACCTCACCCCAACACACAGTTACTGTATGGTTATTTACTTTTCTCATCAGAGGATATTTTGCCTAGAGTTGGAGATGGCTGTAATATAGGCAGGGGTGGGGGAAATATAGTCACTCAGTCCTTCTTGCCAGTTACTTCAAACCAACCAAAGCCAAGATGTTACTAGTGAACAGAGGAAAGCATCCCAGTCTTCTTCCTCAGAAAAAAACCCATGAACCCGTTTCTTTTGCAGATACATGAAAGTTTAAAGAAATAACAGTTCTATGCCTTTCCCAGCTATCTTCTAATTACAAACACCAGATGCTTATGATCTCTTTCCACTTGCTTACAGGTCTTTTGGGACTGTAATTAATCAGTGGCATACTCCAGTATCCAATATGAAAAGGTCTTTCCTTTATGCCTGTGAAAGAGACCTTCCCTCAAACTTGGTGTTGCCCTTTTGGCAAGGGCACGGAGTTGCAGAGTCCCATCTTGCTGTTTTCTTTGCTTGTGGCTAGAAACCTTTCTTGGCTCCATATGCAGCCAGCCAGCACTTATTCTCTCAACAGTAATAATCACATCCAAATTAGATTTGCTGTTAAACAACATCTCATTTCTTTCAGAAACAGGAAAAATGAAAACATGTATAGGAAAGTCTTTATTCCTATTCACAGCAACAGGATGTGGGGTTACAATGGGTCATGAAAGCATATGGTGCAAAAGGTGAATATTTGCTGAGAACCTCTGCTGTGGAGATCAGACCCTAGAAAGTGTATTTTCTCCATATGGGTTTGAACATTCCTATTGGCAATGACTGTTTGTTTCGATTCACACAAAAATTTGATTTTGGGCTGACCGCAAGTACTTATTTATTTTGGGTTCAACCACTGAACCTCCCCAATCCAGCCCCAAAAAACTCTTACAAAAAAATAAAGTAACAAAATCTACAATTCTAATCCAGACTGTATTTCTTCATCCAGAGTTTCACACTGCTTCCTCCCTCTAAATCAAGGAGTTTCTGCTCCTTTTTTCCTTATTACATCAAATCCTTTTCAGCCCTGGAAAAAAGCAGGCCCACACAGTAAATCAGATATTCTTTGCTATAGACATTTCTAACTGACAAAATCGCTGTTCTGCAACTAGTATACACTGGGGCAGATAGATTTTGTCTCACCTGATACATCAGTATTTACAAAATACAGTCCAGTTTCTCTCACCAGCTCACTGAATAACATAACCTTCATCTCAGCCTGCATGCAGAATTTCCACTATTTTCCTAAAAATCTCAGAATGGGCAGACAAATAAGAAGTGTTTTGGTTTACCTTTATTTCTTAACTGGGATAAGAAATTTTCCACTGGTGACTGAATGAAGTCAGTCTGTGTTCCTGTAGGATGCAACAATTTAGAGCATACTGTTTTCCCATTTATCTGAAAACTAAATTAATCTTCCCTCCAAAAGTCTGTCCCTGTTGAAGACACCATTTTCAGCATTACAGTTGTTACAGATGCTGCTACATAATCAATAAAGTACTACACTTGAACCTTTCTGAACCCATCAGGACCTGAAATGACTTTTCTCTCTCATGTCTGCAAGGGAAAAACTGCTTCTGTCACTTTTATTTACAAGCATAAAACACCTTCTGAACTTTCTTATTTTCTAGGAAAATAATTATTAGTCTTCTTTACTAGAATATCATTAGTCTTCTTTACTAGAATATCAGGCTTACATTGTATTTAATATTAACGGTTTTCAGCAAGGCTGAATGTATACACAGACAGAAAGAATGGTTCAGTGTCCTGCATTAGACTGTGTAGATACACTTTAATGAACAAGTTTATTGGAAAAAACTGCAGCTGTCTCATAACATCAAAAATGCTGGTTAATAATGCAGGAACATGTGATGAGCATAAATATGTCCTAATGTAGCTTCAAAAAATATTCCAAAATATTTCTACACGGTGTTATTTCCATATAAGAAGTATCCCAGAACACCACTGAAGAGTTGAAACTGGTTGTTTTGTTGTTTGTTTTTTTCCAAATAGATACATTGCTTCATCAAAGAGGGGTATAATGTGGCAGTAGAACTACTACCAACTTATAGTTCATTCAAACAAATCCTTATGGTTACATGAAACGAGTAATCCTCTGTCAGCGGGCACCAGGAGCAACAACAGATTACTCATTAAAACGCCTCCACTGTTATGGCTTAGAAGCTGGGTGATGATTCTGAACTGCAAAGTGAGCATCTCAGTCTTTGCTGCAGAAGGAAAAATTACTCGTCATGTGACTTATTTGTAGAACTGCTGAAAGATTGTTTCACTTAACAAAAGACAATATTCTTTCAGCATATTAGAGATTGTAATCTAACACAAAGGGTGGTATTTCCTGGCATTAGCCATAGGATATTGGTTGGGTCATAAAAGAAGCAACCACTGGATTTAGTAGCTGAATGAAATCCCCTTGCTCTCCAGATACTTTTTAATCTTGGAAAATTAGATAAGAAAGCAAATGTTTCAATGAAAACCAATAACTACCATGGATTAATTCAAACAATTAGTAAAGCACAAATCAGTATCTATAGAAGAGAAGACAGGGTAAACTCTCAGAATTCCCCACAACCCTCAGCAGACTGTACTGATTCCGAATCAGCTCTGATCCTCCATGGTTTATAATCACAGTGACACTATGCACTCTGAAGCTCATAAGGCTGCCTAACCATCTCTGGAAGTAGAAGCACTGCTGGAGATTCATATTTACTGTTCCCGTGGCTTTCCATTTCTAATGGTTGCATTGACTTTTTTACATTTGTTGTCAAGAAACAGAAAGCCAGAGACTCCTGATGCTCTCTTCTTACAGTGTTAACTACTATGAGTGCTTATAAGAAATGGCATTCTTAAGATCATCAACTAATTCCCTTAGCAGAAGTCCTATTGCTTTTCTTAAATATTCTCAGACTCACTAACTGTAACTATTGTACACTTTTGGAGTAAGTTTTCTGCCCTATTCATCATTCTTGATGTATAGTTCTTTTGGCTAACCACGGTTAACCACCTTCAGCTTGAGAAACCCATTACATTCTGGCACTGAAGCTTTTGTTCTTCTGCCCTTAAGTCCTGAACATCATCTTTGTACAGAGATGTATGATATGTTTTGCAATAGTGCTTCATGTGAATAAATTTATGAAACTCTCCAGAATATATTCTCATAACTGAACTATTTCTGCTAACCCATGCAAATACTCAAAAGAGGCTGGCTGAAAAAAGTCGAAATTTATGGACTGCTGAACACAATCGGTTATTAATTCATCTGGAATCCTGTATGCAGGAGAAGGAGGGGGTTATACTGCAAAATTTATAAATGGTTGCTTTACAAAATGTAACATACAGCAATTTTAATTTAAGCAAGACCTTTTTCATTAAAAAAATGGAATCCATACAAATTATGAATCAAATGGAGACAAAAATGAGCAAGATCTTCCTATTGTTTCAACTTCTTGCTTGTTTGCCAGCATTCCGTTTCTAAGAAACACATTAATGCTTAAGCCCTGATAACGTACTCGTGTCCTTAGAGTAAAGTTACACATTATGAAACCTAAGGAGAAGAAAAGGTTATTTAAAATTCCATTAGCACTTCTCCAGACAGCACGGGGACATTTTGACACTACCTAGTGATGCCCTTCTAATCTCAGCATGTTCCATTACACTTCCAACACCTTTGCAAAAATCTATGCTTAAGCAAGGATCTCCCTGAAAAGAGCCCTCATAGACCACTTCATGTTTCCTCTCCTAATCATGGATATTCTAATTGTGCACTTTTCAAGCCAGGATTTCAAATTGAAGGGTTTTAGGTTTTTTGGTTGTTTTGTTTTGGTTTTTTTTTCATGGACACTTTCTGAGGTTAAAAGGACTATCTGTAGTTTCTATCATATACTTTCCTGTGGTATATGGTCTGTTTCTACCTCAAGTGATTTACAAACACATCCATGAAACCACTCAAAAGGCAGTCCAGTAACTAGCAGTTGTATTTCCTCACTCTGAGTATAGTTTTATTGCGGTTAAATTTGCGTGTTGAAAGATTATGCCCCCAGACTGTCTTCTTTCCGAAGGGCAGTTGCTAATCCACATAAACTTGTATCAATTTAGACTCTTTGTTAAACTGGGAAAAATAAGTTTTATTTCCTCTGTGGCAGTTCTTTAAGCCTTTCTCCTTGTAATCACAGCAGCATTCACTGTTGTCCCCTAGCAATATGCTTAGTAGAATATTTACAATAAATCGGGGAATAGGTTTGCTTAGAATAATGAGCTTGTGAATCACTGGGTGGCCTTTTTCTTTTGAAGTCTTTCCACTTGTCCAATTACCTTACTTACATTCAAATTCCTTTGTCACAATGCACAAATCAGAGTAGGTTTCCTAAATAACCAGTCTTACTCATCCCAGTTGGATATTAGTTCTCACTCTATTTAAGGTTTTTTTGCTTGGCATAGATTACATAGGTTTTTATAACACATAATTATTTCTGTCCCAAATAAGCACACCATCAATCATTATTTCCAGTCAAAGAGATTTTAGTACATCTTACGTGTCAGTGGAATCCTGCAGTGAAAGCACTTGAAATTATCTGCCCAAGGAGAAGATTCTAACTCAAATGCCAAAACCATAGGCTGGAGGAAAAAAAAGTTAAAAAATAAAATAATAACAATAAAAAAAAATCTAGGTTTTAACTTCTCAGCTCTGCTCACAGGCTGAGAGATAACTTGATAGCTTTGCCTCCTTCAAAACATGTATTTGGTGCCTATACCATCAATCAGCTGACATCTGACCTCATTCAGCACATTGTAATTCTGCTAACCCTTTTACTTTCTTCCACAAAGCACTGAAAGAATTGTTTGCACTGCATGTATATTCTGGCAGAAAACTAGGATTTGTATTGTTGTTGTAGTACATCCTTAGTACATTTGTGTCCATTAAATTACTTACACATTTTAAAGACTACGTCCTGTTCAGTAGATCTACTAAACACCTTCTTGTTATCAGAATGGCATTTAGCTTTCTTTTTCACTATCTGTGTGTTTTCCCCACTCAGGTTCTTATTATCTTTGCTGCATAAGAATAGATTTGCAGTTTTAATACTAAGTAGCCACTAACCTTTCTGTTAACCATTCAAAATTTCAATTGCACTATTTTGTAAATGATTCTTCAGGCACCATTAGTTTCACAAAACACGATTTTGAAGAAAGCAGATAAATCACAGCAGAGAATAATCACATCCATTGCACCCTACTGCTGCTCCACACCCATTCTCTGACTACTCTTCAAAACAGGATGCATAGAAACAGATTGAGACTTAATTCTTTTTCTTCTGTGCTCTTGCAGGGAGCTTCTTATGCCAGTTATTGAAACTTTCATCTGGGAAAGCCATTTTCTATTGTTTTCCACATGCTCCAAGAATGCACAAAATCCCTGTTTAGCATTTCCTACTTCCTTGCAGAAGCATTCCATATCAGGACAGTCAAGAAATGGACCAAGGGATGTTGGAGGATATCAAGACCAGACAAGATAAAACTCTAAGTAAACTGGTCTGGTGACAGAGCTGGGTCAGCTTGGAGCAGATAGCCTCTTCCTCTCTGAATTATTCCATGATTCTGCATTTCAAGATGTGATAACGTTATAACTTCCTCATGACTGAGGCTAGAGGAAAAAAAAATCCTATAAATTTAACCATTACTACCTTCCTAAAAACCTCCTAAAGCTCCATCTTCCCAACATGTGTTGAGGTAGCCTGCTCTCACTTTCTTTATTCAGACATAGCATTGCAATCAGCTGTGGATAGTAGCAGTCTGGAGTCTGTTAAGGATGTGCCAACTAAAATGTTATTCACAGATGTATCCTCTTTACACATCAAGAAGCATGCATCCTGTGATTGCTGACCAATCTGACATCAGTGCTGCATGATCTTTGATTATGATCACTCAAACAACAAATGAGATAGCTGTAGTTATTCCTATACATTTTTTTCATTTTGGCTTTAGAGTAGAAATACACCAGAAAGTGAGGTCTGAAACAAAATACAGGATTATAGGAAAATGGTCTGGAAGTCCCCAAAGAAAACTTAAAAACGTGTATGTATTTCTTACAGTTTCTGGAAGCTCATATATCATGGATACCAGTGCAAATCTTGACTCTGCTGATACCAATGGGAATTCAATGAGAAAGTCAGATTTTCACTCTTGCCCAGAGAACCTTATCCTGCTAATATTAACATACCTTAAAACTTTTTCAGATGTGGTGAAAATAAACATGCATTAAGTATTTGCAAAATGAAGGCCTAAGATCCAAACTATGCATTTAGTTCTGGACAAAATAATAAACTGGACCAGAATCTAAAATAAGATCCAGATCTAACAAGCCTCTTCTGCAAATTCTAAGACTCATAAATGTCTATCCATATCTCAGCAGTTATATTGAACCTGTAATATATGTGAGTAACTTTAACTTTTGTATCTCTTTTAGAAAATCTGACCCCAAATACACAAATCATTTAGGATGATGCCACTCTTAAACAAAATGGTCCAAGCTACATACTCAAATGTTTGCAGACCTGGGGCCTTACATATTGAAATAAAGCTACTCCTGTGAGACAAAACACTCACAGATACTGCAGTGTAAAATCAAGACTGTATTTTCTCACCTATCTATCCAATGTCTAAAATGTTTTAAGTTTTCAACATTTAAAATAGTGCAATTACAGAGATATTTTTGTTTTCAGTTAAACTATGTTGTGGGTTTTTCTAAATAGATTTTCCATCTATATTCACTAGTTTCATGTAATCTAATTATGTTTAACTTTATTTTTTTATTTTCTATGTGGAATTTTAAAAATGCACTGACAGGCAGAACATTAAAAAATGAAGCTAAGATATTGATGTAGCAAAATATTGTCCCAGAAAAATCCCTTTAGCAAAGAACTTCAGACCTTAGATTCAGAATAAGTACCAGGAATAATTAACTCAAACAAGAACCTTAAAGGAAGTGGGAAAAGATAATTCTAAACAATAATTTCCTATAAAAGACTTAAGTCCAGCCTAGCTTATCAAGCTGTGTACTTCTATATTCTTGAAGTTTAAAATACTTCCTAACTTTAATTTTTACCACAGGTTTCCTTCTAGAATCTGTGCTTTTAAAGACTGACCATTCATCTCGATTCTTCCATCTAATTCTTATTTTCACAGTCTTAGGACTTTATTCTGTCCGAGCTGGTAATTTTAGACTTCTGTTAGAGCTTCTTTTTGAGCTACCTAATTCTCAGATGAATTTTATAACCCCTAATATCACTATATGTATTGGTGTAAGGAGTGATTTACTATTGCCACTTTGCAAATCAATAGCCTGTGATCCTTAAAAGAAGCATGCCACAGCTGCCTGTATCTTACTTACCTGAGACTTCTGCCAGAATTACCCCACCACAGCCTGTAAAATCCTCTTGCAGAGTAATTATTCCAGGTATTTATTTGACCTTTACCTGCCTATATTGGACATATGAAATTGTAGCTTACCTTGCAAATTGTGTCTTCTTGCACCAAAGGATTAGTTCCTTGTTTTATTTTTTCTACTAGTAAAGTAAATTAGAAAGAGTCCAAAAGGATGAGCCTGCTGAGACCCTAAGACTGGACTTACAGGAAGGATTTCCTCAATGTGAATGGAAGTTTAGGGCATACTCTTTAGAAGAGCCCAATGCCTCTATTCTCCCCTCACTATCCAAACTAGACTTTCATAAGACTTCAACATTTGTGAGTATCTGTTGAATATCTGACTCTTGTTTCTCAAAAATATCACCCAGAGTTCTACATTTCTGGGAGAATAGTTACAATAGGGTGCTGAGACCAGTGATCAGTTGGTATCAAAGTAGCACTAGGAAGGTAGAATACACTCTTACTGGGGTACAATATAATTTTGCAAGCATATTCAGACAATTCTGGTAACAGAGAGGTGAGAGGTAACCATAACTTCAAGCCCTCCCTTTTCCAGTCACTGGTGAGAGACAGTCAAGAATGACATTTTGGTTCTGTTCATCCAGGGCCAAGACCCTAGCTAGCCATGACAATTTAGCAATCCCTACCTGTCTGCAAGGCTGGTGGTCCTGTGAACAGTCCAGCTCTGACTTATCCCCAAACACCCTAGACAGATTAGGGCTTTGTGGCATTTAGCCAACCTTCAGTGTTCCTCTTGAACCAGATTCACTGTCATGCGTCTTAAAGTTGGTAACTGTAATTAACAGCTCACTAAACACAGTAGTTTACTTGCACTGTGTAATTCCATAATCAGATAAAGTTATATTTCACTTTTATTTCCCATAATCATTGCAGTCTTTTTGTGCTCCTCATATGCTAGACACTTTACATTATTTATAACATTTATTTTTTGTCTCTTATGCACACAGATTGTGAGCAAAGACAGTTGGACAGGGCAGTACAAGTATTTTGTCACAGTAATATAGTGTTCCCTTCACTAAAATCAGTCCTTTAGAAAGCACTGGGATTCTGGCAGTCACCATGAACTACCCTTTGGTGGCATCCACACTGCTAAAACAGTTCCCAAGCACTGTTCTTATCACATTTGGCTGAAATGCCCTATCTGTCCTCAGAGTGCAGGTCTTTAGTGCACCTTAAATGAAGTCAAGTTTAGTCCATATTTTTACTGACAGGTAGTCTCAGGGATACCCTCAAATCTTCACTACACTCTTTTTTTTCCTGATATATTTTCACCTTGCCAACACTGAACAATTGCCAACACTAAAAACTCTGACTCAACTCAGAACCATGAGTATCCTTTAATCAAATAGCAACTGTCTCTGGTGGTTAAGGCAAGTTGGCCATCAAGGTTCATGCTCATGCTTTGTGAGGAAAATAAGGTGTAAGCTCTGAGGGCAACACACAAAACCTACTTTGACAAGCTTCAAATTAAGGCATTTCTTGAAGCCTTATTCATAATTTATGACAACAACCTGAGCCTTGGTCCCTCCTCCAACCAAAGTTCAGTCCAGGAATAGGGTCAAGAATGTTGTTATTAGACTAATCTTCTACCAGATCACATATACATGCAGCTGGTTTCACACGGACCTATCCGTAGAGGTGGCACCGAAATCAGTGGCCTTTGCTCGTCCCTGTTCATGGCAGAAAAACTTGTCCCTGTCTCTCTTCACTCTGCCTTCCTTATTTCTCCATTGCAACCTGACTACACCTGTGATAGCTAGCCAACATCAGCCAAAATGAACTGTTTCTCCACAGTCATGTTCAATCAATCAACTACAAGCTACCTTTGAGATGTTGAAGCCGTTGATATCTGTGGTGCTCTCTGCCAACTCACTACTGTATGTCTGGGCTTCTGTCAGACTTTTTTTTAGAGGTAACCAAAAGATTTGGACCAGAAGCAACAGAGTTTACCAGCATGAGAAACACAGTGCCCAGGTTGAGAAAGGTGATAATTACACTAGGCACTTAATACAGAGAATTTATTTTTCTGGTCTGGCTGAGAATGCGCTGGAACTATTAAGGAGCTTAAAAATTACTTACTGGGTCTTCAAAGACTAACTGTCCTTGAAAAAGCACAGAAAATAAAGAGAAGCTTCTCCAACTCTAACCCTTACTTGTGGTCTAACATGCTAAATATCCCAAACCGATATCCCTGACAATTCCAAAGTGCTCTTTTAGTCCATTGCCCCGCCCCCTTTCTTCTGCTCAGCAGGCACTTCTACACTCACCCTTTGTACCTCTCAGGGATTCTGGCCAGTGCTAGACATGTCCTTGAAGATGGTTCAGATTTGTCTGTTGAGAGCCTAAGAGCAAAGACATTTGCCAGCAATTTCTGCCCTGACTGTTCCAGAAACCTGGCAGAAATCACGTGGCATCAATTTCTTCTCAGATCAAGGGAATCTCTCACAACATTATGTGCTCATCTTCTCCAAGTATTCATTCAATATTTATCCAACCACCTTTGCTGTTTCTTCCATGGTTAAGTAGGATTTTGGCCCTTGGGTAAGGAAATCTCATTTTTCACATTCACTTGTTTCCCTCTCTATGATTATCATACCCTCCTTGCTTCCAGAGTGTTCTCTATCCCACATGCTTCCCTAAATTTCTGTGGTCTTATGCCCTTCATATCTGTCATTGCTGCACAATCATGATGCCAGCATCTCCCTAATTTCTTCTGATTTGCACACAAACATGCCCACCTTCATCACTTCCTGCAATCCTTCACCACTACCACAAGAGCTTAGGGAGCAATTATCTCCAAGTTCTTTCTTCCTCTTATGTCTGATGAAAAGCAACTTTAGATGTTTTCAGAAAGACTAGTCAAGCAGTGAAGCAAAACAAGGGGGCATTTTCTTGCTCAGACAAACCAGAGAATGGGAATTCATGGAGATATTTGAGCTTGTTGTGATATCCCAACTTAATTTCTATTAAGGGGAGGTGCAAATGCCTTCTTCTAGCAGCCCTTATTAAGTGCTGTCCCAGGCAGGTTTCCAGTTAGAAGGACTTTGCCCTAGACAAGTCTGGTATAATATAAAGTGTTGGAAATTTTGTGTTATTGACCAGAACACAGAACCTTAGCCTTTGCCAAAATACTGTTACTTATGAAAGCATTTCAGGAGTTCTCAAAGCTTCATTACTGTGTATTTTAACCAAAACTACAAATTATATTATTTAAAGGTATTTTATCCAGAGACAACTTGAGATCAGTGGATGTAAGAAAGGCTGTGGAAGTAGTGTATCTTGACTTCAGCAAAGCCTGTGACACTGTTTCTCACAGCATTCTGCTTGAGAAAACTGGCTACCACTGGCCTGGACAGGCACACCCGCTGCTGGGTAAACAAAATGGCTGGATGGCAGGGCCCAAAGAGTTGTGGCAAATGGAGTTAAATCCAGCTGGAAGCCAGTCACAAGTGGTGCTCCCCAGGGCTCAGTCCTGGGTCCAAGTCTTGTTCAGTATCTATCAATCATCTGGATGAAGGGATTGAATGTTTCCTCAACTAAGTTTGTGGATGACAGTAATCTGTGAGGAAGTGTCGATCTGCCTGAGAATACGGAGGGATCTGGACAGGCTGGATTGATGGGCTGAGCCCAATAGGATGAGGTTTAATAAGGCCAAGTACAGAGTCCTGCACTTGGGACATAACAACCCTGTGCAGTACTTCAGTCTTGGGGAAGAGTGGCTAGAAAGCTGCCTGGCAGAGAAGGACCTGGGGGGGTTGGTTGACTGCAGGCTGAATACAAGCCAGCTGTATGCCCAGGTGGCCAAGAAGGCCAATGGCATCTTGGCTTGGATCAGAAATAGTGTGGCCAGCAGGTCTAGGGAAGTGACTGTGCCCCTGTGCTTGGCATTGGTGAGACCACACCTCAAATACTGTGTTCAGTTTTGGGCCTCTCACTACAAGAAAGACATTGAGGTCCCGGAGCATGTCCAGAGAAGGGCAACCAGGCTGGTGAGGAGGCTGGAGAGCAAACCTTACAAGGCGCGGCTGAGGGAACTGGGGTTGTTTAGCCTGGGGAAAAGGAGGCTGAGGGGGGACCTTATTGCTGCCTACAATTCCCTGAAAGGATCTCTTCATCCAAGTGACAGGTGATAGGAAAAGGGAGAATGGCCTCAAGCTGCACTAGGGCAGGTTTAGATTAGACATTAGGAATAAATTCTTCACCAAAAGGGTCATTGGGCATCGGAACAGGCTGCCCAGGTAGGGGTTGAGTCACCAAGCCTGGATATATTTAAAAGACGGGTAGATGAGGTGCTCAGGGATATGGTTTAGTAGAGGACAGGTATGGTTGGACTCTATGATCTCAAAGGTCTTTTCCAACCTAGGGATTCAGTGAATCATGAGAAACATATGCCAGGAATAGAGTCTGAACTGCTTTGCATTTCAAGATAAAAGAAAGCCATCTTTTCCTTCCAGCTGAAGCATATAGGATAGTTTTTTAATCCCACAGATTTTCTGCCATAATATTTTAAGTTCCTATTCCATTGTGACTTTGACAATATGGAAAAGAAAGTTTTTGTGGTCCAAGTTTCAAAGCAGGGTTTAATAATGAGGGACTTGATCAACCTTTCAGATAGAGTTTGAAACCACAGAATTAAAGTGAAGAGGCTGGATTAAGCACAGACCATTACCTTAACAACAGTCAATAGAACTGACAAATCATGGGCTATAAAGCCTTTTTTTTTTTTTTAATCATGTAAATCCCTGGGGCTTGACCTTATTACACTTTATTTTTCCACTGATGCTGATGCCTAGAACACTCAACAGATGTAACTCTTGAAAATAAGCTGTATTCTACATCGTGTCACAGTAGGATGCACACTGTGAGATATGCAGGAACATGAACTTAAATGACTTGTGAAACAGTAAACTTACCTGGAATGTAGCCTTAATGTTTATTTGCTTGTGAGTTCCTTATCTATATTCTTCCAAGAAAAAAAAAAATTAAACAACACAACTTTCAGGTACAAAGGCTTTAAAGAAAAACAGAAGTTGCATGGTGGTACAAATGGAATGCACTTTTAAAGAATTAAGGTGTTCTGCCACTCTCACTGACTTAGATTTGCCGTGCGTAAAATGACATAATTTTCTCTCTTTTGGACTAGACACATTCGTTAAATGTTTCTGGTTTTAGATTACCCCTTTAACATTCAAAACTACAAGGCAGAAAACATTGTGTGTCATTCCTTTGTCTCATCACAAGAAGAATGGAGGGGTGTGCATGAGGAAGACTTTCTAGGGATCAGCTAGACTCTAAAAACTGATCAGGATACACAAAAACATGTAGGTGTGACTGTCCCAAGAACAGAGCATGGAAGATGGTGTCAGCATTCCCCTTCTCTCTATGAAAGGAAAACATGACTTTGTCCCTTTTTGAGAAAAAAAGCTTACTTTCATCTGTGTACATAGGTGCTGATCCAAAGCTGCTGAAATCAACACAAATATTTGCATGGACTTCAGAGGACCCTGAATCAGACCTATAGCCATTTTATCTAGCTGGCATGTGGAGATGGGGGCAGATTGTGTTCTTGCATTCCTCATGGTTCTTTGCCCTCCTGTTCACCCCATTAGGTGAGGAGTCCCTGCAGCACCAGCACGCAGGCTGGACCCACTATCCCAGTAGTAAATATGCTCAGGGAACAAGGGTGTCAGAGAAAGAAGAAGGGGGAGGGATGATGGGAAGCTAATTCCCCAGTGGTGCTGAGTAAGGATTGTGCTTACTGTTTCCCATCTGATCACTACAAAATTATTTATAACTGTCCTTGCAGGAAAATATACCAGATATTAATGAATGCTATACAGCAAACAGCTGAGTCACAACGTCCCACCCTCACATTCTCCAGCACTTGAGCTCAGCCATCTAGGAAGTGCCAGAAGCTGTAATGCATTTTTATAAAAGAGAACGCTCCTATCTTTTAGACAGTCGATGTTTGCCTGCTGTTGGCTGCTGGAGTTTTTAACCTTCATCTCAATTAAGAGTGGTCACAAATATTCCTATAAACGCAGCTGTCATCGAACAGTGTGGTGTGAGCAGACAGATGTGTGACACACAACAGTCAGAATAGAGCTGGCAGGTGAGCCAAGGAAGTTTTGTCTGTCCCTTGGAAAGGAAGACTTCTGCAATGTCATTTAAGCTTTCTCTGAAATCAACCGCACTGCAGTGGCAAAAAAATAATAAAAAAAAGAAAAACAGCCTACTCTGTAAGACTTCCCCGCCAGGAGGAAAAGATCCTGTGGGATGAGACAGAGCAGATGGACTTTGCATCTTCAAATGCAAAATCCACTCGTTAGTTAAGAGTTAAATTCAATTGCGCAATCAAAAAATATGGCTTAAACCTGACTTCCAAATCAAACAGCTCTGTTCTCATCTCTTTGTAAGTTCTGACAGCCTTGCCTAGCTGACTGACTGCAGTTGTTACCAGCTTCAGCCTTAATGCTCTGCATTGCTACTTGGGTTTTCACCAGTTTTATTACATATCACCTTTAAAACACTGTTTCCAAACTGAGCTGTTAACCAATAATGTGTTTCGCATTTATCAGTTAAATAAACAACATTTGGTTTAATATTAATCGACTGTCACATGTTTGTCCAGGGAGAAGGGACACAGAAGCTTTGAGAGTAAGGTTTGTGATTAAAAACATTTCCCATCTGGTGACTGCAGAACTATTTATAATTGGCCCTGTAGGACAACATGTAAGATACTAATGACACAAGAACATCCTGCAGATTAGATGTGCTTTATCCCTGCCCAGAGAATACTTTCCTGTGCACCCCATGATGCTTTTTAACCCTATAGTTCCCACAAAGTAGTTTTAGATCCCACTCTCCTCTGTTGAGGGGCAATACAGTTACAGCAAGTTTAGCATCAGCACCAATACCAGACCAGTTTGCTAGGAAAAGGGAAAGGGAAAGGTTTTTCCAGAATGAGGAAAAGCATATGGATAGGAGGAATGTATGGTGATTACCTGTGGCAAAAATGTGGTATCCTGAGGCACATGGGAAACAGAGAGGACATTAATGCCCATCATGATCTGTGAAGGGAAAGGAGTGTTCAAACCCTGCCAGAACAGAAAAAGTTTCTGGAACATGGTACTTATTCTTCGTTTATCATGGCAATGTTTGGGGTGGGGCTTTTTACTGGTTTTGGTTTTGTTTGATATCTAATTGCAATTACAAGCCAAAATTAACAGCCCTACTTCTAAGCAATGTGAAGTCAGATCAAAAAAGCCCATTCTGCAATGCAGAAAAGGATTGCCTAGGGAGGCTCAGGAAGCTGTGGATAGGTAGAGTGAAAATCATGAAAGATAGACGGGGATGTGAAATCAGACCTGTTAGTCTTCTAGGCCTCTGTAAAGGCCATTACCCAGTGGAAACTCTGAACCATGACAAGGTATTATAAAATGTGCAAACAGAATAAAAAGGCAGTTGTAAGACAAAGGGACAAAAGAGAAATGGGTGGTAACAACAAATACCCTTTCTTGTACCTTTCAGGAACATAATATTGTGAACATTGTCTGTGTCAGAATGCTGGTCAGAGGAAAAGAAGTACTTTTTATGTCTCAGAAAGACATACAGAGATTTCAGTCCAAGAGCACAAACCTGTCACCATGAAAGATGGACTCAGGTCCTTGGAACTCCTCACCCAAAGCCTGTAAATTGTGGGACTGAGTTCCAAGGTGTCTATATATTTTCAGGTATATCTGTGACAAAGGCCATGAGACAGAGGATGAAAAGTTATTGAAAGTGAGAAGTAAATAAACAGAAATTCAGTTAAAATACTATATGAACGCTGTCAACTAGACATTAGTGTCAGTGAAGCTGAATTTCTTCATACTTTAATAATTCCACACATTTTAGTTTTAGGTCTGTTGAAACACAAATCAGTAGCTCATTCTTCCCTCCTTTCACCCTTCCCCCTTTTTACTTTACGTAATTATAGTAATATTTCTTTATTAAAAAAAAAAAGAAAGTAAAGACATCGTAAGATTTCCACTCTATTATTTCATCCAACTTAATAGAACCAAGCCAAACCAATGCCTGCCTGATGCCTCGGGGTTTAACATAATAGGTTATAACTAAATCAGAGGTTTAAAGAAGCCCAACAGAAATAGTCCAGATATTCCTACTATTACCCTCTGATGTTTTGAAGAAAGCTTACTGCAGGTGCTTGTACAATGGCAACCAGAAATGTCATTCAGCACTTGAAACACTATACGGGCAGCAGGAATAGCTGAACACTGGAACAAGCTAGCAAGCCCAGGGCACCTCTGTCAGCAGAGAATTTTAACAAGAACGCAAAAGAAATGTTTGTCCTGAATGACACATGAGTCTGGCTTTGGGTCAGAAGAATGGCCTGTATGGCCAACATGTGGTTGCTTTTCAGCTTATTTTCAATGATCTTTTTACTAAAATAATGGATTTTTTTTCCCCAAACTTGGGTTCATGTTGGATGTGACTATGTTTACAATGTCCCCTGCTAGAAAGGTCAGGAAATAGTACTGGATTTCCTTTACCATGAGAAACCAGTTTCCTGCTATCATGCTTTATAACATATGATCTTTTTTCTTAAGCCTGTTGGCAATCATTAATAAACCAGTTGGTTTTCTTCTTTACCTTCTCCCTTCCATTACCCTTTTAGATAGCATCAGTACAGAGGTGGCTAAGACAGCTTCCTAATGCTTCAGTGCAGAATGCAAGGCTAGCAAGAGGTAAGCTGCCAGCACTAGTACTGAAAAGCCGGTTTTCTGAGATTCCAGAGAAGGATGTGTAGTAGACTGGTCCCAAATCTGAATGGAAATACAGTCATTTACCTGTAAAGGATTATTTGGGGTGTGGGTGAATTTATAGCCATAAATCAGATTTACAGGTATTCTTAATTTGAGGGCAGTATATCACAACCACAGCTGTGCTCAGCTCATGGACAGGAGTATTTCAGTGAATGGGAAATGCTGCCAAGGCATGTATCCCCCTATATGCTTATTTACTTATTTATTTATTGCTGGTACACGCTGCAGTACAATGCTGTACAATGATCTTACAAGAGAAGCTAGAGAAGGGAAGGGTTCACAAGGTTATAATTGTGGTTTAAATCTTCCCTTGGAAGATATAATACTTAATAAGTTTACCCCAGTTGAGTTCTAGAGAAATTTCTCTGCAAGTCTATAAATCAACAAAAAATATTAGCATTTCTGGAGTAATCTAGGACAGACTGTGACCACAAGAGAGAATCGTTTTCCTGTTAAGAGAATCCTATACATTCTTATGTGAGGTTATCATTCCCCAATAAATTCTGCAGGACTTTTCCATAAGAGGACATTATAAAAAGAAATAGTGGGTACATACAGTGCTGGCCATATGAAAGAAAGAATAAGAATGGGCAGATCTTTTAAAAACCATATCCAAAACAAATTCTCCATTGATGTAAATCATCCTGAATCAACTGAAGCCGATTAATAGTACGTTAGAAACCCACTCCCAAACTCTGTCTTATTGACTTGGAAAACATATGCAATGATTTTTTTTTCTCCCTAAACATTGGATTCATGTATGTTGAATTTTTAAGAACAGCCAGCACATAGAGATGAGACTGATGTACTGCCTATTTGAATGACTTGATGTGATTTTTTTCATTTTTTATTTTTTAAATCCAAGAGGATGAGTTTCATTGGGTTACGCCTGGCTACAGAATCCGTGTGTCATGCCTTTGTTATACCTATAAATTAAGTAGCACTTGAAAAAGATGGTCCCCTGACATTGTGAGACCTCTGGCTCTTGAAAATGTTCCTGACTCAAAGGGAGAAATAAAATGAAAAAATAGAAGCAGCAATATTCAGGTGAATTCATTGGGGTGTTGTAGGAGAAACTAAGCAATGAATCTGAACTCAACATGAAAAGAAAAAAAGGGACAGGCCTTGTACCCAAACACATAAGATTAATCCATTCTAACAGAACAGGAGTTGCCAAAGGAAGGAGAAGATGAAGATGAGGTGCTGGCATTGGGACATACAATGATTTTGGAAGCACGAATACCAGAGTGTTAGATGAAAGAAAATTTAAAAGCAGTGGGAGTAAAGTATTGGGTCACAGAGGGAAAAAATGGGCTGAAGAAGAAAGACATAGAAAAAAAACATCTGCAAGCAGCACTAGTGATGGGGGAGAAAAGAAGCAGGAGACACACACCCAGGTGCACCATTGCCAAGCAGCCTGAAACGAAAACCAGCATCATTTGTGTGCTTTTTTTTTTCTCGCGTTCGCTCTTCAGATCAAAAGGAGAGCAGCAATGCAATCTGCTCTTTGCACAGAGAACTTTCAGCCAAGGGAAGGAGAGTGCACACACTGGAACATCTGTTCCAAGAAGCCACTTGAAAAATAATCTTATAATAGCATGGGGAAAACATCTGTGCAGCATGCACCAGACCACCAGTAGTGCAGCAGTGGAGGAGTAGAAGGGGGAAGGAAGACAGGAGGGAGTGAGGGAGACAAAGTGGAACAGGATTAGGTCAGGGGCAAGTACCCCAGTGAGGGGCATGACCCACATGTGAAGAAACTGCTCATTTGGTGTCTTTTCTCTTCTAATCCTCAGCAAGAGGCTGACAGATTTCTCACCCACTGAGCTGTGTTTATTGGCAGATATTACTCAACATGTGCAGCTTTGAAAAATCACAAACTACAATCAATGTGTTTGAGAGGCTGCATGAAAAGCTCCCTGCCCTTGGCCTCTAGTGTAGCCCCCACCCCTTCTTCCTCCACTTGCTTTATCTCTGCTGATACTGGAATAAACATTCTGGAAAAACAGTCACTGCTAGCTCAGGTGGAGGGAACTAGGAAGCCAAGGCACATTTACACTGTGGGTGAATTTGACCTACTGTGTCTTTAATAGAAGACAGTACCACTTGTTTTCACCTACAGTCTCAAAGCAAACAAATTCAGAAAAATAGCCATCCTAAACATCACAGAAACATGCACACACGTGTAGCCTGCAGAAGAAGCCTTCTCAGCTTCTTCATCTCTTTTATTTCAAGAAAACTGTACACTTACAGCCACCCCCATGCAAGCGTGTGTAGCTGTCAGGACATTTCTTAACCCCACCTTTTGCAGGAGTTTTCTGAGAAAATCCGTGTCAAATTTACTCAGACGTTGTTTTCACTTTAGGTTCTTTAAACAGTAAAAGTCTTCCCAAATAGGTATCTTTTTTGCTGATGAGAAAAAGAAGGAATCTATGGGTCTTAAACATAAAACCTTCATGTAAACATTTAAGTGATGTGACTAGGTACATAAAATTGAACATGGAGCTACTGGGAGTTGAACTACTACCTGTGTACATGCAGGTAGGTGTAGCCTTCTATTTCAGTGTAGACAGGAGAAAAAGGTCCGTCACTCTATCCCTCCCTTAATGAGATTTCACTGTGGGAAAAGTGATAGGGAAATAAGAAGGTCTGAGTGATTTTACTAAGTTAGTCGTTATGCTGAATTAACTAGATGATAAAAAGACACATCAACAGCGGGCAGAAGAAGACTTACTGCACAATAGGCAAATCAAAGAGCAGGCACTTATAGATGGAATATAGGGTAATTATACTCATGGCATTGGAACAGGTCCCTGGATAAAAATGTACATTGTCTAGTGTGTGAAGCTTTTCTTTATACCAGTATTGTCCATCTCTTCTATACCAGGCCTAGAAAGTCAATAAGCAAAGAGACAGAAAATAGCAAAGGCATGCTGGGAAGTTAGGAAGAGGAGCTGATGAAGAGAGAGAGAAGAGTGAGCTGCCCTCCAGACCCCAGACCAATAAAAAACTTAGTAAGTAGACAAAGAGTGAGAAATGATGAAACACCCAGGATCAAGATTTTCTTGTGTGATTGACAAGGAATCAATCTTGTTATCATGCCCCGCTTATATTCCCGATGCAGGTCTTTCTCATTCCTAGCAATGCCCTGAGAGCTTTGTTTGAATGGGAAGACATGATTTTTCTTTTTGATTTCGAAATATCAAAAATGTGCAATGGAAGAAAATGATTTTCTTTTCAACTCCGACCTTCACATTGGCTCTCAAAACAGTTTTATCAGTTTAGCTTCCACACCAATTCAAACTAATATGTGTATCACAAGTTTAAACAACAACAGAAGGAATACTCCCTAAGAAGCTGCCCTAGTTTGGTTATATTGGCCTAAATCATACTTTCAGTTAGGCAGGTATGACTTGCCATGGAAATCAGGACTTTGATTAAAAGCAGTTTCACTCCCTTCTTTTCTTTTGTGTGCCACAAATCCTGTGAACTGAGGTCATTTCCAGAAAAGAGATGTGGGAGGGGGAGTCAGAGGAAATGAAACTGGATATATAGGTGGGGGCACACAATACGGGTGTTGTAGGTAAAGATGAACAGCTTGAGTTTGACATGGCAAGTGAAGGGAATCAATGGAGTGCTAATGTGTGGGAGGAAACGAATATAACTAGCAGAAATATTTAGGACAGATGTGGAAAGAACAGTGGAACCATTGGGCCAGACAGGAGAAGCAGTAACCAAAGCAAAAAACATCTGACAGAAACCTATTTTGAAAGTTTTGTCTTTTTTCTCTCACAGAAAAGTCAAATTTTAAGTGGGCTGTTAAGTGTTATGTGAGCTCTAAACCTTTAATGGCTCCAGAATTAATTTTATGTTACAGTGTATTGTAATTTTGCCATGGGTTTTCAAAGAGGGAACATCATGAAAGGCCATATCCCCCCTATTCCCTGATCTCATTCATCTGCATGGTTATCAACTGGAACATCATTCAAAAGATCAGTATTCAGGATAACCTTCCCTTCTTTTAATTATTAGAAGTATTAGAAATCCCACTCTTTAATCCCTTGGTTGGGAAGCATGTTCTCAGGGTGAGTCACGCAGCATATTTCACCAGAATTAGTGTTATGCCTGTCTAACTCTGAAAAACCCTTCCATGTATCTAGGCTAATGACAGATATTCCATGGAATCATAATTTGACAAGCTCCTTGCACAATACCTCTAATGCAACCAGGGCTATAGGATGATAAGCATGATTACCTGCTTGAGGAAATAAACATTTCTCCACCTCCTTTGCATACTAAAAGAACTCTTATCAAAATATGGATCTACAGCATAATCCTCTTGGGCCTGTTGGAACTAGTCCAGAGGAGGTCAGAGGGAAGATCAGAGGGTTGGAGCACCCCTTCCTTTGAAAACGGGCTGATAGAGTTGGGCTTGTTCAGCCTGGAGAAGAGAGGGCTCTGGGAGATCTGATAGCGGGCCTACAGAAGGTGATGGACTCTTTATCAGGGAGTGTAGTGATAGGACAAGTGGTAGAAGTTTTAAACTAGAAGAGGGTAGATTTAGATTAGATATTAGGAAGAAATTCTTTACTCTGAGGGTGGTAAGGCACTGGCACAGGTTGCCTGGAGAAGCTGTGGATGACCCCTCCCTGGCAATGTTTGAGGCCAGGCTGGATGGGCTTTGGTCTACTGGAGGGTGTCCCTGCTGGTGCGTTGGACAGGATGATCTTTAGGGCCCCTGCCAACACAAACCATTCCGTGACTCTGTGATTCTTCAAATCTTGGTAGACAGTCTTATTTTCAAAGTAGTCTTGAGAGAGATTACTTGTTTACTGAAAATCTATTGAATATTCTTGAAATTAGCTTCTCATGTTGAAGGTGAACTTGTTTCCCTTCTGAGGGAGTATCTGTTTTCACAGTTTCCTTACATTAACATGTAACAATACCACATTGTAAGGGTGTTACAGATATTTGTGTAACATATTTAATGTAAAACAGAAAAGAAAAACATGGAAAGGTAAAGCTACCAGTAGCACACATCCTTGTTCCATAAGAAGCAGCACATCTTCCTGATAGCATGGTCAACTTTGCTTGTTTAGAGCTGCATTCCCAAAGTTCATCAATGCTTTGTCCACACAAGCAAGGCAACTAACTTGCCTGCTGAGATATTTAGAATAGCCTTTACCTAAACACAACGAGATTCATGGTGTTCACAAACAGTATTTTCTTTGCATAAGTTGTGAACTCCTTTACTGCTTTTTTCCCTAACTGGCAAAATCTGTGTTCTATCCCCAGAGAAGTAGTAGTAAAGTAAAGCATTACTAGGGTTCTTTTTAGGTTCTCTTTCTTGTATTTTTAAATTGAGTCAGAGGACAGAAGTTGAGTAGAATGTTTTTACCATTAGCTTACTGAGGCATAAATGCAATTGCTTCTGAAAAATAAAATTGCTTGCCAATTAAGAGGAGAAGAAAAAAAAAAGTAACTCCAGCAAATTAAACTTACATTCCAAACAGGTCTTCTACCTTTTGAAATGGTCAGGTAGAGGGTCCTGAAAAAGCATGCAGTTCTGAATGTGACTTATTGAAGAACAATTCTGAATTAATTCACCCAGACAGTCATTGATTCATTTTTTAAAACTTCTCAGACTATTCAGGTTTTACTCATGTATTGAACAGCTGTAAAATTTCACAGACATACTACATTTGACTGTAAAAAAACCCAACATATTGAATGAGTTTAAAGCAGAATACAACCTTCTACTCCTGTATTATGATCACAAAAGCCTGGACCACCTTATCAGATTCTGGAACCACTTCAAATAATCTCCTAGGTGTCAAGAGAGACTATGGTCTCATCTAGAGGAGATGAAGATAGTAGAGTCAGAACATTATAGTTTATTAGATGGCACTTACCTTTAAATTCTCAAACTCCAATTTCATTTGAGCTGAAAAAGATGGGTAATGGGTTGTAAGGCTGTGACCACACTCCAGAACCCTGACATATATAATCTACCACTGATTTTCCCTACCTGTGGAAAAAAACAGGGTTAATAAGATCTGTAAGCACATATAAGAGTGGATCCTGAATCCAGGGATCCAAGTATGAGTGTCTGGCTTCTGATAATCTCAAATGCAAAAAGCACCTTTTAGCAATGTTGAGGTGCTGAGGAGTCAGCTTTAGTGATGTTATTGTGAATATTGTCAGACTTGTTCCTCACTCAAGAAATGCAAGGATGAGTCAGAAAACAGGAAGTGAAATGGTAGTGATGGCCATCCCAGTGCTGATAAAGACTGCAGCATGTAGGAACAATAGCCTAAGAATCCCTTTGGTTATGGTGAAAAGAGTGAAGAGAGGAATAAAATCTGATTCTCACAAAAGGAGGACTTGTTTTAATTCTGTGAAATGATTATATGTCACTAGAAGAATAATTTCCAGTGGGTGAAACAATGTGGAGACCTGTCTCTGAATATGTCTCTGTGCAGTCATGGAGTGACCAAAAGTCTATGCAGTTGGATCAACAGTTCCCAGAAGATACAATTTTGATTTCAGTGGTTGAATACTGTTTCTTATGATTTTGTGTCATCACAGGAGCCCACTGCCATATATTTGAGTTGAGTTGAGTTATTGATACAAACATCCATTTGAACCTTTTCTGGAACAATATGGCTACAGCTGCACTAGCAAACAAAGCACCCCAGGGACCATTCTTTCGCCTGTAGAACTAGTGGCATGTTCTCAAGAGCAAACTTGTGCCCTCATAGCTACACTCCATACCTACCCAAAAGCAGGTGGTCTTATCCATATTGTTTTCTAAGAACATTCCTTGACTTTTATTATCCCCTGAACCATAACCAAGTACTATTTTGGAGAGTACTAGTTGATATACATTAGAACTGTGCAAAGGTGTGGTGCTATCAGCTAAACACTCAGGATTGTAAGAGAATGGTAATCAAATCCTAAATCATGACCCTTTGCAATATACTCATATAGATGTAGCCCATGGGACCACTAAGTCGTGGAAGTTAAAAGGCAAGGAATAAACAAGAGACATTTATTTAAAGACTTCCTATTAAATTATCTTCCTTAAACTCCCCAGGCAATGCACCAAAGGAAAACGACTCAGACATTAATTATAAAAAGGACCTTCCAAGCATGAAATTCTTGCTCTCTGAATTGTCCCACTGGTGTCTGAAGTTGTCCTTGCAGTTTTCCAGTTAAGATAAAGAGGCCATAGGACTTGGAGGTGGCAGAAATCTCCAGAATAAGGAATTCTTGCTGACAATAAGGACCAATTTTCCTGACAATAAGGATTTTTCCTGACATGTGCCCTCAATACAAGTAATGGGAGGTGTAAGCATGAAGACCTTGTCACAAAAAAACCATGTGGGATAGGGGACTAAACTGTTCTGAGGCAGAGAACTAAAAGGCTATTGGAAGCCACGTGGCTTAACTCAAACTGAAAATCTCTTTTCCCTGTTTGCCAAGAGGGAAGTTCTTGGCAACAAAAAAAGTCCAGGAAAACAAAGAAAATTGCTAAGTAACTAATGAACAAACTAACAAGCAAAATGACAGAAAAATGATCGCAAGGCCAAAAACATTGCAGCCTGTGATGAGAGCAGAGCTACATCTGAAGCCAAAGGCAGTTAAAGCAAACCAAGGAAGAAGCTCACACCGCTCTTTGTGACCTCAGTGCAGAGCATGAATAGAAATAGGGCATATATATGCCGTTTGGGCACTCCAAAGACACAAAGTACCTTGGCTTGAGAGCACAAGGCACTTCGTCATCCCACAGCAGATACACACATGGACCAACACTGAAGGAGAAATATGGTGTTATAATATAATAGGAAAAGACCAAGTTCTCACTGTAAGTGTAAAACAGAATGCAACCTTAAGTATGGCCTCACAGTGGCTCTACCATAATTGCTAGTTCCCTGCTGTGTTCCCTGTACAGCAGGTCTAGTACTGACATCTGGTACTAATTTAGGGTTCATCTGCTATACAAAAACAAACATATTATGGGGCCTTGTTACAGTATGCTTGTCCCTCAACTTGGTTAAACCACGTTCCATCTTGTAAAGTAGATGTGACATAACTGTTTGCATTTTGGCCCTGAACCACACTACAGATGTTGCAATGTTCAAGAGCCTGAAATGTCTTAAACTGCTGGGGATCTACTAGGAAGCATCAGCAATTCCATGTCCTTAAAGAGAATGGCATTAACCCCTTGCGCCCGATCCCTGAGACTACTCCCATCTTGTTGAATATACTGATCAGCATGACTCTAACATGAGGTAGCTTAATTGTTAATTAAATAGCTGTGGTTATTTTATATCAAGGTAGAATGTTTTATAGGAAGTTATTTTGACCCTGCACATAAACAGATTAGCAATTTATATATGAAAATCTGTACACAGAATTCTCAGGCAAGAGAGACATGGATATGGAGATTTTTCTCCATTTGTTCACACAGCCAGATATACACATTAATTTGGATCTAAGCAAAAAACAAATGAAATTTGGGGCCAAATGAGTGGCTGCATGAAATGCACAAAATTTCATAGAAAGTACCTGAGGTGCACCCATCTGCCTTAGCAAAGGATTTATCCCAAATGCCTTTTTGAGTAACCAACAAATTAATTACAATTTCATTCTAGGATAATTCAGTGTGTACATCCCCACTTACTGCTCCAAGGACTGCATGCTGACAAAGCTGCTCCGGTTCCAGATATTGCAGAAACTTCTCACGCTCTGCATGCTGTTCATTCTCATGTGGCATTCTCTTTCACTTTTTTTTTTTGCTTCAGCTACTGTTACTCTTGCCAGTAAAGATTAGCATAACCTTCAAGAAAATCTGGCAGAAGGTCACAGTCATTTCAGAGAGAAGTAAACAGAGTGGGAAAAGCATAGAATGGGATTACTAGAAGAGAGTAGGAACTCTTTGCCCACTATGTATAGGTCATGCTGTCAAGCAAGAATATATTGGTGTTTAACTCAGTCAAAACTTACATAAACTCTGGTAGGCATCTGAGAAGTTGCGTGGATCTGGAATTCAAGACTGTATTAAAAATATTCACAACCTACCGTCTCTTACTCAACACAGATTGTTTTTCCATTACGTGGGGGGTAAACAGCAGAAGAAATAATTTGCAAATATTTGGAATGTTTCTATTTGTAATTTTTACATCAATACATATCTCTTGTTATTCTCCATCGGGTGCTTCTCTGCCTCTTATGTAACTGGTAAAGCAGATTTTTATTTCTCCTTTAAGAAAAAAGAAGTTGATCCTATCAGTCCAGGACTTTTTCCAAAAAACCTGGGGCGAGTGAGGTTTCCATATACCAGGGCCAAAATACAGATGTTTGGCCTAAAATTAGTTTTATTATTTTTATTTTGGATTTTGGAAAAACAAGCACACGAGTCGCCACAAAAGCACACAAGTACATGTGTTCTCTCTATTACACTGGAAGAAAATGCAGCAACTGAAAAGGATAAAATGAGCAGACCTGTTTTCTCTAAGCAGAGCTCTCAGAAATGGAAAAACCAAGCAGGCAGAAAACAAGTGTAATGAAGGGACACTGACCCCACAAGAATGTCCATTTTTTCCAAATGAACCAAACTGTCTAATAAAGGATATGACCTTCCTTATAAATCTTGCCTCACAGGAAACAAAGGCATAATAATTTCAAAACAAGGAGCAGAACCAGGCTGTACAGCAGCCAGGGGAGCAAACAGGGGGACACCAAAGGTGGAGTTTAGGTGGCATAATATCAAGAAAGAAAAGAGCTGAATATATAGCCCAGTAAGATCCTCCTGTTTGGATCTTTTACAAACAATCACAGGAATGTATCTATTACTTTCACACATACTGCCTGAGGTGTGTGATCTTCATCTGATGTTTGAACTTTGCTGACCATTCTTGACACATGATGGGACTGACTTAAATGTTGAATAAAAGCTAGCTCATACAGGCACTGTGAAGTGTAAATAGAGGAGCTAGCAGCAGAGTTTCCATCAGAATTTGAAGAATAGTGTTTATGAGCTTTGCTGTATGCATGTGGTTTTGCTATAGCAACAAAGATGAACAGTCATAATTTTCTAAGACCAACACCAAATCAAGTATTATCTGTATCTTGCCTTGTGAAGTGAAATGTTTTAACCTCTACATGAAGATCAGTTTGGTAGCCAAAATGGAGAAGAAATCAAAGATGCTGAAGTTCTTCTACTGTGCATATATGGGATTTCTCAGCAGATCAGCTGGGTCAATATCACAGCAGATCTTCCAGTCTTCCAATGACAAGTAACTAAATCAAATGAGAAAATGCAAAGATTAGTCTGTTCTCATTGCCAATTTTAAGGGTCCAGAGTCTATTGTCCCAGCTGGAAGTATCAAATAACTACCTGACACTGAGTAAGACATCAGAAGAGACAAGTCTGTAAGAACTAATCACTAAAGGCAATTAAAAAGCTTGCTTTGAAGCTAGGAATATTTATTTATTTCAGGTGATTTCCAGCCACTAACAACATTCAGCAAAAAGGGAGTTGCAAAAATCTTAAAAAAGCTAACACAGATGATACTTTGGAAAAGTTAGGCTGTTTTTTAAGTAAGATTAAAAAGCAGGGCTATGATAATATAGTTCAATAGTACTGGTGGTAGATGAAGTAAGGAAAGATTTTGTTTCAATAAGCAAGGTAACCTCTAAGGAAATAAATAAAAAAAAAAATCCATGGTTTTATGGTCTTCATCTCAGTAAAATGTGTACCAGTCTTCTGTTTGACAGATGAAGTAGTCAGGAAGACTTAATCACCTCAAAATACATGAAAGGAGAGAATCATGATGACAGAATAAGACATATGTATCCAAGCATATAAGCCAACTAAAAGCTTCAGTTTTTATGACAACCCCCCCGAAGAACAAATAGTATGCTGAGAGGTGTTCTGGAGCCTGGAGAGTCAATAAGAGTAGTTGGAAGTGGTCATGTAAAAGACAAATTATGTGATTAGTAATAAAGAAACTTGATTGGGTATGTCCCATGGGTTTTGAAGGATTGCATTTCATGTCTAATGTGTTCCATAATAGCTACAGTGGAAAACTGGGTCAGATGGTGGTAATATTTTGCATTCAATATACTGTTACATGATTAGAAAGTCATAGATGACTGAGTGGACTCTGCTACTTGTGGTTAAAGTATTAATTAGTTAAACAAACAAAATCAAACTAGGAGATTTCTTCACCATTAAAAAAAATATTGGTCAAGCTTCATCTCAAAAAAAAAAAATTACTTTCTGTTTATTTAGAGCAGAAAGTAAACCTTTGCTACCTTAAGTGTCTTTTGTCCTGCAGATCATTTTCTCAGTCTACATAACCCGTAATACAACGTCAGAAATTTCTAAAAATAATGGATTTTTTCTTAACACAGATATCCTGCATGGGATATCAAGTATCTCAGTAATGTCCATTGTCAATTACTCACCATAATGGACTCATTATGATAAATAAGGAACAGTTAATGGCTTTTATAAAAATTGAAAAATTGAAAAAATGCCTAATGAAATGAGGTTTGATTTATTTAATGCAAACAGGATATGTCACCAACCTGAAATATGTCTTCTAGAATCTTTTAAAACCTGCAGGTTTTGAAACTTAGAGGAACAGCTGAAATTAGAGTTGGGAACATGCATTTAACTGAATAAGTGCTAAAACAATTGGGAATTTTTCAGGAACATCTTGCTGGATGCCCAAGAAGCCAAGATTCCTCAGAGTGAAAAAAAACCCAAACAACTTGATCCAAGAAAATATCTTTCTTGTTGAAAGCAATGACAGAAATTGTGCATTTACATATATATATATACATAGTACATGTGCATATATATGTACATGTATGTGCATGTACATATAGAAAGGGAATTAAAAAACAATGAAATGAGAATTATAATAAATTACAAATAGGAATAAGAGGGTAGTGAAGTCAACAAGTCAAATGGATAAATGAATTAATCATAAATCTACAAATTTTAAATAGTAAGACATTAAAAAAACATTCCAGAAGCAATAAACTCAGTGAACTAATTATAAACCAATAGTTAGATTCGGACAAGAATATAGTGAAGTGTGCTCAAGGAAAAGCAGAAATGTTCTCTAGGTATTCCAGTGGCATTTGGAATAAATGAAGTTATCTATCTATTTCTTAAGATATTACTGATAGGTCAAAAAATTCACCATGAGTATTAAAGGAGGGTACGAGGTAGTTACTGTGGCAATTATACATTTACAAAACCCCAGGTTTAGATATCTTAGGTTCATGTGTCCTAAACAAAATAGCTGACAAAACATTTAAATTACTGATATAATTTTCTGGCATACATTAAGGAGCTCTAGAAAAGTTCCAGAAGACTGGAAAACTCAGAGTCTTGTAGTAAATCTTAATCATTCTGAATGAAAGTGTGACATTTGAATAATAGCACTAAAGAAATTATTAACTTAGCCTTAGAAGACAAAATGAAAACTAAAGCAACCCAGAAAACATCTGATAAAGTGTTACAAAGATAAGCAAAATGATGATATAATTTTTACAATGGTGCTGATGAAAATAGCTTCATTAAAACAAAAATTTGAAAGTCACATCTTACTATTATAGAGAAGTCAAAGACAATAAGTGATTTTAGGAAAAGAAATAGGCTCTTTCAGAAAGAAATTGTGACTCCAATAATTGCATAATATAAGCATAAACATTTCTCACAAATTAATCCAATAAACTGTCCTGCTTCTTTACACCATTGCCCCTAGAAAATGTAATGGTAAGTTTCAGCAATCTATGCAACATCCAATTGAAATGGAAGATAAAAACTGATAAAAAATCAGATTACACAGCAGGACTTGGTGACAGAGAGAAAAGTAACTTGTACAGAATCACAGAATCCCTAGGTTGGAAAAGACCTTTGAGATCATAAAGTCCAACCATACCTGTCCAGCCATATCTGTCTTCTACTAAACCATATCCCTGAGCACCTCATCTACCTGTCTTTAAAATATATCCAGGCTTGGTGACTCAACCCCCACCTGGGCAGCCTGTTCCAATGCCCAATGACCCTTTAGGTGAAGAATTTATTCCTAATGTCTTATCTGAACCTGCCCTGGTACAGCTTGAGGCCATTCTTCCTTTTCCTATCACCTGTCACTTGGATGAAGAGATCAACACCCATCTCTCTACAACCTCCTTTCAAGTAATTGTAGGCAGCAATAAGGCAGCCTCCTCTTCTCCAGGCTAAACGTCCCCAGTTCCCTCAGCCGCGCCTTGTAAGGTTTGCTCTCCAGCCTCTTCACCAGCCTGGTTGCCCTTCTCTGGACATGCTCCGGGACCTCAATGTCTTTCTTGTAGTGAGGGGCCCAAAACTGAACACAGTATTTGAGGTGTGGTCTCACCAATGCCAAGCACAGGGGCACAGTCACTTCCCTAGACCTGCTGGCCACACTATTTCTGATCCAAGCCAAGATGCCATTAGCCTTCTTGGCCACCTGGGCACACAGCTGGCTTGTATGCAGCCTGCAGTCAACCAACCCCCCCAGGTCCTTCTCTGCCAGGCAGCTTTCTAGCCACTCTTCCCCAAGACTGAAGTACTGCACAGGGTTGTTATGTCCCAAGTGAAGACTGAGGCAAAGAAGGAATTAAGTACCTCAGCTGATTTTTTATTATCCTTCACAGAATTGGCCAGTCTGAGTTCTAGTTGGGCTCTAGCCCTTCTGATTTTCTCTCTACATGATCTTACTCCATCCCTGTAGCCCTCCCAAGATGCCTGTCCAATCTTCCAAAGCTCATAGAATTTCCTTTTTTTTTCTGATGTCCATCCAGATCTCTCTGCTCAGCCAATTTGTCTTACTCCCACTCTAGCTCCTTTTCTGGCACATTGTTACAGCCAGAGTTTCCTTCTTGAGGAGAGCCCTTAAGGACTGTCTCCCATGGAACTTTATCAGCTAGTCTTCTGAATAGTCTGCCTTACGGAAGTCCAAGGTGGTCGTTCTACTTACTCCCCTACTCACTTCTCCTAGAAGAGGAGTGCATGAACATTCTACACACATGTTCCTGCAGTGGAAGGAAAGGATCCTAAAAAGATTTCTGGTAGAACTTAGACATTGGTCTTAGATCAGCAATGGAGAGTAAAACCCTGAATTTGATCTTATAGCTGAGCCTGCCTTGAGGAGGAGATTGAACTGGATAACCTCCTGAGGTCCCCACCAACCCGAATTATCCTATGGTCCTGTGATTTATTAATTCTCTGCAACAGCTTTTATGCCTTTGCACACAATTCAATTAGAGCTGTGAGAGTCATCTTGCATACAACGACTAGTCATTTCAGAAGCCATTCCTCACCCTGTATGAATGCCCTTTTTCTGTCTTGGGTACTGATGAGGTCATACATAGAACATGCCATGCTAATGCAGTGCTCATGATGGCTGTCCAAAGACCATTACTGTTCCAAAATGAGCTTTAGAACCTGCTGCTGGTGTAGGGAGGGCTGTAGGCAATTGTATCTTTGCATGGAATCAAGGACTAACAGATTTGCTTTCCTTCATGCCTCAGACTCAGCTGCTGAAGGAGAGCTCCTACTACCAGCAGCCCCATCTCCTTCCCTCATGCCTTACATCCTTAGTGGTGCAGAAGACATCTGCTGGGACCTTTCTAGGCCTCCCAATAATCATGAGTGTATAAGAACTGCTACATTGGCATTTTGGGGGCATGGTCCCTGGTAGACCATGCTATCCTACTAAGGAATTTCTGAGTGGCAGGCATATTGGCTCCCCTACTTCCTTTTCTTTCTTTTTCCTATTTGCTCACTCCCCAAAAAGATCTCCCTCCCTCTTCAGCTCCTGACAAGTTATGGGTCATGTTGGCCCTCTCAGGGAATAAAGATTTGTTGTTGTTTGAACAGTTTTGCTGACCCGTTTCTGTTGAGCTGCAGGTGTTCCTCCCACTCAAATTTTTGGCTCTTGCTTAAAGCTACATGCCTGGGCCAGGGGCTGTTGAACAGTGGTCCCTCTCTGACTTTGCAAGGGAATAGGCATGCAGAGAGCTTGGCTGCTGAATGCATTGTGAGTGGGAGGATGGAGGTAGTTGCTGGGACTGAGGAGGTCCAGCTGTGAGGACCTTTAAGGCAGGGTATGCAAGCCATGGGGTGTTAATGGTCCATCATTAGGCTGGAAAGGCCTAACAGCTCTAGGAATAGGTGCTTCAGCCAAAAGCATAAGGACAGGAGAGATTAATCATTTTACCGAAGTACTGAAAAGTAAAGGGGGACAGAAGGAGAAAAACTCCTTTTTCTGTAGGAGCAAAAGGTTTCCTTTTTGACAGTATCTTTCCACCACACAGGCAGTAATCAGTGGCCGTGTGCAGCTATTTTTTATAAAATCTTACATGAAGTCATTCAAAACCAATACTAGTTTCAACCTACTTCCCTGCCCTCACACCTCCTTCTCCACTGCCATGTACCAGTGAAATGAAAGACAATCAATGCCCCTTCACTCCTCTCTTGCTTTCTTCCACCACTTTGGGGGCTGCAGCTTTTCTATTCCCTTTCTTCTCCCCAGTAACATTTCAGGCCATTGTGGTTTTTGGATAACCTTAGATGTCCTGGGCTGGGCACCAGAGTGGAATGTACATCCTGTCTGTGCCACCCATGAGGTACATGAACAGATAGACAGTGAAGGTCTAGACTTTCAGATTGCTGTTTTTCAGATTTCAGGTTTTGGTGCAGGGAACCTTATTAAATCTCATCCAAAATGAGATCCTAGACATGTGGATAGTAAATATTTTGGGTCTCCAACCATATCCCTACTTCATCTACCTTTTGTTTTAATGTGTTTAAAAAAAGGGTAGATGAGGTACTTAGGGATATGGTTTAGCATAGGACAGGAACGGTTGGGCTCAATGATCTTAAAGGTCTTTTCCAACCTTGTGATTCTGTGATTCAAGTGCTTTACTTTGCTAATCTGTTTGTGTAGCAATGCATACTTGCCAAAACAGATAGTTTATGCAGTCTACAATCTACCAGCTTCTGGATTTGCTACACTCTTTGCTTTCTGTAGTCGTAATTTGGAACCACGTTTTTTAGACAGTTCTCATAGCTAGCAAAATAGGCATGTAAAATGCCTATTATATCCTTTCTTTTATGAAGGATGATTATGAAACAGTAGCTCTGAAAAGTATGGGTTGCCCTGTTCATTTTAAGAAACTGACACCAAAACTGCAAGGTGATCATTTGAATGCCAATATAAAGATTATTTCCATGTTATTTGTCAGACATAGTGAAGTATTCTGCTCATCACAGAAATCTAGATCACTTCTTTGGGCACACAGAACCTGGTATTGTTTCATCCATCTTGTATATCCAACTTTTGTCCTACCATTTCCTAACAAATTTTCCTCAAAAATGAAGCAAAGAAAAGTGTTTAGCACTCAAAAGCACAGTTGAAAGAATCATTGTAATATATACACACAGGTCTACTGGAAAGAGTATAAATATCTACAATTTTGGCACAGCTTTGAAGTACTTGACTTTGTGACTTTAACACTCTTGCAATATTTTTGAGTGCAATTTCCTGACATTTATCTTAAGAACTAGATCTGACCTAAAGCAATCTATTTGTCCTTGTGTAAATCACAACTTCTAGAATGACAACCCAGTTCTTTACAAACTGAGGTATCACAATAAATGGAAGGAGTAGTAGAAACTTGGAATCATAGAATGGTTTGATTGGAAAAGACTATTAAACATCATCTAGTCCAACCCTCCAGGGTTATCGTTGGCTATCAATTTGTCAAAGCCCCATCCAACCTGAACTTAAAAACTTCCAATGATGGGGCACCCTGTTCCAGTGCTTCATCAACCTCAGAGTGATGAATTTCTTCCTCCAATCTAAATTTATCTGTTCAAAACCATTTCCCCTTGTTCTGTCACTACAGATCTTGGTAAAAAGCCTATCTCCATGTTTCTACACCCCCTTTACATACTGAAGTAGTCCAATAGGGTCTTCCCAGAGCCTTCTCTTCTCCAGGCTGAACTAGCCCAACTCTCTTAACTTGTCTTCATAGCAGAGATGTTTCAGCCTTCTGGTCATCTTTATGGCCATATTTGCCCTGTGCAATGCATATATAGCCAGTCATTTCAAGCCAGCTTGGAGACCACTGAAGTTTTGCGTGGTGTAGACACTGTTCTTCATACAGTGTCCTGGAAACAACTGTGTGGAGAATTGATATGAGTGATTTCCTCAATGAGACTGAGGATGTTTGAAACAGTTTTAATTGTTCAACAGCTCTCTGAGCAGACAAAGCATACATGAGACATAGGAATATTCATAAAATATGTGTGAAAAATTGTTAACAAAACTCTACTGAGGTTGTGTAAATTAAGGCTATTCAAAGTATTGCAAATTAGGCAAAAATGGACATACTTCCAAGGGTAATCAAGCCATCCATTCCTAAAACTCAAGCAATTCTTGCACATAACAAGTCCCTGTTCCAAAATATAGATCTGTGGTCATTGTCATGGCAACAAGTGTAAGACAGTGTGTAAAACTTATCTTTTGAGAAACTGAAACCTAAAATGAACAAAACCACCTCCAGTCAGATAGGAAAATTCCAAACAACTCAAAAAACATTTTATAATGAAAAATGTCAGAATTTTCCCACATATAATGCCTCTGACATGTCAAAGGATCTTAAGCTGTTTGTACTTCCAATCTCCACAGCACATGACTAAGTGATAATAATCTTTGATATACAAAACACAAATAATTTTCCTTCCACATCTCAAAACACAGTGCAGAAATTAATATTATATTATTTCAGACTTATTTCAACTCATTGCTTATAGCTACTTGGATATAAATTTGGGTGAAAGAGAATTACGGACACCAAAAGATGAGATGATGTTTGTGGATTTTGTGTCAGAAGAGAAATAAAGGTGAAAGCAAGGTGAAATTAAAAGAAAAAATGGACAGTTGAATTATAATGACACTGTACACTTAAGGGACAACACAGGGGATTAAAATATGAGAGATAAGAAGGAATGATAAATTAGTTTGGCGTTTATCACCTTTCTTCTGTGCATATCAAAAGAAGGGGACCTCTAAAGGCCATCTAGTCCAACCTCCCTGCAGAAACTAGATAAGATTGCTCAGAGACTCATCAGGACTGACCTTGAATGTCAGGAACAGGACCCCCACCACCTCTCTGGGCTGGCTGTTCCAGCATCCCACCACCCTCATAGTGAAGAACTTCTTCCTAATGTCTAATCTAAACCTACCCTGCTCTAGTTTAAAACCATTGCCCCTCAACCCATTGCTACACACCCTTACAAACAGTCCCTCCAAGCTTTCCTGTAGGGCCCTTCAGGTACTGGGAGGCTGCAGTAAGGTCTTCCCTGAGCCTTCTCTTTACCAGGCTGAAAAGCCCCAACTCTCTCAGCCTGTCTTCACAGGAGAGGTGCTCCAGCACTTGAATCATCCTCATGGCCATTCTCTGGACCCACTCCAAGAGCTTTATGTCTTTCTTGGGCTGAGGGCTTGAGAGCTGGATGCAGTGGAGCCATGTCACATATAAATACTAGCATGAGATTAACAGCCAAAACCCCGTAGCAAAAATATCTGCACATAGAAGTCTTGAATAATTAGATTGGATTTTAGATGGTGGATGCTTATCTAATAATTAGTTTGAAACAAGAATACATTCCTAACCTGAAGTCAGGTTTCATACTTTCTCTTTAGTGGCTTACAGACAGGTGTTACCTTGAAAAAAATAAACTTAGTTAATCTGAATCATATAAACATCTGTATAGAGCTTAAGAAAATGGACAATCTTCACTGAAAGTGACCAAAACACGAATAACAGATACACTGTTATACTACTGCAAGGAAAGAAACCGTAAATTTTTGTACTAAAACCTTGAGTGAAACCAGGTCTCAGCAACATAATAGCTGTTAGGTAATAAGAAACCAAGGTATGCATCTGTCTCTGAAGCAGTACTTTTCAAGCTATATAATGGATCTACAGTGACAGAAAATACTGACAGAAATATTTTTCAGAAAGTATCTGAAAATCTCACCAGTGTCAAATGAAATGTATAAATTCAAGACTACTAGCAATGAAACTAATCTTATACATTTTTTTTTCATATCAGTGTGACCAGAACTAATATATAACTAATATAGTTAAACTGAAATGTATTCTCAAGAGATTTAGGAGATAAATGGTAGCTTAATGTCTGTAGCTTGAGAAACCAACCAAAAATATTTAATTTAGGTGTTTCTAGATCCTATTGAGTAATTTTGCAAAAGATGATGTGGAGATAGTTTTGAAAAATCATTATGGAACCTAAGGGTGAAATCCTGGTCCCACTGACATCATCAGGAAAATGTGTATTTAATTCTAAGGGACCTTTGGCTTTAGCTGAAGACTTCTTCCTCCACAACACAGCTACAATATCAGCAGGAAAAATGTACATCTCATTCCATCTGTATCAAGCATGACATCTCAAAACAATGTAGGTAGAACTTTAGAGGAAAAGGTAACCTATTTCTCCTTGTTTTCTCATGTCATTAAAGGTTAATTTTAATTACTCTTTGTACTGCATTCAGGTTTTTGACAAAGTTCTTACATAGTAAATGAAACTTCTGATATATTTAAATGCTTTCCAGATAATAAAGCATTTCTGTTGCTGCAAAAAAATCAGTTAGCAACTCAGAGCTGAAAGACTCATTATACAGTAATAAAACCCATGAGACAATTCTTTAAGAAGTTCTAATATTTAAACGTTTAGAAATCTAGGAAACAGCAAACCGAATGCAGTTTTGACACTTGTTGGTGCATGGCCTCTAAGTCATAGATTAGATCCAAGGGCTCAAAAAAAGGCACTGTCGTATTTCAATTCTAAAAAGTTTAAAATTTACCTCAAAAAGTTATTTGAAACATTCTGTTAAAATGTACTGCTATAACTACAGTACTATGGCCTTTTGCTGAATTATGGAACTAATATATTCCACACGTTTATGGTATTCTTTTTTCTTTATTTAAAAAAAAAAAAAGACATCATATTTTCAGGTTTTTGAGGTAGAGTTAATTTCTGAAGAATTTGCCAAGATGTTCTGCAGATTTTTGCTGGTGCTGCACTTTAGCAGCAGAAGCAAAAAAAAAAAAGATTTTTCAACAGTTTAGTGGAAAATCAATTATAAATTATGTGAGGTACCTCCAAAATTTTCCACAGAAATGGGAACACATCCATTTATTTTCTGTAAAACAAAATGGCAAAGATCCCTGCAAATTTCTTCCAATTTTTCACCTCAATTTTAACTGGACTCCATGATATTCTTGTTTCATTTGGGCTTAAGACTACTTTTTACAAGACATTTGTGTTTGTTTTTCATGTGATGTTTTCCCATTTCACTTAGGTGGTAATTTTACTTAAGTAAAGCCCATGAAATCTATTAACTCCAGTCTTTCTGAAATTGGGTTAAACTTTGCAGTGAATACCACACAGATTTTTGATACCTAGACAACACAGCTTGTTTGAATATTCATTTGAAAAGGAAAAAAAACATTAGACTTCATGCAGTTTTTGTAGGCTTTTTTTTTCACAGTGTGTTGGAGGTCAGTAAGTTTGAAAGAGGCAGATGAGAACTTAAAATATCTCAAAACATGGAATTATGTGCCTTGTCTGCTGAAGAAATTCTATTCATTCAGGTAATCTACATCTCCTCATAACATTTATAGACCTGTTTCAAATAAATAAAATTCCATTTAAATTGTAATTGGAGGCCATATAAGCAAACAAAGAAAAAAAAATCTGCAAATGGAAATTAATACTTAATAGGCATAGCCCTGGTGTTGAAGAAATTGAAGTCTCTGGTTCTGTTAGCCTAGAACCACCTCTACTTGTATGGATAGGGTAATTTCAGAGCAGAATAAGTTCCACTTGAGAAGGAATCACAATACGCAGTCACAAGACACGTAGAAGTACACTAGATATGTTCACAATTTGAATCAAAACTAGATATACTCCTTGTATGGAGGTACTGTAGAAATACCACTGAAATGGATACAGCAACTACCTCTTCAGTCTGGTAAGCTCACCACTACTGCTAGTATTCTTACCATCAATTATTTGGAGAAGACAGACCAGTCATCCAAAACTAAAATAAAAAGAAAACAAGGAAGCTGACTGGTGATCTTCAGGAAAGGATAGCTGATCTTGGAATTAAGTGTCAAGAGGTATTCTAAAAAGCCCTACTCACAGAATCACAGAAACACAGAATGGTAAGAGTTGGAAGGGACCTCTGGAGATCATCTATTCCAACCCACTCACCAGAGCAGGACCACTTACAGCAGGCTGCACAGGACAACGTCCAGGCAGGTTTTGGGTATCTCCAGAGATGGAGACTCCACAACCTCTCTGGGCAGCCTGTTCCAGTGCTCTGTCACCCCCACAGTAAAAAAATCCACACAGTTCATATGCCAAATGAAACATTTCCATCGACAGAGTATTTATCTTCCAGTGTCCCAAAAAGGAAGGAATTGTTCTAGTGCTTTACAAAAATGATTCAAAAACAATTGTCCAAATCATAGGCAAATAACTCTACATAGTAGACCATGAACATAGCATAGTCTACATGGGTGGTGTCCGACACTTACATCTCCAAGTCCTTAGGGACTGAAGAAAATACAAACTGTCATATGTGATTCAGCCCATTTCTTTTACCAGCAAAGACAATGGGATCCTCTGAGGTTTTATTTACTGCACCCATTCCTTGTCTAGTATAAACATGGAGGTTTTCATTGCCATCTTGAAAGTTCATTGTCGTTTGAATATGCACACTTTGGGTGACTTCTTTTCATTAATATTCTTCCAACACATGTATCAATTCTGTTATGAAATCATGGATCTGCCTTCTTCAGAAAAAAAAAAAAAAAGCAGGAAAGAAAAGGTTTTTATTAGCTCTGGACAGAATGAAACCAACTTTTTTTGCCTAGACGTCTCAAAATGATGCTACCCCTACAAGTTCCTTCTCCAGTTGATCTTTAATATTCCACCTTTTCTGTTCTTCCATGTTGCTAAATTGTTGACTCAGGCCCTCATTATCTCATCTGGGGATTCCCTTTATCCAGCTATGGCCTGCTAAAAATTTACCTAAACCATGCTACTTGCTTTCATTGTTGGTGTACAGTTAGGCAGGCATGTTCAGAGATAGATTCAGGTTAGGCAGGCATGTTCAGAGACAGATTCATCCCAGCCCAGAACAGAGGTCTTAGATGGCAAAAACACATGCAGAGCCTGGATGTGTAGATCTGGAATAAAGCCCAGCCCAAAGGTTATGCCTTGGTTCTATTACTGAGTAAACAAACTAGCATTACTCATACTGATTAGAAAGAAGGTAAAAGGGATTGATGGGGAAAAGATTAAGAGTCTTAATTTATCCGTATCAGATTTGAGGTAACATCTGGAAACTGGAAGAAAGATCTTAAAGACACAGTAATTAAAGTCAGTAAAGTGAAGCATGTTTTAAATATCTACCTGGAGTGTGAACTTAATGCTCTGGCACTGTTTTTCAAATTCAATATTTATTTTAATATAAAAAGTATTTTGGGATATTATAATAACTAACATCACCATCCACAGCACAGCTATTACAAATCACCACTTTCTTCCAGTTCCTTCTCATTGATCCAATGCACAGCCATTTTTAAGACCTGGAAAATGAAAAAGTTCATGTGGCTTTCAGGAAAAATGTTTTGGTTCTCTGCTAGGCAACAATATATATAGTTTCTCTTAATGTTTTTATTTAAACAGTGAAGCTGGCACGTCTCCTGTGTCCTACCACTGAAACTGTGTCATTAATCTGGAAAAGGTCAACCACAGAGTAAAATTTTAAATTGACTTAAGTGCAGTTGTTATATTATTCTATAAAAATTGTGAGTACACTGAAGATCTATCTAAACTTTCTTTTATCTTTCTGCTTGCAAACTCCTCATGGATTTCTGTGTCCCAGAGTGTCTTTGTTATAGTTTCTGCATATAGAATCTGGGGTGGTTTTTTTGTTTGGTTTGGTTTTGGTTTTGATTGGGGGTTTTGGTATGGGTTTTCTTGAGGGGATATTGTCTGGGGTTTTTTGTTTGATTTTTGGGTTGGGTTTTTTTTGTAAGGAGCCTTTTATTTTTCCTCATCCAGAAGGAGGTTGATTCTGGATCTTTGAGATGATCTCAATACTCACTTCAGGGGGGAACTTCTATGCATGTTCTCTCTAGGACAAAGATGTCAGGACTAATAAGTGTGGAGTCATCTGTAACAGTGCTAGTTATCATCTACTTAGAACAATAAAAGCTTCAGAGAAAACAAATCATAAATTTAAATCTTGTTTATCAGTTAGGCAATCATCTTCAGATCTTTTCACCTGTGTCTTTGTCTAATACAGACCCTTGTCTTATTCTGGAATATATGATGTCAACTTTTGATCCGTAAGTGTTGGTATGGACAGTTTTAAGATTGTTATCTGCCAGACCTCTTTGATCTAATCAATTCTCAGAGAAAAAATACTATGAATCATCCTTGGAAACTGAGGTTAATCACCCTGACAGCTTCCCTGAGTCCATGAACTTTCCCCTTCCCCCAGTAACCTTAGTACCAGCAGAAAATGTTCCTTTACAACCTTTTTTACACAGGAAGATCATTCCTGGAAATCTCTTAGAGATATCAGATAAGCTTTACAACAATAATACGATTCTCTGCACATGCCATGCTTCCAAAGTATTTCAAAATACATTTCTGGCTTCATTCTTCAATATGACAAGTTCCATGATCTACAAGGCAATACCATGTTCTAGAATATCTTAATTACTAGATTATAATTAAAAATAATTTATTAATATAATACAGTAGTATTACTACATTGTTTTAATATAAACTTTATATTTTTACCAGCGAAATAAACATCAGTTTCAATCTTGAGAGTTTACAATACTGCAGAAGGTGTTCATTCCTGATTATTCTGAGACTGTATCATACATATGTACCTCTGTCTGAATTTATCCCTAGAATAGCAGATGGGACTGCTGGAGACTTTAGATCTACCCACTCCGTTATGCAGAGAATTTTCATTGAAATCATGACAATGAAGTGTTAGAACTAAGCTACTAGTTTGCTTCTAAAAGTCAGGAAAACACTTTTTTTGATTTCAAGTGAAATTCATAGCACAGGTGACATTTGACCACTCTGCATCAGGCTAACACTGTTTCAGCTTCTCAAAGTGGGAGAAGAGCTAGTCTTCCATTTATGTGACACTGATGATTATTGCTTGATTATCCAGTTTTGAGTGTATAAAACATAATTTGTAGTCACCCTTAAAAGAGATAGATTCTAGTACATCCACAAATTATACATTCATCACAATGCCCATCATTGCAAATGATATCCTATGAACTTTTGCATGAATAGAAGCCTGACAGTATTCTTCTGGCAAAACCAGTAGGCAGAGATGCTTCCAAGTATTGCTTCTCCACTACTTACATTTTCTTTTAAATCTTCCATCTGTCAGCTACCAGGCCCTAGCTGAAGAAAGTTTTGTTCAGAATAAGGTATCAAAACCAGAAGTGGTTGCCAGATAGACCTGTCTCCTGTTCCTACTGCCTCAGGTACTACACTACTGACACTTGGTTCACCAACCATCTCCTTTCTCTTCCTCTGTTGCTCTCATCTCAGACTTGTTATCTGAAGGCTACTATTTCCTCCATGAGAGAAAAGGCCCAGTCTCCACCCTCAGATCCCCATCTCTTCTGGCACCACTCAATATTGTTTTGACCACAACCATGCTAAAATTTGGTTCATGAATTTCATCGTGTGAATGATTTAGCTGTTTATATCTTACACAACAAAAAAAGGAATGATGGGCAGAGGAAGAATACCAGGCAATTTTTTCAATAAGTTTTAAAATCAACACTGTCCCAAAGCAAACACTAATAGTTTTTAATCAGCTTCTGAGAAGCATTATAGAATTATAAGCCATTAAGCATAATTCTGTTCCTAGATACAAGAACTGCTATCCTAACATAGTCTGATGAAATGTGAAATAAACTTTTCCCATAAAATACTGAATCGATCTACAAAAGTAAAATAGCAGTAAATCCCAGTAAATCCATAGAAAGTAGGATTTATAGATTTGATTGCTTTTTGACTTCCCAAATAGATTATCCAAACAACACAGCCTACTGCACATCAGAAAAAAATTCTCATATCCTAAAGTTGAGATGGAAAAAATTGTGGGAATGTTATTCCTATAAGAATTAAATTAGATTTTTAAATTATTTTGCAAAAATAGACTAGCTCCATCACCATTGAAATAAACAGATGTCAGGTCTTGCTGAAACTCCTGAAAGGTCTATGTGGATAAAGAAAAAAATACTGTGGTTATTTGAGCCAGTATAGTATCTGTCTCCTGTATGACTTAATTCAAGAAGGATAAATATATATTATATATAAAATCTTTCCCATATAAACTAGATATCAAAAAATTCTTGCTCTGGATAGAAATACCCTCTAAGGAAACTTTTGCTTGCTTTACTCATCCCAAACCAAGAAACATGATAACAGTTCCAGTATGCTACATAATGACACTTGTATAAATCAGTCTGGATTTACCACTGAAGTTAGAATGTTCCAGAAGGACAAAGAAAAATAATTTGTTATAGAACGTATCCATGAATAAATAGTGAAAAATCTCCTTAGTTTCCAAAGTCTATCTTAGAAGCTATCAATATTATTTGGTTTCTTCTCATAAGGCTAGGTATTTCTTTCAAATTTAGTAAGAACTGTAAATTTCCTAAAAATACTTATGTAATGTACAAGAAAGGGTTGAGGAAAAAGTAAAATCCCTGTGAGCTGAAACTTAATAGATTGCAGTTGGTTGCTCCAAACTGTTTGTGGTTAAAAGCATTTTAAAAGCACAGTGTTATTATACTATGAGTAAGTCAGGTTTTCTTTTTGGTTTTCTTTTTTTCTTGTCTTTTTTTTTTCCCCTTTCCAGTGTAATTTTTTACCAGGAATTGTCACCTTGAGCAAATCTTACATTAGTCCAAATGCCAGATGTTAATTTCCTTAAACTTTTTTGTGTGTGACTGCGTTTCTTGAAGTATCATGGAGGTCATAAGCCTAGTTTCAGGGGTACTGAGCACCCAAAGCTCTGGTTAAATCAGTGGTGGCTGTGGATATTGAGTGGCCTTTAAAAACAAGTTATAAAGCAATGTTGCTGACATAGAGAAATTAGCCCTGGAAGCTCCTAGCAGAGAGAACACCCTTTGACTCATCTGGCATTTCCATACATGAAAGCTTGGAAAACTGCTTTCTTTTCTCAAATCTTAGGACGTTCTGGGACTTCATTCAGTGTTATTATGGATTTTCTTTGTTTCCATCTCACAAATACACTTATGTATTTTAAAGAAAATTAGAAACAACCTCTCTGTGTGCATTAATGTGTGGTTGCATGTGTGTAGGTACATACATGCACACACATTACTCCATATTGTATTTTGAGGTAGCAAACATAAACTCCTTTTGCTACTTAAAGTCCACTCTGAAAGAATGGAAATACTTTCAGCAATAATGAAGAGGAGATCTACTGAGAAGCAGCAAGACAAGTACCTTACTGCTATTCACCTGCCACAGTATCACTGCAGTCATTTTGGTGAGGTCTTCCAACTTTGAGAAGCTGAGCAGATGTCCCCTTTACTGGGATCTCACCTTATTTTTGGCATATTCAGAGTCTTGTGAACTTTTGCTGTTCTGAGAAAAAACATATAGATGAAAGACCTAAGTTTAATGTAGATTGCACTGATGTTATTTTCTCAGTTTGGGATTATCAGAGTGCTATGCACACTTCTGCTAGACACCAAAAAAAGGAAGAAAGGTTGAAGAAATAGATTTGGTAACATGTGGTTGACTATGGCAGCTTTATATGCGTTTGAAATTCTCCTGTATTAAACAAAACAGCTCAGTATCTTTGCATTGTCAGAAAGTTTAAGGAAGTGATAAAAAGGGTAAGTACGCAGAACTCAGAATAGGTGAGAAAACTGATGTCAAATAAGATGAAAAAAGAAAAAAAAAAGACCTTTTATTCTGCCAAGTGCCTACTATGGTATTTCACAACTGTGACTTTCAGGAGCAAAATTTCATTGTTTCTTCCACTTCTTACAGATGTTCTGTGAAATGAAAGCTGCAAGAACAAAATGGGGGTTCATACTGGTTTATTTTAATAGAGAAAAAAATACTTAAGACAGATGCAAAAACGAAGCTTTCTTAAGTGCTCCATAATTAAAATAGATAATATTGAGCTGAGACCAAAATCTGTGTAAAAGGGGTTTCTCCTGCAAATACAGACCTTACACAGTGTTCTGAGCAATTCCTTTTAGCCAGTGGCTGGCAGAGATAAGGACTTCCAGATCTTTTGAGAATAGACCTGAAAATCACCAGTCCTAAAAATGTTTTGTCTCAACCTGCTTTGAAATGCTGACTTATACCTTTGTGAAAAGATATGCAATTTGCCAAGAACCATTGCTCTTCCAAAAATAGGTCTATGTTTATTGACTTTCTGGATATGCAAGAAAAGCTTTTGAGTTACAAAAGTAACTTCTGCAAAGTGTTTTGTTCAGACAGCAGGCAGATGAGCTGTTCAAGATTTTCTCTGATTGCTCTGTCTCTGGAATCACAGAATCACAGTGTCATTAAGGTTGGAAAAGACCAAGATCACTTAGCCCAACCGTCCCCCTACCACCTATATTACTAACTAAACCATATCCCTAAGTACCTCATCCCATCTTTTCTTGAACACCCTGAGGGATGGTGACTCCACCATCTCCCTGGGCAACCAGTTCCAATGCCTGACCACTCTTTCTGAGAAGAAATTTCTCCTCATTCTAACCTGAACTTTCCCAGGCACAACTTGCAGCCATTCCCTCTTGTCCTGTTGCTACTTATCTGCAAGAGGAGGCTGACCACCAGCTCATCACCTCCTTTCAGGTAGTTGTAGAGAGTGATTAGGTCTCTCCTCAGCCTCCTCTTCTCCAGACTTAACAGTCCCAGTTCTCTCAGCTGCTTCTTGTAAGACCTGTATTCCAGCCCCTTCACCGTCTTCATTGCCCTTCTCTGGACAAGGCCCAGAGCCTCGATGTTTTTCTTGTAGTGAGTGGCCCAAAACTGAATGTAGTATTCGAGATCCAGTGCCTCCTTTTACCCAGCCTCTCTCTAGGGCTATATGCACAATGTATAAATGAATGCTGTATGAATGTAAATGTTACAGTTAATTCTATGGTAAAGTAGAATTACAACTTTCCTGTCCACTCCCCTCGTTCTTATCTCAGCTATTTATGGTGCTTCACTGTAAACACATCATTGAAACAAACAAAAAACTCATGTATCTGTGTATAGAAACATCAGCACAGCAGAGGGTGAAGTTCTATGTTTTTTTTGTTCAACTCATATGTAAGGTGGTATGGAAAAAAGGTAGGGTTGAAGCTTGGGTTTGAAACTTGCATTTGTCTGCTTTTATATGGACAGAAATAGTACTCAGGGACTCCAAGAACTCCTCTTTCTTCTCCAATTGTCCTTCCCCTGCTCGTCTCACTTATTTTCTCCCACAAATGTCTCCATTCCTTTGGTTCTCATGAAACTGGGTTCTATCCATACAGAAGAAATCCAGCAACTTCCTTCTCAAGGAAGAAGTATATGGGTTTGATACATTTTCCACAGGCAGTCAATCCTACACAGGATTGCTGTAGCCAGAAGAGGAATTTTGTAAAAATGAGAGAAGAAGAGCATTCTGCTAGTAGTGATTTGACTTCCAGCAATAGAGTTCAGGTCTGTGAACTGTGTAGTCATTAGGAGGCAGGACTTCAACACAGGATTTATGTCAACATTCACAGAATCACAAAATCACAAGGTTGTAAAAGACCTTTGAAGATCATAAAGTCCAACCATTACCATCCTATGCTAAACCATATCCCTAAGTACCTCATCAACCCTTTTTTGAACACATCCAGGGAAGGTGACTCAACCACATCCCTGGGGAGCCTGTTCCAGGCCCTGACAACTCTTTCAGTAAAAAGTTTTTTTCTAATATCCAATCTAAACCTGCCCTGGCACAGCTTCATGCCATTTCCCCTTGTCCTATCTTCTGTCACCTGGCTGAAGAAACCATTGCCCACCTCTCTACAACCTCCCTTCAGGTAGTTGTAGGTGGTGATAAGGTCTCCCCTCAGCCTTCTCTTCTCCAGGCTAAACATCCCCAGCTCCCTCAGCCGTTCCTCGTATGATTTCCCCTCCAGCCCCTTCACCAGCCTGGTTGCCCTTCTCTGGACTCGTTCAAGGACCTCAACGTCCTTCTTATGGTGGGGAGCCCAGAACTGCACACAGTACTCAAGGTGTGGCCTCACCAATACCGAGTACAGGGGCACAATTACTTCCCTAGACCTACTGGCCATACTGTTTTTGATACAACCCAAGATGCCATTGGCCTTCTTGGCCGCCTGGGCACACTGCTGGCTCATATTCAGCCTGCAGTCAACCAACACCCCCAGGTCCTTCTCTGCCTGACAGCTCTCCAGCCAGTCTCCCCCAAGCCTGTAGCACTGCATGGGGTATGTCCCATGTGCAGCACTCTACACTTGGCCATGTTAAACTTCATCCCATTGGTCTCAGCCCATTGGTACAGTCTGTTTAGATCCCTCTGAAGAGCCTCCCTACCCTCAGGCAGATCAACACTTCCTCCTAGTTTAGTGTCATCTGCAAACTTACTGAGGGAGCTTTCAATCCCTTCATCGAGGTCATTGATAAAGATGTTGAATCAGACTGGGCCCAGGACTGAGCACAGGGGGACACCATTCATGACCGGCCTGCAGCTGGATTTTGTTCCATTCACCACCACCCTTTGGGCCCATCCATTTAGCTGGTTTTTAACCCAGCTGAGGGTCCACCTGTCAAGGCCAGTGGCAGCCAGTTTCTCAGTCAGAATGCTGTGAGAAACCGTGTCAAATGCTTTACTGAAGTCCAGGTAGACCACATCCACAGCCTTCCCCTTGTCCATTAAGCAGGTCACCTTGTTGTAGAAGGTAATCAGGTTAGTTTGACAGGATCTACCTTTTGTAAACCCCTGTTGACTAGGCCTGATCCCCTGGCCATCACGCATATGCTGCATGATAGCTCCTAAGATGACCCCTTCCATGATCTTGCCCGGGACTGAGGTCAGACTGACAGGCCTGTAGTTCCCCGGATCCTCCTTCTGGCCGTTCTTATATATGGGGGTAACATCTGCCAGCCTCCAGTCGCGTGGAACTTCCCCAATCTGCCTGGATTGCTGATAGATGATGGAAAGAAGTTTGGCTAGCACATCTGTCAGTTCTCTTAGCACCCTCGGGTTCACATGTAAACATGAACTTATTTTGATATGTGATGTATGTTATTCAAACATCTAAGCCCTATGGTTTTAATATAAATACATATTAGACAGTACTTATAGGCAGAGATAGGCAGACTTTTCTCAATGTGGAAGCAGCCTGTAACACTGAAATGTTCAAACATAGAATAGAGCAACTATGGAATCAGCTAAGGAAAATAAAATTAAAAGACAATGAAAGAATTTCTAGTGTAAAAAACACCTTTGTTTTTGTTAAGATCAGGTCTTTTCATATGAATAAAAAAGAAAGTAGAAAGAGGTTTTTGTTCATTTGCTCATCTTTAACATTCTGGAGGACAAATAGTCCACAATTTGGATGTGTTATTGACACAAGAGATATCATTCTAATTAATACAGAACACTGATTTTTTATTGGAGAACAAGAGCAATGAGTGCAGAGTGGTGACTTTCTGTTTAAAATACTTGGAAGACAGGCTCACACTATGACCTGCTTCCAGTTTCCAGTGGTATTAGGGATGAAGCCAGTATAAATCCCGTTGTCACAAAAGAACAAGTTATAGTATATATTAAACCACAAAAAAATACTTTCAAATAACATTAAGGGTATGACTTAAGCCCACAAAAGTTAGGAAATTCAGAGTTAGGGCTGCAATTCTGTCCTCAAGTCACCCCATTTTGTTTAGGTATTATAGCAGATATGAAGAGAGCTACATGAAACATCATGGTTTTGATTTACAAGGGTTAGCACAGAACTTGGCATTCATCTGTGTTGGGTAGGGTTTGCCAGTTAAACTAGAGCTAACAAAGCTCAAAGCTCTTCATGGAGTAGAAGAATACAGGACGAATAAACAAGACCTCTGCATAAAATGTTAATAATAGAATGAATGCTACCCTTTACTTAATTAACTTTGTGATCCATGTTCCGAAACTTTAGGTTGTTAATTTTTTTTTGAGACATTTGCTGGGAGATGCATGATTAGTGGGCTAAGGTGTTACATACAGGTCTGGGCTGAGTGAGCAGGTGATCACAGTGACTGACATTTGAGTATGCTGCATTAAGATTGCTGCATTTGTGTTTGGGATGCTAAGTGGGTTGATAATTTGCAACAAATCTCTGGAGAATATACGATCATTTGATGAAAGTGAGATTCAACAAAAAGGTCACTTAAGAAGTAATAATAGGTTAAGATGAGCTTAAGAAACAACTAAAATCAGAAAATTAGATGCAGAAGTTGGAGGAGATTTTTCTCTGATACTCAAGAAGAGTATGACTTGCATCAGTTTGAGTTGGAATTGTGAGAACATACACAGGTTTTATTTAGTCATGTCTTATGTTTACTACAACAAAGAGTGACTACTTTCTGGAACATTCAAAGCTTTTGTATGTTTGCTATCATGAGTTGCATGATGTTCTACTTAGGTTTGACCAGTCTTTGAGTCATTCTAGAAAATACCATGAGTGATTCCTGCATCCCTGCATATACTCCATACTTCATATCTTTTTGCTGACCTAATAGCAAAAGGGTTTTCATAAATATTTCTAAGTCAGGTGACTTGTAATTTTTCCATACTCCCAATGATGCAATTAAAAAAAATATTACACAGGGCCTTGTGTTCCTGTTCTACATTATTTTTAAGGAAGCCAATAACAGCTGGCTTGGGTCCGCTAGCTTCCCTGGCACTGTCAGTCCCTCCACTGGATTTCACAGGAGGCCATTTGTGACTTCATTATGTGGGGACTGATCCACAAAGTTCATTCAGGTATTGCTTCATGCTTTCCAAAGATTCAGACCATGAGTTACTTTGAGGTTTCCCAAAAACATTTCAGAGAGCAGGAGTAGGTCTTGAATTTGCAGTGAATTTCACAACTTGCTGAGTTCTAAGTAGTTCCATGTCTCTTGATGTGAGCATCATTACTCTTCATAAAATACAGTCAACTGTAATTCTTTGTTCCTTTGCAACAGCTACACATGAGGTTCTGAAAAGCTCCACACTTCTTAGGTTGAAATAGGTATTTTATTTTCAAGACATAGCAGAGAAACTTAATAAAACTAATTGAAATACATGGGATGCACTTTTTTAAATCCCTCAGTGCTAAGTTGAAATTTTGGTGATTACTATTCTGCTGAATAATAATGTTTGGTTTCATTACTCCTTAAAGAAACAGAATTCTTTGTAAATATATTCCCACCAGTTTATAAAAATAACATAAATGAACCGTCAGCTTTATTTTAGCAGTCCTTCTGTCATCCATGCTCAGAGTGAAGATGACAGAAGCACAAAGTTGTCGTCATTCAAATTTCAAAATTAATTATGGAACCTACTCTTCCTATCAGGTCCAGTCTCATGCAGGTTTTAGAACCAGACCAAATATTTGCCCACAAAAAGATTTTCCTTTAAGCACGTAGGTTAGGATGAGATCAAAACCGAAAACTAGATGAAACAGGCAGGCTTTACACAGTTCCCCTCCAAAGAACAAATTGCTCCATATTTGCTGGAAATCCAATCTATTTCACCAAAAAGGTTTGCAGTCTTTGTTAAATGCCATATAAGATGTGGACTTCATTTACCAAAAGTTTCATAGTACTGAACAGATTACCAGAAGACACATTTTTTAACAGCAATCTACGTTACAGGCATATGGACAAACAAGCTTCCATGCACCAGTTGAAATTGTGTGATGTTTTATATTTGGCTTAGGCTCCTTCATATGTGAGGCAATATAGCCTTTTTTCCTTGAGACTTAAACTAAGTTTTATTAATATAAGTCTTACTAAGAGGATACACAATTTCAGCTACCAAGACTGAACAAAGCTTCTAAAATTCATTCCTGTGCCTGAACATTCATGTTGGAAGACCTTATATTTGCTTCAGTCAGAAAACTTCTTCCCATGCTGTAACAGCTGCTGCATTGGTGCATGATTCCTTATTGAACTAATGTGACTTTGTTGCAAGCCCTCAGCCTGATGATGTTGAACCCAATTTGTACAAGGCAATGTTGTGAGGAAATCTTAATCACAAATGTTATTGAAAAACAGACCTCAGTTTCATTCCCTATAGAGTAATTTTCACATTCAATAAACTTAATTGAAAGAACTATGTTCATTCTGTCAGTTACCTTCCAAATACAAACATACTTACTTTAAGCTTCAGTCAGTAACTCAGGAATTAACTTACGGTAGCATATTCTGAAACATTAAAAAACATAGTCATTTAACTCTGGTTGAAGTTCACACCTGGCACCTGAATCTCTGTTAAATTCAGATTTGTTCCTTGAAAGGGCTGCAAATATTCTGAACAAGCCCTGACCCAGTTTTCAGCACAGTTGCGCCAAACTATTTTTGTGTTTAAATAAAAATAACAAAAATGCACATTTTTGCGTAGTTTCAACACAAAATTGAGGGGGCAGAAAGGGAAGAACTGTGGGCTGAGATGAGTTTCACTTTACAGTTTTGGAACAACCAAAATTCAAAGTAAAATGAAGATGGTGAGTGCATAGAACCACAGGAACCAAAACCGAAGAAAAGGTTGGAATGGAATGTTATTACAGCTTTTATATCTATCAGGGTAGGTAGGCACTATCTGGCCTCTATTGCAGTAGTATTTGAATAATGCATTTTGTAGGAATTTTTACATGTGATTCTCACCGGCGAGGCCATTACTGGAATAGTGTGTGTAGTTCCAATGCCCACACTTACAAAAAGATATTAAAAAATTGTGTAGGGTTCAGGAAAGCAAAATAAGGTTGAATCCTAGTATGGAAAATTAAGTCTTAGAATGACAAAACATAGAAGTTCAGTCTAGTTAATTTATTCAAGAAAAGCTAACTAGGTGACCTGATAATAGTTTATTAGTGATTGAGACTTTTGACAGTGGTTTTGTTGGGTGTTTCTAATTAAAAAAGATAAATATCAGAACTAATAGTTAGAAATTGAAGACTGACAAATTGAAAATAAAAATAGAGTATATCTCTTGGATTATCAAGAGAGTAAAAAATAACTTACGAGCGTCTTGTGGTTCAGCCCTAGACAGCAGCTGAGCACCACACAGACGTTTGCTGACCCAGTGGGATGGGGAGGAGAGTGAAAGAGAATAAGGCAAGCATCATGGATTGGGATACGGACAGCTTGCTGGGACAGCAAAGGGAGAGGAAATAAACCAGTAAAAGGACTTAAAATGTACACAAACCGTTGATAAGAGAAGACAATTCACCAATCCATAACCACAGTCACAATGCAATGAAAAACAGAATGGAAAAATGACCATAAATGTCAGTATATGAGACCAACAGATGAAAATGCAAGTTGAAATTTTCTATTTCTGTGAAATTTGTAATGATCTGTTTTCATTCTGGTCTAAACTCCATCAAAGTTAATACAGTTCTTCCAGCTGACTTGAAAAGACATAGTGTGAGGTAAACTCTAGGACTTCTGAAAATCTTACCCTCACTGTCACAAAAGCTGACATTTCACAAGGAACTGGATGCTTTTCTCCTTTACATTCTTTCAGTGACAAATTCTTTAAGCAATAAAAATGCTAATTATAGCTCTCCCATAAGGTACTTTTGCTTTGAGAAAAAGGTAACAGCTCATGCAGCTGGATTAGAAGCCTGAGATAATAGTCTTTAAAGCTATGTTTCTTGCAGAACTATTCCTTTCTTACAAAAGTATTCCAAATTATATTGTTTGCTTTCATAAAGAGAAGTGGAGGAATGCGCTTTATCCATCAGTGAAATCTAACCATCCTCGAGCATCCTGCAGCATGACAAAATTTCCCAGTAGTTTGCTCATATGAAATTAAGGAGAATTGGAGGTAGTTAGCTATATTAGCAGGTATAATCATCTTGCAAGAATATGGAAGTAATTTCCAACTAGATTTTGTTTTTACTGAAAAACAATCAAGTTCTTTTGCTCTTGCTCTCACAGAATGCTGCAGTAGTAACTCAAAACCAAACCCTCAGCTACTATAAGAGAGGTACTATGCATCACCAGCATTTGGGAATATTAAATCAAGACAAAAGTAGGACTTAGAAGCTCTTTTGGAAGAGGTCTGCTTGTGACCCATTTTTAGACTGAGCTCCTCACAGGCTTTTCCTGTGTCTCTTGCAATGAGTCTAACTAGGCTACCAGAGGTTAACGTGGGACAATGATTCAAGTTATGCAGTCAGTTGAACTAAAGTTTCTCTCAAATTAGTGGGAGCTCTGCTCAGTTGAAGGACTCAGAATTTGGTCCAGTAATAGAAAGCCCTACTCTAAGTGATTCATTTTTAGCCCTAAGCATTCCTCTTCCTCAGTGGAGTGTGCCAAGAAAACTAAAAAACTGAGCAGCGCAGAAGTAGTATTAAACTTTAACAATGCTTTGCACTGACACAGGGAGGAATCTCAGAGCTATTTAGAAACAATGGCATAATCTGCGACTGGAGCCAGGGAATTCACAGTATATGAAACTTACAGATGTGCTTTTTATTGGGACCATCCCCTGTTCTCATACACTGAAGTTGTTCTCATGCTTCATGCTCCTATGGATAGTGCTTGACCTAACCACTTAAATCTTACTGAAGTTACTGTTAGTTACTTGCCAAAGGTTGTAAATGCCCAGCTGGAAAGTTAGCTGTTTATTTCTTACATATCACTCCATTGCAGTTAATATATATCTACTTTTTATTTTTAAAATAATCCAATTGGATTGTATGTTAACATTACTGTTTTGGAATCAGTTCAACAAATGCTTAAAAACTTTCTAATTTTTATTACCCAGATAGACCTCTGATTCAGTTATATATATATAACAAACATGCTTGAAAATATTACTGTACCCAGTTAGACGCCAGATTTATTTTAAAAACAAAAAAATACAGCTTTTAGAAACAGTTATTTGCATCTTGTAAGGATTATTTTTGCTAAGGTTTGTCTTTTCTAAAAAATATTTTTGAATTGTTTAAATCCTTTCATTATTTGCATGCAACACTACAACAACATACTTGACTGACATATATTCTTACTTCTTTGCTTTGTCTTTCTCCTAGAACATGGGGAGAGGTTACTGATTTCATTCTTCCAAGCATATCTGGTTCTGTTTTGTAACATAGGCACGTACAAACTTTGCATTCTAGGAAATATGCAGATCTTGGATAGGAACAGTGTAAACTCCCATGTGAGACCTCCATCTCATGGAGAGTATAGCATCGGTGCTGATCCTTTAGGGATTGACTTAATGGCAGTTCTAACAGTTAGTCATTGACTTTGAATAAATGCCTTTGCTTTTAAAACAGCAAAGTATGAAATTGGGAACATCCACCAAGTTACAATATTTTGATACCCACACAAATCATGAGTAGGGTTGATATATATATATTATATGGATACGTGTGGGTGTGTGGATATATATATGTATATACCTCGATGCCAGGGAAGATTATGGAACAAGTCATCCTGCAGGCAATTACAGAGAAAATATATGACAATGAGGGGATCAGGCTCAGCCAGAATGTATTCATGAAGGGCAAGACCTGCCTGACCAATCTCATCTCCTTCTATGAGCAGGTGTCCTGCTGTTGTATGAGGGAAAGGCTGTTGGGGTAGTCTAGCTTGACTTCAGCAAAGGCTTTGACAGAGTCTCCCACCGTATTCTCCTGTAAAAGCTGGCAGCCCATAGCTTAGACAGGTACGCTCTTTGCTGGGGTAAAAACTGTCTGGATGGCCAGGCCCAGAGAGTGGTGGCAAATGGAGCTAATTCACAAATGGTGTTCCCTGGGGGTCAGTACTAGGGCCCATCCTCCTTAATATCTTTATTGACAATTTGGATGATGGAATTGAGTGCACCCTTGGTAAGTTTGCAGATGACACCAAGTTGGGGGAAAGTATCAATCTGCCATCCAAAGGGACCTGGACAAGTTGAATCAATGGGCAGAGGCCAATGGGATGAAGTTCAATATGGTGAAGTGTCAGACCCTGCACTTGGGTCCTAACAACCCTAGGCAATGCTACAGGTTTGGGGTGGGGTGGCTGGAAAGCTATAGAGAGGAAGAGGATCTGGGTGTGTTGGTTGACACTTGCCTGAACATGAGATAGCAGTGTGCCCACGTGGCCAAGAAGGCCAATGGCATCCTAACTTGCATCAGGAATAACATAGTTAGCAGGAACAGAGCAGTGATCATCTCCTTGTGTTCAGCTCTGGTGAGGCCACAACTTGAATACTTGGTTCAGTTTTGGGTCACTCACTACACAAAAGACATCGAGGCTCTGGACCTTGTCCCTGCCATAAGCAAGCAGTCTTACTCCCACTCCTGTGTTAGCATCTGCATAGCTACAGTGACAGAAAACTAGTTCAGCCAAAAAGTTAGTAGTGTCTCTTAATTCTCTAAAAGTCAAGAAGCAGGAATATGCCACCATTGTCTGGGGATAGGTGAGGTCACCACTTTTGGCAGAAGCATCTACTTAGATCATCTTCAAGTGATTGTGAAAGCACAATCTTAGCTACATGCAGAGAGCTAATTCTCATTATCTTCTGCATTGCCACAGCATGTAACCACTCATTCTCAGATTCCTGCTAAAATGCAATATAAAACTCAACACTGAGTGTCATTTGTTAGTGTCTGAGAAGTCTTCTGACAACTGGGAAAGGACCAAAAGAGCACTGAAGAGGTAAAAACCTTGGTGTTCAAGAGTAAACAGAATCAGATCAGTGGAAAGCTTCATGTTTAAGTGGGAAAAAGTTAAGAGAAGAAAAACTGCTTCCAGAACAACTCATAACATCCTGAACTTTTTGTTCAAAACAGGAAAACAGACATTGAACACGAAGATCATCTTCTGACAAATTTTATATCCTTGCTCCAAAACACAAGGTTTCAAATCTTCTCACTAAAACAGTTGCACTTTTTTCCTCAGTTTCTTAGAAATAACTGATCTAAAATTCGGTCAAAAAAGTCTTGTTTCAAGTAGATACACATCACTAAAAAGTTTTCTTAAATAGTTGAAGTTCAACTATTGAAAACAAGATATCATAATGAGACACACATCTACAGACTTTAATAATTGGCAATGTTTCTAGTCCCTATAATCATATTTCATTGTAGAAACGTGTAGGAAAATTCTGGTGTTGAAGTGGAGAGAGCTGTGCAGCAAATACTGACTTTTTAAGTGTTCTTTCTATAGATGCTACATGATCATCTATAGTATGTAGTATATATGTATGGTGTGCTATTGAATAACAATGACAATAGTTAGCATATCCCATATAATACTCATCCTTTTAAATATATTCGGGATACTCACAAATAGCCTGGTGGACTAAGCATGTAGAAATATCATGGTGAGCTATTTATGAATAAGTGAAGCTATGCCTCAGAAATAACATCTAACTTTAGCTCTCATGCCCAAGAAATAAATAAAGAATTATTAATTATTACTAATTTATGTCACAGTACTGTTTTGAGTGTCCAGTAAGACACTGTATGGACATGCTGAAAACACAGCCCCTGACTTACAGGATTAAGTCTGACCTATTTATCATAAAGATGCTGATCCAGATATTCATAGGGATTTGCTTGAAGTACTGTTTTGATTGCATGTTTCTCAAGAACACATATCACTTCAAGATCTTCTAGGTAATATACTGGTAAAAGGAAATTTACCACACACACCCCTCTAAGCCTGATGAGGGCCCAAGGACTAATCAAAACCACCACAGGCCTTTTAGCAACAAATCTGAATTAATCAAATCATCCCTGCTGGTTTTTTTAATGTTTGGACTATCTAGCTTTTCTGCAGTGTGCTCTTGCTGTCTGAGCAGAGGACAGGGAGCCAGAAACTCCTTGAGTTTTAATCCTGGCTCTGACACTGATTCTCTCTGCGGCTTTGGGCAAGGAGTCATTGTTCTATAGTAAAATGCTTGTATTGGCAAGATGATGAACTACTGTAGATGATCTAATAAAATTTTTCCATCTTTAATTTCTATGATTCTGTAATACTAACAACCTAAGTTTCAGCCTCTCATCTGAAGAGAGGAGAAAAGTAGTTACCCAGTTTGCCTGCGCACAATGAAAAAGTAAAGTTATAGGACACAGGACAGGACTGAAGCTACAATGCATAATTAGTAACTTGTTTAGTATCTTGTTAATCGACACCACCTATAGGGACTGCATAGCATAAGACCAAATTGAATAGCCTCCTTTCCTCTCTACTAATCGTTGTCCTATCTAGAGTTTGTTGGAAAAATCTGCCTGTAGCAATTTAGGGACCCTTCTGCTGTGTTTAGGCCTTGTTTCTCTAGAATGTTTCAGAAGAGTAAAGCAGCCACCAAACTAGCCAATGCTGGATTTTGTTTTCTTTCTTCTTTTTTTTTCTTCTGGGAAAGGTAAGGGAAGAGGGTAAGCGCAACAAGGCAAAGTTCCTAGAGTGATGCTTATGCCAATGCATACAATGACACAGTCATTGTACGAATGCCTGCATTCCCCAGCTGTTACAACTAGCTCAGTTACACTCACTGGTTGCTGACAGAAGATGGAGATTCTTATGGGCTACTCTAACTTGACCTAGGGAACAGTCTTAAAAGTAATAGCTCCAAGTTTAGGATAACCCCCCAAAAGCCCAATAATAACAATATGCATCTGAAAAATGTTACTAAAAATGCTGCATGCAGAAGACATGCAGCAAAATGAATGGTCCTGCTCACACATTTAGCTTCGTGTTAGCTTAACTCCTTCATGTGTTGTCCAAAGAGCACCAGAAATAGTCAACATTGTAGTCTGCTATGAACCCCGTTCTGCCCTTTCAATGTACATGCAAGGCCTTAATGATGGGACTGCTGTTGCTAATATGTAATCAATCTTGCTATCAGCTAAACAACACTGGATGCATTGCATAGAAGGATACAGCAGAAAAGAGCAACCAGAATGCATTTCTGTGAAGGACAGTTACAAGCAGGTCTACCTAAGGACTTTGTCATATCCAACCACAGTAAAAGCTGCCTTTCCCACAGCAGGTAATGCACTGAGGCAACTACTTATGGAACTGGTTTCTAATGAGTTATGTCAATTTTTGGCAGATTTCCCTCTCATTGTTTTAGCAGACTATATTGCTGTTTCCACAACTTATATTTTTTTCTTTCTTAAACTATTTTCTTTGACAAAAGATGTCACCTTGGCTCCATTGCTGCACATCATACTAAGGTAGATAAAGGAGAAAGAAGTATTAACCACACTTGAATAGTGGCAATCTCTTTGCAGGGCCAACAAGTAGTCAGCCTTTCTTTATTCTCCACATGGGAAACAGGAGAGAGCATTATAGAGAATATAAAGGTATTTAGAGATGGCTTGCTATCATTGCAGTAGGTGATCTGCAAGATGAAAGCTGCAAAGCAGCATTCAATCAAACTGGCAGGAGCAAACAGGGAAACAAAGATGTTTAATGTCTGTTCAAGTTACAGTGCATTTTGGAGTTCTTGATGGCATGTCAAGAGTCAGAGAATTACCTTTAGCAATCATGTGACTATGAATGACATGAAAATACTAAAATTATGATACATTGCTCTTATAAACTGAAATTCTGCCAAACTAATTTTCAATGCAGAAGAGATCTCTTTGCTTCACTATTTTATTAGATTTTATATGACTTGGTTGGACTTGATGATCTTCAAAGGTCTCTTCCAACCTTGTGATTCTGTGATTCTGATTCTGTGATTCTGTGTCAAAAGACACTTGTTGCCTCAAATTAGTCTGTAATAACATGACATTATAATGAAAAGTACATATAATTGCTAACATTTACAGCAAATGTTGGTGGAGTTGTTATGCAATCAGGGCAACTACAAAAAAGTGGTTGGTTAACCAATTATCACATTTTCTTAGAAATGAATGCATAAACCTCAAGACATACCACACTTAAAAGCAATTATAGCCACTGGAAATCAACTGAAAGACATCTAGAAACCTCTGGAAAAGGATACCCCTTCCCCCTGAAAAAATTTACTTCATGCAAGTCACAAGAAAGTTATTATCCGAGCTAGGTCACTGACAAGAGATGTTATTAAAGATCCTATTGAAATTATTAATGCATTTAACAATCACTTTGCAAACTATAATATTGTATCCTGGGAGAATACTGAATCATGCTGGTTACTTGGATGAAGATCAAGTAAGATTAGGATGAAAAGATCAGACTCTGAGAAAGTTTAGAGAACTTTGTGATTAATAAAAATTAAATGCCAGAACTATTTGATTTGCATTTAAATACACAAAAGAGTGTTGACTGGGCTTTACCACATGATTATGAATTATACAATGACTAAGAACACCTCTGCACACACAAAACACTAACATTAATATAATATAAAGATGAATCTACTGCTATAGTTACAAGCAAATACAGGAATATTGTATGTAGGTGATGTATAACTGAAGCATACATGTTATGGCAATTTGCAGCCAAGAATTTCTTGATCTCTCTCTTTACTTCCCAAGTAGTTTAATGACTAATAGGCTATGTTTCCTATTCGCTCATGTGATTAAAGAAATACTGTATGCATACAGATTTTATATGGTATCTTACATCTTATGGTAAGACTTGCAGACTATTATTCTTTAACAATCCTCAATAAATAGTAAAAGATATCATTGTATTTTAGATATCTAATGGACAAGGAATAAGTTTTTTTGCTGTGAAATAAAAATGTAATCAGTGTAAAAGAGGTAAATGATTGGACTTATTCTGTCAAGAATAACTTGGGGACAGTGAATCCTTACGGGGAAATGCATACTGAAATAAAATGCAGTTTTTCTCAACCTTCTTTAATTCATGTCTCATTTCCACTAAAAAATTCCTTTGTGACGAATCACAGGATGGCTCCAAAACAAGCAATCACAAGGCTACTTCTGGTTTCTTCTGCCTATCAGAGCACCTCCAAGATGGCATATGCTTCCAACACGACTAGATGCTCTCCAGAAGTCCCTTCCAACCTGATATTGTAGAAAGTCCAGGAGTCATGTGCTTCCTGTTTTCTTTCTTGTTTTTCTTTCTACTTTGTCACCTGTGCAACTTGTATTAGCTCAGCTAAGATACTGAAGCAATTTTAGCACATTCTGTTGCCTCTTCAGGTATGGAGAGATAATTTTTCCCTATACCAGGCTCTTCTCTTATTATTTTACTTTCTCTCTAGGCCTTGCATCATACTTTCTTGAATCCTAACAAATTACATCCATCACACTGGAAACTTCCTCCTGCTCAAATTAACTTTCACTGCATCCTTATAACCTGTCCACATATCTCTTAAATCTGACGACAGTTCTAATGCAGATTAGGCAGATGGTGACAGATATATATAATTCACCAAACAGCATCCCATGAGCTTTATCAAATGCATTAGCAAATCTGTCAAATACCTGTCGCAAGTACTACAGGTCAGCCACTATCACCATGACTGGAACCCTTACCAGTAGAAATTTCACAAAATGGCTGTACTTTGGCCAGTTGTCTCAGCTCTTATTTCTTTAAGTAGACCCTCAGGTAAAAAAGAGGCATTTTGGCATGAAAGGCAGTGAGAATTCCATATTGCTGTTGCCTGTCATGAACCTATTTGGGCAGAGAATGGATTATTTCTGGCTAGAATACAAAATAAAACTAAGAAATATGATTACTGAATTCTGCTCAAAAAACACATTAAACAAAAATTAAAAAAGAAATCTGTATGTTGACCATATTTATGAAAGTGACAGTGGGAACAGAATACTGTTCAAAGAGAAAGAGTTTGTTCCAAGGAAAAAAGACTATTCAGCTGTTAGTGACAAACTGTTAAATGTGCTGTTGAACAGAGATACTACTCAACCACATATTAATTTTCTCTGCTGAAATGGGTGTGGAATTAATACTGCAAACCCTCCTAAAACTAAGTTTTGAAAGACAAAAGGTAAAACCTCACTGCTACAGGTATTTTCCTCCTTCGTGCGTATATTTTCTACTCATTATACATTCTTAAATTATAATGAATAATCAGAGGTAATTATCACATTACTTTAATGACAGAGAACCTGCACATGCTAAGACAGTGGCATAATTTGATATTTATGAAATGTTTCTTTATTTATGAAGCATCTGTCTAGAAATTTAATTCCCCCCACTGCAGCATTTCATTACAATTCTAACACAGATGAATAATGAACAAGATCCTTATCTAGGCTATTAAAATTTGAAAAACGAACACCCTTTGATGAATCCAAACCACCACCTCACCCAGCTACTGTAAGAAGTTCTTAGTGCTTTCATTTATTTCTCCATTTCCTATTTCAGCCAGAGAGGTTAAAATAGGAAAGCCAAAAGCTGGAAAAGAAACAAAATGAAAGAGGGACAAGGGAATGGGTGTGTGAAACATTAGGGAGGTTAAATAGCAAAAGGTTCAGATTACAGTGCATAAAGAGGCCAGAGAAATATTAAAAAAAATATGAAGTTTATAATATTGGACAAAGAATTAAAAAAACCTAGAGAAGCAGCATAATAATAGATAGATGACAGCTGTGGGTGGGTGAAGAGAGAGAAAGAGTAGGAAAGGCCAGATCTCGTTCCCACAGAAGTCAATGGCAAAGCACTCGCTGACTTCAGTGGGAACTGGAGAGGCCCACAGTGAATGAAAATTCATTGCCATGAGGGAGGGAAAGGGAGGAGAACTGGCGTTAATAAAAGAATGAACAGAGGTAGGGAAAATAAAAACTGAGAGCAGCAATTGAGGCCCGAGGTGACACAGTCAGAAGAGCATCCATGGCCAAGGTTGTTAGGGAGCTGAAGGCCCTCAGCACATCGCAGGACCGAGGGCTTGGCTGAGACCCAAACTCAAAAGCCATCCCAGCTCTGGCAATCAAAGTTTCCAGAACTAGGATCTTCACATCGTTGGTGATTTTTGAAAGTTTTTTTTAACTATATGTCAGGTCCTGTCACCTTTGCTTTATAGTAAATTAATATAGGAACCCCTGGGACATCTTTTCAGGTAAGATGCTGTTGACTGTAGTGAATGGAGTAATGGTAGCCCAGAAGGCTTTGAGCCACTGTGTGTAGCACAGAAATGATGTCTGCACCAAAGGCTGCTCTGGACTTTTGAACTGATGACCCTGCTTTCAGTCACCAAGTATGTTACTAAATTTCACCTACTCAGACATTTTTACTGCACCTCTCATAATACTTGGTGTTTTTCTTATAGTCCTACTTTTTCAAATCTTTTCCCCTCTTAGTTACAGAAAAAAGTTTGACCTAAGCGTGTCCCAAAGCTCTCAGAAATCCAGATATGGATAAAAGGAAACTGAGGTGTGTTTCTATTTTTAGACTATGACTTTCTTAAACTTTACCTTAGGACACCAGTCAGTTAACCTACTACCCCCCAGACTCATAATTTTTTCCTGAACTAACAAAGATTTATTAAACTCGCCATCAAAGTATGTGTTTCCATTCCCCCCTAGTGGAAGATAAAAGTCTTTGTCTACTAGAAATTACTATGTTAGCTCAAGTGCTAAACATCTCTGTTACACATTTTAAGAACCCAGACCCACTGATGACGGATGTGAGGATCCACAATATTTCTCCAGATTGAAAGTTCAGTGTTTTCTTAGTGTAATTTTTGTTCCTGTGTTATTACTTCAAGGTAAATTACAAAGTTTTGATTGGCCTCTCTTCCGCATGTGTATATGGATACAATCAAAGGCCATGACAAGATGGTTCTTCCAAGTGAAGACAGGCCTTATTTAGTGCATGGTGCTCAACCTGTCTGGTCAAAAAGGAGAGCTACTAGAGTTTTTCCATAAAGTGTAACATTGAGACTGAAACATACAGGAGACAGAGGGATGTCCTCAAGGCTAGAGAAGTTAAAGCTTCCCTAGGTAAAAAGATTCTGTCTCAATCCCTGTTGCAGCTACTAGTTGCTGCTGGGAAAGTCAAATAATCTCAGATTTTCCAAGTTGGAAAAGGTGGTTGCTTTTTGTTTGTTGTGAGTGTGAAGCCATACACCAAGAATGCTGAGATCTTACTGCTGGTCAGCGAGACCAAAGAGGTCTCAAGATGAGCTCTACTCTTCACTTAGACTGTTATTATAATGCCAGATCGTTCACATCAGCCTGGCCACCTTATGTTCTTTCACTGTTTTTTCTATAGCTTGTCCTAGCTCTGTGATGATAACAGTCTCTATTAGACAGCACTGTCACTAAACTGAATTCTATATTTAATTAAAAATGCTATGGACAAACTGAAAGGACTAAAATGATGACAGTAGCTCTTCATGTAAATTTAAGCTGCAGCCTCCTTCTAACTCTGAGATCCTCTTACAACCATTTCTGTTTCCACCCAATCTTGGAAACTCCTTATCTTCATAAGAGTCTCAATTACCTCACAATGTAACAAGTTTCTAAAATTCTGCTTCACACTCAATTTCCCCCTTCTTCTGAGTCATACTCAGACCTTCCATACTATAAACTTGGGGAATGCAAGAAAGGGAGGGTAGAAACACTGGTTCTTTTTGAAACTGTGCCACAATATGAAAGGACAATGCATATAAACTTTCTGGGCAAGTTGCTAGGCTCCAGGCAACAGTAGGGCTGGATTACAAAGTCCTGCACTCCATTGCAAGTTTTTCATATTTTTAAAGGATTCCTTATGAGGAAAAAGCAAAATAGATATTCCTTATCTTAGGCAGCAGCTGTTCACTCATTTCCTCCCTCATTCTCAACTGCATGTTCTAGTCATTAAATTAAGGAATTACAGTTCACATTGTCCTCTTTCTTGCCTGATTAAGTAAAACCTGAATGTTTTTTCGTACAGTGGAATGTTGAGTACATGTTTGACTACTCTGTCAGAGAGATGGAAATTAACTAAACCTAGATTTCTAACATGTCAAGTGAATGCTTAACTAGTAAACTATTGCATCACCAAGATCGCTGCAGCAGTACCATCAACCCCTTTGCTGCCTACTCCTCTAATCAAATTTGGAAATAATAGTGTTCCCTGCTCATTTCCAAAAGCAAGAATGTGGGTAACGCACCAAGGGTGAGGGATAGAGATTTTGTGCAAGGATGTACCTTCCTGTACCCTTGAGTAAGGTTCTTAAATTTCCACAGTGGTTAAGACTTAAACCACAGCTTTGTTTTCAGTTATCCTCTATGTGTCATCTTGGGACAGCAGTCTCCTGAACTTAATAGTCAATCTACATAGCCCTCTTTACTCTCCCTTTACATCATGTACAGGAGTCTGGTCACATAACTCCAGCGTTCTGGGATCCAGTCAAAGGTCACATATTCCTTTTAAACTATTCCATTAGCACTAATGCAAGACCCCAGCAGAAATATTTCTGTACACAGTAAGTTCTATATTCAGGACAGGGTTTGGATGGCAGATGATAAATAATGCATAGGGTCATACATTGAAAAATGAGACTGTGAAGAACTACTGAATAAAGACCAATGTTCAGTGAGCACCATTTGTCATAGCTGTTAATGAGGCTGGAGTTCTGTAGGAAAAGTGGGATGTAGCTGTCTAATTAGACATGCTATGTAATTGAAACTTGTATCATATTGCATGTATGTACAGAGAGAAAATTTGTATTCAAACAGCAACGTCATTTGTTGCAGTTCCTATTTTCTTAATATCCTTTAGTAAGGTTTTTCTCAGATGTCAGTTTAGAGCATGACACAAAACGGTTAATGGCAGTAAGCTGAGACAGGGGAGGTTTAGGCTGGATATTAGGAAGAGGTTCTTTACTGAGAGAGTGGTTGGGCACTGAAACAGGCTCCCAGGGAAATGGTCACAGCACTGAGCCTGACTGAGTTCAAGAAGAGTCTGGACAATGCACTCAGTGACATGCTCTGGCTTGTCTGGAGCCAGGAGTTGGACTTGATGATCCTTATGGGTCCCTTCCAACTCAGGATATTCTCTGATTCTATGATTCTACATTTGAAAGTTGATATAAGGGTAACACATAGATACAGAGCATCTCTATGTGCCTACTGACTAATACACAGACAACACACAGTACAGCCTGCAAGTTTTTAGAAACTGTCTTGGGTTTCTTTTTTTTTTTTTTCGTTCCAATGATTCAAATTTAGATAAAATGACCCATTTATTACAATTAATACTCTGTGATAGGTTGTTGTGCTACACGGATAACCTCATCTATTTTACAGAATATTTGTGAAGCTTGAGGGATTTATTAACCTGGACTTGCTTTCTTTAGGCATTTTCAAGACTGTTTTCTACACAAGAGGAAATTTTGGATAATGCAAGAAACGTACACACCTGTATGATTTCAAACAGCCTTTGAAATCCTCCCATAAAATTTTTTTGAGAAGTAAATTGCAACACTGTATATGTTGTGATTTTAGCTTAAACCATGGTACAATACTGTTATTGCCATTGCTTATGCATTTTACCCTTGTCCTGTCACTCCCCAGGCTGTCATTTTCCAAACGTGTGAATGATTCCCAGTGGTCTTTATTAACTCTTTTTTTTTTGTTGAAAGACCATGGATTAAAGCTGAGCCATGGGATATTATCAAATGGGAAATATTAATTTACTAAAGCATCTGAACATTTGGAGTAAATTTGAAAACAGAACCATCTGTTATATAAACTAATCCAATAGACTATACACTTTGTGTAGCCAGCCGCTGTCAAGTAACAGATTATGAAACCAAGTAATAAATCTTAATTCAAAAAATGTTTCTCCATTTGAAAGGTTTGAGAATTTATTTTTCCTTTCTTGTTTTAATGTAAACTTGATGCAAGTTGGCAGAACTCACTGACCTGTAGGGGGTCTAGTATTCATTCAGATCCCTATGGGAGGCTGTGGATGAAGCCTCACAGAGGTCAGTTGTAAAGCAAATCTTGTGATACGTGCCTCTCTTGTGCATCGCTTTTAGCCTCATGTACATCATGTATAAGTTGCTGGGTCTAGTTTTGAGATAGATACCCCAAGGTGCTGAAATTCAAACCAATATTGAACCCACCTTTTCTGAGACTAGTCAAAGTAATGATGAAAAAAAGATCTTTCCTCCAGTCAAGATTTAAATTAATAGTTCAAGATTATATTCATCCTGGATTGTGATCCCAAATAAGACAAACACCCTTTAGAGCAACCACCATTTAAGTGGACTCCAAACAAAGTTCCCCTCTTTTTGAGATGAAGGTCATGGCTCCCCATACCAGACACCAGCAGGTTTCTTACAAGATGTCAGAAATCACCCTGTTCATAGCAGCTGGCTCAACCAACACATGTAACCTGCCAATTCTGACATCTAGTGCATCTAACTCTACCCTTTCCTCCACTCAATGACACAGCAGAGAACCCTTCTAGCTTTTGGGAAAGGTTTAGCCTGTCTACCCACAAAGCATCAAACTAAAATATGTGTAACACTTCAGCCCTCTCCCTTCTTTTTATACTAACTTTTTTTATATTAATGTGTGTGTATGTCAATGTAACACTCAAAAAGGGAAATAACAATATAGATTAGATATGGATATAGGTAGGTATGTATGTATATTGATATGTATGTATATTTTTACTGAACAGAATAAATCAACATGGTTAGGAAGGATCCTGAACAAGGTGTGTTTCTTAACTACAAGATGGATTTTAATCTTTGGGTCCAAATGTCCTTGTCAAAAATCTAATCACAGTTGTCACATCATGTTAAAAGAAAAACTTTATATTGGTAGATGCTGTGAAGAAATTTTGCTTTCCTCATTCTTGTTTTCAGAACATATGAGATACAGATTCACCAACAGGTAAACCCAACATTCTTATGTAGTTATCTAATTATGAAACCCATGGGGAAAAAAACCCACAAAACGAAAAGCACTGTCCTGATACACAGTGTGAAAAGGAAAGTAATGAAATATTTTTTAAAATACATTATTTCTTCCTTATGAAGAACCGTACATGACTTCTCAAGGCTTTCTATTGCTTTCAGGTATCCCACCTGAAGAGTGAGGTACTAGTTGTTACGAGAAAAGAAGCAATCTTCTCCTAATGTGATATATCTGATTAAATATGTATAACTGGACATATTTGGCAAAGCTCTATAGCTTTCAATTGAAGAATTATGCTGTTAGCAGAAGTTTTTTTTTTTTTCTTTTCATAACTTCTTTACTTCTCCGAACTCACCACAATCAAAGAATGATTAATCTATTCCAGTATTTTCTAGATCCATTAATCACTCAGACTGCTTAATTCACTGTCCAAGATACTGTTTGGGAATACAGTGTACAATTGTTTTTCACGTAGGGGAGCACTTTCTGTTGGAATAACATCACTGACAATCTGACCTTGTTAGTGATTAAGTGATTCAGAGTTATATCATCTAGCTATTTATCAATCCTCTATATTTCACAATTAGGTATGAATTTCTGTGGGTTTAGCCTGCATGAATTAGACACATTGTCAGTGGACTTTTCCAAAAGTTTGCATATATTTACAAATTCTAAATAGCAAGAAAAAATGCTCAATGCAAAAAATTATTCAGACACATCTGTTCTCCCATCGATTTATTCAACAATTTCCCATTAATATGTACACTGAAGGGAGAATAGGCTCTACAGAATGCAATAAAAATGTGTTTCACTAACTAAATAAAATTCCTTTATATATTGTGGCAAGACAAATAAATAAACCCAGAGATTTACAGACAGCCACCTTGGCTGACATTTCAGAGAGTTGGAGCCTTTGGCAGTATTTTTTGCCTAACTCCATCCTAGCAAAGCCCTATCTCTTCTCCCAAAACCTCATTTCTCAATTCTCCCTTGCTCTCCTCTTTCAGGCCCACTTCCCAGTTTCTTTCTTTTTCCTTCCAAGGTGTGATTGCTCTCTTTGCTCCCCAAAGTCTCCTTCTTGATTGTTTTGCTCTGCTTTAATGAGTCCAAGGCTTCGCTCTACTCCAGAAAATGCATTTACCCTTTTTGTTCCCAAGCACATCTGTCTCCTCCAAGCTTTCTCTCCTGTTCTGACCTTCCTGCACTTCAAGGGGTTTTTTTGCCAAGTTTATTTCCCCTCTGCCTTTTCAGTCTCTTTTTACTCTTCAATTTTTTCTACTCTCAGTGAATTAAAGCCACTATTTTTTTTCCTTTAGTAGTGACAAGCTAAAATTTGAGAATTCAGATTCGAAAGCACAATAAAACAAAAGCAATTTTTTTCCCACCCTAGTATGTACAGAACAGAGGAAGACTTTTAAAAATTCACCCAATCTGGACTCCACTGAAAACAGCAGAAACTTTCAAGTCTCATCTGTGATGTCTTATCTATAATCTGAAATTCATGTGAAAATGCCTTTTGATATTAAACTTACAATTTCTAACTCAATAATGAAATATTCAATGATGGATATAACAAACTGTTTATATAATTCAGATTTGATAATGTGGCATCATCTGTATGCTAATTCTTAAAAATATCTCATCCTATTGATTTGCTATGTCTTTCATGTGTGCTGTGGCGTATGATAAAATTTAAATTTCTTCTGCCTCTAAAATGAGCAACATTCCTACCTTGTCCTTCACTGACAAACATTACTGAAAAGAAGCCTGTTAAATCTTTTACTATTTTGAACCAAAATAACGTGTTATAGGCTATTTGCAGTTTACCTTACATGTTACTTTCCTGCTAACACACATATTCATTTGTATTGGAGGAGACGGGCTTCTTCCCTGTTCCCAGTGATGCTAATAAATATTTTGCTATTTAATTCACCAGAGGCAGGATTAGAATGTAGGCCAACACAATAGATATTTCTTATCTAAATTCATTACTTTCCTGGTGCTCTATGCTACATTCCTTAGCCAAGCAAAACTCCTACTGACTTCCTGTATTAGGTCCATCTTTATTATTTAGCAGATTGACAGAACCAGAGTGGTACCATCTATTACTACTGGCAAATAACATTTGAATTAATCTTCCTCTTATTCACAAGATGACTCATTCTGTGTCGTACACACTTCATTTTTGATTTATGTAAGACGTACATTTTAACATCCTTTCTGAGGCTCGCAATTATTTAATCTATTTTTGTCATTCTATTCATTCCCTTATTCAAGTCATTTTGCATTAATAATCAGTCTCCATTCTTCTTCATTATTTAGTATTATTTAGTATAATGGAGTGTGTGCCAACTATGACTTCTGGATGAAGCTTCTGGATGAGTGACACATTTACTGCTGAAAGTTAAAACATAAAACTTCAGACAGTGAAAAAAGCAAGATATTTGTAGAAGTACTGTCTAGTTTTGAACATCATAATTGTGACTTAAGCCAAGTTAGTAATAACAGTATGCTTTTCCCAGCTATTTGTATCCATACAAAAAATAAATATGTTCTCTCCAACAAGTCAATACTGAGAACTAGACATGAAGTTTTTCTCAATTTTTTAAATACATTGTTGGGTATGTCACAGGGAGTGAGAGATGTTACTCTAGCAGAAATCTTATCTATGACGAGTGAAGAGACAAATATTAAACATCTTATTAATTAGTGGCTTAAGTCATGAAAACTGAAGAATGCTCAGGAGTTTCAGATTTTTATAGACCCTGTATATTGTTTCTTATAAACAACTGAATGTCAAGGCAACAGCCAAAACCTTCTCATGGGCTAGAAAACAAAACAACATAAGCTTCTTCCAATCGACTACCCTAACCATGCATTTGCCTGTATACCAAACCAGTTCTTCACAATGTCAGAAAAGAGGTCAAGGTTAAATTCTCATGCACTGTTGGTCACAAAATAATATTTTGCCTCGTCAGACACATTTTATGATTTGTTTGGTCATTTAAGTCATGGCATTTTATGGAGACATAGTAGTCTACATAGTGTGTGAATAGTGTGTGGAAAGTATACTTGAGTCATTTCACAGAATCACAGAATCAGTGGTGTTGGAAGGAAGCTCCAGACATTGTCTATCAATCTTCTAACAATATCAGTTGCTCTCCTTTCACCCACCATCATTCTGGTATGAGTAGGGTCTACTAAAGAACCTTACTCAGTAATATATCCATTCAGGTTTTGAATATCTACAAATATGGAGACTCTGCGATTTCTGTGACCAACCTTTCAGACTTTGAACACTCTCCTCATAAACTTTTTTTCTCAAGTTTAAGATTAATATACTGCTTCAGTTGACTTCCATTGCCTCTTATCCTTTCACAGGATATCACTGAAAAGAATCTAGCTTTACCTTCTTTACTCCCTGCCCCTTTACCAATTTTATAAGATCCCCCTAAGCCTTCTTTACTTCAGGCTTAACAATCCCAGGTCTCTGTCTCTGATTCATGTCAGATGCTTCAGTCCCTAAATCAACTTCACAACCTTCACTGGACTGGCATGTCAGTGTTCTTTTTGTGTATGGGAGAGTCCAGGACTGGAGTGGAAAATGAGAAAGGGTCACCTCCCACAACCTGCTGGCAGTGCTTTGCCTAATACAGCCTGGGAGACTGTAGACCTTTGCACGAGGGAACATTTTTAGCTCACGATCCACTTGTTCACCAAGATCACCAGGTCACCAGGTCTTCTCTACAAAGCTAATTTCCAGCTGCTTGGTCTCTTGGTCACCAGCTTGTGGTGGTGAATGTGGTTATTCTTTTCCAAATGCAGGGTTTCAGATTTCCCTTTGTTAGAAATCATGAGATTCCTTTTGACCCATTTTTTCCAGACTGTCAAGGTCCTTCTGAAAAGCAGCACAACCATTTAGTGTATCAAACATTCTATTTTTTGCGTTATCCACAAATGTGCTGTGTGTGCGCTCTGCCCTTTTATCCAGATCATAAGTGAACATGTTAAACAGTATCAGCTCCGGTATCCAGTCCTGGAGCACACAAATAGTGACTGCCCTCCAATAGGACTTCATCCTGCTACTGTTTCATCCTAGCAGTTCAGCCAGTCTTCAACCTCCTCACTGTTTATGTTCTCCAAACTTCATCAGTTTGTCTACGCAGATATTATGGGAGAAAGTATCAAAACCTTGCTAAAGTCAAAATAAGCTTTCTTTTTTGTCCTTGAAAACAGGAGTGTCTTCGCTGTCTGCCAGTCCCTAGGAGTCTTCCCAACTGCCATGACTTTTCAAAGATGTTTTAGAGCAGCCTTGCAATGACATTGGCCAGGTAACTCAGCACTCTTAAATGATAATTTCCTTAGCAGTGTTACAACACAATTAGAAAACATTAGCAAAGTGTTCCTCTAGGTAATTGATATGTTTTCTGATTTCTGTTGCACAGGTAAAGAATTTAAATCTAGTTCAGGTGATTTTTTCACTAGCCATTCTCAGTAAACCCAGTAATTATTTGTTCTTTCTGTTCTTTCCAAGATGAGAAGACTATCAGTGGAGTTCAAATAAATCATGAAACAAAAGCAGAAGAAAGTTAATTTTACTAAATACATGTCATTTTTAAAAAATGTCCATGGTCAGAAAGGATCAGCTATGTAAATTGGCAACAAGAGATAAGGCCAACTTGGCTACTGCAGGTTAAATAGGTAGGAAGATGATGATGATAACAGCAACAACAACAACAACAACAATAATAACAATGTTAGCAGACTTTCAGTTCTCCTATGGAAAGAGTAGAGTAGAAGGAGTAACTACTCAGATCTGTGAGCCTTATTATGACAGTGCTGGCCATTACTGGAGATTGCCATTTGGCATCAAAAAGATTATTTAGAGTGTATGAGTGTATAATGCTATAACAAAGTGTCAAATTCCCAAACCAAAAGAATATCTTTCTTTTTTGACACAGACCTGTTCTTCATTAGGCTAAGACAGACATTTCAAAGATATATGTACTGTGAGAAGAGCCAAATATTTTTCTAAGGTATTAACAGCAAAACCTTCAGCATGATTGATTTCCATCTCCTGCATGTTTAGTCCATGTCACTGTTTCCCATACCTCTATATCTATTGATTTTCTGTCTCCTTCCACAATTGGAGTACCATTAAACACTCTGGTGACACCAAGGAAACCAATAATGGCAGTCATAGACTTTTAGGGAAATACATATTTTTCAGTAATTACTGATTCATTAATCCAGTAAACTACTGGATACATGTGCTATTATAAGAACATGGGGTGGTTTTGTTAATTATTGTATATGCATATAAATCAGCTGTCTTCATGAACTCTATCTGGCTTAAGGTTTCTTAGAATATTTAAGCTATCTCTCAGTAAGTACTCAGACACACCATCAAGTTCCTTATCAAATTATAATACAGCACATGGTCTTTATTTGTCAGCTCACTCTTAGCCAGAAACAAAGTACCGTGAGTTAGCTTAGTTTGCAAAGAAAACCACTTAAATTGAGACTCATTTTTGCTTATGCTACAGACACAGAAGACCCATTTACCTTTGCAACACTTCAACTGACAGATAATAGCACATTAACACACCACAACCTGATCTGAAATTGAGGGTAATAGAGTAGCACTAAAAATATTGGACCTTCAGCTGTACATAAAATACAGGGCTTTCACTGTTATTTGAAAACCCTGCTTATTTTTGTGTCTTCTGGAATATTTTGTGGGGAGTGAGGTGTCACTCAAGATCTTTAATGAGCTAAAAGTTAGTAACTAAACCAGTAGCCTGGATTGCCTTCTATAGCACAGAAGAGTAAGATTGAGAATGCCAATACTCATTTTATAGTTATATACATACACACACTCATCTTAGAAATGTGGTTATTTACTGATTGGAGGTAAAATACAGCTCCTAAAAACATTCACTCTTTCTCTCAGTTCTTTTTTCTTCCAATATTCAGTACAAGTCTGTATGTCTAAGTGTTATGGGACTATAGTATTGCTGTGATCCTTCTTGATAATACTTTGTGTAAAGAGCTCCCCACGATGAAGAATATTCCATTCATGATCATGATGTTACCAGCATAGTGTAAGCTAACACACACTTAATAATATGTTAAAGTGGTTTAAAGTGAGAAATCATTATATGTTTCAAGATCATTGAACCAGTTTAATTAATTTTGAATATTTCTTTACTAATTTGAGGGGATTCTAAAAGTACTAAAGCTCTTAAATTCTGTTTGGCTAAAATTTCACACAGTGATATGTTAAACCTTTTCAATGATCTCAGGATTAGCCTTTGCTTTCAAAGCTCATACAAAGGAAAGTTCTATAGTCCTTTCATCTGAGATCTTATTTTCTTTAGGATTATGAGATAATGCATCTGGAACAACATTCATTCATCCAGGTTTGTGGTTTAGCTGAAAGTCAGTCCAAATTCCTGTAATCGCAAATGACATCTGGCTAAACATGCACTTGGGTCAAGTTTAGACCTCAGCCACTATAAAGGGTTGTGGTTAGACAGCACACTCAATTTGACACCTCCCAAACAGAGGAATACATACTCATTCTACACAAACCAACACAAAAAGTTGAAGTTACACTTTTTTTTTTGTTGTTCCCTATGGCTCAACATTCTATTTCCACAGCATTCAAGATTTATTGAGAAAAGGTTTTAGTGTTTCTTTGGTGTTTTCCATAAGAACAAATGCTGACCTATACCTGATGCCTCCTACTGTCATTCAAACCACAAATCAGAATTCCAGAAAATTCTGGACCAGTTGTTCCAGTAGTAGAACCAGTAGTTCCAAAGGTAAAAAGCACGTTTCACTATCTGAATGAGCAATCAATTAATGAAAAGGGAAAAAAATAAACTAGTTTGACAGGAGAGAACATATCAGAAAGTCTGCAAACCAATATCAACTAAAATTCAGATGTACATTAGTCAAGATGAAAGAAAACTAGGGAGCTACAGGTCTGCTTGCACCATGAGTTGTAGATGAGACTTCTTAGTGACAGGTCTTAGCCCCTTTCATTCTCATCACCCAATTTCTTGTACAGGTGCATATCGACCTTCTGTCATCATTTTTGTCTTTGGATCTGAATGAGAGACTGAATTTCATCTCATAGATCCTCAATGGCATGGAACTAATCAGTCTTGCATACATTTTTTTAAGGTTTAATATAGAAAAATTAATCTTTCTGAATCAGCAAAACTGACAAACCACTTTCTGCATCTTACATCACTGCAGATCTGAAGACTAATATACAATGGAAACATAAAGAAAATCAATTCCAGTCCTCGCAACTATATAATGATATTTTTGTACTGATGGTAACATTATTCTGTTGAATAAAGACTATGAAAAATGTAAGACACATGATTGTCCAATATGTAGATATTATAGTTCAGTGAATTCTTATGCTGTTACATGAAGTACTATTGTTAATTTGCCAATTATTTTTTTCATGTTAGTTTTCATCAATACTTCAGCAAAACATTGAAGACACACTACTTTAAAAGCAACATAAAATGACAGCCCACACTGTCATTCCCTCTAGGCTAATTACACCACTGATCCCACATTTCAGTATTTCCCCTTTCCCTCATGAGATTTCAGCTATCACTTCTTCTGTGGTCATACTACACAGTCTCCCATTAGCCTTTGCGCTCCAGAGTCTTAATATTAACTGAATACTTCTGCTGGCACAAGTTGTTAGACACTGCATTTGATGACTGGAGATCCTTCACAGTAAAAAAACATTGTTCAATTAGAAGCAAAGCTTTTCCAAGAAGAATTTCTTGTATAACACTTTCTACCTGGACTTCACTATCCCAAATGCTCATCATGGTTGCAGTTAGTAAATAGCAGCAGAAAGGAAAATTTATTCTAAAGGAGGGAGAAAACCCATGGAAGTACACACTAATAAAAGTGAAGAGCAGCACATAACAAAGGACAACTAAAAATACTTGCTCTACTGCAAAATGCTTAGAAGGAGAAAACAGAAAATTATCTGAGAAGAGACAAAAAAGTGCCATTAGACCACTATATGCACTATATGAAGAATATAAGAGAAAATAAGAGAAGCATTGTATTTTGATTTTTTTGTTTGTTTTGTAACATGATTCAACCTGACTGTAGACAGCCCTCAAGCTATTTCTACACATTTCTGATTCTAAAAATGTGTTTTTCTTTTGAACAGGTATGTTTTCTATTCCTTGTATGCTCTTTACTTACTCCTACTCCTGTCGTTAAGTTGGTCCTTTATATTAGTATATTTATAGCTCTTTACTACTCCTCTTGAGAACATGTTTTTAGCTGCCTCCTTTTCCCTTTGTTTCCAAACTGAAAGTAACACCTAAGCTGCTGATGGCCAGGTCATGGCCTTATAATTCACCCTAGCTATTTGTCCAGGAGGTTTTCTTTCTAGAACTTTGTTCATTTTTCTATTGGTCAGATGTGGAAAAGCCTGTAATCCCAAATAACAGCACAGTAATTCATTTACTAACCAGATCAGCTTCTGTTTGCATATCATTTTCAGTTAGTATTCTCTTACTTTCTTAAAGAGAAGCTTCAAGTTCAGCATTTTTTCACTAAGCGTTTCCTGAAGTTTCTTCTGGGAGTTGGTCTAGTGCCCATTTGTAACAATTTTCAGTATAGTAATATTTGGTAATGCTGCAAACAGAATTTCACACAGAATAAGGACTGCCCAGGCAGTATTGTTGAGAATCAAGATTTTTTTTTTCCCCTTAAACCTTTGAGTTCCTTGTTTTGCTGGATATAAACCAAAATGATTTCTGAATGAACAATTTTTAGAAATTTATCTAATAGTCTTTGAAATGAGAAAAATCCAGTCTAGCATATGGGGTAAATGTATAAACATATATGGGGTACAATATTTTAAATTGAAATGACACAGAAGTGTATATCTTCAGCGAGATAAAACTCTTCCCTGTGAAAATCAGTAGTTTACATAGAGTTAAATACCAGGCATCCAGCGTTAAGGCTATGAACACATTCTTTAGCTCAAATTCTCTATCTTTTCTTGTCAGTATGATTAAAGGCTCAAATTCAATGTAACTGATGTCTAAGGAACTTTAATTTTCCTTTGATAGACTGACAAAAAATAATTTCTTTAATGCTAATCCAAAGTGCACAGTGCTACAATGGACTCCTTGTGATGCACTAAAACATGAGAAAATCTGTTCTTATCTACAGAGTCCTTTACTAGCAGTCCCTACAATACTCTGCCAGATACAAAGGTTCACGCAGTGGATTAATCTGGAGCAGTTAGCTATCAACAGTTGGTAGCTGTGCTGGGGAGAGAGGCATATATAATTTCCCATAAAGATAACAGTAAAATAATAATTGGTTCTGAATCATTCCAGGTAGAACAGGGAGAATATGAAAGTAAGTAAGGGAACCAGAGGCCCTGCACATTAGATACTGGGGGGCTGTGAGGGGATAGAATTGGTGCTGTTTGATTTCTAGGTTCTACCAAATTCACTGCTTTTTTCTCACTGTTCTTCACAATTGTCCATATGGATGCACTTGCAGCCTTAAAACATTTGTGCAGACTAGGGCTACACTACTACAATCAGTAAAAGGGAATTACAGCATATGAAGTCCATAACAAAAGTGAAAATCTGTGTTACCTTAATGATTCTAGGCCAGTGCTATGATGTAGCACATGAATCATTAAGGTAACACTGTATTTCTAGCCCTTTTCCGCCTTTTCTCCATAAATACATTCATACTCCAGAAATGTATACACCCATATTTCCTCCATAGATGTTACATGGCACATGTAACATGTAGCCTATGTTTTATTTCCTCAGATATTTTGTGTGATGATTCATTTAAGAAGATATATGACAGAAGTTGGGCTGACAGGAATTCATCATGTCTGTATCATCACTGAAATGAAATGTCTCTTTCTCCTATCCCTTGTTTCCATTTTCATTCAAAATGGGCGGAAGAAACAGCCCTAGCAGATTCAGCTTGTCAGCTATATTGCTGGTAAAAATCTATTTGGAAATCAGATTCCTCCACATGAAAATGTGTGTGTTAATTAGCCCCTTTTGTGTCAGCCTGCTTCTGAGCCAAGTCTGAAGAGTCATTTGAGGGCACCGAATGTCTGTTCTGAAGAGAGGCTTACGTTATTGAGAGTGTCATGACCACTTGAAAAACTTTCTTCAAGGATGAGAACTTTTCTGTTGGCAACATGTTATCAGGAACATCTAGTCCAGCACCATCAAGGATTTTTCTGTTTATTTTAAAAACATGCAGACACTACAACTCCTTTTGGTTGTAGTGATATTGAAGGCTTAAAAAAAATGCTCAGGGAGAGATTGAGCTGAATGCATTTTATCATGAGTAAGTGCCTGGATTCAAGTAACACAAGTTTACCTATCAACTCCTGCTCCATCTGTAACGCTTTTAACCACAAATCAAAGCCAAGAAATAGAGCTATGGCTTATGATTTTCAGTCCCTATTAAGAAGACTGGGAAGGATCAAATGAGGATGTTGGGATGTTGGTCAACCTGCTACCAGCAGAAAGAATGAAATCCAGGGGTATTTGCATGGATGTACTCTTTTTTTTTTTTTTTTTACTAAAAAGGTGGACTTAAACCCCTTCATTTTCTGGCTTTTGTGGCCAACAACCATCCTGACTTCATTGGCTCCTATAGCACCCCAGTCCTCTGGATTGAACTGGAGTGAGCAAGGAAAAACTAACCAATTTCCTAACAAAACCAGCAAATTTCTTCACTCCCTTCCCCCACACTAAGCCCATGAACTTACTCTATCTTTCCCACAGCTCTTGTCTCAAAGAGGCACAAGGGTTATTTTTTCTCATAACTACCCCAAACTGCATTTCTGAGAGGACACTACTTCCTTCCATTCTCAGCAATTTCAGAGGCTGCCAGAGGCTGCCCCTCTTCCCAGAAGTCACTCACAAAGTCAACAAGCAGTTTACCCTCTAACTGTTTTGATGTTGGCCTGCCTTCCAGCAATTCTCAGTTGGCACATAGTCTCCTGCAGACTATAATCAGCTTGGCACATGTTAAAACAGCCATGCCAGGGCTATGGCCAGAACAAGTCGAATCAACTGCTGTGTTGCAGTTAACAGTTTGTCTTGTTACAGTTTCAGCTGCACACTCAGGACTAGATTATCTGACTGCCCACATTGTCTAGCACTTTGAATCTCCTTTATGTCAAACAGAGAGCATTGCAGTTTTAATGTCAGGAAATAAAACTTAAGAGAGCTCTCCTCCAGCATGCTTTTAATTCTGTACACAGTTTAGATGATCTTCACTTCCAGCAACTCACCCCAGGATTCCAAAGCATCACCCCTAACTCAGAATAATCCATCCTGCCTCAACCTCATATCAGACTGTTTAACCCTCGTACCTCTACACAAGATATTTCCTTTCAAAAACGTTTGGACAGATCTTGTTTCATTTGGAAACAAGAGGTTCACAATTGGCAATGGGTGTGATCATGACCTCGGGGACAAGCTAGAGGAAGTAGACTACATAATTCATTGGAGAGGGGGAATGTAATGAGGCAGATACCCAGGTCTACAGTCACAAGGATGCAGAAAAAAAACAGTGGAACAGCTGTCTTATCTATATGGCCATAGTCCACTTCCCACTAAGCCACAAAGACAGTCTTGGTAGGCAAGATCACCGTTCAACAGAAGTAAACTGTCAGCGCAGACTGAATTGGCCACTGTCAATAGGATGAAACACAGAGCAACACTAGTCTGGCTCAGCTCACCTGTTTACTGCAATTCTGTACATGCACAGCAGCAGGGAGTAATTTTACCTATATGACCAAGAAAAGAGTACAGAGGGGGCATCCCAAATATCCTCCACAGTAGGCAGTAAAGTGACTGCTAGGTACAGGTTTCCCAAAACATTATTGGCAGATGTGGACAAGAGGCTCTTCTTGAGTATTGATATTTGGGTTTGTAAGGCAGGATGTCCTGTTTGCAGTCATATCCAGAAATCGTGATAATAGACTTATTTTAATGAATACTCAGTGGAGAATTCAATAGTCTGTAGGACAGAGAAGGCTAGTGGCATTCACTCTTTGCCCACTGTTCTTCCATAAACATATGTGCTGCCATGGGATGCTGTCCTGGTTTTGGTCAGGATGGAGTTAACTTCATTTGTAGCAGCGGATGGAATGCTGTGTTTGAGAGTTAAAATTGGAGTAGTGCTGATAACACCCTGATGTTGTTAATTGCTGTCAGACAGTCAAGGACTTTCCCAGCTCTTCATGAGAAAGGAGGGGCGAAGCCAGGACAGGTGACCTAAACTGGCCAAAGAGAGTATTCCACGCCAGTTACGTCCTGCCCAGGATATCGGGGGGCTGACGGGAGGAAGGCCGAGGGCGGCTCCGGGACACGCGGTTCTTGGGGGACGCTCGGGTTCCGGGACGGTTCTGGGTGGCACGGCCTGAGTTGTGTGGTTCGGTGAGAAACTGCATTGTGTATCAACAGCTTCATATATTTTTGCTCTAAAGTCCTGTTAGCATTGTTATATTTTGTCTTTCTGTTATCTTAGTAAACTATCCTTATCCCAACCCATGGGCCTCTTAGTTTCTTGGTTTCGGGGTTATTTGCCCCTTCCTTTTCCCTTCCCTTACCTCTCACCCCCCACCCCTTCCCTCTTCCTCTGCTCTTTTCCTTTAAGGAGCAGGCAGCTGCGTGGATCTCGGCTCTCAGCCGGGCTAAAACCATGACAGATGCTTTTTTCTTAAATACCTTGAAATAACTTGTCGCTACATGATTTGTATTTAAATTTTCTGGTTTTCCCCAATCAAACTGCAAAAATTCATTAACACTATGAAAACATCCAAATAAGGCAGCCCATCAAGGCCATGAACATTTCACACTGTATTGGCAAAAAACATTTTCTGCCTTTATTGCAGGGGAGTGCTTGTATTTAACAATAGAGTAAAAAAGATCCGTCTTTCAGGTTTCAGTACTTTTCAGGACTCTCTTGTTCCATGTGAATATAATAAAATGTGCTTATATTGGAAAACATAAGTGATTTTTACACTTAGCCAAATAAAATGGTTTTGCTGTTTAAAAAAAGACTCTATTATTTTCACCTAATGGCCAATATATGTTGACACAGATGGTACATTTCCCTTACCTTGCAAGAACAGTCAAGGACTTTGCTACATTGGAATGAACAGTGGCAGTCCATGCTCTCCCTACAGGCATTTTGAAGAACTATGTAGTCCTGAGTGATCCTTATAGCACTCTCCACACTGCCAATCAACCTGCTTCATAGGCAACGCCTTTGTGCTTTGAGTGAATCAGAGGAAAACTCAGCAGATATATGTCAGCTGTCCATGCAATTAAATTCCCTGTACTCTCATCATATGATAGTACCAAAGATGCTTACTATGCATCCCCAGAATTGTTCAGAATTCTTATGTTCTTGGTGCATCAAAGAAAAACTGGGACTTGACTAGAACAAGTACTGTCCATAAGGACACAGTCCTCAAGATACAGTGACCATACGTTCAGAAGGCAGAAGAATGTTGCTTTATTTCTGGGCAGTATCTTAGAATGATCTGGAATGGAAACACCAAGGTTGAATCAAGGAATCACTAAGACCTCAAAGATCATCTAGTCCAACCATCCCCTTAACTACCTATATTACTCACTAAACGATGTTCCTAAGTACTTCATTCAACCTTTCTCAAACACCCCGAGGGACGGTGGTAACTCCACTGCCTCCCTGGGCAACCTGTTCCAATGCCTAACCACTCATTCTGAAAAGAAATTTCACCTCCTTTCTTGCAGCCTGCTGCTTCCTTCCTCACTCCTCTCTAACCTTTGTAGTCATGACTGTCAGAAAGTGCAGTCACAGAAAAATCAATGACTATGTTGAAGGGAAACAAAGTTCCTTTATGAAAAGCAGCATAATGGTAGTCCACAGAGTGTTTGCAGTACAAAGCAAAGCAGAAAGCAAGTATCCTTACAAAAGTTACTACACGACACTGTATCCCAAGGATATCCTGTGAACATAAATGGTGTGGCTGGAAATCATGAGATATTCATTGTGGTTTTGCACGTGTCCTCTGCATGAAATACCCTTATTGGGGAGATCCTCTGGAGCAATGTAGAGGAGCTACATAACTGTAGGAATCTATGACTGAGAAAGAACTTCCTTTCTTGAGATTGTCCTAGTGTAGAAGACTTTCTGGGACATGATACCTTTTCTTGATTTATGCAGGGAGGAAAAGTCCCAGAAAAAGGTATTTCTTACAGCCTGTTGTAATGACTGCAGATATTTTCCAGCTACTACTGAACCATACACGCATAGTGTTTCACCACCCTCCAAGACTCTGATTCCTTTCTTGCCTGGTTATAAACCTTAAGTTCAATTTTTATTCAACATCATGAAAAAGCCTGGAGATATCTATCTAACAGAAGTCTAGTGAAATGTGCCCATATTTCTGATGAGGAATTGAATGTAAGTTTCTCTTGGATTAACATTTAAAATAATTTTTTTAAAAAAACTTCATCACTTAATCTTAGGGTTTATCAAAAGTCAGTCTTCAATGGTATGCTTGAATCTCTGTGTGGTTTGCTTTCTTTTTTCCTTTTGATACTTTTGGTATTAGCTCCATTTCAGAGTTGCTACAAATTTACTGTAAAGGATCTGTTTGACAATGAAAGAAGAAATTGCCAGCCATGCCAATTATAGTGATTTTGTGGTGTGGGACTTTAGGCCACTGGGAACTAAAGGCCCATGCCAGAAAAAGAAAATGCTTTCCTAGGCAACTCATTCAAGTTCTTTCACAACTATATTCACATATTCAATTCAAGCTATGGTTTGCTAGTATGTTATCTAAGGAAAGAGATTAGGTTTACTTTAGGACTTTTCTGAGTAATTGATATTAAACAGGGACAGAAGAAATTATCTTTTTTTTTTTTTTCCCTAGGAAAGTAACATCTGGAACAAATAGAGTCTTTAACTGATTATCATTAACACAATTGTGTTGTGTTCTCAAAAAGCTATTAAAAAGTGTTAACATGGTTACATCATGAACTTCAGCTGGTTCTTATAACACATGAATCAACTCAAACCAGAAGTGTTCACATAATGCATGTTTAAAACACTGTATTGTAAAACATGATTTTGAGAACATTTTCATTAATATTACGTTTACTTACCAGTTCCAGCAGTTATTTTGAGGATAGATTTCACTACCCATTTCACACTGAACAGTATTCAAGCATAAATGCAAGCATATTAACATAGTACATAAACCCGATCAATTTGGATGGAGAGAAAAGCATAAATTATTTCTTTTTATCTAACCATTTTCTCTCACCTGCTATTCAAACACTGCCTTCAAAAAAGAATCACAGGTGATCAAAATAAAATACAGACTTCATTAGTTTTAAAATAAATTAATAAATAGCTGTAATCAGTATGTGTCTTGAAAGGTTTATAAGAATGTTACAAATGTTAAAAATGTCTCCCTGTATAGAGCTCCTATGGAACACAATAGCTTTTTTTTTTCTTTTCCCCACTATGCACAGCATAGTGTATCAGTGCAAGACAGGAAGGAAAGAAAAACATACCTATTTGTAACTGCAATGATAAAAATCAGGGACCAGGGTTCTATCATCAACATAAGCTAAAACCTCTTTCGGCATCACTGTATGACTTCACACCTTCATGGAGAATAGCATTATCAACTAAGCCATTTCTTTAACAGACAGAACTTCTTGAGAAACCTTCCCAAATAAGTCTTGAGAACACCTTGGTTAGTTTGTCACATATAGAGGTGTGACAGCCAAAGGCCACATGCTTGCTGAGCTACAAAAGGATTTTATGTGTTTGGAATGAAGATTGTGCTAGACTTCTGAATTCACCTGACAGCTGTAGAAACCCAGTAGTATTTAGCAAGTACAAGTTATTAAAACATAATGGATCTGGATCTGGCTCATGTCAGTTCTTTCTTCATTCAAGGTCGTATAACAGTTACAGACCAGGAAGTCTAAGCCTTGCTAAAATTATAGGATGCTCTTTCCCTGGCAATATTTAGTCAGTGAGGTTCCTGTGACTACATATAGACAGTGAAGCCAAGAAACATTTCTATGTTCTGCAGCTGAGGTGCACATCCTGAGTACACAACCTTTGCTGTGGTTTCTAAATAAAGTTGATGCCCAATTTGTGTAGACACAGCCTCCAAAACCAACATTGCTGATAAGTATGGCACTCAACACAACAATATGGCTTTTTTTTTCTTATCTTGGGCACTACATGACATATACAGCAAGGAGAATCAATGTTACAAGGAGTAAAGTATGAGCAAAAGCAGTGAGTCTCATGCTCAAGGCCCAAGAAGTGATGTTTACTCTTCAGACAGATGCTTTACAAGGCTGGAAAATGGTCTTGGAAACACCAAATATGCAGCCACTCAAGTAGCCTCGAGTTCATCTTTTTATTAATTTGCAATTATGTGACCACAGAGTCTTTCCCCCAAATTATTCCTTGTTCATTCAGGGAAGAAACTGAATGTGCAGTGGAGACTGAAGAAAGGGTTCAGGTGCAACTATAAATCTTTTTTTTTTTTTTTTAATATTGTGTGCTTGGTTTTTCAATCATAGAATCCCTTTTACCTTAGAGAGGAGAAAATGTTATTTTTATTTAGTAGCAATGTTAGAGTCTTCCAGCGAAAGAATCTTCCAGCGAAAGAAATACTGACAAAACAGACACGTGGTTCCAGTAAAGAACTGAATAGCAAGTTTATATATACTTCAATATGACTAAAATCACATATTCATAGACAGAAAAGCACCTATAATTCTATAAACAATATAACTTTATAGAATAAGAACAGAATAAAATAAAAATGTTGTCAGCAAAGATTAGAATAACCCCCCCCCCAAAATCTAAGACACCTATCAGAGCACTACAGTCTTCTACAAAAAGGATTAAAAGATAATCTATAAAATAATAAAGAAGTACAACTGATTCTAAGCCAGTATGTTCCAGTCTTGATAGAGTCCATGGTTCAACAATTTATGCACTCAGTTTTAGGGCTTCTAATACTAGATATAAAAGTATTACAGACATATATGTCACAAAACTTCAAACAAAACTCACTGTGCCTATTAAAATTTGATCAAGTTTTGACAGGTTAATTTTGTACCTGCAGTCTTTATGCCAGCTCATATAACGAATGCCTGCACCCCTCTAATGTCATGAAGAATAAAATATCATGTCTCCTTCTGCAACCAGCATAAAAACACATCAACACTGAATTCTACCATTTCTTGTGCAGCTGAAATGTAATCTTTTGTTCACAGCTGATCTGGGTCAAACTCGTTTCTGAATGACCCAGTAGCATATAGCTCTGGTGTTATTGACTATAGAAATATAAAATAACCCTGTCAAAAACCTGAATAATTCATCAAAAGACATTTAAGTATTAAAAAAATAATGGACAAACATTGTTAAGTATAGATAAGTACCATTCTTGTATGTATGCTTTGTTTTCTGTCAAAAGACAAAAGAATGATATGCATTTATAAAGAAAGAGAAATAATTTAAATTGAACAATAAACCAAGGGTTTTGTTCCACTGATAGACTTTTCAAATCTTAAAGGTATGTTGTGAAAAGCTGTTTACAAGCATCTCAAAACTGCACCGATACTCAGTTCTTTACCATGATTATGAGTGTTGACCATAAAGACTTTAAACAGTAACATTTTTTCAAAGAAACAGTAATAATTTTAATCTAGAAAATATCCTATATAACAAAAATATGCAAGAAAAACAAAGATTTAGCAAACGAAAGATGTGATACTCTAAAAGTAAAGAAATAGGAAAATCCTGTTTAAATAGATAACACAGAATACGTAGTAAGAGTGTTCTCCCTCTCTACTGAGAAAAGCTCACATTCAAAAAAATTAAATAATTTAGCTTAAGATTCATGTTTCTCTTAATCATCCTAACTTCTAACACACAATACTTCCCACAGAACCTGCCCCTCATTAACAGAGATAAAGCAAGTTTCTTAATTCTTTGTATGTTTTTTAATGTGACAAAACTTTTCATATTCATAATTTTTTTAAATTTTTTTTTTAAATCCAATATTTTACATAACGTTGAATGAAAAGAGGTTAAACTATTATAGGAAGGGCAAGTAAGATTCCAACTGATTTTGCCAATCTTAAACGGTAACCACCTATTAGCACAAAAAGAAATCGAGTCACTGCTGCAGGCGCTCATCACCACTGAAAAGCAACACAGTCAAGCAGCCTCTTCCCCAGTAGGTTCTTCTCCACAAGGGCATGGCTCAAACCATACGTGAGTTCAGAGACTGGAAGAAACTTTCATGCTAATGAGTTTGCTTATAGAATCAGGACCTGGTTCCATATACCAGCCATTTGTACCAAGGATTATATATTAAATTGTTCCCTATGCATCCCAAGTAATACATAGCGAGCTGTTGGCATCTGCCACCTCGTGGTATGCAATTCCCTTTCCAGTTGTATTTCAGTTTTCAGATATATTACTCCTTGCTTACGTAAGTTTAAACAAAAGCACTGTTTCTTAAACAGCAGGCTAATGAAACCCAAATTTTATCATACTGTTGGGATCGTATAAAGAACAATCATTATAAAGAACAATGAGCTTTGCAAAGGTCTTACACAGGAACACTTGTGAGTGGTGTAAAAGAAAAAAGAAGAAAATAACTTAAGAGAAGATTGATCTGTTGGGAATTCTTCTAGCTATGCTTAATACTTTTGGAAGATGACAGAGATGCAACATGCACAGGTCTAACACAGTAACTTGTCACTTCCTATAAACATACAAAGGTGGATTTTTGGTCACCATGATGCTTTCCAAAAAACACGTAACAGTTTGTTCTGCTTTCCATCTACAAGTCTCAAAGTACATTACAATATAGTTCAATATTATTCCTGTTTCACAGACAGGAAAATATGGAACTGATAGGAGAAATGGCTCTGGTGGCTGAAGGTAGTCAGAGGTAGAAATTACAATAAGAGGCAAGTTCAACACAACAGTGTTTAAGATCTGTTAGAGATCAAAGATGCAGTTTTGTTTCTTTTAATGTATTTGCATACAGGATGCCCTGGAATCCAAACCCACAGCTTTGCAAAAATCAGATTCAATGGTCTAAGTCACTATCACCTCTCAGAAAAACTAAAAACATAATGTTACCAAAGAGAAAGCAAGTGGAAATGAAGGGTGGAAAATATATCAACCTTACTAAGCATATTGTAAGAACCACAGAATCCATGCATAAGTTAAGATAGATTCACTAAATGCAGAGTCTCATTCTGCTACAGCCCAACATACTTCATATTTTAAGGTGTAAAGAAAGAAAGGAAATCTTATTTGGTTATTTGATTAGACACCACCATTTAAAATGATAGTTGAAGAGATGATTGCTGTATCCTCAGGCTGAAGTATAGATTGAGGTCTAAATATTCAATGACACTGGCTAAGTCTTGATTACAGAGAAGCACTCATAAATCAAAATCAATATAGGTTTAATTTGGGGTAACTTTGTCATTCTGTGGGTCCTGTTTAGTAGTTTGGTAGTTAAATAAATGATTCAGTAGTTTCTTAAGGAAAGTATAGTTGACCAAAGTCTAAAACTTATAATTAGGTGAGGTTGTTTAGGAGTTTGGATTTTTTTTTATTAACTCTTAATTTTTGGATCAAAATAAACCAGAGTATCATTGTAATTAATAGGTCAAACCAATGTATCAGTAACTTCTATTTGAATAAAACATAAACTGAAATGTCAATAAGGGGGCTTAGACTTTGAAAGTGCAGAACATACTGGCTTCAGTCCACAAAATCCTGTGTAAATTTTATGAGATAAGCCCCTTCTGTGTAGTAAATCAGGGCAGTGAAATGAATCCAGAAGAACGTCCCAAGCAATGCAGTAACAGCCAGATTAATTGTAAATTAAAGATATCAAAAGTGGACTAAGCAGATGTTCTTTTCGTTTAGAGACATTTTATTTAATATCCAAGTAGTGTTTGTTTATATGTACAGGCTTCAGAAAGTATTTCTTATTGTAAGTTATACAAAAACTCATCAGAGCAAGATAAAATACATGGGCATTTTTGCTATGTCCTCGCATTGTGTCATGTGGGAATATGCAACCTGCTTGTGATAAAACTTACAGTATTCAGTTTGTTCTCTTTTATGGTCCTTTCTGTGTCAACAATCAACCAAACAAAAAAATCATACCTAGGCATTAGAATTCTTGTGTCTGACTTATGGAAGAAAAAAGAAAAAAAATCCATTACATGTATCTGCTAGATTTTGTAGATATCTATGATCACAGATTAACCCTTGAGATGATTCAGGAAAATAAATGAATATTTCTCTACATTTCATCTAAATGCAGAGGTAAAAGTTTAGGAAATGAAAGGAACATCTAAGGCCAAGCTTTTCTTTTTTTTTCTGTGATACAGACATTTGACTCTGTCATCTACCAGGAATACATACACAGGTATGTAAACACCAGCCTACCACAATTCCTTGTTTTGCCTTCTTTCTCTGCATGTAAGTACAAAGCTTATGCAGACACATTTCTCAATTTTCTTTCTTTGTTAATTCTAACTTTTTGCTTCTTTTAGGAATAGAAAGTAAGCAACTTTTTGGAGCAAAGTGATCTATTCAGTGCTTACCATTAGGAAAGGGAAAGCAAGACTAGACAGCTAAAACTGGGAATTTCCAGTTTAATGGAAAATTCTGGTATTCTGATTATTCTGAATCAGAACAAACTATTTCAAAATTTCCCACAAAACAGAAATTAAAAAAAAAAAGAAAAAATGCTTTCCAAAATGTTGAAACACATTTTATTTGAGCTTTTCAGTTTTGTTTGTTTATTTTTAACTTTAATTTTTTGCATTTTTGTTTTACCAGCCATATGTATACATCATCTCATGCCACTTAATAGCAAATAATTTCCTTAATATATTATTTTTTAAAAATTAAGTACCTAAATTGTGAAAAGAATATATCAAATAGTTTCCTGTGAGTAGGGAAATAAGTTCAGTATTCAACTTTGCATTATTTTTAGCATCCATTATTTCTAAAACCTAGGGAAAAAAAAACATATTAATAGAAGGTATTAAAAATGGTAACTACTTTAATCTATACCGTACATTAAAATGATACAGCACTTCATTTTAGCATTCTAAGCACACACTTTCTTTTCATAGTGACCTTCTAGAGACCTGAGCAGAGGCCCTTACTTACCACAATGTATTAAGTACTTTCAGTTTACAAGCCCATAGATTAATTCTGACCTCTTATTAATACCGATTGGTTCTACCACTAGTACCTATGAGCAGTAATTCTGGACTGATGTTCTCATGCATCCATCCTGCCCTTGAAACACTCGCGTTTTTCTTAATCAATGTATACAGGGCTTCAGTTTTACTTGATCCTCATTTAATCATGAAAATTGGACTTTCCCTATTTTTCCCAAGTGAGAAACTCTTTTTCATGGCATCGCGCTCTCCTTGGTGTTTCTTCAATATTGCCAATGTAATGACAGCTCAAATCACATGTCCTCATCCTACCCATCAAATTTGCTACTTGTTTTTCATGTAGTGATGATGCTACTTTGGCCACCATGTTGAGGGTGATGAGAGAGTTATTTAAATAGTTCACTGGCTCAAATGAATTAGCAAAATTATTTCTTTCTGGATTTCCTAACTTTTAACTTGACGAAAGCAATTTTCCACCATATATTTGACTTATCACTACCTTCAACTCAACATTACATACTAATAAAATACTCTGTTTCACCTCTTTCTCCAAAGTTAATTCCTTGAAAAGAAAGCCAAACTTCTCTAATAGTAAACACACAATATTTTACAAATAATTCACTAGAGACTATAAAAGAGCTAAACAATCATTTTTGTGTTTCAGAAAATAATAGTAACATTGTAAATAACATTTGATCTTATCCAAAAGTACGCAAAATGATTTATGAAGCAAATAAAGAGACTGTTCCAAACCAAAAAAGCTTAAGCTGGAGGCTAAGCAAAGAAGAACAAGGAAAATATACACTCAGATGACGATGAAATTCAATGAAAATTGTTGTTCTCCACTTTGAAACCTCTTCACAAATGGATCATAAAAATATTAAATGCAAGAATACATAGTATCTCTATTTATGAAGAAGCCAAAGGTAATGCTCTGGCCAAAGGCTGCACTAACAAGAATCCCTGATCAGTGTGTCAAAAGAAGGCCTTATGGTGAGATTCAGTTACCTGCAGGTGCAGAAGGTCATTTGAGATGCCCTAAAGTATGCAAGAAATCTATATGAGGTCAGCAGATAGGGCAGAGAGACTTACAGGAAATAAGTATCATTTTTTAATTGAAGCTGGGGGCATGCAGGATATCATGCAACACTAAAAAGGACACAAAGTGTCTTGATTTATGCAAATTAATGTATTTAATGTGTAATATCATGATTAGGACCTTAAAAAAAACCAATAAAAAACCTCCTACACATTTCCCACTGGACCAGTGGACTGAATTCAGTAACAAGGCAGTAAAGTAATGGAAGACCGACGACATCATTGTTTCAAAAGACTCTTCTGCATTTTGTTGGAGTTTGTAGAGGAGAGGAGACACATTACCAATGGCATCTAATATAGCTCAATCATCTGTTCGTACTGCATGAAACTTACTGCATCTGTGTATAGTCTACACAGGATGAATATCCTTAAAACAACATAATAAAAGACAATATTGTATGGTATTTTCATAAAATGAAGAACAGCTGTTTACCAGCCTCTGTGTTTATTGTCGTCTTCCACCTTGTCTTCCACCATACTCTCAGTCCTATCACCATCTCAGGTGGTATCTATTGCAATGTTTCTATATTGATTGCAAATGAAATTATAGCCCCAGCATAAGAAAAGAAAAAATCATTACAGACAACAAATAACAGCATAGGTAGCAGTTAACTAACATAGAAGGATGCAAGAGGATGGCAAACCAGTTGCTTTATTGCAGTTCAGAATTTTTCAGGCATTGTGGCAGGTTCCCACTTTTTAAGGAAGGATTTAAGGTCAGATAATATATTAATTAGGATAATCAATTATTTGTAGTTTTCCTAGCGGTATTCTATAAAAGGGAGCTCTCACTGGAAAACCTGACACATGAGCTCTCTGGCATTACAGCATGTTAGAGATATCATAGGAATATTAAAGTGCAAAAGATGAGCATCTGAACACAAACATCTGATTATGTTTCTCACACATTTCATATATCTTTGTGGCTGTTATATCACTGTAGTTTATACTGAGGAAGCCAAAAAAAGATATATATGTTACTGCCTTTTAATGTAGAATAGATATGTACATTACAATGAAATAATTTTTTTCTGACCTGGACTTCTTTTGTAAATGTTTTGATGACTACCATAAACTGTAGTTTAGAGGAACATTTTATTCAAGGGAATGTATGCAACTGCATAAGCACTCAATCCTAAATTAGTAATTATACAGTACGTTATTCTAAACAGTTTTAAAAGTAAAAACTATTATATTTAACAAGGCAGAAATGAGCAAATCTCCATTAGTTAACAGACTGCTATATCAACTAGAATGCTATCACCAGAATAGAAGCTACATTTTAGGAAAGTAGTGATTCCCAGATCTATATGTTCTGAGGAATGTTTAATTTTCTAGGGGAAAAAAAAAAGAATTGTTAGTGAGGAAAAGTACTGCACTAACAGTAACTCTAAAAATTACTACCAACCCCCGCCCCCCCAAATCTATTCTGTTTTCCTGCCTTTTCACAATACCACTTTAAAACAAGAGATGCAAGAAAGAAATGAAGTGCACCAGAAACTTAGGCTAGGCAGGTTGAACGAAGATAGGAGTTCAGAATGGCTCCGTGGACTGAAACAGGATCATCAGTGGTATAGCAGCACCACGATCCTGTGGCTACCCTGAAAGCCAAAAGATGCATCTGGCTGTGTGCTGTTCTCATGACCAAAGAAGTCTGGTGAAACCTGGGGGAAACAAAACAGTGAGGAGTGAAACCAGCGCTTGAAGGTCAGGCAGTGGGAAATGATAGATAGGTGAATTCCTCGTTATATAAGCAGGAAAAGGCAGAAGTATGTGCACCTATCCATTGTACTGTAAAAGCAAAAAGCAAAAAAAAAAAAAAAAGCAAAAAAAGCAGAGCTTTAATAAATTGTCTTCCCACATTCTTCTATTAGGCTGGTGAAATGTTATATATGCTACGAGCTGCAGCAGGCTATGTGTGTAGAATGGTGCCACTGTTCAAAAGCTTCTGAAATGAAGAGAGAAAAGTAAAACAGACCAGAATATTAAAATACAGTACCTGCCATAAAGGTATGTATTGGAATACTTGAAATGTTGGTATTACCTGAACTAAAGAAACCTACCCCTCCTATGTGATTTAGTCTAGGTGATCCTGCTCTGGCAGGGGTGTTGGACTAGATGATCTTTTGAGGTGCCTTCCAACTCCTGACATTCTGTGATATCGCAAAGCTTCCCCCCATTATGCCACATTAGAAGAAATCCTTTCCAAAGATTACTCAACTTAGCTAGCCACACGTCATTTAAAACTGCACAGGGTAGAGTATTAGTCAGTCATAGAGGATACAAAAAACTAAATGTGTCCTTTCTGCCTGGCAAGCACCTTGTAGTTCAAGGTGGATCTGAAAACTGAGAATGGAGCCGAGCCAACATGATCTCAATTTTTATTTTCAAGAATGAAGTACAGCTAGCACCTCAGCATGCAACTCTCACTTGAATGGAAGGGGATGGGAACAAAATGCGATGTTCTGAAACAGCTTTTATGGAAATCATGCACTGTTTGTGACATGCATTTGGTCTCTGGAGCTGCAGTCTGGCTTAAACCTCTACTTTTAAATGCCATCTTCCAAAACCAAAGGGTAACAAGTACAAATTGTATCCATAAAACAGCATCACAACTTTATTCTCAATAGCTAAGTATTGAAACGAAGCATACATTATAAATAGAAAAACAGCTGGCTTGGAGAACATCGCAAGCCACTAGCACAGTTGAGGGATTTGAATGACATCATAACCCGTGAGAGCATGTTGCTGGCCAGCTGGTGTTATTTATAATATACTCATAATTGAGGAAAAATAAAAAGGCAAAAGTTAGGTATTGCAGAACTAACAAACTTGAATTCTCTCTTTCCCAGTGTCATTTAAATTGTTATCAGGAATAGTTATGAAGATTACTACCAGAAAGGGGAGAAATCACTTTATAATTACAATAACACATTTAAGATAAATGTCATGCAACCCCCCTGCCCACCCCCCACCCTCCTCCAAACTGGGCTACTTGTGTTACTATAGTCATGGTACCATAAATTCTAGGAAACAATACACCTTCTCCTGTGTAGCTGCTTAAAGATCACAAAGCTATTTCACCCTATTTACAAGCTGTGCTCAACAATTCTGTTATTTTTAGCAAATGACAAACTGCTATTTTAGGGTTAATATCATAGAGAGTTGGAGGTTTTAATTGTTACTCAGCATATAGGCGTGCCAAGTTTAATAACCTAAAAGTGCATTAAGAAGGAAGTAGATAACTGACTGTATGTATTTCTATATAATATAAATAAAACAGAAATAAAATACCTGTCCCTCTCTGCATAAATAAAATGTGTACATATGTACAAAGGTATGGATATATGCAAACAATGCCCGTATATGTATACAAGCATTTGTATATTTGAAATGCAGACACACACACACAAATACAAATTCTGAAAGTTAACCAGAATATATTTTCTTATTTTTCATGGCAGCACAAGCCTTTTTGTCTGCTAACCCCTCAGTCACTAATTCACATTCTTTTAAAGGGAAAAAAATATGCTTCTGTGCTCTAGTTTTAAAATGCAAAGGTATGATGTTATTTGTCACCATGCCCAAAAAAGTCCTTACTCGGTAACTTTGCCAGAAGAGGGAGAGAGAGAGAAGGCAAATGCTCCCCCAGCTGTTTCCTGTCTACAGTGTCTGTGTAATGTAGATAAATGTGAGGATTTTCTCTAAATCCCTCTTCTGTTTGCTAAATCTCACTGTCACTGCTAAAATCAGAGCAGATAGAGCCTGCGCAATGGAATAAAGTCCTCAATATTGAAATGTGACATTGCTCTCAACATCTCACATCTCTCTGGATTTCTTTTTTCTCATCATTACTGCTAACATTCATTTCCAGACTTTGCACTTTTAAGAAGCAATGGAAAAAATCAACAGTCTTTCAACACAATTAGTTAAGTGCTGCTTATGTGATTTCTTGAAGGTAAATCTTTAATACTATTTCAAATAATTTTTAGTTTTATTTTATTGTGTATTGTCTGCTGCTGGTTTGAAGAGTATTGTGCACTTTTCAATAACATTATTTTAGAACTGAGAATTATTTATAAATTGCTGAACATGCAATTTTATGTGATCTGGAAAATGGCTGTATGTAATAGTTGCAATTACATAGATAACTGTAAGGGAAAACTATTGCAGATACATGTCTTAAATTTCACTTCTATTCAGAGAACTTTGCAGTATTTCAGTTATGTCATTATTAAAGGGTCCAGTTACACCATTGTCTATATTGTTAATTAATGCTTCTGAAAAGAAGAACTTTTAGCTGTTTTCTGCAGGTGCAGTGTTTTATAGGCAAAAAGGTATTATTCACATGTTAAGTTTCTGCAGTTTTATCATACACAGTTACAGACAAAATGCTCATGCTTTCACAGGGAAACTTTTAAGAGATGTTGTCATTGCAGCAATTTTCTGGCAGCATTGTAGCATTTACTTGGGTTTTGCTTTCAGAAATTAAAAGTAAATGTGAAGTTCAGTTTGTTTTCTACGTTAGAAACCAGCTGCGACTCTTGCTGACCTTGCATATTTGTATAGCTTAAGCAATTGTACATAAAGAAAATGGAAATTCCCCTACATGTTCATCTCCAAGTTTTCCCTTGTAGGGAGGGCTGTTTCAGGAAAGTTTGCATGTGAAGTTTGCATGTGAATATTATGACTCTATAATTTCTACATGTTAATATAAACTGTCTTTAAGTAAATTTGGCTTCAGTAGGTGCATTGACCTCTGTTTCTGTCAATTGGCCCCCGTTCAACTTTCCATTATCAGCAAATTTATGTCCTTCAGGAACTCCTTTTCTTTAAGATTTTGCAAAGACAATTATGCAGTTTTCAGATTTCTTCTTTTTTAATTGTTTAGCACTTTTTTTTTTTAGAGTGTCTTACACTTAAAACACACTTACCTTATTCTTTTATGTGATTCAAAAGAGCAAGTCTGTAATTGCAATGGATGAAACCATTCTCTTAATGCATAAATGGGCATCCCTTCCAATATACTTGAAAGATGAAGGTGATTTTTCTTAAAGTCTTGAGCAAGGCACTAAGAGACATAAAAGTAATGTGCTAGCTCCTCAGCTGGTGTATGCTGCCAAGCTGCCTTGGAATCAATGGAACATATTGATTTAGGTTAGGATGTAACCTAGATTCTTTAATCAAAGTTAGCAGTATTTAAACCTTGATCCATCCTAGAGTATATACATTTTATTTATATAATAATTACTATTGAATAACATTTTTTATTACTAATTGTATACTTTATTATGGCTTGGTAGTCAGGTCCAACATCCATGTAGCAAAATGTAATTTTGAATGTAACTTGATTTTTTTTTTCTGTAGCTTATACTATCCATAAAAACATTGCCCTTTCAAGATATTTATAATTATTGTAGATATTCTTACATGTTATTAAAATGACCAAGCATGTGAAGAATGCTTGTGTACCACTTGTGCCAGCTGATAGTTTTTCAGATGAAGAGGACTTATATAGAAGAATTAAGAGGTAAAAGAGATGTAGAATGTTCCTATATGACATTCCTCTGTGGTGCCACTCTTCTGGACTATTAAAAAAGGAATGCAGCAAAAGCTGGTTATTTTACTGAAAAAAGAGGAAATTCCAGCTGTGAAAATATGGTCAGTCATTCTATGCCACTAAAAGAAGTGCTTAACCAGGCTCATCCTGAACCTGTATTCAATTTCCAAATGTAATTAGATGCTTCAATAAACCCCACCCACATGCCTGTGCGTTTTCTTTTAAACTCTCAACTTTCTAGTCAAATTTGGGACATTGCAAGCACCCTGCCTGTTTGTAAAGAATCTGAAGCAATATTGGATTACAACTTTGTATTTTCTTAAGAATATTCCCATCAGACATAAAGGGGAAGTTTGATTTTATCACAAACATGTTGAATCAACTAATGTTATGTTTAATTAAAATGATGAAGTAAAGCTCAAGTTTTAAACTATGTTTTGGAATTAATTTTGATGAAACAGCACTAAATTTAACAAATAATTGATTGAGCCCTGAAACATGCAAGTCTATTTTTTTCCCCAAGGTTTTTACTTGTTTGAAAGTTCTTGACTGTTTTTAAATTTGGAGATAAAGTTAGAAATTCTCTGTGGTTTATACTGTGCAGCCTTTTTGGCTTCCACTAAAGGAAAAAGAGTAGATAATCTGTTTTGTTGTAGTGCAGTGCTGATATTTATCTGAAAATGCAACCCAGCTGAAAAGTCTTAAAAAATACAAAACTGTTAAAAGGCTAAGATTTATGTCTCTTTCTGGCCCAAATGTTATACAAGAACAGATTGTTAAATACATAACGTTCTAGTATTTGTAATGCCTTTCAGCCTTCTGAGGTGGTGTGCTAACCAGCTTTCTGCTTTACCTCCTCAGAACTGGGAACCCTCTTAAACTGCAGGTGCATCCCACTTATCTTAGAAATGCAAAATTATGGCAAAGGAAAAAAAGAAATTGATGTTGTTAAGATATGGAATCATTACAGGAAATAATGCCTTGTGTTATCGTCATTCATTTATAATCTCATCTTCCTTCATATGCCATTGAAGTCATGTCCACGCACTAAAGCTTGTTGGTATTTGCATGGCAAAATTTATTACAACTACTTTGCACCGTCCGCAGGTTTAGGCCAAGCTTAACTGAATGTGCAAGAAAGATTTGTAATTTCTAACCTGACCTCAATACTAACATTAACCTTAAAAGAGAATGAAATTAAATGCAAATTTAGACTTTTTGAAACTAGTGTTTTTGGCAGATGATCTAAAACAGTTAAGCGCATTCTTCACTGTCTTGCCACTAAATATAAATAGCTTTTCCTAGTATTTTTAAAAACTAATTAAAATGCTATCTTCTTTGACATGTTGGGTAAGGTCTTTGATTGATATAAATTGATATAAAAGGAAGTGGCTGTTGTAGTTTAGCCACCAAATGGAATGGTGCAAATTTACACCCACTGAAGACTCACCCTTCTTCAATCTTAAATCCAGGAAAAAAGGTTCATAAACTAATGAAAATGGGCAAAGAATTATCACCTCTATGTATACCTCATAGCCAAACCTGACTTAGAGCATATAATAGAGGTCAATGAAAGTAGAGTTGCTTCCACCAAGTAAAAATACAAACCTTTAATACTCTGACTAGTGCTCTTCTTAATTCCTCAAACGCTTTCAAATATTAGCTTACTAGTAGCAGAGGTACTCTATTATGGAAGGTCCCACATCAGTTTTCCATAACGTTGTCAAGTTCTGCCTGAAAACTTCTTTCAGTTTGTTCTGGTATTTCCATTTTAAAGTGGCTGGATAACCATGGAGTGCTAATTATGATCGATTTTCCTACTGGGACAAATTTCCTTCCATCCAGTTTACAGCCATTTATTCCTGTGCCCGTGCTGTTCTTTAGTTTAAATAGCTCTTCTCTGTCATATGCCACCTCCATCTCCCACAGTACATTGGCAGGCAACTGTTATATTCCCTCTTAGCCTACCTGGCTAAGTTTAGTCTTCCTTACTTTAGTTATTCTGGACTTTCTTTTGCCTGTCTATTACACTCTTCCGTAGCCTCCTTTCTCAGGAGCAACCATAAATCATAGTTACTACAAGGTTCTCTAAATACGTATGCACGTGAATCAAGGATATTCACCAGAGGAATTTATCAATTTACAAAATACAGGACAAGATTATGTTGACAGTTGCAAAATTATGATGAGGTATTTCCTGATACTGTGTTTATTGTCTAAGAAATTATGGTACATATGCATTCTCAATTCATAAGGGTGCAGGAGACATTTTCTTTAGGACTCTGTTGGGAAATTCTAACATTGCTTTTGCTTCCTTGGCAGGTGAAGATGCACACTGTGTCCTACATTCATTTCTTCTACCTTGGCCTGTGTTTGCTTACCTTAACCAGTTCTGCTGCTGCTGGCCCAGAAACACTTTGTGGTGCTGAGCTGGTTGATGCTCTTCAGTTCGTGTGTGGAGACAGAGGCTTTTACTTCAGTAAGTCAACTGCTAAACTATTGTTTCACCCATGTAATCCATTAGAGTTAGCAACTAGTCTAAGACATCTTAGAAATTATCAAACTAGGTTGCTGAGTAGGACTATTTTCCTCTATCTAGGATATGTCAAATTCTTCAGTGATCATGAAGTCTCAGTGAGAAATAGAGCTCTGCCTGTGTTCAGTTTCTCCGAATTTCTGGCAAATTTTCCTTTTCAGGCATGTTTTTGATTTTAACCACTTCCCAGCTGCTGCTATTCCACCTGCTCTTTTAGTGCTTTTTGCTGACCTGCCACTGAAATGAACTGAATAAAAAGCACATACTAGACCATTCATGAGGCAGAACTGCATATACCTATTATGTCAGACTACTTGTAAACAGTTTAAGAGCACATTGTATTATGTTAAAAACACCCTAAGGTCCAACATCTGGTTTGAAAAAAAGAAAAGCTGGAAGGCAGCAAGCAGAAAGTTACCACATCAAAGTATCCACATGCTTCATCTGTTAAATACAGGTGAAAGAAAATTAATGCATAGTGAGCTAATAAAGATTAACACCAGTACAGACACAGATAAAACTAAGTCTACAACAGTGTGGATGTATTAGTACTTTCTGGAGTAAGACCTACTCTTTGAAATGGAACATCACAATATTTTTCCTTCACTGCGTTTTAGGTTGTGCAAAGCTGGAGTAGTAAGATAAAGAACTCTCTTATCTTAATACCTTTTTACAAGTGCTGTCAAGATCAAGAATTACCCAAATTGTAAATAATAAAAATAAATTTCTAGTTTACAGCTATTTCCTACTCAAATAGCATGAAGTTAATGCAGCTTTTAGCAAGGAAAACACTCATTCTGATTTCATTCACCTATAGATAGATATATTCAAAACTAGTGCTTTTAGAGGTTCTGAAGTTAGTGTTTACTTTTAATAATACGTGCTTGTCTGAAGTCACCTCTTCTTCTGGACCACAGCTACCTCACCAACCGCGAATATAACTAAAAAAAAGGAAATGGGGTAGTTAGGTTATAAAGATAAGAAATTAACAGAAGGGATTTTTTTCTTGTTATTTTTGTATTCTTTGTGAGATCTAGTGCTTCCCCCCTGCCCCCCACTTTTCTTTTATAATCTTTATTTTATCCTAATACTTCTTGCCTCATAAGCTGTTGCATTTGTTTTTCTGATCTTATCTACCCCATTCCTATTCATGGAGTTATTGCTTTCAACATTTAAAAATAGAATTTGGGAATTCCATATTCTTGCACCTTTAATTCACAGAAATTCCAGATTTCCTCTATACACAAGCTGCAGACATTTTCACTGTCTTCCTAGCATTTTCTAATGAAGTTTACCTTTGAAACTGGAAGCGTTAATTTCCTATATGGAAAGTAATTCATTGAAGAATCCTTCTTTTCTGTATTTATCACTTTAGCTATTGTTAATGAGCTTCTACTCTATGGTGCTGTTTAACTTAGTTTTCTGTTGCTACACACTATACTAAAAATTCTGGAATCTCTCATAAAAGAATGTACATTTTTCTACCAATTCTTTATGTGTTCATTCGGACACCAAAATCTGTAACATGACCAGCAGCCGAATTACACTTAATGGGTGATTTGAGTGTCCTACAAATACTTTCTCTTACCTGTTGCAAGGAATGAAATGAAAGATTTTGATCTCCCCCTCGTTTCTGCACCAGAAAACAATGCAACAACATAATACATCCTTAGAACAGCATAGCATGTTTTATTTTTACTGTGCAAGTATCTTTGGCATTTTCTCAGTCATTTCTCTCCCAGAAAAATGTTTGCTGCTTGGAACTTTCACACTTCCTTACCACTAAAGCTGCTGCTACTGCCAAGCAATCAGACCTACTATTACATGCACTGTGTCCCTCAAGGTAAGAGGATGTGTGAAATGCCAATCATTATCACGATTAACTCTGTTTTCACAGAGTTATTCTAAAGTTGCACAAAATATTTCAATTCTCTACATCATCAAAAATAGATCATGCTTACTTTAAAATACCAGGATAGGTTTCTAAAGGTTCACAGGAGATCTTTACCCATTCAATTTTCAGTTGTATCTTCTATTAGTAAAGACTTTCTAGTTTTCTTTGTTCTTTTCTTACATTCTGAGTCTTTACCTGGAATCAGTGTAACTGTTGCCACCATAAAGGTCTATCTTAATTTTTATGGAAGACTATGGAAGATTATGCTAATAAATGATCACCCTGTTTTAGTCAAGTTTTGCACTGCTGTAATCAATATATATCAGTTGCCACATTCAACAGGAATTTTATGAAGTTGATACATGGCCCTTGGATGCTAAGCAATGTGTGTTTTCTAGCTGACTACTTCTGATTTGTGAGGCAGCAATTTAATGTGCTTTAGCCTTCTCCCCCTTGCTTGTTAATGTTTAATCTAAAATATTGAATTGCAGAAAAGTCAATCCAGTAACACTGGTAAAACAAATGTAGGTCCTTATATCAAATGTGCCGCAGAATAGAGCGTATTATTGGAAGTTTAAAATGTTGCTCCATTTTGTAGGACTTATAAAGAATTCTATATCATTGCAGAAATAAGTCCAGTAAAATTGTTTTCTTTTGTTGTGAATAGATTGTCAATTTAAATTGTATTTTAAGCCTTCTATTTTCATACTTTGGTTCCTTTATATAAAGTATAATGTTTGCCTTTAACTTGCACAGGAAATAGCTGTGAGGGAAGGTTTTTTCTCCATCATTCTGTATTTCACTGGAGACTCCAAATATAAAGAATACCTTTTGGCTGAGGTGGAACTCCTGGTTCAGATTCAAGGTCAAAACTTCTGAGTATTCCTTGGGAGTTGTGGGTGGAAATGAAGACAGAAATAATTGAGTTACTTTCTGTTGAAACTCTGTACTCCACAACCACAAGGTTATATCTACAACTAGGAATAGAAGAAAAAAATAATCCTTTATATAGTCTACTCTGCCCAACTTCCTAGCTATAAAAGGAAATTCTTTACAGCTTCTGAAGATATACCCCAGCTGCTTACCACACACAAAGACAAGTATTGACTTCAAGAGGAAGTCAAATGTGGTTTCTACCACTCCCTTTCTTCATGAGATGGACTGGCAAGCAACATTTTTAAAAATTGATTGAGGGGAGGACACTACACAAATCACAAAATAGAGGATCTGCTTTTTCCCTTGTTCACTTTTAACCCCAGCCAGCAGTGACTACGATTTGGACATCTTTTTCTCTCATATGATTTATGACCGAAGAACAGTTTGTTGCCACCCTTTTTTTTTTAGCAACACCTCTCTGCCACACAAGTTCCTGTGTGCTAGCTTATGTTAGGAGAAGCAAACAGTCCGGCAACAGCTACAACAATGCTTATGTTTAGACACAACTCTTCTGAATTAATGTTTCTATTGTCTCAAAAACATTGGATTCAATGGTCATGAAGCAAAGTGGGATGACTGCTGTGTTCATTTGAATTTTAATGCCAAGAAAGGTCTACCATGCCACTGTTGTTACAAAACAATGCTGAGGCCAGAGAATGTAAAAAAAAAATGAAAGGACAAATTACAGACAACTTACAGAGTGATAGCCCAGGTCTTTTTGTTTGCTCTAAGGAGGAATTCCTATATTATGTTTATCTAGTTTCTTCTCCTTTGGAAACTGAAAATATACCTTTTCCTTTTCCAGTAAATGGATACCAGTTTGGCTAGCAATACACAAGCACAAATAAAGAAATAGCTTATTTCCTTAGACACATTTGGTCATTCTAATTTCTAAAGCCCAAGTTAATTTGCAATACTTGTTTCAAACCATGGCAATCAATTTCATTAATTAAGCACCCATCTTTTTTCTGTTAGAAAAATTGCATTGGTCTTTTTGTGGTTTAACCTGGTTGGCAGCTAGAACAGCCACAGATCATTCCCCTTCACCCCACCCATACCCCCCAGTGGGATGAGGGAAAGAATCAAAAAGAGGAAGGAAAGAAAAGTAAAGCATGTGGGTTGAGATAAAGACAGTTTAATAGGACAGAAAAAGAGCATGATGATAATAATGATAAAGGAATATACAAAACAAGCAATGCACAGCACAATTTCTCACTACCCAAAACCAATGTTCAGCTAGTTCCCGAGTTGTGAGCTCATGTCCTGATTAGCTTCACCAGTTACATGCTGAGCATGACATCATATAGTATGGGATATCCCTTTATTCAGTTGCGGTCAGCTGCCTCCTCCTACGCCTTGTGAACCCCCAGCCTACTCACTAGTGGGGTGATGTAAGAAGGAGCAAAGGCCTTGTCTCTATATAAGCACTACTGAGCAATAACAAAAACATCTCTGCTTTCAGCAGAAATCCAAATCAGGCTTATACTAGCTACTATGAAGAAAATTAACTCTATCCCAGCCAAAATCAGTGCAGGGTTTCTGTAGAATCTTCAAAGCATCACTTGCATAGAAAAGAAGGTACCTTAGGTACCTGATACTGTGGAGTTCCTCTGATACTATTCAAAGAATAGAGAATGATCTAGCATGTGCTTCCCTATGTAAAGGAGGTGAATCCCATAAAAGAGGCTTTTCTGGTATCCAGCCTAATGCTTCTGGTGTCAGCTGCTTTGTGTAGAATCATTACAGTTTTTTACAATTTTTTTCCACTATGACAATCAGAATTGTGTGTTGCCCTTGAGAATACTCCCAGCTTATAAGAAACCAACATAAGATATTGGTTTCTAATAATCAGAAAATCAGAATAGAACAATGAATGTAATTTTGGATAATCAGAGCTGTCATCAGGTCTCACTGCTTTGTATAACTAAGGTATATATGGAGGAATCGCTGCATTACAGAGGAGGAAACAAAGGATATATCAATAAGCAATTAAGTTTTGCTTCTTCCATTTCCCTTCAGTTAACAGTTTCTTGTTTACTTCAGGAAGTCTGCTCTTAAGATGTTTTTAAAGTTTCTAGGACTGTCAAACCTTTCAACATAATTACAAGAGATAGCATGGCACTCATTCTTTTACTACTTCATACCTGTAGGAGCTGAGTCATTAGCTCCTCTTGGTGTCCCTGATTGAAAGGAATGTTAATGTTACAAGCCCAGCAGAGGCATACTGAAGAGCTCTGATGGACAAACAGCCTGTGGAGTCAGTGACAGTCTTGCAAATCTTTGCAAAAAAATGCTACTCATCTCACACGGAAAGATCTGAGAGTATTTTTAAGGTACTTGGGTCTGGCTACATGCCCCATTCATGTCCATATCCTGTATCCATGTATTTGAATGTATTGCTCAATCTTCATCCCCAAGTTCCTTACTTCTTACAGGAAAGCTAGCCTAGAAAGGAGCTCAGATGTGTTTTACTCGGGTCTGCATGGTCAGTGATTAGGGAACCAGGACCATAGACACAGTTATTGATATACCTCTGTAAGAAAAAAAAAGGCAGCTCTGGATTCTGGAATTGTATCATTGTACAGTGAAATAACTGATATGTAAGTTTAGTGTGTGTCCTCTGTTGCCCCTGGAAGTAACCACCAAGGAAGTTCCCTGAAAATAAGCAGGTCTTTGAAGAAAAGTTCTCCTTTTTTACTGAACTGAAAAAGGCTAGGGAGCATTCATAAAGGCTAACCTTAGTTTAGTAAGGCTAATCTTCTAAAGTCACCTTTTTATAACAGAGGGAGAGGTTCTGCCTTCTTTCTCCATGGATCACACAATGAGTTTTGGAAGACATAGTCTGTGTAACACACCAAATTTACACTCTGCAAACGGGTCTTCTCTACAGATAGTTCTCAGCTCATGGAGGTTTTCATAAATTTTCAACCTTTTCATTACGAGAAACTGTAGTGGTAATAATAATTTTAATGAGGTAACTGGAAGCAACCATCTATCAAAACTTCAGCAAGAAACATCTCTGCAAAAAGCCTCTACTATCAAAACCAAATAAGAACAGTTTCTCTGGAAGTTCAATTTATGTGTCCTTATTAGCTGCTAGATGTTAGAGATGCTAATGCTTTTTATGATGTTTGCTTTATCTATGCACTAGACCAAGTTTCAAATTTAGTCTCAAATAGCAGAAAGCTGTTATTTGACATTTGATTCCCTAACTGCTATATGTGTATTTAATACCTTGTTTAGTCTCATGTTGGATAAAGTCACTGAAAGACACACTTGGCAAGATCAGCATTAATTCTTGGCATAGCTGCCCCTCTTACTTTTCCGCTGCATCTTAAATACCAAGAAAAACCCTTCACTGATTTTAATTCTGGCATATGCTTTATGCAATTGATCAAAACCTTTGCGTATGGATCTCTACATTTGTTCTGGTGTTAATAAGGCATTTGCAATATTTGATCAAAACAATCAAGATTCACAAAGCAAATTGTTCACTTTAGCAGGACTGCAGAGTCTCTTAATTAAAAGCTTTTGCATTAACTACTTGATTATCTAGGGCAATCTATACATAACACTCATTCAAAGAAGGATGTTAATACAGCTTTTTCTCTAGAGCCTATTCTGCACTTTAGCTCTTAGGCATGTTTCAAACCCTCTCACATCACTGAAAATCAAACAGAGACTTAAAGCTGTTTTCATTTCAGAGCCTCAGTAATAAAAGATGGATCTGAACTTATTTACAAAACCATACCAAGATGTCAATATTTCCCTATGATACAAGCCCAGTTGTTCAATATAAGACAACAAATGAAAGGGGGAACCGTCAGTTAAGTAATTTCTCAGTCTAGTAATCAAGACAAAAGCAATACAACAAATGTATGCTTATTGAAGAATTTATGCTAAATTAATCCCTGGTAATAAACACTGGAACTTTTGTATCAGAAAACATAAAAATTCATTAGTTCATACTTTCTTTGTGATGCATTTAATGCAAAATCACTACAGCCTGAGTAATGGGTCTAATTGTTTAGTAATGACAGGCATATTTCATGTTTGCCTCAGTGAATGAGGTTCTGAGAACAAGAATTTTAACACAACCGTATCCTTGGGGGGGGCATAAAGTATACTGACCTGTCACTAACTAAAATTTTAAAAAAACTGAGTTCCGGTAAACGCCTATTTCAAGCAAAAGTTTGCACCTTAGACAATGGTTAAGACTTAACTTTCAGAATAATAGGACAAATTCCTTTTCTTACAGTATCAAACCAAGAAATGTCAAATTCTTTCTTCTTTTCAGATTTCTTTGAATATTAGCAAAATTGCATGGATGAATTTATCTCGTCAATTTTATCGCAGCAACATTTAGGTTATATTTCTGATTGCCTCTCAAATGTCAATTCCTGGCAAATTGATTTGGAATAACTG